>NC_088377.1:20970000-21595000 GCF_037993035.2 Macaca fascicularis | reverse complement strand
ATAATTTTGAATGTTCTAGTAGCCACATTTTCAAAAATTAAATGGAACAGGTGAAAATAATTTTAAAGCTACACTTTATTGAACCCAATTGTGATGGTTGGTTTTATGTGCCAACCTGACTACCCTATTGTGCCCAGTTGCTTGGTTGAACAAAAGTCTAGAATATTGCAATAAATATATATATATGCAATAAAATATTGTTTAGATGTGATTAACAATTAAATCAGTATAGTAGATTACACTCCATATCATGGGTGGGCCACATCTAATCAGTTGAAGGCCTTAAGAACTAAGACCGTAACATAGAGGTTGGTGTGGTGGCTCATGCCTGTAATCCAAACACTTTGAGAGGATGAGGTAGGAGGATCACTTAAGCCCAGAAGTTCAAGACCAGGCTGGGTAACACAGTGAGACACTCCCATCTCTAAAAAAAAAAAAAAGTTTTAAATTAGCCAGGCATGGTGTCACGTGCCTGTTGTTGCTATTCAGGAGGCTGAGGTGGGAGGATCACTTGAGCCTGGTAGGTTGAGGCTGTAGTGAGTCATGATTGTGCCACTACACTCAGCCTGGGCAAGAGTGAGATCCTATTTAAAAAAAAAAAAAAAAAAGACTGTAGCATAAAAAATTTACCCATATTATCTTTGCTAGGGTTCTGTATTAGTCCATTTTCACACTGCTATAAACAACTGCCTAAGACGGGTTTATTTATAAAGGAAATAGGTTTAACTGACTCACAGTTCACATGGCTGGGGAGGCCTCAGGAAACTTACAATCATAGCAGAGGGTGAAGGGGAAGCAAGCACCTTCTTCACAAGGTAGCAGAAGAGCAGGTGTGGGGGACTGCCAAACACTTTTAAACCATCAGATCTAGTGAGAACTCATTCACTATCGTGAAAACAGCATGGGGAAACTGCCTCCATGATTCAATCCCTCCCACAGGTCTCTCCCTCAACACAGAGAAATTACAATTTAAGATGAGATTTGGGTGGGGACACAGAGGAAAACCATATTATTCCACCACTGGCCCCTCCAAAATCTCATGTCCTTTTCAAATTCAAAACCAATCATGCCTTCCCAACAGTTTCCCAAAGTCTTAACTCATTCCAGCATTAACCCAAAAGTCCAAGTCCAAAGTCTCATCTGAGACAAGGCAAGTCCCTTCCATGTAGGAGCCTGTAAAGTCAAAAGCAAGTTAGTTACTTCCAAGATACAATGGGGGTACAGTCATTCCTGTTCCAAATGCCAAAACAAAGGGGCCATAGGCCCCATGCATGTCCAAAACCCAGCAGGGCATTCATTAAATCTTGAAGCTTCAAAATAATCTTTGAGTCCATGTCTCACATCCAGGGCATGCTGATGCAAGAAGTGGGCTCCCAGAACCTTGGGTAGCTCCAGCCCTGTGGCTATGCAGGATACACCTCCCCCCCCACAGCTGCTTTCACGGGCTGGTATTAAGTGCTTGTGGCTTTTCTAGGAGCACGGTGCAAGCTGTCAGTGGATCTACCTTTCTGGGGTCTAGAGGATGGTGGCCCTCTTGTTATAGCTCTATTAGGCAGTGCCCCAGTGGGAACTCTGTATGGGGGCTCCAACCCCACATTTCCCCTCTACATTGTCCTAGTAGAGGTTCTCCATGAGGGCTCTGCCTGTGCAGCAAACTTCTGTCTGGACATCCAGGTGTTTCCACACATTCTCTGAAATCTAGGCAGAGGTTCCCAAAGCTCAGCCTTTGTCTTCTGTGTACATACAGACCCAACACCACATGGAAGCTGCCAAGGCTTGGGGCTTGCACTCTGAAGCCACAGCCTGAGCTGTACCTTGGCCCCTTAGGTATGGCTGGAGTTGGAGAGGCTGGAATGCAGGTTACCATGTCCCAAGACTACCCAGAGCAGCAGGGTCCTGGGCCTGGCCCACGAAATCATTTTTCCCTCCTCTGCCTCTGGTCCTGTAATGGGAGAAGATGCTGCGAAGATCTCTGACATGCCCCGGAGACATTTTCCCCATTGTCCTGGCTATTAACTCTCAGCCCCTTGCTACTTATGGAAAATTCTGCAGCTGGATTGAATTTCTCCCCAGAAAGTGGGTTTTTCTCTTCTACCACATGGATAGGCTGCAAATTTTCCAAGATTTTATGATCTGCTTCCCTTTTAAGCATAAATTCTGATTTCAGATCATCTCTACATTAACACATATGACTGTATGCATTCAGAAAAAGCCAGAATAAGCATCTTCAATGCTTTACTGTTTAGACATTTCTTCTGCCAGATACCCTAAACTATCTCTCTCAAGTTCAAAGTCCTACAGAACTCTAGGGCAGGGATAAAATGCTGCCAGTCTCTTTGCTAAAGCATGGCAAGAGTGATCTTTATTCCAGCTTCTAACAATTTCTTCATCTCCATCTGAGACCTCCTCAGCCTGAGTTTTATTGTTCATATCACTATAATGTTTGTTAAAAATCATTCAACAAGTCTCTAGGAAGTGTCAACCTTTCCCACATCTTCCTGTCTTCTTCTGAGCCTTCCAAACTCTTCCAACCTCTGCCCATTACCCAATTCGAAAGTCTCTTCTACATTTTCAAGTATCTTTATAGCAATGCCTCAGCTCCCAGTACCAATTTCCTATATTAGTCCATTTTCACACTGCTATAAAAAACTACCTGAAACTAGGAAATTTATGAAGGAAAGAGGCTTAATTGACTCACAGTTCTGCATGGTTAGGGAGGCCACAGGAAACTTACAATTATGGTGGAAGGCAAAAGGGAAGCAAGCACCTTCTTCACAAGGCAACAGGAGAGAGAGGTGGGGGGAACTGCCAAACACTTTTAAACCATCAGATCTAGTGAGAACTCACTCACTACCACGAGAATGGCATGGGGAAAACTGCCCCCATGATCCAATCACTTCCCACCAGGTCCCTCCCTCAACATGTGGGGATTACAATTCAAGATGGGGATTACAATTCAAGATGAGATTCGAGTGAAGACACAGAGCCAAACCATATCAGGCTTCCACAACAAAACAGCATAGACTGAGTGGTTTAAACAACAGAAATGTATTTTCTCACAGTTTTGGAAACTGGAAGTTCAAGATCAAGGTATTGGCAGGTTTGGTTTCTTCCATGGCCCTTTTTGTTTTTTATTTTTTGTTTTTTTTTTTGGCTTGCAGACAAGGCCTTTTCTCTGTTCAAGAACATCCCTAGTGTTCTATTGTATTAGCCCCCCACACTTGCAGTCCCATTTAATCTTAACTGCCTCTTTAAAGGCTCTGTCTCCAAATACAATTTCACTGGGAGTTAGAACTTCAACATATGAATGTGGGGGAGAGACACAAGTCAGTTCATAACACTGCCTGAGTTACCAGCCTGCCTAGTCTGCCCTGTGGATTTCTGACTCAAAACTGCAACATCAACTCTTACCTTAACTGCCAGGCTGCTGACACAGTCTACAAATATCAGAGTTGCCAGCCTCCATAATTACATGAGCCAATTCCTTAAAATAAATTCCTTTCTCCTCTGTCTCTCTCATTCTCTCTCTTTGTGTGTGTGTGTATGTGTGTGTAGTATATACGTAACAGGATATTATGCATATACACATGTATATACACCTACATATACACACACATATATTATGTATATATACATGTGTATTTACATATACATAAGTATATAGCACATATATGTGTTTACATACACATAACACGTGCATTTACATATACATACATATATAGTGTCTATACATATATGTATATATACACATATGTGTACATGTGTGCATACACAGATGTATATACATGTGTGCATGTGTATATATCCTATTACATATATAAATTAAATATATAACATTTAATTATAATCTCCTATTAGCTCCACTTCTCTGGAGAGCCCTAATACACCAGTATATCTTAAGTGTTATTATTCCTACATGTAATCAATATAAAAATTATTAGAGATATTTTATGTTTTATGCATAGTATGTTTTTGAAATCTTGTTAGTATTTTGTGCTTATAGCACTTATCAGTTTGAAGTGGCCACATCTCACGTGCTGGATAATCACACGTGGCTAGTGGCCATCACATTGGGCAGTGAAGGTCTAGAGCAGAGCGGCAAGGTGAAGTGGAAAGAAGAGCGAAAAAGCAGACAGACCAGGGTTTTAACTCCACTCTGTCACTGAGGCTCAGTGAATGCTAGCTATAATTTCTATGCTCCTAACTGGAGAACCTCCCTGAGCCTTGGTTCCTCATACATAAATGAGAGATAATAGTATCTCCCTTAGAGAGCTGTTATAAAGATTCATTGGAAAGCCCCTCACAGAGTGCCTGGTAAAGTCTAGATGGTCAATGAATATCGGGTACTTTTCTTTTCCTCTTAGTCTTCATATCTGTTTTCCTACCTCCCCTCTTCAAGGAAAAAGTCTGCTTATTTTACCTTTGTTTACCCAGCCTGGCCTACTGGTGCTCAGTAAGTCGTTGTAGAATTAATGCATGGTCTTAAGTTATTATAGTGGAATATATCCAATTGCTAATTTAGGTTTTCCTTTAATAAATCATCCTTTAAAACACTTTGGCAAGACTTGCAAGTTGTGGAGCTGTTGACTTTGTAGCTGTGGGCCAGTGGAGAGATGGTCCAAGGTTTAGTCTGGGGACTGGAGGGAAGAGCCTGTTAAGGGAAAGGAAATGTGGCAGCATCACAAACAAAACAAACCAGATGAGATGAACCACAGGCATCTGTGTCATAAGAGTACATCAAATTCTTTAATTCAGTTACTGAAGATGAATTGGAAAAGTGTTAGTGAGATGTATCCTTATGAAAGGAAAAAAATAGGAAACACATTCACCCTGGGTCACAAAAATCTAGATGGAAAGAATTTGCCTTGCCAGTGAGTACATTAAAGATGTGATTCATTTGCAAAAGTAAAATTTCCTGGTAATATGACATATTACAAAGGCATCTGATGTATTAGTCTGGGTTCTCTAGAGAAACAGAACCAATAGGAGGTATGGAAATATGATATATTATATGGAAATGGCTCACGTGAGTATAAAGCTGACAAATCCCAAGATCTGAAGTCAGCAAGCTGGAAACCCAGGAGAGCTAATGGTTCCAGTGCTCAGGCTGGCAGGCTTGAGACTCAGGGCAAGCCAATGTTTCAGTGAGGGACCAAAAGCAGGAAAAAAAATGTCCCCTCTCAAAGGCACTCAGGCAGAAAAAGCTTCCTTTAATTCATGGGAAGATGAGCCTTTGTCCGCTTCAGGTCTTCAATGGATCAAACCATGTGGGCCCATCCACATCATGGAGGACAATTTGCCTTTTTCAGTCTATCAGTTTAAATATTAATCTCATGCATCCAAAAACGCCCTCATTGATATACCCAGAATAATATCTGATCAAATGCCTGGGCACCCCATGACCCAGTTAAGTTGACACCTAAAATTAACCATTACGCCTGATCAATACTCATGACAGATTTCTTTCAGAGCTTACTATGTCAGTAAAATTTGCTTGCAACAAATAGGTCTCCTTTTTCTCCCTACTTTGCTTCTTCTCAAGTGCATTATTTTCTTTCCCTCATCCTCATACAAGCTATTGGAGAAACACTTTGGAATGGGAAGGAACTAACATCTGCAGCACACCACCACCCCATGCCATGCTTATTACCAGGTACTCATCACACTGTGTCCCCTCCAGAAGCTAGAGAACAGGAGAAGTCATCCAAGTGGCAACAACCTTGGGAAGCCATTGCAGGCCTAACTCTCTTGCTCAGCCTTGTCAATTCAAAAACTCAATCTCGTCAGGGTGTCAAATTCTGTCAAACTTGGGAATTATAATTCACAGAAACTCTATTCAAGAGACTTCTGTACAAACAAACAAAAAGCCATCTTATTAATTACAACAAGAAATACAACTGCCAAGGGGGGGATCTCTAGCTAAAGCATCCCTTTCTTGTAAAATTATATCGGAAGTCAAATTAGAATTGAAATATTAGGTTAGGGCAAAAGTAATTGTAAGTAATTGCGTCTTTTGCCTTTCAAAGTAATGGCAAAAACTGTAATTACTTTTGCACCAACCCAATGTTGATTACTTGACTTGAATTCAGAGTAAGTGGAAGGTTGATTTAAACAAGATGCTTAGTGACACCAAGCAAAGAATGACTGATGCTACAATTTCAACATCTGTCATCAGAAAGGAAAAAACTTGGAACCCGATTTTGCTAGATTTTTCTGCCATAATGTACCTCATAGATTCTTTGTTTTATTTTTTCATATGCCAGGTGAACCAACTCCCTATCTGTATAACACATTATTTATTTCAAAAATATTTGACAAGTTACAAGTCAAGTCTTACTGACTCATAAACTCTTTTATCTCATGAAGATGACCCATCTTGCTGCAGTCAATTTCCATAAGCTTTCAAAGAAAATCTCACTGTTTGGCTTTCTTTTCAATAATATCCTTTTAATTCTTACAACAATCTTGTTCTGGTAATCAATTGCTGATTAACAAGAGATCACAAAATATCATTACTTAAAATAATAAGCATTTTTATTAATATCATTATTATTCTCAGCATATTCTCAATATCATCTTCAGACCAGGTTACTGGTATAACTGACATTAGAATATTCTAACATTTTAAGGGATGTTGTGAAGCCCTCTTAACAATTCTTGGAAGAAATAACTTTTCTATTCTCCACTAAACATTCTTCACATGTCACATTGGCTACTGCAGATATGCAGCCATTCTTTTTATTCTTCAACACTTACATACTCATATACCTCTTCTGTTCTTAGAAATGCGTGGAGTAACTGCTTCACTGGTCTGTTGGACTATTGCATCTTAAAATGTTAATGAAAGTTAAAAACAGGTGATATCCTCTCCTAGACAACCCATTCTTCAATGCCTTAACCTAAAGGAGTTGGTATATTTGAAATATAATCATCAAAGCAAGGTTGGTAGAGAAAAAAATTGGTCTGAGAGGAGATTTGAAGGTGAAGAATTAATTTATTCATTTAAAAAACACATATTGCCAGGCAGGGTGGCTCACCCCTGCAATCCCTGTACTTTGGAGGATGAGGCGGGGTGGAATGCTGGAGCTCAGGAGTTTGAGACCAAGCTTGAGCAATACAGCCAGACTCCATCTCTGCAAAACAAAAAAGAAAGAAAGAAAGAGAAGAAAAATCAGCCCAGCATGGCGGCACACACCTATGTTACTCGGGAGGCTGAGTGGGGAGAATCCTCTGAGCCCAGGGAGGTGGAGGCTGCAGTGAGCTATGATGGTGTCACTGCACTCCAACCTGAGTAACAGTAGTGACACCCTCAAAATACAAATACATAAAATAAAATTGAAAAACACATATTGACCCACTTGACCCACAAGACATAATTATTTGTTAAGAATCACCATTTGGTGACAAGCAGCCCAAGGATGTAAATTTCCTCTTAATAAGTTTTTTTTAACTTTTTTTTTTTTTTGAGACAAGGCCTTGCTATATGCCACCCAGACCATAGTGCAGTGGTGCAATCACAGCTCACTGCAGCCTCCACCTCCCGGGCCCAAGCAATCCTCTTACCTCTCAGCCTCCCAAGTACCTGAGACTACAGGCATGCACCATCACACCCGGCTAATTTTTGTATTTTTTGCAAAGATAGGGTTTCACCATGTTACCCAAACTTGTCTCAAACTCCTGGGCTCAAGGGATCTGCCCACCTCAGTCTCCCAAAGTGCTGGGATTACAGTGTGAGCCACCTTACCCGGCCTAAGCTAATAATTTTTAAAATCACATTAATCTTTATAAAGGTCTTATAATCCCTGACAAAATTCCCATGCTACAAGTCCAGCTTAATAAAGAATGAGATGCCATTTAGGCATCTAGCCTTAAACCTCATACCTCATGATACTAATACTTTCAGGCTCTCATAAGGGGAACTCATACAAGTCTTAATACTTCATAGTTACTAGAATGCTGAGACCTCAGATGAAATTTTTTCTTCTGGCTTTCTACAGAAAACCATGAAGTACAAAAATTTGCTTTTAAGCTACTGTACTCATTTATTCAACAAATATTTGTCAGGCGTTGCTATGTGCCAGGAATTGAGGTGCAGGGAACACAGCCAGAGCTAGCATGACCCCTGCCCTAAGAAAATTTGCAGTTTGAATAAATGCTCTCAGACCTGGAGTCATTCTGGGACTTTCCACACCTTCCTTCTTTTCTTCTTTCTTTCTTTCTTTCCTTAGGGTTACCATCAAATTGCTACTATAGTGTAATACTTAAGAGAACAAATTCTGGAATTAAAATGCTAGGGTTCATAACCTAGTTCCACCAAGAAAAACAAGTTTTAAGAGTCATAAATAATAAATAAAGAAATAAATGCCAGAAGAAATCATAATCAATGCTCTTATGTGAAACAAAACTCTGACAGTAGACACTCTAAAGTTCCAGAGAAACTCTCAAAGAGCATTTTTTTATTTTGATCCCAACTACATTGCTTTTCCTTAAGAAATGGTCTTTACAATATTCTCAGACCACAGTCCTTCAGTATTTTGAAAATCATTCCATTAAACTTTGCTTTTCTCTCTCCCTTGTGAACTCTTGGCCAGTGAGACATAGTTTCATTTTCACTTTTTCAAAATGATAGTATAAAAAAACAGAAGTGAAAGTATGAATCATAATATAATCAGGAGTTCATACTGAGATACCCATTTATAACTCAGAAAACCATGGGGTATTTCCAAACTGATGTCATTCATAGAAAGAATACCATGTGTTGTGGAAGAATAAGAAAAATTACCTAAACCAACTGGGGGATTTAGAATACATGTGGGATATTCCCAGCTAATTATTTTCATTAAATTTTTTTTCACAAAGATCAAGTATGTTTCAAATACTTACAGTGCCAGTCATCTTGGAAATTACAAACTGGATTCTGGGTTATAGTTTTTAATTACGATCAGTGAGACAATGGACATTGCGATTTTACTCTAGAGCACATAATGCCATTATAACTGTATATAACTCAATAAAGTTATTTATATAACTCAAGGTTTTATATATAACTAAAGTTTTATTTTCCTTAAAGAGTTATATAAATACCAAAATAGCCATGAAATCCCATGTAGTTGTTTTACTTATGAGGAAGAATTTTTATAAGAAAAACTGTGATCCCTGCTCAAGGTATCAAAATTGGGCCAGACATGGTGGCTCATGATATAATCCCAACACTTCGGGTGGTCAAGGCAGGCAAATCACTTGAGGCCAGGAATTCGAGACCAGCCTGACCAACATGGTGAAACCCCATCTCAACTAAAAATACAAAAATTACCCAGGTATGTTGGCACATGTCTGTAATCCCAGCTCTGAGATCACACCACTGCACTTTAGCCTGGGTGACAGGGTGAGACTATGTCTCAAAAAAAATTATTAAAATTTATTATTTGTATTGTATATTTTTTTGGGGGGAATACACAAAAATCTCATTTTTCCAACCAAACAATTAAAAATGATTTTTCCCTTCTCTGTACTACATTCCACTATATTAAAATATTTTAAGAACTTAAAAATGTTACAATATACATAGCATAAATTAATGATATTAGAGGGATGAAACCTTTCCCAGTAAATATTCTCCTCTAGGTTGTGTACATTGGCTTGGAAAACACTTCGACTGTGTTAGTTCTGCCATGTTTGCTCTGCTGTGGTGGCTGCTTTGTCAGTTGTTTTGACAAATCCTAATATCCAGTTGTAAGGACAGGCCAGCTATACCTCTTTTCAATCTGAATGTCCCTGTTGCCTAATTAGTCAACATCCATGACATGGAAAAGTCATGCCACTCACTAACCTTGGTAATACCCTGGCCTGTTCTTTGGTTTCTGAGACCCATCCATGAGTCCAGTGATAAACCCACAATGTCCTGTCGTAATGCCTGTTAGGAACTGCTTTACTATCCTGAATCTTTCAGTGGGGACACAGGTGAATCTGCCAGTAGGATGGTCTGGTCTCATTTAATTTAGAAACAGATTTTAAAATGTATCAGAAAATCAAGTTTCTCCCCATTCTATATACCAATGGGAAGTCCACATGGATTAAAGACTAAAAGCATCCCTTAAAAATTTTAGGAGAAAATGTAGGCGGCTCTCTCATAACATTAAAGTTAGAAAAGATTTATCAAAATATTATCAAAAGGTTTATCAATTGTAACAAATGTACCATTCTGGTGCTGGATATTGAAAATGAAGGAAATTATGCCTACACAGAGGTAGAGGTAGGTATAAGGGAAACCTATGTATCTTCTACTCTATTTTACTGTGAACCTAAAACTGCTCTTAAAAAATTGAGTCTATTGAAATAAAGAAATAACACAGCAAACCATTAAGTACAAAATAAAAAAGAATAAATTTAATGACATTAGCATTTTAAATTTCTATACATTCAACACTATAAACCAAGTTAAAAGGCAAGCAAGTGACAGAAGATATTTAGAAGACATTTGAAAAATAGTTCCAATCTAGAATATTTTAAAAATCCTATAAATGAGGAAACTACAAAAAGTCCAGTAGATAGATAAATATAAACCTTCAGTTCACAGAAGAGGAGCTCTATATGGCCAACAAAGATATGTGGAAAAAAGCTGTCACTTGCTGGTAATAGAAACATGCAAATTAAGACAAGATACTCTTTCATGTCCATCAGACTGGAAAATTTTCAAAAGTCTGACAATGACAAGTAATGGCAAGGAAGTAGGGGAGACAGGAAACTTACAAATTCTTAATGACTGATAATTAATGAACATTGACATTTCCCTATAGGCAGTATAGCATACATTTGAGAAGAAAAATATAAGAGATTGAAAGAGTACACTGGTATGATTTGGAAAATATTTTTGCACTATCTAGTAAAGTTGGAAATTCAGGACTCAGCAAGTCAACTTCTAAGGCATAAAATCCAGACACACTTTGCACAGGGACACAAGAATGCTCCCAGCAGCACTTCTTTTTGTTTTTTTGTTTTTTGTAATTCCAAAATGTCCACCATTGGGAGAATGGCTCCTCTTAGTTTCATCTGCCTCAACACTGAGCATCCACTTTCTCTTTAGGATCTTTCCATGCCTTTCTTCATGTAGTTGGAAGCAGGGCACTGACCCTAGCTACTGGCTCCCACTGACATTCCTCTCTCCTCCTCCCTACACTCCCCTATTCACCACGGGGATCTCTTTCTACCTTGGAAAATTCACCTTCCATCCTGTCTCTGGCCAAGACACGTCATTTAGGCCCACAAATCCTCCTTAATGTTCCCTGCTCTGGAAATGTTACCTGACTTCTTCAGATTTAAGTAAGTGAAAATTAACAGCCAGAAACATTACCTATGTTACGCTTCCCAGGGCCAGTTAACCTTCCTGAATGAGGAGGAGCAGGCAGAGAAAAATATGTATAGAGAGAATAAAAAGCATAGATTAATAACCTCAGATATTATCTTACCATATTCTTCTCCTAGCAAATCTTTGGACAGTGACACCCCCACATGCAAATTGGTGCTTGGTTCTGTGGGTGGAGGAAGAAAGGGAAGCCTGGACATCTGGTGAATTTCTTGGCTCACCTGAAAGTTTCTGCTTATACCTGGAGTAGATACACCCTCTTTCATCTATATCCCTTTACTGCCCTCATCCTCCCCACCTTGGGAACTTGGCACAAATATGGGCAGAACTTCTCCTGAACATAATTAGAGAGAGAGGTGCCCTGCCAATATAAAAGACAACTGTACAGGGGAGGCCCTGTCAATAAGACCCAACTGAAGACTTGGGTCTTCCAGCCATGTTTTCTTCCTCCTCAGTCACCATCCTCCTCCAAATCCCTGTGCTCAAAAAATCAGAGACAGCCACTCATTTTCATTTAGGGGAGTGGAATGAATCTACTGTCATATTGGGGTCCAGCCCTTCTTTCACCCAGCATCCATCAACAGGATGGTGTTCCTCTTCTTTTCTTCTTTGTGCCTTTCCATTTCTGATATAAGTGAATATACAAATGAGTGAAAAGTCAAAAATCCTCCTATACCTCCCTTAGTTTACATATGTGAAGAACTGGGTATGTACTTGATCCCATTTTCTCTTTGGTCAAGTACAAAAGCTGTTTTTAGGTGTTTTTTGTTTATTTGTTTTTTGTTTTGAGATGGAGCCTCTCTCTGTCTCCCAGGCTGGAGTGCAGTGGCACGATCTCTGCTCACCGCAACCTCTGCCTCCCGAGTAGCCGGGACTACAGGCATGCACCACCACACCCAGTTAATTTTCATAGAGATGGGTTTTCACCATGTTAGCCAGGGTGTTCTCAAACTCCTGACCTCAAGTGATCTGCTCGCTTCGGCCTCCCAAAGTGCTGGGATTACAGGCATGAGCCACTGCGCCTGGCCCCATGTTTTTAGATTTTGATTTTTTAAATGTATTGGTATTATTCATTTCACTCTGATTTTGCTTTTGTAAATCTCACTGTGTATCGTGAACATCCCTCCCATTTGGGACATTTATATGTCCCAATACAACTAAATATGATTCTCTTTAAGAGCTGCATCATTTTCCACTGCGTGTGTGTGTGTGCACGAACATGCACAAGTGCCATGATTTAATCAGTTACCCATTGATGGACATTCAGACAGCTTATGATTTATTGTCACTACAATGATACAAATAGTATTATGTCTATATATGTTATTATCAAGTGTGATTTTTGTAATAATTCAATAATTTGAATTCCTGTATAATGTATAGATGTTTTAATTCAAATAGTTGCTGCTAGATTTATTTTCCAAAACAAATTGAGGAATTCATGCTTCTCTCATAAAAGCGAGGGAATGCTCATATCCTTGACTATTTGCCAGCATTGGTTGTTATTGCTGGTTTGAACATTTGCCAGTCAGACAGGTTAAAAAATATATTGTAATTCCAATTCAGTATGAGAATAGAGTAAGGGTAATGATGTCAATCTCAAACAAAGCAAAGAGTGCCCAAGAGCCTGAACTATTTGGTTGTACACTGGTATCTCTTTCTCTGCTTGACCCTGGCTCAAAACCTACATTCCTCCATACAGAGGTCTGAGAAAGTTGGAAAGATTCAGTGTTTTCCTTAGTAGTGTTTTCTTTCAGTTCAACAGGATTATGTCAACTGTTATTACAAGGAAAGGCCATTGACACACCAGTGTAAAAAGGAAAAGGTGGGTCCACTGACTAAGATTAATAAAAGGGCAAACACACATAGAAACAGCTTTCAAACCTAATACCAAGGAAACTGGCAGGACAGAGCTAGCCTCAACGCTTATATATTCAGGGTATCTCCTGAACTTTTATCACCTAATTTAAGAAATTAACCACAGGACAGCCTTGGAAAGGTCTAATAGTGGTACTGATATCAGAGTGGGTTTTTAAAGTGTATTAACTGCAATCTTACTCTTAGTCTATTTGATACTACTTATTTCAGAACTATTAATGATGTTTGTGGATATATATATCAGACATATATATATATACACACACACACACACAGATATATATATATCAGACTATAAGCTTAAAATCAGGAGACTCTTTTATATATTTTTATAATGCCTCAAATCTAGCATAGTATCAGGTATGGAGTATATGCCCCGAGTCTAGCAAAGTGTCAGTACAGTTCTGTAAATGTTGATTGCAGAAACTGAAACACCATCAGCATAATAAACCACTGGAAATACTGACACAGATCTGTTGACAGATCAGTGCAATGGACTGTACTGTGTTCCAATTCACATGTTGAATTCATATGTTGAAGCCCTAATGCCTTATGTGACTGTATCTGGAGACAGGGTCTTTAGGAGGTAATTAAGGTTAAATAAGGTCGTAAGGGTGGGGCCCTAATCTGATAGTACAGTGGCTCCTATGAAGAGGAAGAGAGAGAGAGACCTCTCGCCTTCTCTCCAGGCATGTGCACCTGAAGAGAGGTGATGTGAGCACACAAAGAGAAGGCAGCCATCTGCAAGCGAGGAAGCAGGCTCTCACCAGTAGCCCAACTGGCTGGCACCTCGATCTTGGACCTCCCAGCCTCCAAACTATGAGAAAGTAAATTTCCCTTGTTCAAGTAAACCGGTCTCTGGTATTTTGGTATGATTGCCCAATCAGACTAAAACAACCAGAAACCCCGTGACAAGTCTATCGTTTTTGATTGGTTTAATGACAATGAATGAAAAAAATGAACAATCACTTTTTTCGAATCATTCTGTAATAGAGTCAGCATCCAAGAATGAATTACAGCACAATACAGGGCATGTATGAATTTAAGAATAAGGACTAACCCAAAGGCTTGGGAATAGAACGTAACAAAGTAGGGAAGTGAGAAAAAAATATTAAAATGGGCCATAAGTCACATTTAACAAAAAAAAAAAAAAAAGATTTTGTTCTATGTGGAAACTTTTACTCAGCCTACATATTCTTTGATTCTAAGTTTGATTAGCTATGATAAAGTTTGAGAAACATTTCAGTCCCATTTTCTTGGAGTTCACCAAAGGTTGCTAAAATATCACCAAGTGTTGTTTTTAAGCTATAGCCCCAATATGTTTTTCTAAACTGGAGTACGGAAACTCATCCAATGTTTCTTATGAAGCACAGGATCCCACAAAGAAGAAGAAATGTCATTTATTTCTCATATTTGTCTCATATTACATTTTTATAGAAAGTTGGCTAGAAATTTGCAACCCAAAATTAGCAAGAAAAGTCTATGATAACCTCACCCTCACTAGAGATTCCTTGAATAAAGGTTGTCTTTATAGAAGAATTAACTGAAAAATTTGAAACATGCTCTACATATTTACCATTATGATGCCTAAAATGAACATACCAGTGTACATTCAGAAATCTAGATCAAAGGCACTTTTTCACACTTTACTCATTCTTTAAGTAGTAAATAGAAGGATGTTCTAAGCAATTAGCACAGAGATGCTTGACATTTTCACAGCAATCCAATCAACTTAACAGGGGCATATTTACAATGGCTTGGTTCTTCTGAAGGTAACAACTTTTTCTCTTCTTTTCTCTTTTTTTTTTCTGTTCAAATTTCAGAATTACCTCTCTCAGTTGCTAAAGTGATACCCTTAATTTCTAGGGCATTCTGACATATTTGTCAGTACCATCTCTCCAACAACTTTAAAAATTGTCACAGGGATAAATGCACTTTTGAAAACTAACACTCAAAACTTTATTCTGTTATCGTTTATATACTTTTTTATTGATAATCATAAGCCTTATTAATTGGATTCGTCACCTTTCCCTATGGCCAAAACATTGAAAGTAGAATTTTGAGTTTTATTCTTTATTATATCATTTTACTCTAAAATATGTTCAAATAGATTTTCCCACCCTGTGTAGTATTGTACTATGTAAAGAAGATTTGTAACTAGGTCAACATACACTGTTTCTAGGCACCACTAAGAAAATAACTGTGTTATACCCATAATAGAAAATTACCAGAGTAACAGGATTAAAATGACTCATTAGGCCCTTGATTGGGGTGCTCTGTGCTACAGGTAGTGCCAAATCGAGGGCTCAAGGGCTCTGAAGACTCATGTTGTGAAAGTTTCCTTGAGAGGTCAGAAGTCACTCTTTCAAAATACAAAGACTCTTTCAAAAAACAAATGAGAGAATGCATTGGATCTTGAGAAAATGGGATATGGCCCCTCTTTCTCTCTGAGAATGAACATGCAGTTTGAGTAGTCTGAATCTTGGAGGAAACAGAGGAAGCTGGTCTACACAACACCTTTCCCTGCATAATCTAGAAAGGTAAAGAATTACCAACCACTGCCCTATAGGGTGACAGCCACCAGAGTGAGACTGACAGGAGGACATTTGGAAGAAGCACCTGGATCCGAAAAGGAAGAATCCATATATGTTCCATCCCTGTGCCTGAGAAGAAGAACTTTGAGAAAGATCAAGAATTTGGTAGCCTAGAAAAGAGGGATCTCTGCTTTATATACAAATTCTGATACAGTGTCCTCATGAATGTTTTATTCATTCATTCAGTACTTCTTATTGCTGTCTGTGAACTAGATACTAGAAAAGGATAAAATACTGAACAAGCATATATGACTCCTGTCCTCATACAGCTCATATCTAACTAGGACATGTAAATCTCGGCACTGTTCTGTATGTCTTTCCTTATCTACACAAAATTTGTCAATGTACCCTACTTTCTCTATCTTCAAAATAGATCCAGAACTAGGCTGTTTGTCACAAAACATCAATTTGGTTCAAGACACAATAACTTTTGCCTGTATTATTGCAACTACCTTCTACCTGACCTACTGTTTTATAATAAGTTTGTCCAGTTTCAGCATATTCTCCAAAGAACAGACATAGAGATTCCATGAAAACATAATCTATTCACAACTTTTCAATGGCTTCCCATCTCACTCAGAATAAAAACTAAGAGTCCTTACCATGGTATACCAGGACCTACATGAGCTGGCCCCATTATTTCTCTGACTACATCTCCTCCTCCCTCCTCCCTTATTCATTTCTCCTTAACTAAACTGGGCTCATCACTCGTCACTGTTCTTTGAACAGAGCAGTCAAGCTCCTTGCTCAGATTATTGCACTTCATACACCCCCTGCCTGAAATGTCCATTGCTCAGAGAGCAATGGAGTGCACATGTAAAAGCTTAAAATTTGCATTTCTTTTAAAATGTTTTTCAACTCAGGCTGTTCATTATTTGGTACTGACCTCATGCCCAATTTGGTTATATTAGCAAAATTCTTTATTATACGAATGCTATACAAGTGCTTTAATCCTGGCTTAAAGTCTTTTTCTCCACCTAGAGGGCATATATTCTGGTTCTAATTCTAACTATCAACACTGTATACTTAATAACTATTCATTTTTGTCAGCCCCTGATATTAACATAAACCATAATTAATACAGCCTCACTGGTGGCATCAATGAAATCCACAGATACCAAAGCTGAACTAATTTTCTTTAAAATTATATCAATTCTACATGCGATTTTGCACACATATTTGTCTCCAATACCTCGCAAAACCCTACTGATTAAAAAAAAAAGGATACAAGTATAAAATACAACAAAGCCATATAAAATAGAACAAAGTCATAAAAAAAAGATAACATGGCAGGGAAATGGAGGTGTGTGTGCATACTTTACCAACAAATAAGAAATGTCAACATATTTCTGAAAGAGCAAACATAAATGGAAGTGGGTCGATAAAACAAGCAGGAAAAGTTAGAGCAGTAAACTGCTAAGTATCTGCAAAGTTAAAAGCCAATCATATAGTTGAAACATCTTGCATCATGATTTTCTAGGGCAGTCTTTTTTTCCTAGAATAATTAATAGAAGCCCCCATTTATCTCAAAATATGCCAGTTTAGAAGACAATTAAATGACCATTATCCTTACGGAAATTCAGTTTTAGTTTCATAAGAAGCAAGAAAAAGATACACTAATTACAGAACAGGTGTTCTAGAAAGAATACTAACCCACCTGGCAACCTTCATCAGCTTCTTTCACCCCATTCAGAGTCATGTGCTTTTGTCTCCTGTGTAAAAAAATTAAAAAAAAAAAAAGCCTTTTCTTTATAAACTGAATATCTAGGTAAGCTAATGTTTTGAAGGTGAATATTGATGCCCACAGTAAATCTCTCCTCATCTGGAATTTTGAGACCCACAGTCTAGCAGCCTACTCTTTTTCATCCTGAAGTGAGGAATGCCACTTCCCACTCAACTCTACCACACACAGAGAGAGCTTGCCATCACATCACCACTGCACCAGGAAGAGGGAGCTGCAAGCCAGTCCTCTTCTCTTAAATATGAGTGGCCAGCCAATGATCACCAGGCACATAAAGTACACCAGCTGCCTGAGGAGAAAGATAAAAATACCAAACAAAATGACTGGTCGCACAGGAAACTTCACTAATTAGACAGTATTTTTATTATTTTACACAGATAGTTTTTGTTTGGGTTTGCCTACATGTTCTTTCTAAGCTACCCAGTATAGGGTATTTTGTTAACAGCAGCTCAAACAAAGACGGGCAGTAATATGGTTTAGCTGTGTCCCTACCCGAAATATCACCTTGAATTGTAATCCAACTTGTAATCCCTATGTGTTGTGAGAGGAACCTCATGGGAGGTGATTACATCATGGAGGCGGTTCCCCCGTGCTGTTCTCATGATAGTGAGTGAGTTCTCATGAGATCTGATGGTTTTATAAGGAGATTTTCCCCCATTCGCTCTGCACGTCTCTCTCCTGCCACCATGTGAAGAAGGATGTGTTTGCTTCCCCTTCTGCCATGGTTGTAAGTTTCCTGAGGCCTCCCCAGCCATGCTGAACTGTGAGTCAACTAAACTTCTTTCCTTTATAAATTACCCAATCTCAGGTATTTCTTCATAGCAGCACGAGAGCAAACTAATACAGGCAGCTATTACTGATATTTCAGATTTACTACAGAAAAACACACTTGTCATGTATTGGCAGAACTCAGTGTATTAAGTACTTACTTTCTGTATATTGGGTATTAACTTTTAAGAAGATTATATATTAGAATTTAACTTTTCATTGTTATCATTCATTGGTTCATTCAACAATATTCAGTAGTTGTCCATTATATACAAAGCCATGGCATAGATACACAATGTAACCTTAAAAAATGTACAGATTACCCTGATATGTTCCAGGAGGAATTTTTAAAGGGTGCAGCCAGTTAAAAAAATAGTTGGGCAGTTCTTCAAAAGGTTAATCATATAAGTTACTATACGACCCAATAATTCTACTCCCAGGAATATGTCAAGAGAAACAAAACCATACGTATATTCAAAAATGTGTACTTTTATGCCAGCATTATTCATAATAGCAAAAAAGTGGAAAAATTTCAAATGTCCATCAACTGATGAATGGATAAATAAAATGTGGTGTATTCACACAATGGATACTTGGTGACAGAAAGAAGTGAAGTACTAATGCCTGATACAACATGGATGAACCTTGAAAATATTTTGCTAAGTTAAACAATGTATTGTATGATTCTATTCACATGAAATATCCAGAACAGGTAAAAAATAGACACAGAAATTAGATTAGTATGTGCCAGGACTGAGTCAAGGAGTCCATTCCCTTACATTCAAGTGTCTCTTGAGATCAGCACAAGAATGAAATTAAGAAATTCTATGTTGTGAGATCATTAATGCAAAATGTCAGTGAATCATAATGTTGAATTGTGTAAGTGGAGCAAGATTTTAATGTCCCAAAGGTTATTTTCCATCCATCAAATAAAAGGAAAGCACTAGTATTCTTTTTGCTTTGTTAAATTATTATCCTTTTGTTCTTTTATTTGTATTATATGAAACCTCAATAAAATACAAAGTCTAATCAGTCTTCACAGATAAAAAATATTTTCTTCCATCTGAAAATACACCAAAGCAAAAAAGCAGGGTGTGAACAAATAGACATATTAAGATTGGCAGAATTGTTGATAATTGTTGGAAGTTGGGTGATATGGTTTGGCTGTATCTCATCTTGAATTGCAATCCCCATAATCCCAATAACGCCCATGTGTCAAGGGTGGGACCAGGTGGAGGTAACGGGATCATGGGGGCGGTTTCCCCCATGCTGTTCTTGTGATAGTGAGTGAATCTCATGAGATCTGATGGTTTTATAAGTGTCTGGAATTTTCCCTTCTTGAACTCACTCCATCCTGCTGCCCTGTGAAAAACATGCCCACTTCTTTTTTCTCCACGATTGTAAATTTCCTGAGGCCTCCCCAGCCATGCAGAACTGTGAGTTAAATTACCCAGTCTTGAGTATTTCTTCATAGCAGTGTGAGAACTGACTCATACAGGGGATGAATATGTAGAATACTTGATGCTGTTCACTCTATTTTCAGTATTTTGGATATGTTCATTTAAGACAAATAATAAGTAATTCTTATAATAGATGTTTGTGAAGTTTTTCCCTCAGCTTCAAAAGACAAAAACCTCATATTCCTGATCTACAATTGAGGAATGTGGGAGACAGATCACATAACAGAGGTTTTATATAGTGAGAATGGCAGAATGCCCCCCAAAGATATTCATGTCCTAAATCCTGAGACCAATAAATATGTTACCTTGCATGGCAAAAGGGTCTTGGAATATGTAATTAAGGTTATAGGACTTAAAATAGGAATTGTACCTTTTATTACCAAGGGGGGCACATTCTAATCATGTAATCCCTTAAAAGCAGAGAACCTTCTTCAGGTGCAGGCAGAAGAGGTGCAGTAGAAGGAGAAGCAAAGGAGATTCCAAGTGTGAGAATGACTCAAAGCACACTAGCTTATCTGGAGATGGAGGAATTCAGGCGACCTTATATCCCTGAGAGAGGCTCTTGGTTCACAGCCTACAAGGAAGCAGAGACCTCACCTCTGAAGCCCAAATACCTGGATTCTGACAGCCAACTTGAAGGAACTTGGAAGAAGATTCTCCCTCAGAGCCTCAAAATACTAGTCCAGCTTGCCAACAACTTGATTTCAGCCTATAAAACTAGGCCAGAGAAAACAGCTGAGCTCACCCGACTTCTGAGCTACAGAACTGTGAGATAATAAATTTGATTGGTTTAAGTAGCCAAGTTTGTGGTAATTATAAGGTAGCAATAGGTCATAAATACATCATACTTTACATCAAAAGACCCAATTTGCTGAACAGTGTTTAAAAACATTTATTCCTAACTCAGAAGGCAGGGCAATGAGAAATTTTTATATTCTAATATTTTACCTGTCACACTGGGAAATATATAAAAAGAAGTTGTGGTAGCAAAATTCATTGCTTCATGGTATTTACCATGATATTTCAAAAGAACAAGCTAACCAAACATTTTTCTAAATGCTACAATCTGACAAAATCATAAATATAATCAGATCCTGGCTGGATTTAACCACATATAGTGAGAGTTGGATTTGAGTGAACATACTCTAAGGTAGCTCAGATGAGAAACTTCTTGTCATTATAATTTATTGTTATTTACTTTCTGTCATTATAACCTCTGTTTAAAGAACCTGATTTTTAAAATCTTGGTTTAGATAAGCAAAAATAATATCTAGAGTAGGTAAACCTTCAGAAAAATGAAAGCATTCATGAGCCCCTCGTGGGCATATAAATTGGTCCAAAGTTTAGGGAGAGTCATTGGTGATACACTTCAGAAGTCAGGATAATGTACTTGACTTCAGATCTAAAATTCCACACCTATTTTTTTTAGTAATGTATTTTATTTGACTCATTTATTCAATAAATTGTTATTGAATGTCTATCTTACATCAAGTATTTTTTATTCAGATTAAAAATACAGAGATCAATAAGATAGTAATCCTGCCCCCAAGGAGCTCACACACAGTTTAATGGAGATATTACCTGTTTTATATACTTTAAGTTCTGGGATACATGTGCAGCACGTGCATGTTTGTTACATAGGTATACACGTGCCATGGTGGTTTGCCACACCCATCACCTTGTCATCTACATTAGGTATTTCTTCTAGTGCTATCTGTCCCCTAGCACCCCACCCCGAGTCAGGCCCCAGTGTGTGATGTTCCACTCCCTGTGTCCATGTGTTCTCATTGTTCAGCTCCCACTTATGAATGAGAACATGTGGTGTTTGGTTTTCTGTTCCTGTGTTAGTTTGCTAAGAATGACGGTTTCCAGCTTTATCTATGTCACTGCAAAGGACATGAACTCATCCTTTTTTATGGCTGCATAGTATTCCATGGTCTACACCTATTTTTTAAGGAAATAATTATAGTAGTGTTCTTCAACCCAGTAACTCCACGTTAACATACTAAGGAAATAATGTTAGATGTAGCTTACATAAAAATAAATATTAAAATATAAAAACTAGGCTATAAAAATTGTTATCATAGCAGAGTATACACCAGCAAAATTGCTAACAACCTAAACGTTCAGCAAAAGTGATAAGGTACACCCACATAATGAAATGCTGTAAAGTCAATTAAAAGTATGTTGTCGATAGGTACTGATTAACATGTAAAAGGTTTTTTTTTTTCACATCGGATGGGTAATGTGCCAACGTTTGAGTGAGGTACATCTCACACATGAGTGGGAAGACTCAAGCATCACACTTATGAACTACAAAAGGATCAACATGTAAAAGTAAAACACATCAACAACAAAATAGTATTACAGTGAAGCATCTGAAAGCATATGCACCAAAATGTAGTTTTTTTCTGTCAGTCTGCATCCTTTGACATTTCCATGATGATTATAAGCTTAGTAATAATAAACAAAAATTTTATTTTTAAGAAGTGAAGTTTATATTTCTGTGCTTTTATATAAATTTCCAGAAAGTTGTTTATCCAATTAGAACAAAAATGATTGTTTATATTTTAGGAAAAATGACAAAATAGCTTTTTATTGGGAGCAAAAAATTAAGACAAAGAATATTCTCCCTTTCCTCAGATGTTTGCACCTCTTATATTTAAAAAAGTATCATTAGTTTTATTTCTTACCAAAAATACATCTAATATTCCCTCCCACCATTATATCATAATTTTGTTCAAATTATGCACTAAATTTCATTAGTCAGACTCATTCATTTGAAAATGCTGCAGTTTCAGAGCTTCCACCTCTTCCTTTACCACTACAGAAACTTTATCTGAAAGTTTTATGTCCAAACATTGGCTAGAGAACCAAACATAATTCTATGGGCTCTGAACATATCAAAGACTATGGAACAATTTGACTTCAAGGGAGAAAGGAAGTGAAAACTTAGCTTTTAGAGATAAGTATCTAACTGAGACAAATCTGAAATGTACATTTTATCAGATTTTCCTAAATTTCAACTTTCAGGGCTTGTATTAACTGGCATAGGATGACGTTTTTCATGAAAAATCAAAGGAGGTTCTAGTGATCCAAAGGATTGCAGCATTTGAAATATGTAGTGGATTTACTTTTTGCTAAGTCCCTAATTACTCCTCAAGCATAGGGAGTCAAAAAAAGTTGGGACACCACCTTCATGATCTCATCTAAACTTAATTGCCTCCCAAAGTCTCCACCTCCTAATAGCATCCCATTCGGGGTTAGTGCTTCAACATATGAATTGAGGATACAGTCCATAATACCTATTTTGTAAGATTGCTTGAGAATTAAATTGAGTTCTGCATATAACCCAGAGCCTGATATAATAAGGGCCCACACTGGATAGCAAGGATTACTGGCAGGAGAAGTTAGTGGGTGAGGGTATGTCAAGAAAACAGTATGAGCTAAGGTACAGAGGTGGGAATGGATCATTTGTGTCCAGGCAATGGCAAGCAGGTAAGACCAGCTGGAATGTAATATTCACATTAGACAGAGGAAGGAAATATCAGAAGATCTGAATGTGCATTGGGAAGAACCTGGATTTCCTTGAACACATTTTTCTTCCTAATTGTCTAATGTTTCTGGCAAATATTGGTCTCTACTTTCTCTGAAAATGCTCATTACTTCCAGAAGAGCAACAGGAGTATTCAAACAACTAGCCAGCAATCATAAAAGTGGAAACTACTTTAGCTGCTCATTCGGAGCATGTCCTAAATATAATCGAGCTTAGGAAAGCTGAATACTCCCAAGGCAGATGTGCAGTGAAAACCCTAGCTCCAAGAACTCTATTACTGTCTCAAGAGGATTTGCACAATGAGGCTATGCAGAGAACCACATTACAGAGAGGCACTTAAGCTTCCTTTTCATTAACCTCAGAATGTGAGCTGCCTATCATTATGCTTTGAAATTGGCCCTTATGGATTTGTGGTTGGTGTTGGAAATGTCCTTATTTTAGTAGATAGATCTAGTCTTTCAACTCTTTTTGCTTTGTGTTATTATGATTAAATATGATAGAATGACACAGTAAAAAAAGCAGGTAAGCTTCAAGTAGCTGAGGTACAAGAAAATAGGGTACATTTACAATCAGGAAATTGATAACATTCATTGGTTCAACTGGCAGGATAGTGGTGTTCTAGATCCTTGCTACTACTCAGAGTGGGTTCAGAAACCAGCAGCAACAGCATCACATGAGAGTTATTAGAAATGCAGCATCTCAGACATCATTCCACACTTACTGAATCAGAATTTGTATTTTAACAAGGTCCCCCTGTAATTTGTATGCACACTAACAATTGAGAGGTACTATTAATTAATAATTGAGAGGCACTCACAATTGTGCTGTTACTTTAGAAAGCCTCCCACTAACACGTCCCTGCCCTCCCAACTCTCATCAGTTAGGAATCAAATTCAGCTGCTAGTCACACATTTGGGGTTTGGTTTTTCTTATGTATGAAAAGTCAGTAGTTAGTGCAGAGCTGAAAGAGAAGCCCCATAATGCCATCAGAAACTCAAGTTCATGCCATCTTTATGATCAGTGATCCCAATATATGTTTGTCACCTCAGGTCACAAGAAGAAAGCTCCACATCTTGTCTGAGTTCCAGACAAAAGGAAAGAAGTGTAAAATCAAAGTGCCTGATACAGTTTGGCTCTGTGACCCCACCCATATCTCATCTCGAATTATAATCCACGTGTGTTGAGAGAAGAACCTGGTGGGAGGTGATTGGATCATGGGGGAAGTTTCCCCCCATGCTGTTCATGTGATAGTGAGAGAGTTCTCATGAGAGCTGATGCTTTAAAAGTGTTTGGCATTTCCCTCCTCACCCTCTCTATCTCCTGTCACTTTGTGAATAAGGTGCTTGCTTCCCCTTCACCTTCTGCCATGATTGTAAGTTTCCTGAAGCCTCCCCAGCCATGAAGAACAATACTCCAGTTAAAACTCTTTTGTTTATAAATTACCCAGTCTCAGGTAGTACCTTTATGGCAGTGTAAAAATGAACTAATACACAGAATTAGTACCAGAATTGGGGCACTGCTATAAAGACACTTGAACATGGGGAAGTGACTTTGGAACTAATAATGCGTAGAGGTCAGAATAGTTTGGAGGGCTCAGAAGAAAACAGAAAAATGTGGGAAAGTTTGGAATTCCCTAGTGGTTTGTTGAATGGTTTTCACCAAAATGCTGATAGTGATATGGACAACGAAATCCAGGTTGAGGTGGTCTTAAATGGAGATGAGGAATTCACTGGGAATTGGAGCAAAGATCGCTCTTGCTATGCTTTAGTGAAGAGACTGGCAGCATTTTGCCCCTGCCCTAGAGATCTGTGAAAATTTGAACTTGAGAGAGATGACTTAAAAGTATCTGGCAGAAGAAATTTCAAGCAGCAAAGCATTCAAGAGGCCAATTCTGGCTTATTCTGAAAGCATTCAGTTATATATGTACACAAAGACATGGTTTGAAATTGAAATTTATGTTTAAAAGGGAAGCAGAGCATAAAGGTTTAGAAAATTTGCAGCCTGTTCATGTGGTGAAAAAGAAACCCCCATCTTCTGAGGAGGAATTCAAGCCAATGAGCTGAATATTAACAGCCAAGACAATGGGGAAAACGTCTCCAAGGCATGTCAGAGACCTTCAAGACAGCCCCTCCCATCACAGGCCCAGGGACCTAGGAGAGCACAGTGGCTTCTTGGGCCAGCCCAGGGCCCCACTGCTCTTTGCAGCCTCCAGACATGGTGCCCTGCATCGCCGCTGCTCCAGCTCCAGCCATGCTGAAAGGGGCCAAAGTACAGCTTCAGCTGTTGCTTCAGAGGATGCAAACCCCAAGCCTTGGCAGCTTTCAAGTGGCGTTGGACCTGTGGGTACATAGAAGACAAGACTCGAGCTTTGGGAACCTCTGCCTACATTTCAGAGGATGTATGAAAATCCCTAGATGTCCAGGAAGAAGTCTGTTGCAGGAGCAAAGCCCTCATAGAGAATCTCTTCTCTGGCAATGCAGAGGGGAAATGTGGGGTTGGAGCCCACACACAGAGTCCCCACTTGGACGCTTCCTAGTGGAGCTGTAAAAAAAGGGCCACCATCCTACAGACCCCACAATGGTAGATCTACTGAAAGCTGGCACCATGTACCTGGAAAAGCCACAGGCACTCAATGTCATCCTGTGAAAGCAGCCATGGTGGCTATACCCTGCAGAGCTGCAGGGATGGAGCTTCCAAATGCTGTGGGAGCCCACTTGTTGCATCAGTGTGACCTAGATGTGAGACATATAGTCAAAGGAGATCATTCTGGACCTTTAAGATATAATGACTCTCCTGCTGGGTTTTGTACTTACATGGAGCCTATGGCCCCTTTGTTTTGGCCAATTTCTCCCATTTGGAATGGAAACATTTACCCAATGCCTGCAACCTTATCGTACCTAGAAAGTAACTAACTTGCTTTTGATTTTAAAGACTTATATGTGGAAGTGACTTGCCTTGTCTCAGATGAGACTTTGAACTTGGACTTTTGGGTTAATACTAAATAAGACTTTCGGAGACTGTTGGGAAGGTATGATTGTGTTTTGAAATGTGAAAAGGACATGAGATTTGGGAGAGGCCAGGGTAGAATGATACGGTTTGGCTCTGTGTCCCCAACCAATCTGATCTCAAACTATAATCCCCATGTGTTGAGGGAGAGACCTGGTATGAGGTGATTGAATTATGGGGGCAGTGCCCCCCATGCTGTTCTCTCGAGAGTGAGTGAGCTCTCACAAAATCTGATGGTTTTATAAGGGGTTCTTCCCCCTTTGCTCTTTGTCTCTCTTCTGCTGCCTTGTGAAGAAGGCCCTTGCTTCCCCTTCACCCTCTCCCATAATTGTAAGTTTCCTGAGGCCTCCCCAGCCATGTGGAATTTTGAGTCAATTAAGCCTCCTTTGTAAATTACCCATTCTCAGGTAGTATCTTTATAGCACTGTAAAAATGGACTAATGCACCCACAATTAGTATAGATCCTATAATTGACCCCTTATCTCATGATGATCATCATGACCATTTTCCCTGACAGCTCTGACCAATATCATTCCAACAGTGAGGTTTTTCCAAGCCCATTTTAAAACTGTATCAACTAAATACAAGTTAGATAAACATACAAAAATGTTTATGTATTCAAGTGTAAAAAAAAGTGAGTACTGAATATTTAGTTCTCATATAATTTCAGTGAAACAAACTATCCCTTGATATTTATATAAAGTAATTTTCATTGTTTGGTTGTACACTATATGTTTTGATCTTCCGCTCGTCTCTCCCCACTCAAATATATCTTCCACAATGGCCAGAGTAACTTTATAAAACAGAGATTTAATAATGTCTGTTCATTGGTTAAAATCCATTGGTGGCTGTACACTGCCTCCTGGATAGAATTCAACTTATTACACTGCAAAGAAATGTCCTTCCTGAAAATCCCAATATTTCTTTAGTACTGGGATGCCTTTAGTACTATGGCTGCCCCCCATACCAAGTACTAGAATCTCCTTTAACACCAAGCTCATTCCTCTTTTTCACACATCCTACCTTTTTCCACAACCATGCCTTTGCATATAATATAACGTACCATCTGTCTAGTCCTTCCTCCCTTCTCTGACTGGTAAAATCTTACTAATCCTTCAAGGTTCAATCCGAATACTAACTCTTCAGTGAAGTCATTTCAGCCCTGCTGGGTTAACAGGCGTCTCCTATGTATGTGTGACATTGTTCCAAAATTTATTTTGCATAAGTATCTACAGACTTCACTCTGTTTTGAGAAGTAGTAGCACCGGCTAGTACAATCGCTGACACATCATAGAAGTACATTAAATGTTGACTTAATTAACTAATCTGCTCAGACATTCTGAGAAAATGTTCCTCTTCCTCAGCAGTCTTAGTTTTGCTCTTTTCAGGTCATTCAGACGCACAATGGAAGTTACGTTCAAATATACATGTGAGGTTTCAAATACTGCATGATATGATTTAGATCGGTGTCCCCACGCAAATCTCATGTTGAAATGTAATCCCCAACGCTGGAGGTGTGGCCCGGTGGGAGGTGATTGGATCATGGGGATGGTTTCTCATGGTTTAACACCACGCCCACTTGGTGCTGTTATCATGATAGTGAGTTCTCATGAAATCTGGTTGCGTAAAAGTTTGTGGCACCTCTCATCTCTCTCTCTTCCTCCTACTCTAGCCATGTGAAGTACCAGGTCTCCCTTCACCTTCTGCCATGATTATACATTTCCCAAGACCTCCCTAGAAGCTGAGCAGATGCCAGCATCATGCTGCCTGAACTGTACAGACTGTGGGATCAAGGGAAAATTAAACATCTTATCTTTTCTTTATAAATTATCCAGTCACAGGGTTTTTTTTTTTTTTGAGACAGAGTCTCACTCTGTTACCAAGGCTGGAGTGCACTGGCATGATCTCGGCTCACTGCAATCTCCACCTCCTGGGTTCAAATGATTCTCATTCCTCAGCCTCCAGAACAGCTGGGATTATAGGCACACATCACCACACCTGGCCAATTTTTGTATTTTTAGTAGAGATGGGTTTTTGCCATGTTAGCCAGGCTGATCTCGAAATCCTGACCTCAAATGATCTGCCAGCCTCGGCCTCCCAAAGTTCTGGGATTACAGGCATAAGACACCAAACCCAGCCTCAGGCATTTCTTCACAGCAGTGTGAGAATGGACTAAACCAGTGCACTAAATGTTTTTTTTTTTAAATTTGTGAAAATGAAAATATATGCTGTGTGACCATAAAAGAGGGGTGTTTAAAAAAAACTGATCACGATGACCTTGAGTAGACTTAATCCATCATTTAAAACCTTTCCCAAAATCTAGCTGGTCACAGTGGCTCATGCCTATAATCTTGGAATTTTGGGAGGCAGAGCCAGGAGGATCACTTGAGCCCAGGAGTTCGAGACCAGCCTGGGCAGATAGGAAAACCCTACCTCTACAAAATTTTAAAAATTAGCCTGGTGTAGTGGCATGTGCCTGTAGTCTCAGCTACTCAGCAGGCTGAGGTTGGTGGAATGCTTGAGCATGGGAGGTCAAGACTGCAGTGAGCCATGATCATGCCACTGCAGTCCAGCCTGGGCAACAGAGTGAGACCCTGTCTCAACAACAATAACAATGACAAAAATCTATCCCACAAAGAAAACTCCAGACCCAAGAGAACTCTTACCAACATTAAAAAAAGAAATTATATCAAACCCACACGCTCTTTCAGAGATTAGGAAAAGAAGGGACACTTCTCAACTCATTTTATGAAACTAACATAATAATGATACATGCAAGAAAAGTAAAGATCAATACACCTCATGATAGATACAGAAATCCTAAAAAGAAAAAAATAGCAAGTAGAGTCAAATAATATATAAAAAGGATAATACAACAAGAGAGAGTGGAATTTATCTCAGTAATACAAGATTGTTTTAACATTTGAACACTGATCAATATAAATTAACATATTGACAGAATAAGGTGGGAGGGAACATGAATATATCAAAGGACGCAGAAAAGGCATTTGGCAAAAAGTGACACTTGGTCATGATAAAAACTGACAGCAAAAAAAAAAAAAAAAAAAAAAGAATGAAAAATTCCTAATCAGGTAAATGAAAATCCCTTAATATGATAATCTGATAAAACCACATCTACACATTACCTACATTACTATTATATTAACGGTGAGATATTGAAAGCTTTCCTAGTGAGATACAATATGGTAGGGAAACATGACAAAGATGTCTACTTATTACCACCTCCATTTAGTACTGAAATTCGAATACATGCAATAAAGCAATGGCGGGAAAGTGTATAAAGATAGAATGAAAGAAGTAAAATGGTCATTATTTGCAGATAATGTGGCTGTATACACAGAAAATTTTCAAACTATTACAAACCATTAGAATTATTAAGTAAACTTAGTAAAACATCTAGCTACAAGAAAAATATACGAAAATCAATTATGTTTCTCCTGTATTAACAACAATTAGAAAATATAATTTTTTAAAATTCACAATAGCACCATAAATAAAATGCTTAGGAATAGAAATAAACCTAAGAAAAGTTAAACAAAAACCTCTAAAATAAAAATTATGTAACATTGCTGACATTTAACTTCATGTTCTAAAAAAATCAAAAAAATGCTAAAAAAATTTTTAATTATATTTGTAATTGACAGATAATTACATATATTAATAGGGTAAAATGGGATGTTATCATAAATATATACATTGTGGAATGACTAAATCAGGCTAACTAGCATAGCCATCACCTCATATATTTATTATTTCTTTGTAGTGAGAACATGTAACATTGACTTTTTAGGCAATTTTGAAATATACAATGCATTATTATTAAATGTGGTCCCCAGACCATGCAATAGATCACTAGAACTTATTAATCCTGTCTGACTAAAACTTTGCACCCTTTGATTAACGTCTCCCCATTCCCCATTCCCCATTCATCCAGCCTTCCAGGCTTTGTAACCACTATTCTACTCTCTATTTCTCAGTTCAACTTTTTTAGATTTCACTTGTAATTGAGATCATGCAGTATTTTTCTTTCTGTGCCTGGCTTATTCAATTAGCATAATGTCCTCCTGGTTCAACCACATCGTCACAAGTGACAGAGTTTCCTTCATTTTTAAGACTGAGTAATAATCCTTTGTGTATATATACCACATTTTATTTATCCATTTATCCACTGATGGGCACTTAGGTTGTTTTCGTATCTTAGCTATTGTGAATAATGCTGCAATTAACATGGGAATGCAAATATTTCCTTGACATATTATTTTTAATTCTTTAGGATAAATATCCAGCAGTGGAATTATTGAATCATATGGTAATTCTGTTTTTAGCTTTATGAGAAGCCTCCATACTGTTTCTCATGATGGCTGCACTAATCTACATTCTTGCTAACAGCGTACAAGGATTATTTTTTCTCCATATCTTCACCAGCATTTGTTATCTTTGCCCTTTCTGATACTAGCCATTCCAATAGGTGTAAGGTGATATCTCACTGTGGTTTTAAGTTACATTTCCCTGATTAGAAATGTTGAGCTTTTTTTTTTTTTTTTTTCCATATATTTTTTGGCCATTTGTATGTCTTCTTTTAAGAAATGCCTATTCAGGCAGGTCTTTTACCCATTTTAAATTAGGTTTTATGTTTCTGTGCTGTTAAGTTTCTTATATATTGTGGATATTAGCCTATCAGATGTATGATATGCAAATACTTTCTTACAATCTGTAGGTTGTCTCTTCACTCTGTTGTTTCCTTTGCTGTACAGAAAGAAACTTTTTAGTTTAGCACAATCCCATTTGTCTATTTTTACTTTCACTGCCTGTGCTTTTGGAGTCATAGCCAAGAAATGATTGCCCAGACCAATGTCATAGAGCTTTTCTTTATGTTTTCTTCTAGAAGTTTTGCAATTTTAAGTCATATGTTTAAGTCTTTAATCCACTTTAAGAATATGGGGTGAGATAAGAATTCAATTTTATTCTTCTGCATGTAGACATCCAGTTTTCTCTTTACCATTTCTTGAAGACACTGTCCTTTCCCCAGTGTATTCTTGGCACCTTTGTCAAACATCAATTGATCACAAATGCCTGGATTTCTTTTGGGGCTCTCTACCCTGTTCCATTGGTCACTGTGTTTGTTTTATGCCATCACCATGTTGTTTTGATTACCATAGCTTTGCAATGTATTTTTCAATAAGATAATGTCATGCCTTTTGACTTTTTTCTTTTTCTGAAAATTGCTTTCATTATTTGGGGTCTTTTGTGGCTCTATAAAAAATTTAGGATTGCTTTTTCTATTTCTGTAAAAAGTGATATTGAAAGTTTGATAGATTGAATTGAATCTATAGATCACCTTAAGTAATGTGGACATTTTAACAATATTCATTCTTTCAATTCATGAACACAGTCTAGCTCTCCATTTGTTTTTGTGTTGTCTTCAATTTATTTCAATGTTTTATAGTTTTCCTTATAGAGATCTTTTACCTTGTTAATTAAATTTACTCCTAAGTATTTTTATGCTATTGTAAATGAAATTGCTTTCTTAATTTCTTTTTCAGATAATTTGTTATTAGAGTATGGAAATGCTACTAAATTTTGTATGTTGATTTTTTATTCTGCAACATTACAGGATTTGTTTTTCAGGTCTAACAGTTTTTTAGTGGAGTCTTTATTGTCTCTATATAAAAGATCATGTCATCAGCAAACAGACAATTTCACTCCATTCTTGCTTATTTGGATGCCTTTTATTTCTTTTTCATTCCTAATTGCTCTGACTAGGACTTCCAGTACTACGTTGAATAGAAGTGATGAGAGTGGGCATCCTTGTTCTTGACTGGCATGCCCCCAGGCTAACCCAGCAGGCTTGTACATACCTCCCAGGCCTGTAGTCCTACAGCCTGCCTCTAGCAGACACACTCCCAGGTTAGCCAAGCTGACATGCACCTGTGTCCCAGGCCTGAGAAACATGCCCAGGGGCCACCCAGGATAGTCAAACAGCTATGTAAAGCATCCGGGCCCCAATCCATAGGCCACCCCAGGCAGGCATGCTCCCAGGCCAGCCAAGCCACTACACAACCATGCCCTTCCTGGCCAAAGTGACAATCCCATGACCCCAACCCAACTGAGCCAACCCCAAGTTGGCCAACCACTGTGTGCATTAATGCTTCACTGGCCTGAGAAACAGTTCAGTAAACTCACCCCCAGCAAAGCTGCACCACCACTACCATAAATTCTCTTACTCTAGGCTACTGGGACACTTAAAAACATCACTAGCCTAGATTACAGCTGAAAAACCTTAATGGAGACTACACTACTGTATCCACCTTAAACTAAAGTCAATTCACCCCCACTGAACTGACACCCCAAGACTCACGTATACAAATACATTTTTCCCTATGAAAACCCTGTAAAATTGGAAGAGGTGACTGACTATTCCACCGGATGTAAAGAAATCAACATAGAAACATATCAAACATTAAAAAGAAAAAAAAGACACCTCCAAATGAACACAATAATTTTTCAGTAACAGACCCCAATCATAAGAAAATAAACAAAATGTCAGAAAAGGAATTCAAGATAGTAATCTTAAGGAAACTCATTGAAATATAAGAGAATATAGACAATTCAACAAAATCAGGAAAACAATTCATACTTTGAATGAGAAATTCAACAATGGGATAGATATTTTAAAAAAATAGAAATCCTAGAGCTGAAGAATTCAATAAATAAAATGCCTAAATACAATCAAGAGTTTCAACAACAGACTAAACTAAACAAAGGAAAGAATTTCTGAACTTGGGGACAGTCTTTTGAAATAACACAGGCAGACAAAAAAAAAAAGTTAAAACAGAAAAAAGAAAATGTACAGGATTTATGAGACATCAGTAAGTAAACAAATATTCACATTATGGATGTTACAGAAGGAGAAGAGTATGGAGAAGGTGTAAAATTTTATTTACTAAATTAGTGTAACAGCTGAAGTCTTCCCAAGTTGTGGGAGAGAAAAGGACATCTAGATCAAGGAAGCTCGAAGAACCCCAAATAGATTCACGTTAAACAGGGCCCCTCCAAGGCACATTAGAGTCAAACTGTCAAAAGACAAACACAAAGAAAGAATTCTAAAAACAGCAAGAAAAAAAGCATCAAGTCACATATAAGAGAATATGCATTAGGCTAACAATAGATTTCTTAGCAGAAATTACAGGCTGGGAGAGAATGGGATGCTATAGTCCAAGTACTGAAAGAAAAAACAGATAGCTAAAAATTAGATACCCAGCAAAGCTATCTTTCAAAACTGAAAGAGAAATCAAATCTTTCCCAGATGAGTAAAAACTAAGGGAATTTTTTACCACTAGACTGGCCTTACAAGAAATGCTCAAAGGAGTCTTACATCTGGAAGTAAAAAGACAATAACCACCATCATGAAACATGCAAACTATAAAACTCACCAGGAAGGCCAATATACAAAAGAGAAAGAGAAAGGAATCAAAACTTATCACTATCAAAATACCACCCAACCACAAAAATAAACAATAATAGAGGAAGAAACAAAGAATATACTAAACAACCAGAAAAAGAAACAGTAAAATGACACAAATAAGTTCTTACCTATCAATAATAACCTTGAATGTAAATGAATTAAATTTCCATTTAAAAAATATAGATGAGCTGAACAGATTTCTTTTAAAAAATACCCAACTACATGCTGCCTATAAGAAATTCATCTCAGCTGTAAAGACACACAAAGATTGAGAGTGAAGGGATGGAAAAAGATATTCCACACAAATAAAAACCAAAGGAGAGCAGGAATGGCTATGCATATATCAGACAAAACAATTCAAGTCAAAAATTGTGAAAAAGAAGCAAAGAGTGGCAATATATACTAATAAAAGGACCAATTCAGCAAGAAAATACAACAAATTGTAAATATATATGCACCCAACACTGGAGCACTCAGACATATAAAGCAAATATTATTAGATTGAAACAGACAGATAGACCCCAATACAATAATATTAATAGTTGAGGACTTCAATACTCCACTGTCAGCACTGGACAGATCATCTAGACAGATAATCAAAAAAAGAAATATTGCATTTAAAATGTACCATAGAGCAAATGGACCTAATAGTCATTTACAGATCATTTTACCCAACAGCTGCAGAACACATATTCTTCTTATCAGTGCAAGGAACATTCTCCAGGATTGACCACATGTTAGGACATGATACAAGTCTCAATTTTTTTTTTATTGAAATCATATCAACTATCTTATCTAACCACAACAGAATAAAACTAGAAATCAATAAAGAGGCTCATTCAAAACTATACAAATACATGGCAATTAAACAACAGGCTTCTGCATGAACAACAGGTGAATGAGGAAATTAAGGATGAAATTATAAAATTCCTTGAAACAAATGCAAATAGAACCCAAACATACCAACACCTATAGGAGATAGCAAAAGTATTATTAAAAGGCAAGCTTAGGCTGGGCATGGTGGCTCATGCCTGTAACCCCAGCACTTTGGGAGGCCAAAGCCGGTGGATCACACGAGGTTGGGAGTTCAAGACCAGCCTGGCCAACATGGTGAAACCCCATGTCTACCAAAAAAAAAAAAAAATACAAATATTAGCCCAGCCTAGATGACAAAGCAAGACTCTGTCCAAAAATAAAATAAAATAAAATACCAGAGACTGGATTATTAAAGCTATTATGAACAACTATACACCTATAAATTTAAAAATCGAGACAAAATGAACAAGTTCCTCAACACATACAACATACCAAAATTAAAGAAAGAATAAATGGAAAACCTGAATAGACCAACAACAAGCAATGAGATTGAATCCATAATAAAAAGTCTTCCAGCACAGAATTACTTTTCTGCCAAATTCTACCAAAATTTTAAAGAATTAATATCAATTCTTCTCAAATTATTTCAAAAAATTTGAAGTGGAAGAAACTCTTCGTAACTCATTTGATGAAGCCAGCATAACCCTGATACCAAAACCAGACAAGGACACAACATAAAAAGAAAACTACAGGCCAATATTCCTGATCAACGCAGACACAAAAAAACCTCAACAAAATACTAGCAAACCAAATCCAACAATACACCAAGAAGATAATAGCCAAAAGAAGAAGAAAAAGAAGAAGTCATTGTCAACTGGGATTTATCCCAGGAATGCAAGGATGGTTGAACATATGCAAATCAATAAACATGATACATCAACAAACATGATATACCACATTAACAGAATGAAGAATAAAAACCATATGATCATCTCAATAGATGCAGAAAAAGCATTTGATAAAATTCAACATCCCTTCATTATAAAAACTCTTAATAAATTAGGGATGGAAGGAGAGTACTTCAACACAATAAAGGCAATATATTACAAACCTACAGCTAACATGGGAAAGGGCTGAAAACGTTTTTACTAAGAACTAGAATAAGACAAGGATGCCCAGTCTCACCATTCCTATCTAACATAGTACTAGAAGTCCTTGCCAGAACAATTAAACAAGAGAATGAACTAAAGTGCACTAAATTGAAAAGGGGGAAATCAAATAGTCTGTTTTCAGATGACATGATCTTATATATAGAAAAACCTAAAAACTCTACCTAAATACTCTTAGAACTAATAAATTCAGTAAAGTTGCAAGATGCAAAATTCATATGCAAAAATCAGTATCATTTCTATGCACAAACAACAAATTAGCTGAAAAAGCAACCAAGAAAGCAATCTCCTTTACAATAGCAACACACACAAAAAAATACCTAGGAATAAATTTAACCAAGGATGTGAAAGAACTCTACAAGGAAAACAAAACACTGATGAAAGTAAGTGAATAGTATACAAATAGAAAGACACCTCATGATCATAGATCAGAAGAATTAATAGTATTAAGATGTCCACACTGAGCAATCTACATATACAATGCAATCTTTATTAAAATATTAATGACAGTCTTCACAGAAATAGGAAAAAAGTCTTAAAATCTGTATGGAACCACAAAAGATTCCTAATAGCCAAAGCAATCCTGAGCAAAAAGAACAAAGCTGGAGGCATCACACTAACTGACTTCAAAATATACTACAAAGCTGTAGTAACCAAAATAGAATGGCATTGGAATAAAAACAGACACCTAGACCAACAGAACAGGATAGAGAACCCAGAAATTCATCCATGTATCTATAGCCAACTGATTTTTCACAAAGGTGCCAAAAACACTCATTGGTGGAAGGGCAGTCTCTTCAATACATGGTTCTGGGGAAAATGGATATCCATATACAGAAGAATTTAACTAGACCCCAATATCTCACCCTATACAAAAATCAACTCAAAATGGATCAAAGACATAAATGTACTATCTAAAACTATAAAACTGTTAGAAGAAAACACAGGGAAAATATTTTATGAATAAGACCTCCAAAGCACATGCAACAAAAGCAAAAATAAATGGGATCATATCAAACTAAAAAGCTTCTGCAGAGCAAAGGAAACAAACAACAGAGTGAAAAGACAAACCAACGAATGGGAGAAAATATTCGCAAACCATTCACTGGCAAGGAATTCATATTCAGGATACACAAACGGGAAACTCAAACATCTTAACCATGACAAAAAGAAATTTTTTTAATGGGCAAATGATCTGAGCAGACAGTACTCAGAAGAAGACATGCATCAAACGATCAAAAAAAATACATGAAAAAATGCTCTAAACATCAGGGAAATGCAAACCAAAACCATAATGAGTTATAGGATGGCTATTACCAAAAAGACAAAAAATTACAAATAACTAGAATAGCTTTATTTTAAAAAAAAATTTGATTAAATAGCCAAAAAAGAAGAAGAAGAAGGATGAGGAGGAGGAGGAGGAGGAGGAGGAGGAGGAAGAGGAGGAGGAGGAGAGGAGGAGAAGGAGAAGGAGAAGGAAGTGAGACAAGCAGGAGAACATATCAACCACATGCACATGGAGAATCTACAACGGTACAGAATTCAGGGACATCCCCTCAATGCCCTCGTTTTAATGTCTGTATATGACAGTTTCCCACTAGCCTCCAAGCTTTATAAGAGCTGGGAGTCTCTCTTCCTATCATAGTATGACCAATATAACCTAACTGCAGTGGGAGCACATAGTAAGTGTTCAAAGGAGAGAGAGACAGTAGGGAAGAAAGGAGAGAGGAAAGGAGAGAGGAGGGAGGGAGGAAGTGAATGTACGTAATTATTTTGCCCTCATTCTATATTGAAAGCAATCTGTTCCTTTTGAGTAACAACCCCGATCTACCCTACAGCAAAAGACTGGTTTTAGAAAACCACTTTAGAGGTGCGTAAGTATCTTTTTCATACCATAAATCTTACATTGATTTTAACCAACTTCAATACAGTTTCCTTCTCTTTACATTTCATATTTTCCCTCAGATAATCTTTATTTCCTTGAACATTTCTAAGGAAATTCTTCATATTTATTTCTAAGATTGCTTTAATATATTGTAAAGTTTTCTCTTCTCACTGGAGCATTGGAAGGAAAAGGTTAAAGAATGTTCACAAATTCTTCCAAGATGTGTAGACTCTTATCTGGAGGCTCTTGGACTTAACAGAAAAACTCAATTTTCAATATCTCTTGAATGTCTGCTATTATGTCTGGGGAATGTGCATCTTAGAATTTGCAACTTAAAAGCCTGCTAAATTTTAAAATTCTTCTTTGAGACAAAAAATTACATCAATCATCTGAAATATAATTATTACTGCTAAAATTGTTATTACTATCTACTCTCATTAGAGCAAAAAAAAAAAAACCTGTTCTGTTTGTAATTTTTTTTTTCACACCATTCTCCTGCCTCAGCCTCCCGAGTAGCTGGGACTACAGGCGCCCACCATCACGCCTGGCTAATTTTTTGTAGTTTTAGTAGAGACGGGGTTTCACCATGTTAGCCAGGATGGTCTGGATCTCCTGACCTCATGATCTGCCCGCCTCGGCCTCCCAAAGTGCTGAGATTACCGGTGTGAGCCACCGCGCCCGGCCTCTGTTTGTAATTTTAAATTTAGTAAATACCAAGAATAAACACCTTTAAATGTATTGACTTAATGCAATGTACAATTCAAAGTTAAAACCATTTTAACAAAAAGGTGTGGAACTCAGCGAGACAATCTAACTGCAACAATCTAAAACTTTAATGTCTATGTTTCACGGTTTGACTATGTCAATTCATAAATTTGTTTTCGCTACAGTCCTGAATCAGCCCAGTAAGATTTTGACTAACAACATGGATCAAGACTTATCTTGAAGCACATAAATCATTTTTGACACATATGTTCATAACAACAGCCTTCAGAAGAAAAGGGAACAGTGAAAGTTCTAAGAAACTGGGCAGGAATACTTCCTAACGTTCAGTGGTTTAGATGAGTTGCTAAATCCTAAGTTGCAAAAGTGTATGTAGTTCGAATGAAAAAAAAAAATAATTTAATCACTATGCAGACAAAAAGTCCCTTTGAACATGCTCTATTTGGGGGTAATTTTGTGACTCAAAGAGTTTGCCACATTTCCCCAAGGATGCTTTAATCATTTCTCCCTTTTACCCTTTAAAGACCTCAAAAAATCCAGTTATGTGTCATGAATACACGTATGTGCCAGATACATTCAGAACATACATTTCCTGCTAAATAATTAAGAGTGGAAGAGCATGTCTTTGTGAGCTGAATAATAGTTTTCTCATATAGTTAACAATTCTCTTAAAACACAATATTATTTCACAATAATTCCTAAATATTAATTAAGGAATCGGTGTCCCAAACCAAAGTATGATGGTTCTGAGAGATTTTCTCCATTGCACTGGTCAGCCAAAGGGCACCTTTGGGAGCAATGTCTGAGATCCAGAAAAGTTTTAGGGAAAAAAGATAGATAGATAGATAGATAGATAGATAGATAGATAGATAGATAGACAGACAGACAGACAGATACTGAAAAATAACTAAACCCAAATCTTCACAACTAAGCTAAGCCAGAAATATCTGGATTTAGACACAGTTATTATAATTTAAAAGGGTATTTATTGGAGAGTATAGGTAATTTCTATGTGTGCTTAAACCAAAATTAGCTTACAATAGCCTACAGGTCATACCTAAATGGACAACAACCTTTTTCTTCTATACTTGCCCTTACTTCTTCTGATACTCCCTTCTCTCATTTTTCATACTTCAAACACATGAACAAGTCTCTCCACTAGCAAATCATTCAATTGTTTTATTAATTTTAATGTATTTTTAGTCTGGAAACATAAATTCATATAAAATGAAATTCATCTACCTAGATCTTCATTCCCTGCACTTGCTGCTGCCTGTAACCTTTCCAATCGGAAATTATTTCACTGACTGGAAAAGCTAGAAATAAAATGATAGAGAATAAGGTTTGCCTTCTTTCTCTCAACCACTGTATTATGCTAACTTCTGTAAGTAAAGGGGTTGTCTCTTCCATGAGGGATTATATTGCTTTTTCCAACTGAGGGTCTGAAAGTCATTTTTAGCTATTAGAATTTTTCTAAGCCACCGTTTCTTCTGGTCTCACATAATTCTTAACGTTCATCTCCCTTATTCTGCTTCTCCAAAAGCATGGTCTCCTCTATGTATATTCTGTTTATTTTTCTACCTAAAATCTAAATATATCCAACAGCCTCTTAGATCCTCCTCCTTTCTTGTTGGTAATTCGTAGTTATTGTTAAGGAGGATTCTTCTAATTCCTCGTGAACCATGTCATCTATGAGCTAGGATCCCTGACATGGAATCATACTATGCTTTTTTCTGTTATTTTTAAAATTTGCTTCATGAAAGACCAGAATGACATTTCTGAGTACCTGGAGTCTGCTCTCTCTTCATTGTTTTGTTGTCCAAAAACAAGCTATTCATATACTGTTACCTCTACCTAGAATGTCCTTCCTCCTCTTCTTTTTCTAGCCAACTCTCCATCATACCCCAAGGAGACCTACTGTGTAATCACTTTTTCTCATGGAATTACTTTCTCATAGAAAAAGTGATTACACTGGAGGCTTCCTTCCAGTTCTCCATCTCTGCTCTTGCAACACATTTTATATGTGCCTTTACTATAGCACTTAATACGTTTCACTAAAGTTAATTAACTAGACTGTGAGTTCTGGAAAGAATCTCTATTGGCCTTGAAGTCTCCAGAGTCTTATAAGCTGTATTCATTCATCCATTTGTTTACTTATTTAATCATTCTTTTAACAATATTTTTCAAGAGCCCACTATATACCAGCACTCTTTAGGCCTGCAAAGATCATCAGTGAATGACAGAGCAAGATCCCTGCTCTTTTGAAGCTTTTAATTGTAGTAGAATAAGACCTGACAAAGAGCAAATAAACAAATAAATGGGCAAGGTTGTTTCAGATGTAAATTGCAACCAATACAACATATAAGACAGGTCATGTATTAGTGTGATGGGAAGGGCACTAGAGATAGGGTGGTGAGACAAAGCCTCTCTACATGGCAATATTTGAGCTGCAACTGAATAACATGAAAAACCAGCATTAAGATCTGGACCTTGAGTCCATAGGCCCTATAGCAGTTAGAGCAAGCTTGGCATGACCAAGGAATAGAAAGAGGCTATGCAGATGGATCTTGGCAAGTAAGGAACAAAGAGTTGGAACTGACAGGTAAAGTCTTGAATGTCGTAGTAAGGAGCTTGGATTGTATTCTACTGCAATTGCACATCACTAGAGGGCCTTAAAAATAGCAAGGCAATCTAGCTGATATTTAAAAACAAACTTGTTCTTCAGTTAATAGGGTTGAAAATGGAAAAATATTGTTCCACATTTGTTAAATGAGTTAATAAATTGTGTTCTCTTTATTTCTATATCATCAGCAAGTTCTTTGTTTTAATTTTAAAATCTGGAATTGCTGTGTCAGCATTGAGACAAGCTGGAGGAGGAAAGCTGATTCCCTAGTCCTGATTTGCTGGCATTCCTCCTCCAGGAGTCTGCACTCACTTCATGGTTCTGATATTCAGGTATAGCCTATTCATACACTATTCCCTCTGCACAGAGGATCCTTTCTCTCCTTTTTCTGCCCAATTTTGGTCATCCCCCAAAGAGGTCTACTAAGTAATCTACCTCGGAAAGTAAACTGCATCACCTAGCTGGTGGGTGATAGCCACTAGTGCCTATTTATCGACTGAGTAAAGCTAATATTTCACATCTTCTACACAAGAGGGACTTGGGATCTGATATGGTAGACTACATCACCTAGTTGGTGGATGACAGTCATTAGTGCATATTTATCTACTGAGTAGAGCTAATATAGCTCACAATTTCTACACAAGAGAGATTTGGGATCTTTCTGCCCTTTCCTCTCCTCTCTCATACCCCTTCCTCCCTTTACCCGCTAAGGCAAGACAGCAGTCTCAGCTGCAGATAAACTTTCCTTTGGTATAGACTGTGGCAAGGGAGCGGGCAGGTGAACTGGGATTCCCAGTAGGGGAATCCTTGCCCCAATCTATACCAAAGGAAAGTTTATCTAGCTGTCCTCGATCTAAGTCATAACCTTTAATCCAGCTTTTATGAGTGAAAAAAATATATTTTGGTCCCATCTCCCTGACTCTCATGTCTACACCAAAACTGGTTCTGAATTCAGAGCAAAGAAAAGGGGTTTCCGAAATCCCTGTAAGACACAATGTGATATGTTTGGAAGACACTAAATTGGAAGTTTGAGGGCCTGGTAAACTTGAGATCTAGTTGCAACTCTACTGTTAACTAGCTGTAAAACTTTAGGGCAGTCACTCAAAATCAATAACTAACATGTGTTCCATATCAGGCACTTGTTCAGCACTATCTACATTATTTCACTTAGCCTTCAAAACAATTCTGATTTAGATACAATTATTACCTCATTTTACAAAAGAAAAACAGGGCAAAGAGAGTCAGTCTGAGCACCAGGATTTAAACCCAGAGAGCCTGACTCAAGAACCTGACTCATCCTTCACCAGTTTTCTATTTTACTCATCTATAAAATACACAGGTTGGACAGACATCTTCCCACCCTGAATGTCCCTGACATTTACTGCCATTACCTTTTCTGTCTTTTCAGAGATGAAATGCTCATCTTCAGGGCTCTGATTTTGACAAAATTATCTCCATTTCTCTGTTATTCCTCTGTGGAAGATGAAGCACCTCCTCTACACTATTTACTTTTGTGAGTCATTCACGGACAGCACACTGTTTAGCTTGATGATTATCGTTGAGTGTTTGCCACCCTCTTAAAATGAATGTAAAGTTAATTTAATCCACAAGTCTGAGCTACAATATTTTCCTCAATATTCATCACTTCAAATTTGTCTCTTGTCAGAAACTGATGACTCTTAAATCAAATCCTATATTTTTGAAATACTGAAGCTTCAACTATTCTCTCTCTAGCTCCTCTTTCTCTTCCAAGTACAACCTTCAATTAGAAGAATCTATTAACACCCTACATTTAGTTTCCCACCCCAGACTTCAAAGTCACCAGAGGCACATTGCACTTTACTTCCTGTTACTGTTATTTGTTTTCATGTGAGATACATGCTGACTTTGTCCAACTATAATTATTTGGAACCCTAGTCACATACTCCTAAACAATTGTTTTTTTTCAATATTATTTAAGTTATTCGCTCAACTTTTTGTTATATAACGAAGTGGGCTGATGAGTTTTAGCAGACTCTCCATCCCAATTTAGACATGACCATGAAAAATCAGCACATCTCATGAATGGCCACCTTGAGTCTGCTATGGGCCATCCACAACCCTCACCTTCAGAGCTGCCATCACAATTCTTGACCTCCTGGAAACTGTAGCACACTCCTCCTCCAGTGCAATATCCATTGGTCTTTCTTTTCATTTGTGAGCTAGAAAGTGTATCTTATTTTTTGAAGGTACAGATTCACATACATTAGATGAACCAGGGAACTGATGGATAGCTCTACCAAGTTCTGATAGGTTTTTTAATCTAATAATAACTGTCTTTAATTGACAAATCATAGTTGTATACATTTATGGGGTATAATGTGATGTTTCTATATGTGTATAGCATGTGGAATAATTAAATCAAGCTAATTACCATATCCATCATTTCACCACCTATCATTCTTCATGATGAGATATTTGAAACTTGCTCTCTCATTTTGTAATATGTAAGACATTCTTATTGATTTATGGACACCTTGGTGTGCCACAAATTTCAAAATCATGTTTTCTTTTGTTTTGCAATATTTTCTCAATTGACATTAATATTAAATACACTAATAACAGGATCTTCTTGTTTTTTATTTCCTTCTGACTAAATCATCATGCCAAATTTTCTCTAATGTACATAATGGTCAGTAAAAATAGCTAATACATGTTTACCAAAGACATGCACTAGAACATTTAACATAGCACTACTCATAAGTGCTCCAAACTGGAAACTATTCAAATGCCTGTCAACAATGCAATAGGATAAATAGATTGTGGTATATTCATACAATGTAATATAATAAGAATGAACAAGCTTAAGTACATGCAACAATAAGGATGAATCTCACAGACATAATTGGAGTGAAAGAGGCCTGACACAAAAGAATAAAACTCCCTGCTTCCATTTCTATAAAACAAGAGGCTGGGTGCGGTGGCTCACACCTGTAATCCCAGCACTTTGGGAGGCCAAGGCGGGCAGATCACCTGAGGTCAGGAGTTCAAGACCAGCCTGACCAACATGGAGAAACCCCGTCTCTACTAAAAATACAAAATTAGTCGGGCATGGTGACACATGCCTGTGATCCCAGCTACTCAGGAGGCTGAGGCAGGAGAATCACTTGAACCCAGTAGGCAGAGACTGCAGTGAGCCAAGATTGTGCCATTGCACTCCAGTCTGGGAAAAAAGAGTGAAACTCTGTGCCCCGCCCGCCCCCCCTCCAAAAAAGTGAAGGCAAATCAATGCTGTTGGGAGTCAGGATGGTGGTTACTCCTGAGGTTTGGGGATAGTGCCCAGAAGGAACAAAAGTGGTCTCTAGGTACTGGACACGTTCTGTTCTTCATCTGAATGCTGATTACATGAGAGTAATCAGTTTGCAAAAACTCAGTGAATTCTACACTTTAGGAAATATACATTTTCTGTATACATTTTAGGCTTTAATTTTAAAAATTTAATAAACTAAACAAAAACAAAATAAGACAAAAGTTCCCATCATCACTAATCATCAGAGAAATGCAAATGAGAAAACCACAATGAGATATCATCTCATACCAGACAGAATGGCTATTATTAAAAAGTCAAGGGCCAGGCACAGTGGCTCATGCCTATAATCCCAGCACTTTGGGAGGCCGCGGCAGGCAGATCACCTGAGGTCGGGCGTTTGAGACCAGCCTGACCAACATGGAGAAACCCCCATCTCTACTAAAACTACAAAATTAGCCGGGCATGGTGGTGCATGCCTGTAATACCAGCTACTTGGGAGGCTGAGGCAGGAGAATTGCTTGAACCCAGGAGGCAGAGGTTGCCATGAGCCGAGATCGTGTGTCATTGCTCTCCAGACTGGGCAACAAGAGTGCAACTCTATCTCAAAAAAGAAAAGTCAGCCTGTAATCCCAGCACTTTGGGAGGCCGAGACGGGCGGATCACGAGGTCAGGAGATCGAGACCATCCTGGCTAATACGGTGAAACCCCGTCTCTACTAAAAATACAAAAAACTAGCCGGGCGAGGCGGCGGGCACCTGTGGTCCCACCTACTCGGGAGGCTGAGGCAGGAGAATGGCGGGAACCCGGGAGGCGGAGCTTGCAGTGAGCTGAGGTCCGGCCACTGCACTCCAGCCCAGGCGACAGAGCGAGACTCTGTCTCAAAAAAAAAAAAAAAAAAAAAAAAAAGTCAAAAAACAACAGATGTTGGTGAAGTTGTGGGAAAAAGGGAATGCTTATATACTGTTTGTGGGAATGTAAGTTAGTTTGGCCACTGTGGAAAGCTGTTTGGAGATTTTTCAAATAACTTAAAACAGAACCACCACTCAAGCCAACAATTCTATTACTGGGTATATATCCAATGGAAAACATCATTCTACCAAAAAGACACATGCACTCATATGTTCATCACAGCACAATTCACAATAACAAAGACATGGAGTCAACCTAGGTGCCCACCAACGGTGGCTTGGATGAAGAAAACGTGGTACATATACACCATGGAATACTACGCACCCATAAAAAAGAAATATCATGTCCTTTGCAGCAACACAAATGCATCTAGAGGCCATTATTCTAAGCAAACTAACACAGGAACAGAAAACCAAATACCACATGTTCTCACTTGTAAGTGGGAGCCGAACTTTGGGCACTCATGGACATAAAGATGGCAACAATAGACACCAGGAATTACATGATGTGGGAGGGAGGGAAGAAAAGGTTGAAAATCTGTTGAGTACTATTCTCAGTACCTCAGTGATGAGATGAATCAGCATCATACAATATACTCAGGTAACAAACTAATAGTTAACCTTTATTAAGTACTTGCTTTTTACCAGGTGATATTTATCCATGTAATTTGTACGTGCTAACTCCTTTAATCTATAGTAATGGAACCCAAAATTCTAGTACAGACAATCTGATGCTGTTCTCTGGAGCAGACTATTGGTTTAAATGCTGGCTCAGTTCATTTCTAGGTATTTTGTTTTTGTTTTTGTTTTTTCTGGGTTTTGTTCTTTTGTTTTCACTTTGTTATTTCTCAGTTTACTTTTTATAAAATGAAGGCGATAATAGTAGCTACATCATAAGTTAGTGGCAAGGATTAAACACGAAAATATTTACAAAGTGCTTACTATAATGCCTAAAACATAGTAGATGCTCAATAAATCTTTACTAAATTATAGTTTCTGTCTTATCTTGCCTAGAAATAGGCATCATTTGTAAACAGAAGCATTGCAAAATAGTCCACAACCTCTTTCATGTTCATATATTAGAAACTAAATAAAAGAGAGCAGCATATCATGTTTCCCACAGGAATGAATGAATGAATTTTACGCTAGAGAAGAATGTCATCCTAGCAAGTGGAAGATGGTGATTAGATAATGGTAAGAATGCATGCAGACAAATTTAAAACAACCAAAATACACATCTTGGTCATCAGCATAAGGTTTTCTGGAAAAAAAAAGATCAAGATAAAGGAATAAGTGCGATTATGCTCCTCTCTGAATCCTGACATTTGTGACACCTGTGTATTTCTGTTGTTGTTGTTGTTTTGAAATGGAGTCTCACTCTGTCGCCCAGGCTGGAGTGCAGTGGCGGGATCTCAGCTCACTGCAAGCTCTGCCTCCAGGGTTCCCGCCATTCTCCTGCCTCAACCTCCCAAGTAGCTGGGATTACAGGTGCCCGCCACCAAGCCCGGCTAATTTTTTTGTATTTTTAGTAGAGATGAGGTTTCACTGTGTTAGCCAGGATGGTTTCGATCTCCTGACCTTGTGATCTGCCGGCCTCGGCCTCCCAAAGTGCTGGGATTACAGGCGTGAGCCACCGCGCCTGGCCAACACCTGTGTATTTTCACATGCATCACAGATGTCAGTGTAGTTTTGACTGCTGACTTAGAGGCAGAATGCCTAGATTCAAATCACAGCTACCTATAGCACCTGGGAAAATCACTTCTTCCTTCCTGTTTTCTCACTGGCATGATAAGGATGATTTTAATAGTACCCACCTTATAATTGAAGGTTTTAAGCAGTTAATATTTGTAAAGGACTTTGAATGCTTAGCATATAGAAAGCATTAATAGCTAGCAATAAAATATAATAAATATCCAAGGTTTACTCTGGACAAAATTATAAATTCAAAATTTTGTTCAATTTTTCCTCAATTTTCTTCAAAGTGCATCCACCGCTTTCTCTCCAGGACTCGAATGCATACAACTTAGCCCCTGGTAATTCAAAGCCCTCCCTGAAGAGTACTCCATCCAGGCTTCTCCCCATCATAGATCCTCTCCTTTGAATCTTTACAAAATTTACTTGTGCTATGTTTCATTTCACTTAATGTGAAAAAAAAAAGTGTAATCCTTTCTAATAGGTAATAATGAGTGAATATTTTCAGATAACCTTTCTGATTTTAACAGAGCCTTCTGAATTCTGCTTTAAGCCTAGTGAAGTGACACAGTGGTATAAATTTCCAGCACTATATTTGCCAACTGAGCGATGTTTTCAATCAGAAAAATATTGTCATTCTCAGTCAAAACAACTATATGACTGCCCACTCTACTCTGAATATTTAGGAGCTGTAAATTGCAAAATAGAAAATAATTCTCTTTTCTACTCTTTCATGTCCAAATAAAGGGAAAAAATGGAGAACTAAAAGAAGGAATATGTTATGATTCTTCTGTTGGATTTTAATTTCCCCTGGGAATGGCCAGGAAGCTGCTATGTGCAAGCCATCCTCCTCTATTTTGAAAAACTCTATATTTCCCAATACTCTGTAAGCCATTGAGATAGTTCCTTCCCCAACCCCCACCTTGAATTTCCCTTATTGATTCCAGGGGCAACCACATGGTACACATGCAAATATGTACACAAGTGTGCACACTCCCATGAACACATATGCATAGGCTGTATTGCCATCCCTATGCCAGCATATAGCATATTTCCTCAAAACAAACAAACAAAAAAAAAACTAGTTCTGATGCCCAAAATGCAGAATCTGAATCTTAGTGGCAGCCCTGGAATTACAAAAAAAAGAAATTAATTAAAAACAGAGACCAGTCTCAGTTATAGAATGCCAAGTTTCATTGATAACACAATGTATAGGCATCACAGAAGTAAATAAAGTGGGTCGGTTTTGATGGCTGATGCCTGTAATTCCAGAATTTGGGGAGGCCAAGGCAAGAGAATTGCTTGAGGCCAGAAGTTCAAGACCAGCTTGGGAAACATAGTGAGATCCTGTCTCTACAAAAAATTAAAAAGTAGCCAGGCTGGTGGCTCGCACCTGTAGTCCCAGCTACTCAGGAGGCTGAGGTAGGAGGACTGCTTTAGCCCAAGAGGTCAAGGCTGCAGTGAATTGTGATGGTACCACTGCACTGCAGCCTAGGTGATAGAGTGAGACTCTGTTTCCAAAAAAAAAAAAAAAAAGTAAGTAAAGTAATATCCCAAGCTCAGTTCAGAAGAGCAGCTACCCCCAGTAGTACGCTATTGCAACCATCTGAATGACTCACTTAATCTGCACTTGTACTTTAGTGCAAAGTGGCAGTGGGAGTGTAATCAGTAGATAGAAGTGAGTCTCTGACTGTAGGAAATTATTGAGTGGTGGTTAACCCCAAGGGTCCAAATCCCTGACCTTCTTCCTCCAAAGGCATCTGGCCTGCTGAACACTGACAATGGCATAGACCCATTAGGGTTTAACACCCTCCCACTGGATCAGGGTGTTCCAGGCATTTTCTGGCACTGGATATTCCCCCAAAATGGCAACATCAATACATCCAGATAGAACCAATGCCAACTTTTCCTAGAACGCACATAGCAGTCATGGGACGGGGAAGGAATGTAAATTCTTGCCGTCACAAAATCACAAAAAGATGACTGGGAAACATTCTAAAGATTGGTTTCAAGCTGTATCTGATGATGCAAACCCACACTAATCAATGACTCAGAAAGTCTCACATACAAGTGATTGCTCATGCACAAAAAAGCATTTCCAAGGGAGCTGAATCCACTGAGACTGAAGGATAGATCAGCACATCCAATATAGATCTTTCTCCTTCCTTTGATCTCTGGGCAGAAAGGATTGTTTAACATACTTTTTAAGCTTCTTCAATATTTGAGAATTCTTATGGATAACCTACACATGGGTACCCGCTAATCACTAGATTAGACTAGATTCAATTCCCAGTGTGGCCAGGTGGGCTCATTAGACAAGAGCCAAATGTTATCAATCTCACATAGCACAGTTAATGCCTCCACACTGACCAGGCAATCTGTCTTGCTCAGTCTCCTAATTCCTCCCGGCAGAAGTCCACAAGTACTCCTTGGCCCCACTCAACACATTTATACACAAACCTCAGTGCCTCCCACACATTTGCTCTTCCATCCAGCCCAAAAGAGTCTCACTCTTTTGTGGATGTCTGCAACGTGAAGAGAAGTACAGGATAGGACTCTGGCTGCTGAACCTGTGCAGAAAAGAAAAAATCGAGTTGAATTCCTGCACACCCATGGCTCAAGGCAGTACTGCCCATGACCTGGACAAGAGGTCCCCCTGTTCTGTGCCCTGTGCTCACTCTAGCACCCTTCCTGCCACACTCCTCACCAGAAAGCAAGAAGCCTATGGAGTCAAACTTGCTCATGTGGAAGCTGTGCCTCCTCTTGTAGACCCTGCTCTGGGAATCTGGACCCTGGATTTTCCTGCCCAGGCATCGCTGAACCCGCTTCCAAGGCTGGAATGGAATGTTTCACCAGGTGTGCCTCCTAAAAGTGGATGACACTGGCCATCTGCCCATCCCGGGCCAGAGGAGTGGCTAAGGAACTGCTGTATTTAAGGACTATGGACACAGCTCTGGAGTATGACCTGGAGTGTCCATACACATAGAGGCAGACCTCTCTCAGTACAAGAGGAGCCTAGTGGTGGGGAGAAAGGGGAAAAGGCAGGGTCCGGGCTCAGTTTTCCCCAAGCTGCCACATTTTATCAGAGAACTCTGAGAAGCTTGAGAGTCATAAATTTGCACATAGCCTCCTAGGTCAATATAAAGGTATATTTGTCAAGATAAGAGAACAGAACAGATTCTATTTAACAGATTACTAGTTTGAGTTATAATTTTAAAATATTTAAATATATGACTTGTGGGCCTCAACATGTACTCTTGTTCTGAAGACAATATTGGGCCAGAACTGCTGAAATGTATATTTGTTTAACGTTATTTTTTCTTCAGAAACCAACTTCTGCAGGGGATCTATTTCAAAGAAGTCTCAAGTTCGCAATAAAACTCTTTAAACCTAGGGCCAACAACATTGCTCTTCAAAACAACATAATGGACACTTCGCAAATGAACACATACATGCAGCCAACAAACATATGAAAAAAAGCTCAATATCACTGATCATTAGAGAAATGCAAATCAAAACCACAATGAGATACCATCTCACACCAATCAGAATGGCTATCATTAAAAGTCAAAAAACAACAGATGCTGGCGAGGTTGTGGAGAAAAAAGGAATGGGATTAAGAAAATGTGGTATGTATATGCCATGGAATACTATGCAGCCCTAAAAAGGAATGACATCATGTCCTTTGCAGGAACATGGATCGAGCTGGAGGCCATTATCCTTAGCAACTTAATGCAGGAATAGAAAACCAAATACTGCATGTTCTCACTTATAAGTGGGAGCTAAATAATGAGAATAAATGGACACATGGAAGGGAACACCACACACTGGGGCCTGTCAGAAGGTAGGGAGTGGGACAAGGGAGGGCATCAAAGAGAATAGCTAATGGGTGCTGGGCTTAATACCTAGGTGATGGAAACCACCATGGCACACGTTTACTTATGTAACAAACCTGCACATCCTGCACATGTACCCCTGAACTTCAATTTTTAAAAAATAAAATATAAATATAAAAGTAACAGGATTAAAAAAAATACCATGATGCCCAATAAGCACCATTTCCATCAATCCTTATACGTGATGTGCCTCAGGCAATCTCCAGTACTCAATTCTGAATCAGCCACATTCTCTGATATCCCAACCCTTGTGTCACATTCTAAGACTCCACTGATATCAAATGCAATTGAATAAAATAAATTCCCATTGTTCTGTGCACCACACAAACATAGATTGACAGGAATAAAATGAATAATCATGTCCACTTTCCACTCCTGCTCACTCCCATGGAGGAGCAATATGCTATTTAAAATCCTAATAAACTCCCAGTTTATATGAAACTCAAGGTAACAAGTAAGAAAGAAATACTAAAAAGGTTAGCTGAGTGGATTTACACTAGAAAGAGTAGAGACATGAAATGATGAATTGGAAAGGAAGCAGGGGAATATGAGAAAAACAACTTCAGAGCCAGAATTTGGTGATGGGGTCTGGGCAGAGTTGGGAGTGAGAGAGGAGGGAGATTTGGGAGCAGCTGCAACATGTATGAACTACTGAGAAAGATATGCTGTAGTGGATTAAAGATGGCCATAAAGATTGCTACTACATCTACCAAGAGGAAGAGTGTCAGTCCATTCCTGCTGCTATAACCAAGTACTTTAGACTGAGTCGTTGAGTAGTTTATACACAACAGAAATTTATTTCTCACAGTTCTAAAAACTGGAAAGTCCAAGATCAAGATGCTGGCAGATTTAATGTTTGGCAACGGCCCATTCCTTATAGACAGTGTCTTCTTTTCATGGGAAGGAAAGGACAAATGCTGTGTCCTCACATGAGGAAAGGTGGAAAAAAGGGACCATGGCTTTCCCTTCAACCTCTTTTATAAGAGAACTAATCCACAAAGTGCCACCTTCATAACAATCATTTTCCAGAAGGGCCTACCTCTTAATACTGTCACATTGGGTCTCAGATTCCCACCTGAATTTTGGAGGGACACATTCAGACCATAGCAAAGGGTATCCTTCAACTCCTTTAACTCTGAGATAGCTTGGAGACTTGCTTTGGCCAATAGAACGTGAGGGGAGTGATGCTATGTAACTTCTGAAAGTGGGCCTAAAGAGATCTGAAAGTGCCTTTTTCATGTACTTGGAGGGCTCCCTCTTAGAACTGAGCTCCCATGCTGTGAGAAGCTCAAGCCTCGTTGAGTAGCCATAGTAAGGAAAACTGAGACATTCTGATGGACCATCTCAGTTGTGCTGCCAACTGCCAACCATGGGAATGAGCCATCTTGGGTGTTCCAGCCCAAATGAGCCTCCAAAAGACTACAGCCCCAGCCAACAGCACAAGAACTGAAACCACCCAATTGATCTCATCAACCCACAGAATTGCAACAGATAATAACCAGTGATTGATATTTTCAGTCACTGATTCAAGGGTGGTTTGCTACACAGCAATAGATAAGATGAAAAGATGGGGAAAAAGGATTTTAAGACATTTCACTGCGCATTATGGATATATTCTCTTTATTGTGTGTTCTCAAGAGATTATAAGAAAATTAATTTTCTTTTCAATTATTTCTGCACATCAGCTTAGCATTGAGATGAAGTGGATAAAGACACATAGGTTTCTTATAGAATATACATGTAATGCCAACCGGAAGTTCTGAAATAATTTGCACAGAAATCATGCTTTTCATTCTCATGCAATAAAATCTAGATTTTCATGCTAACATTCAAAATAATTTTTTAAAAAAAATACAGCAAAGTTAAAAAGAAAATATACCTTGGGGAAAAATCTGCAATGACTCATAAAATTTGAAATAACTAAAAATTGTCAAAATTCCATGGCTAGCTCCGTATTTCTCTCCAAAGACCACTACCCACCAACCCTTTAACTGTAAACCATGTGGAAACTAAGGATCTCCAAATGGTATACTATCCTTAACAGAACACCCAGATTCAGCATCTAGACCTACTATAAAGATCTGTTAACAAAACCTGGGCTCCTACTCAAAGAACCACATGTTAACATGTTTGAGAGAGGTTTAAAGCACTCAGAGCCATCCCATTTTTGTTCAGGTGACCATCGTACACTGTGGGATTCCTTCCTCTCTAACCAATCATTTTGGCTTGGAAATACCCACAGCTGCTGTGAGTCAGTTCTCTTTAACAACAATGTGCAATGCTACCAAGTTTGGATGAGTGGGGTTGTTACTTTCTATATGCAATTTAGATCTTCAGTATATTTGCATCCTAGACTATCCCACCTGCACAGTTTAAAGATATTTAACTTTAGTCATAGCAGAGCCAGATAAGCACTTAGCCACACTGTATTAGTCCATTTTCATGCTGCTAATAAAGACATACCCAAGACTGGGTAATTTATAAAGGAAAGAGGTTTAATTGATTCACAGTTCCTCATAGCTGGAGAGTCCTCAGGAAACTTATATCATGGCAGAAAGGGAAGCAAACATGTCCTTCTTTACATGGTAACAGAAAGGAGAAGTGCAGAGTGAAGCTGGGAAAGCCCTTTCTAAAACCATCAGATCTTGTGAGAACTCACTATCATGAGAACAGCATGGAGATTTGGGTGGGGACACAGCCAAACCACATCCTTCCACCCCTGGCCCATCCCAAATCTCATTACCTCACATTTCAAAACCAATCATGCCTTCTCAATAGTCCCCAAAGTCTTAACTCATTTCAGCATTAACTCAAAAGACCACAGTCCAATGTCTCATCTGAGACAAGGCAAGTCCCTTCTGTCTATGAGCCTGTAAAATCAAAAGCAAGTTAGTTACTTCCTAGATATAATGGGGATACAGGTGTTGGGTAAATACACCCATTCCAAATAGGGCAAATTGGCCAAAACAAAGTGGCTACAGGCCCCATGCACATCCAAAATCCAATGAGGAAGTCAAATCTTAGAGCTCCACTATGATCTCCTTTGACTCCATGTCTTAAGAGGTGGACTCCCACAGCCTTGAGCAGTTCTGCCCCCATGACTTTGCAGGGTATGCCTCCTTCCTGGCATCTTTCACAGCCTGGCATCTTTCACAGCCTGGCATTGAGTGTCTTCAGTTTTTCCAGGTGCATGGTGAAAGCTGTCAGTGGATCTACCATTCTGGGGTCTGGAGGATGGTGACCCTCTTCTCACAGCTCCACTAGGCAGTGCCCCAGTATAGACTCTATGTGGGGGCTCTAACCCCACGTTTCCCTTTTGCACTGTTCTAGCAGAGGTTCTCCATGAGGGCCCTGCCCCTGCAGCAAACTTCTGCCTGGGCATCCAGGCATTTCCATACATCCTCTGAAATCTAGGCAGAAGTTCCAAAACCTCACTTCTTGACTTCTGTGCACCTGCAGGCTCAACACCACGTGAAAGTTGCCAAAGCTTGGGGCTTCCACCCTCTGAAGCAACATCTTGAGCTGTACCTTGGCCCCTTTTAGTCATAGCTGGAGTGGCTGGGACACAGCGGACCAAGTTCCTACACTGCATACAGCAGAGGGACCCTGGGCCCAGCACATGAAAGCATTTTTTCCTATTACTCTTCCAGGCCTGTAATAGGAGGGTCTGCCACAAAGGTCTCTGACATGCCTTGGAGACATTTTCCCCATTGTCTCGGTTATTAACATTCAGCTCCTCATTACTTATGCAAATTTCTGCAACTGGCTTAAATTTCTCCTGAGAAAATGAGATTTTCTTTTCTATCACATTGTCACGCTGCAAATTTTCCAAACTTTTTGTTTCCCTTTTAAAACTGAATACCTTTAACAGCTCTTAAGTCACCTCCTGAATGCTTTGCTGCTAGAAATTTCTTCCACCAAATACCCTAAATCATCTCTCTCAAATTCAAAGTTCCACAAATCTTTAGGGCAGGGGCAAAATGCCTCTAGTCTCTTTGCTAAAACATAAAAAGAGTCACCTTTGCTCCAGTTCCCAACAATTTCCTCAACTCAATCTGAAAGCACCTCAGCCTGGACTTTACTGCCCATGTCACTATCAGCATTTGGGGCAAAGCCATTCAACAAGACTCTAAGAAGTTCCAAACTCTCCCACATTTTCCTGTCTTCTTCTGAGCCCTCCAACCTTTGCCTGTTACCCAGTTCGAAAGTCGCTTTCACATTTTTGGGTATCTTTTCAGCAGCACCCTACTCTATTGGTACCAATTTACTCTATTAGTCCATTTTCACACTGCTGATAAAGACATATCTGAGACTGGGCAATTTACAAAAGAAAGAGGTTTAATGGACTTATAGTTCCATGTGGCTGGGGAGGCCTCACAATCATTGTGGAAGGTGAAAGGCACATCTCACATGGCGGTAGACAAGAGAAGAGGATTTGTGCAGGGAAATTCCCATTTTTAAAACCATCAGCTCTTATGAGCCTCATTCACTACCATGAGAACAGCATGGGAAAGACCCGCCCCCATGATTCAATTACCTCCCACCAGATTTCTCCCACAACATGTGGGAATTACTTATGAGATTTGGGTGGGGACACAGCCAAACCACATCACCCTCTTCTCACAGCTCCATTAGGCAGTGCCCTAGTGGGGATTCTGTATAGGTGCTCTCACCCCACATTTCCCTTCCACACTGCCCTAGCAGAGGTTCTTCATGATGGCCCCACCCATGCAGCAAACTTCTGCCTGGACATCCAGATTTCCACACATCCTCTGAAATCTAGGTGAAGGTTCCCAAACATCAATTCTTGACTTCTGTATGCCTGCAGGCTCAACACCACATGGAAGTTGCCAAGGCTTGGGGCTTGCACTCTGTGAAGCCATGGCCTGAGCTATTCCTTTGCCCCTTTTAGCCATGACTGGAGCAGCTGGGATGCAGGGCACCAAGGCCCTAGGCTGCATACAGCTGGGGGGCCCAGCCCACAAAACCATTTTTTCCTCCTAGGCCTCCAGGCCTATGATGGGAGGGGCTGCCACAAAGGTGTCTGACATGTACTGGAGATATTTTCTCCCATTGTCTAGATGATTAACATTTGGCTCCTTGTTACTTATGCAAATTTATGCAGTGGGCTTGAATTTCTCCCCAGAAAATGGGTTTTTCTTTTCTATTGCATTGTCAGACTATCTGCCAGATGGAAGAAATTTATCTAAAGATGATTTCCCTAAAACGCCTCTCTCAAGTTCAAAGTTCCACAGATCTCTAGGGTAGGGACAAACTGTCACCAGCCCCTTTGCTAAAGCATAACTACAGTCCAGTTCCCAACAAGTTCCTCATCTCCAACTGAAACCATCTCAGCTTGGACTTTATCTTTCATAGCATCATCAGCATTTTGCTCAAAGCCATTCAACAAGTCTCTAGGAGGTTCCAAACTTTTCCACATCTTCCTGTTCTGAGCCCTCTAAGTCTCTAGAAGTTCCCAACTTTCCTACATTTTTCTTTTTCTGAGCACTCCAAACTCTTCCAACCTCTGTCTGTTACCCACTTCCCAAGGCCCTTTCACATTTTCCCTTATCTTTACTGTAGCACCCCACTCCTGGTACCAATTTACTGGATTAGTCTGTTCTCATGCTGTTAATAAAGACATACCAGAGGCTGGGCATGGTGGCTTACACCTGTAATCCCAGGACTTTGGAAGGCCAAGGTGGGTGGACCAACAGAGGTCAGGAGTCCAAGATCAGCCTAAAAATATTAAAATATTAGCCAAGCCAGGATGAAAGAGCGAGACTGCATCAAAAAAAAAAAAAAAAAAAAAAAAAAGACATACCAGAGACTGGGTAAGACTCGGTAACTTATAAAGGAAAGAGGTTTAATTGACTCGCAGAGTTCCTCATCACTGGGGAGGCCTCAAAGTCATGGTGGAAGGCTAATGAGTAAGCAAAGCCACATCTTACATGGCAGCAGGCAACACAGCTTGTGCAGGGGAACTCCCATTTATAAAACCATCAGATCTCATGAGACTTGTTCACTACCATGAGAACAGTATATGGGAAACAGCCCCATGATTCAATGATCTCCACCTGGCCCCCCCTTGACACATGGGAATTATTACAGTTCAAGGTGGGATTTGGTAGGGGACACAGCCAAACCATATCACACATCTTCTTTCAAGCAGAAATTGTGGGTTTACGGCTGAATCAATGTATTTGTCCACCCATCAGATGAACTACTTGGTGGTATTACAGAAAATATAGTCTCTCTTCTCCATGAGCAGAATGGCTGTGTCCCCAGCTGCAGAGTTTCTAGATCCTGACCCAAACTTCATGGTCCACAGGAATCATCTGGAGTTTAGAAGATCCAGACACTGCCTCATGTACTGATTTCTGCAAAAATGAACTAATCATTTCCTCATTCACCTCCAGGAAAGCACCATCGATAGCTGGATCATATGTACTCCAACCACAAACTGAACTATCTCTTTGAATGGTAGAAACACCTCAATGAATAATGTAGGCTTTAACTAGAACCTTAGACACGGTACCAGAATAAGGCTCCTAATTTGGTTCCTCTTCAAATCAATTTTATTTAAATATTTGTTCAACATTCCCTTAGCAGGAATATGGAGATACTAAATTTCCATTCTCAAAAATTATGTAAAACATATATATAGTGTGTTTTATTCAAGTGAGAAAATTTATTTATAAAATATATGAAACCATTTGCTATGTAAATAAAGTAAACCACATGTTCCTGGTAAACTGCACTACAGCATGCCTTAATTGGGCAACATGTATAAAGCCATCATTCATAGTACAGTTTCAATCAAGGAGTTAAGTCCAACAACTGATATAACTCGTTTGTCATCTGCTATATCAGTTAGGATTGCATTTGATTGAATGGCTTAATTATACTTTGGTGGCTTTTTTAAAATTACAAAGAGACTATGTACAGAGTGGCTTAAATTATTAAAGTATTATGATTAATCCTGATCTCCCATTGACTTGTACTAAATCGCTGCCCTGCTCTGTGTCCCGAGGCTGACCTTCATGGCAGCTTTACTCAAGATCTTCTGCCCTCTGGCTTAGGTGGTGAAATGGTTAGGCTTTGTGTCCCTACCCAAATCTCATCATGAATTGTAATCCCCAGATATTCAGGAAGTGACCTGGTGAGAAATGATGGGATTATGCGAGTGGTTTCCTTCATGCTGTTCTCATAATAGTGAGCGAATTCTCACGACATATCGATGGCTATAGTGTTTGGCAAGTTCCTCCTTCGCTCACTCTTCTCTCTCCTGCCACCACGTGAAGAAGGTCCTTGCTTTCCCTTTAACTTCAGCCATAATTGTAAGTTTCCTGAGGCCTCCTCAGCCATGTGGAACTGCGACTCAATTAAACCTTTTTCCTTTATAAATTACCCAGTCTCAGGTAGTATCTTTATAGCAGTGTGAGAATGGGCTAATAGAGGTAGGAAGAGAAATGATCACATATTGATCTCCCATAGTGTCTTCCCCACCACTCCCATGCCTCCTGCTCTTGTTGGCACAGCTATAATTCTGGCGATTACTTTCTTTTATAGCCACAAGTTACATGAGGCAGCTCGTCTTCTCTGACTCAAGTTCTTGCTGGCTCCAGTGAATACTGTTTCCCTCCTTAATCCTTCTCACTTACCGGCATTTCTGGTCCCTGGGTGTTGTATTACCTCTTGTTAGTTCCTACAATGGTTAATTTTATGTATCAATTTGGCTGGGCCATGGGATGCCCAGGTATTTGGTCAAAGTTTATTCCAGGTTTTCTGTGAAGGTGTTTCTGGATGAAATTAATATTTAAATCAGTAAACTGTGTAAAGTAGATTATCCTCCATAATGTGGGTGGCTCTCATCCAATCATTTGAAGCCCTGCATAGAACAAAAGACTGACCCTTCCCAAGGAACAGAGAATTCTCCTTCCTGACAGCCTTCAAGCTGAAACATCAGCCTTTTGTGGCTCTACAGTAGCCATCCAGCCTTTGGACCGGAACTGGGACACTGTCTCTGCAAACTTTGGACTTGCCAGCTTCCATAATTGTGTGAGCAATTCCTTATAATAAACCTCTTTTTAAAAATCTTCTATTGGTTCCATTTCTCTGGAGAACCCTGAAATATAGTTCCCTTATTCTTGTTACCATCTCTGTAAATAGTCTCTTCATTGAATTATTTTTTAAAGTATTTTGGTCCTTCACCTGTGTCTGCCAGAACACTACGTGATACATAAGGTTTTTCTTTTGTCTTCACAATGTTCAAAAGTAGGCAAGCAGGTTCAGCGCAGAAGTCCATAGTGTTGCTCCTTCTGTCTCCCTATTTTGCCATCCTTGGCAAGTGACTTTCATTATCATACTTCCAGGATACTCCATGTTCTGGAAGAATAAAATGGAAAGAGACTGAGAGCTTTCTCCTACAAGGTGTTACTCAGAAATGTAATTTTATGCCACCACCTTGGGTGGCTGAGGTGGGAGGATCACTTGAGCTCAGGAGTTCAAGACCAGCCTGGGCAAAACAGTAAGACACTTCTAAAAATAAAAATAAAAAAATCAGCTGAGTGTGGTGGCATGCGCCTGCAGTCCCAGGTACTCAGGAAGCTAAGGCAGGAAGATCATTTGAGTCCAGGAGATTGAGGCTGCAGTGACTTATAACAGCACCACTGCACTCCAGCCTGGGCAACAGAGTGAGACCCTGTCTCTAAAAACAGCAACAACAACAAAATGTAATTTTAACCACTGCTGCCTTCCCCCCAATATACTTTAGCCCATACTTTACTGTCCAAAATCATGCCCATGGTCACTCCTACCTGCAAGGGAGCTGAAGATATTGAGCATTTTGTTTTCCAGTCTTAAGATAGAGAAAGGCAAGGAATGAAGGAGCTAGTCGGGGTGTCAGATGGCTCACCCTCAACGCCTGCCACATTTGCTTTTCTTGAACCTCATATCCATTTTCCTCCTATGCCACCACTGCTCTCCTATGTCTTTTAACACATTTTCTAAAAAGGGAGAAAGAAACCTTTTCCCCGACCCAATTGCAAAATTATTTTCCTTTCTGCCATCATCCTTGACTTCTGATTCTGCATCACAAAAACCAAAACGCAAATTCTTCTATGACAGCAGCCCCCTTCGAAGGATGCAGAGAGAATATGATGGACCAGAGAAACCAGAATCTTCTTAGCAGATAGAAGGAAATGAAAGTCTAGGAACACACAGACATTAATATTTTGCACGCCATTTTATCTGGTTTCAGAATTTCAGCTGCTGACAACTGCCAGCTCCAGACAACTATCAAGTGGCTGGTCTTAGAGCTGCTGACACCACCTGTAGTTACCTTGTATAATTTGCACTTACACATCACCAAAATTCTAAACAGAAATAAAAAAAAATACATAATATATGTACATTTGTATAATTTTTTATCTCAAAATTTCTAACATCATATGGTCACAAACGGCTGCCTCGCCCCCCTAAGCATCATATCCATGTTCCAGACAGGTGTTGTTGAATAGAGGAAGCTCTCCCCCAGTTCCTGGGAAGATATTCAAATTTATACATTACCAATTATTACATACTACTAACTACTTGGGGTGTGGTCTGCAGACGTTTGAGTTAACTGGCACCAAAATTCCAATGGCAATTCGGTGACCCTATAATCAGCTCTCTAGGTAGTTGCTTCCTGTCCCTCAAGGAGTAAAAGACTATCCAAGAACAACAACAACAACAACAACAACAACAACAAAATCAGTATTCAGAGAGAAATGTAAGACAACCAGGGGAGAAAGATAGACCTTCGCTGTTGAATCATCTCTAACTTGTGATACACTTCCCAGACATCTCAGCCTTCCTTCAGTATTTCCCTCCTAGGAGCAGCCTCAATACTTAGATACTAAGCTGGACAGTTCAGTGGCACTGACCTGAAATATTCCGAGGTCAGCACTGCAAAAAGACTTCCTCTGTTTTCAAAGATCATTGCATTACTTTTAATATAATGACCTAAAAGATGTTTGGAAATTAGAGGACCAGAAGCCCTTTAGAAAAGGTGATGCTCTATTTTGTAAGTAAATATATGTTGATCTTCCCATTATAAATCTTTATATCACATTGTCTTAGTGTTTCTTAGAATGGTTGTTCTACTGAATACCAGAACATATCAAATAAGCATTCAACCTAAATAAATACTTTTGGATCATTTCTGTCAGTATTTTACATTTTCAGTCATATTTCATATGCCTAATCACAACCTTTGAGTTATGAATCAATTTAACATAATGCTTAATGCTTATTAAATTTAATAAACAATTGTTAATGTTGTAAGCCAGATAACTTCACTTTATAAACAGGAAAGAAGCCATGCTATTGGAATCCATACATATTCCTTCAAATCTGTACCTCAGTTTATTGTTTTTATGCCTACACACTTCAATTGTTACTAAAAACTAGCTGCTTTCTGTATATATACCATGCCGCTCCTCCTTAAATCAATTGCAGCTTCTCTTGATTAACCAATGGTAGAATGATTCACTACGTCAATAAATATTCTGAATCCCAGAACAATATAGTGGATGTGGCAGACAGCTACTGAACATATTTAAACCTCATATGGCAGTTTAAAAAGGCACGTATCCTAAAGTGCATGTCAGTCTCGGGATAACAAAATTACAATGATTTCGTTTTCCTCACTTGAAATAGACATTTTAATGAAAGCACTTTCATGTATTAATAGGCAAATCTTTTCAGGCCACTGCCAAGACTCATTGCTTTGCAATCGCATACTGTTTTAGAGATCCTAGTCCACTACATTAAAACTGTGCTCATAAATGTTAAGCCTCCATAGTATATTTTATTTTATTTATTTATTTTATTATTATTATTTTTATTATACTTTAAGTTCTAGGGTACATGTGGATAACGTGCAGGTTTGTTACAAATGTATACTTGTGCCATGTTGGCGGGCTGCACCCCTCAACTCGTCAGCACCCACCAACTCGTCATTTACATCAGGTATAACTCCCAGTGCAATCCCTCCCCCCTCCCCTGTCCCCGTGATAGACACATGCACACGTATGTTTATTGCGGCACTATTCACAATAGCAAAGACTTGGAATCAACCCAAATGTCCATCAGTGACAGACTGGATTAAGAAAATGTGGCACATATACACCATGGAATACTATGCAGCCATAAAAAAAGGATGAGTTTGTGTCCTTTGTAGGGACATGGATGCAGCTGGAAACCATCATTCTCAGCAAACTATCGCAAGAACAGAAAACCAAACACCGCATGTTCTCAGTCATAGGTGGGAACTGAACAATGAGATCACTTGGACTCGGGAAGGGGAACATCACATAGTATATTTTAAATGATGGGGAAGTATTTTCTCTTTAGAACTAGTTTCAACATTGATAAATCATTTTTAATTTACAGGAGAAAAAGTATTACCAGAGAGCTTTCTCTAAGATTATATAAAGGCAAGACTATTCTTAGCCTCAAATTCAAGACTACTACCTTTCTGAATTCCAGTAGGAACTATAGTCCTACTGTAGGACTATTGACTATACTCTTAGTTCCACCATAAGATTGATTAGAACATTGAAAACAGAGCACTAACAAGTTTCTAACTCTTTGAAAAGGTAGCTGTAAAACCTTCAGCACACATGCCAGATGCCAAATACTCCCAACTATGGCCAAGTCATCAATTGCAACATTGAGTGCCCCCCGTGCAAAGAACAACATGGTATCATCCAATAGCCAAGTCATCAAGTGCAACATTGAGCGCCCCCCATGCAAAGAACAACATGGTATCATCCAAGACCAGTAAAAGCATACATTGTTAATGTGGCTAGCACTTATATAGCACTTTCTTTGTGCCAGGTATTATTATAAATGCTTTACATAAACTGACTCACCTAATCCCCACAAATAACCCTGTATGGTAAGAACTACTATTGTCCCTATTTTATGATGAGGAAGCCGGGTAAAGAGAAGTTAAGTAACTCTGCTCAGGGTCAACAGCTAGAAATTAGCAGTATGTCCTCAGAATCTGTGATATTATATAATATGCTGACCTAAGGAATATGCTCAACTATCAAGAAACTTAAAAATTCCACTGAAAAAAACCTTTCAGATGAAAGAGATGTGGGAATATTAGCAAGGTAATAGATTAGATTAAGGAAAAGTAAAGAAATGCTAAGTGACACACTATATTAATAAGAAAAGCATTGTGATCACAGAACACCCCAATTCTGTTTGCATTAGAGACAAAGGATGCAATTAATGCCTTTGATTAATATTCTCTTTAATTAATAGGAGTTCTGGGCTGTGATAAAATGTTTCAAACATTGTATCTGAGAGTTCTGAAGTTGCATGAAAGACTGGGATTGATTGATAAATAACAGGCTCAATTCTTCCCATGTGATGCGCTGACCAGCACAGCTATTCAGCTATTCCAGGAGGCAGCTCTCTGAGTTTGACCCAGCGGATCTGAGCAATTGTCTCGCTGTGCAGATAATGTCACAGGAATAAGAACCTTCTGAAAGAGCTGCATGGTCTTGCTGACTATGCAGTAGCCATGAGATAAATGCCTCCAGATAAAACGACGAACTCTTCTGGGTTTGCTGGAGACTTTCTCTTAACTTTGAAAGTCCCACATTCCAGAAACCTCTCTTTCCTGGGAAAACTGGAACAGTTCGTCATCCTAGAGCTAGTGCTGTTTTGGCTGTGGGCGAAGCAGCTGGGGGTTGAGGCAAAGAACAGAGGCCTCAGAAAGACAGATTTATATCCCAATTCTGCCTCTGCCACTCACAATACAATCTGGGACAAGTCACTTACCCTCTCTGAGATCTCATTTTCGCTATCTGAAATATAATTGCCCCCATTACTTTGACGGAGAAATAAATGAGAAACCATGAAAAGTTTCTGAAAAAGTCTGACATAAAATAGCTGCCCAGCGAATAGTAGGTGTTTGTACTATATTCCAGGAATTATAAAATCAAACCGTAACTATATAAGCAACTGTGTCTAGACAGGGGTTTTTTTTTTCAATTTTCTCAAAGTGGGAAGAGGGGTGCATTTATGATACTGATTATTTCAGCTTTTAAAAAGTCAATTCATTTAATGGAATTTTTCTATCAAAAATTCGTGTTGACTCACGCCCAATGGTTGTAAGATCATGTTCTTTCAAAACTCCATTTATGAATAAAATTCAGATAGTCTTTTCTAAAGTTAATATTTAAGAATGTATTTACATTTGAAAAAAATTGAAAAAGTGAAAAGAGCATTTTCATTTCAGTGAAATTTTAGGAAGATAAAGGTCTGTGGAAACAAAATTATCCAAAATGTCCAATTACCTCAGTTACACTATAAGGTTCTTAAACTAACCTGGGTTTTTAGCTAACAAAACTCTGGTTTATACTAAGTATGTTTTAAAATTTTACTTAGAAGAGAATCAGTACATAATCTTATCCTTTAATATGGCCAGCTATGATAGGTTTCCCAGAAGAGATCCCTTAAATTCTGTAATTTTTACTTTTGTATAGATTTTTAAAATTCGTTTTTAAACAATTATTTTTGTGTCCTATGTTTTTCTCTAAATACCTACAAAAGTAAATATAATTTACTATACTTGAATTTTTAATTACATAAAAAGAAGGTATTTTGATTAATTAATTTCAAAATTCAATCTCTGATTATCTACTTTCTACTATAGAAAGGCTTTAATACACACTATCAAATACAGAGGAAAAAGTTAAGCATTCCACACTGGAATCTGTTTTACCTACCTAGAAAGTCTTTTGCTAAAGTATAACATTAAATAATAATTTTCAAATCTTACTAAAAATTTTCATTCCTAAAATAATATTTCTACTGTATTTTAGGAAGCATTTTATATTTAAGCCCATAAAATTGTCAGTTTATGACACGATACAATTTAGGTTGAACAGTTAAAAGATTCTGAGAAGGAAACTTGAATTGCTCCGAGAAAGTGTAAAATCCCATGTGTTACTAAAATCAAGGGACTGTCATGATAAAAATTTTCTGAATGCCTTGCAAGTTGGATACTTCATTTAAAAACTCCCCACCCACAATGTTCTCTGAAGCATATCTTAAAGCCCCAACCAACCCTTCCATTCCTTAGCAAATAATACATGTTGGTTTCTTTTTTGCAACATGTGCTTTCTTTAAAGTCAAATATATGACACTGAATCTTCAGACATTACAGGAAAGTGATTTAGATTCTTCTGGTTACTGCAACATAGCAAAAAAAAAAAAAAAATTAAAAATCCCCTGTCTCTACTGCTCATGTTCCCTCTTAAATATCAACTCCTTAGAGATCCTGTTAATATTTTATAAAATAATGGATTGCCTTTTCCATTCACATTTCTTTATATTTCACATCGTGTCTTATTTTTTCTCTGCTCCCAGATTTCTGATAATTCTACAATCCATGAGATGAGTCCAAGTAATACATTCCGTAACTAATCTAAGCATTTGCAGCCACTGAATGTATCACCTGGACTCATCTTTACAGCATGTTTTTAATTGGGTAGAGAAGACTCTAAATAAAAGTCTTTCTCTTTCTAATATAATGCACTTGTAAAGAAGCACATTAGATCTGTTAAATAAATATTTACTAATTAAATTTGCTGTCAATGTTATAAGCGAATTACTTTACAAATGGCTGATCTGGAATTTCAGGAGCTGAAGTAACTTACTGATTCAAATATTCGTAAACTGCGTTGTATTATCACAGTGCAGTTCTATCCACGAAACTGAACAAGAAAATCAAATTCACCTGAATGCCTAAGAGAGCTGATCATAAATCTGTAGTTACAGTTTTGATTCTTAGCAGAAAAAACAAAAATAACACAGATTGTTCCAACTATTCTCTATTCCCTAAATCTCAAGATTTCAAATTTTCACTACTATCAAATGCCACCTCACCACCACCAAACAGAATCTGTTTATTGAAGGAACACGGCCAAGTGGGTGGGTTTCGAAGAGATCATGTTTCAACACTTATTTTCATTTTCAAAGTTTACCTCTTTCCTGAATACTGTTTCACTGGCAAAACGAACTGAAAGTCCGTTAAAGATTTTATACCTTTCTACTTCCTGGCCATGAAATCTGGCCTTGGAGTCTTAGAGGTAGATAGTCATATTTAGAAGCTGATTTGTTGCAGTAAGACAATTTACATATTTCTAGATGTTTAATTTTTGTCTACAACAAATTTAAAGTTTAAAAATGTAACTAATAGGAATGAGCATTGCTTTGACTATTGAATTAAAGAGTAAAGTAGAATAGAATCAAATGGCTCATTTTAGCACTTCAGAAAGGTTGTATCATCAGTGTGCTCTTGGGCCATTTTTTCCATTTATTATAAATTCATGATTGCTAATGATATTAAATAAAGTACTTAAATTGCACAATAAAATATTCCCATGCCACTGAAACTCCTTAGTTATGAATTCAATAGTTTTTTGTAACTTTTGTGAAATGTTTTACCTAATATTTTATGTATGTAAGTGTAAGCTGAAAGTTTCTTCACTGTTTTCACATGATCAATGGCTTATTTGACAGACATTTTCTCTTTAAAAAAAATAAAAATAAAATTCCCCTAGGCTGGTGCAGTGGCTCACACCTGTAATCCCAGTGCTTTGGGAGACCAAGGTGGGTGGATTCCTTGAGCCCAGGAGTTCAAGACCAGCCTGGGCAACATAGGGAGACCTTGTCTCTACAAATCATTTAAAAATTAGCCAGGTGTGGTGGTGCACATCTGTAGTCCCAGCTACTCGGGAGGATGAGGTGGGAGAATCACCTCAGCCTGGGAGGTCAAGGTTGCAGTGAGGCATGATCATGCCACTGCACTCCAGCCTGGGTGACAGAGTGAGATCCTGTCTTGTCAAAAAAAAAAAAATTTATATATATATATATAGAGAGAGAGAGAGAGAGAGAGAGAAAAAAAAAAAACTTGCAAACAGGAATGGCCTCCTTGATTCTAGTTACTTTGCACACTTCGTAAACATTTAAAGTGATAATGAGCACAGCTTCTCACACTCCCTACTCTATGACTCTTTCCTCATTATCCATCTCTAAATTCTTCTGACTGTGGTACAGTTCATTGAAAAACAAAGCACTGAGTGAGCTAGCATTGAAATTGTAAAGGCAGTGGCTATTACTGCATAACACCAAGCAGAAGAACAACATCTATCCTTTCTGACTGCTGGAAACCATAGAAGGGCTTAATACAATCACTCACTATGATTAACTCTCTACATTTTCACCACATAATTCTCAACATTAGGAAGAAGCTAACATATTGACTTGCCTAGAGATAAAGAATAAGAGAGCCTAGAATTCAAAACTGCAGTTGACAACAGACCATGGAGAAGACAGACTCAGAAAATAACAGGCCCTGGGAGTCAGGCCTGTGCAGAAGTCCCCTGTGCAGGCGTGGGGGTCAGGATGTGCAGAAGAAACATGTGGGGTAGGTCACAGGCAAGAGATCAAGTCCTCTTGACAGACAACTGCCTAGAGAAAAAAAAAAAAAAGAAATCAGAGTTTGATGTCACCCAATTAAAAAAAAAAAAAAGAAGAAGGAGATTCATAGCAATCAAGTGATGGGCAGAATAATGGCCCCTGCAAGACATCCTGAGAACCTGTCAATATGTTATGCTATGTAACAAAGGGAATTAGAGTTGCAGGTGGAATTAAGCTGGCCTTTTTATAGGGAGATTTCCTGGATTATCTGGGTGGACCCAGTGTCATCACAAGGGTTCTTAAAAGTGGAAGAGGGAAACACAAGAGGGGAGCCGAAGAAAGGGAAGTGAAAAGGGACCAGTGCCAGGGAGAGTCTATGTTGTTGGCCTTGAAGATGAGGAAGGGGATCATGAGCCAAAAAGCATGTGGGCAGCCTCTAGAAGCTGGAAAAGTCAAGGAAATGGTTTATCTCCCAGAACCTCAAGAAAAATATGCAGCCTGTCAACACCCTGACTTCAGCTCAATGAGACCCGTATTGACCTTCTGACCTACAGAAGTGCAAAATAACAATAAATTCTTGTTGTTTTAAGCTACTAAGTGTGTGGCAATTTGACTTGGCAGCAGTAGAAAGCATAGATCTGGGCTCAGGAACTGAGAACAAATAGAGAGGAACAAACAGGGCATTTGATAAACATGGAAATAATGAGAAAATAGTGAATAAAGAAATACAGGGAAGTCAGCAACTACATTTTGAGATGTGTTAAAGATAAAATCTTTATCAGCCACACAACATAATGATGACAAGTGATCTAGAGACCCATCTTAGCAGCCATCTGCCCTGAACTATTCCATTCTATTGAATGTTGACAAACCACATCTAGTGAAGTATGAGCAATAATTAATAAGAAAAAATTGTAATATTTAAATATTAATTTTAAAATAATGAATAAAAATCAGGCCTATTTCCCAATCCCCCAAGTTATGGCAGTTAGTCAAGACTGAGAAAATGGTTATACCTTAAAGCTGCTGACCTTTCACCCAGCAATTAATGCAATCTCATTCCACTCTGCTTCTCCCACCACACAAAACATCAGTCACCCGACTGCACCATGCTCTTCACATCTCCTAGGTCTTCAAGCCTATCACTGCCTCCCTTGTCTCCTGGTTAGCTCCTAAGTATCATTTACTTTACAGCTTTCCTCAAAGAAACCTTCATTTGACTACTGATTGAGTTCAGTCCCTTTATCAGTCTGTTCTCACCCTGCTATAAAGAAATACCTGAGACCAGATAATTTATAAAGAAAAGAAATCTAATAGGCTCCTGATTCCACAGGCTGTACGGGAAGCATGGCTGAGGAGGCCTCAAGGAGCTTTTACTCATGGCAGAAGGCAAAGCCAGAGCAGGCATCTTCATATGGCCAGAGCAGGAGAAACAGAGAGAGGGAGGAGGTGTTACACACTTTTAAACAATCCACTTTCATGAGAACTCACCCACTATCACGAAAACAGCGCCTGGGGGATAGTGTTAAACCATCAGAAACCACCCCCATGATCCAATCACCTCCCACCAGGCCCACCTCCAACACTGGAGGTTGTAAGTCGACATGAGATTTGGCTGGTGACACAGATCAAAATCATATCAATCCCCTATTGCATATTCCTATTGATGCTTGTATACTCCACCTTAGGACATTTGTTTCACAACTGGGACTTGCCAGTAAACCCTAAAGTGGGAATGCTGGCATAGCCCAACAGTACAGAGAAGCATCAAGACCATTTTCTGTTCATATCAATACAAACCCACTCTTGCTGGTTTAATTGGACCAAACCTGCTCTGCTGAGCTGTCACAAATACAAAAGGCAGGAATAATGTCTACCGTACTCAACATGAACTTCTCAATTCTAGTGCTTTGTCTGACACAAGATAAGTGTTCTGACAAATTTTTGTGGCATGAAAACATTGAAAGGCCAAAACAATAAAATCTAGGTCTTTTCAAAAATTCATTATTGTATTCCAATTTTCATTTTTGTCACAAATGAGTGTTTTGGGCTACCATGTATATTCTCCTTAAAAATTAAGTTATACTGGCTCTTATACTTTTTTTCCCAGCAAAAAGATTAAAAATATTTTCTGACCTATGTTTTTAGCTTAAAACATAGATACACTATACATTATGTCATATATGCATGTACATATAAATAAATATACACACACACTATATCAGTCAAGGTTCTCCAAAGAAACAGAACCAATAGGATGGATGGATGGATGGATGGATGGATGGATGGATGGATGGATGGACGGACGGATGGATGTATGGAGACAGATAAAATACCACGAATTGGTTTACATGACTATGGAAGCTGAGAAGTCCCACAATTTGCCATCTATCAGACAAACACTCAGGAAAACCAATGGTGTCGTTCCAGTCTGAGTCTGAAGGCCTGAGAACAGGGAGCACCAATGGTGTAAGTTCTCATCAAAGCTCAAAAGTCTGAAAACCAGAGAGACAATAGTGTAAGTTACAGTTCAAGTCCAAAACTGTAACTTACACTATTTGGGAACCAGGAGCACCAAAGATGTATGTACCAGTTCAAGCGTGAGAAGACAGATGTCCCAACACAAACAGGCAGGCAGGAAAGGGATGAATCTTCCCTTCCTCCACTTTTTGTTCTATGCATAGACCCTCAACCGATTGAATGAGTCCACCCATATCGGAGAAAGCAATCTTCTTTACTCAGTCTACCTATTCAAATGCTAATCTCTTCCAGAGACACCCTCATAGACACACACAGAAATAATGTTTAACCAAATATCTGGGCACCCTGTGGTCTAGTCAAGTTGACACATAAACATAATCATCACACACATACATATTTATTTTTAATGATCTTTATTTGTACTAATATGTTTTGATTCTAGATCCATGGAATGCTGTCACTCTCATTTCTGAAGATTCAATGAGCAAGAGATTTCTGGATTCATCTGGCTAAGTGAAACTATACTACCGATTCTCTTAATGCCATGTGAATTAAAGCACATACGTTTGAAAATAACAAAATTAATTAACTAGTGTTACTCAAAAAGGGCATAGACTGTACTTATTTCATATACTTATTTACCCAATAAAGATGGCAAAGAAGAAGAATCTGAAGCAGAATCAGGCAGTGTAGCATGGTGACACCTCATATCCAGATCACAGACTAGTTAGTCATCAAAATCATGACGATATCAATAACTCCATGTGTCAGTTTTTTATTGTTGCCATAACAAATTACTACAAATCTAGCTCCTTAAAACAACATCAATGTATTATCTCACAGTTCTGTGGGTCAGAAGTCTGGTGAATTCAGCTGGTTCCTCTGGTCCAGGTTTCACAGACTGAAATCAAACTACTGGCAAACTGGACTCTTATCTGAAGGCTCTGAGGGATAACTCATTCAAGTTGTTGGAAGAATTCAGTTTTCATGACTGCAAGGCTAACAATCATATTTCCTGGCTAGCTGTCAGCCAGGAGCCTCCCTCAGCCTCTCAAGGCTGCCCAAATTCCTCATCATGCTGCTCCCTCCACCATCAAATCAGAAATTTCCCATTGAGTCCTTGTGTGAATTTCTCTCACTGCTGCTGCTGCATCTCTTCTGCCTCCAGTTGGAGAAGGCTCTCTGCTTTGAAGGCTTTATGTAATTAGATTGGGCCTACTTGGATAATCCAGAATAATCTCCCTATTGTATGGTCAGTAACTTTAATTAAATCTGCAAAGTCGCCTTTGCCATCTAACATAACATATTCACAGGTTGCAGGGATTAGGGCATAGACAGCTCTGGGGAAGAAGTCTGGGGAGGGAACATGCTGCCTGCTGCATCCCACATCTAAAAGGAAATACATACACGGGGTGGCAGTATCATCTTTCCTCTCTTATGACTCAGGAATACTGCAAATGATATCTAGAGAGAAACTGGTAAAAAATTGGAAATTAAGGATGGAACTCAATCTTTTTGAAAATACTTAGAAACTGTCTCAAGATAATTTTTAAATCATTTATTCTAGCTTATAATTTAAAATAACAATTTTTTTTTTTTTTTTTTTTGAGACAGAGTCTCACTCTGTCGCCCAGGCTGGAGTGCAGTGGCCGGATCTCAGCTCACTGCAAGCTCCACCTCCCGGGTTCACGCCATTCTCCTGCCTCAGCCTCCCGAGTAGCTGGGACTACAGGTGCCTGCCACCTCGCCTGGCTAGTTTTTTTTTGTGTGTATTTTTTAGTAGAGACGGGGTTAGCCGGGATGGTCTCGATCTCCTGACCTTGTGATCCGCCCGTCTCGGCCTCCCAAAGTGCTGGGATTACAGGCTTGAGCCACCGCGCCCAGCCTAAAATAACAATTTAATAACAGTAAAGATAATAAAAATATTTATTGAGAACCAGATGGGCCAGATTGACTGCTAAATTCTCTTCAGTATATCATTTATCATAATTAACAAACAAAACCACACACACACACACACATCTATTTCTATACCTCCTGCTCTGTTTTTTTTAGGCTGACTGCATATTACTAGATCAGAAATGCATTGTTTTTATTACTATTACTTTGCAATATATTTTAACACCAACAAATGTAAGTCCTATTTCTAAACACCCTTCATTCCACACACACAAATACACACATTACTCTTTCTTAATTGAATTAGTCATAATTGAATTAATCATAATCAATTGAATTAATCATAATCTTCAGTCAATAATTATTGGAACAGAACTATTTTACCTTATTTATTTAGTGTTAATGAATAAATAAAACTAAAACTATTTAAAAAATAACCATGGAAGGTGATGGATATGTAAATTTGTTTGACTATAGTAATCATTTTACTACATATATGTATATCAAAATATGGTATACACCTTAAATATATACTTTATAGTATTTATTTTAAAATAATAATTTAAAAATAATGATATTGAACAAATACCCATTAATATGCCACCAACCCAAGACTGAAAATACAAACACAAATTTACATATCCTCCCCATTTTTATTCTCCATTTTTATTCTCCTGTCTCTCCGCACACACGCACACACACACACACACACACACACCCCAGAAGGAACCACTGTCTTCAATTTTGTGTTTATCATATCCTTCCTTTTTAAAATAATTTTTTACATATCAGCATGTTTAATCAAATGTTTATTTTACTTGTTTTTATCTTTATAAAACATTAGTTTTATAAATGACTTCAGAATCATTTTTGTCAAATCTGCTCCCCAACAAAATTTTACAACTTTAATTGAGATGCATTATATTGTGACTTGGGGAAGAATTATTATCTCCAAAATTATGAATTTTCATGTATTAGTGGTTATGACCATTCTCACTTATAATTTGTATCTCTCTTCATTGCTGTTCTTTTTGTTGTTATTTGAGGTTTGTCTGGCAGTTTTTTTTCAATAAGCTGTATTTTGGATGTATACACTAGAATTTGTTTTTAAACCTATAATTTCTGCATTAGTCTTTATTTGCTCTATCCAACTGGTATTCTTAAATTACTTATATTGCCTTTTTTTAACTACTTATATTAACATTCAGCCTGTTTCATATTTATTTTTTATTTAACAAATAACATATTTAAAATTCTAAATTATACTCTTGAGTTACAATCTTACTATTCTGGTTGTCATACTATTCAAAATATTCCATAATTGCAATTTTGCTCTTTGTGTACATGTTAAAGATACTTAGTATAATTGATTTTTTAATTTCCAAGTGACTGGTTTTTAAATCAAACTTACATTGTTAATTTCTATCTTTCCTACACTGTTCAGAGTTTTGTCCTGTAAATCTTGTGCTTTTTACATAACATGTAGAGTTTGTATTCCAATATGTGATCATGTTTTAATATTATGTGAACATATTCTGTATATAAAAATTAATAGTGATATTGATATTATTAAGTGTTTATTAGTAAAAGAATAGTCTGGAATATGTTTCAAAACATAGCAGCAATAACTCACTAAATATACACATACATAAACTGGTATAGATAGGTTTTTAAAGGATGGCAAAATATGAATTTTACCCCTTATCAATATAAATTGGCTATAAAGACAGAGCAAGATGACCAAACAGAAGCCTTCAACAATCATCCTCCCTGCAGGAACACCAAATAGAACAATTATCCACACAAAAGAAGCCCTTCATAAGAACCAAAAATCAGATGAGTGATCACAGCACTTGGTTTTAACTTCGTATCACTAAAAGAGGTGCTGAAGAGGATAGAAAAGACAGTCTTGAATTGCCCGCACCACTCCTGCCCCATCCCCCAGCAGCAGCCATGTGGTGGAGAAAGAATCTGTGTGTTGGGGGAGGGGGAGCACAGTGACTGTGGAATTTTGCATTGGAACTCAGTGCTGCCTGTCACAGCAGAAAGTAATACTGGGCAGAACTCAGCCAGCACCCATAGAGGGAGAATTTAGACCAGCCCTAGCCAGAGGGGAATTGCCCAACCCAGTGCTTGGAACCTGAGTTCCAGCAAGCCTCACCACTGTGGGTTAAAGTACTCTGAAGTCCTAAATAAACTTCAAAGGCAGTAAGGCAACAGGGACTGCAATTCCTGGGCAAGTCCTGGTGTTGTGCTGGATTCAAAGCCAGTGGATGTTGGTGGCATGCAACCTTGTGAGACACCAGCCGGGGTGGCCAAGGGAATGCTTGCATCACCCCTCCCCAACCCCCGGCAGTGCAGCTTGCAGCTCCAGGAGAGACTTCTTTCTGCTTAATGAGAGGAGAGGGAAGAGTAAAAAGAACTTTGTCTTGCAACTTGGATACCAGTTCCACCACAGTAGGATAGGGCACTGGGCAGGGTCATGAGGCCTCCAATCCAAGACCTAGCTTGGAACCTGCTGTTTTGAAGGGAAGGATCTGGTCCTGGCAAGAATTATCAACAGCTGACTAAAAGACCTCTGGGCCCTGAACAGTCAGCAGAGGTACCCAGATAGCACTCACCATGGGCTTTGGGTGAGACCCAGAGACATGCTGGATTCAGGTATGATCCAGCACATTCCAAGTTGGGGGAGATATGGGGAAAGCCTCCTTCTTGAGAAAGGGAGAGAGAAGAATAAAAGGGACTTTGTGTTGCAGCTTAGGTACCAGTTCCACCACAGTGGAGTAAAACACCAAGTGGGCCCTTAGGGTTCCTAATTCCTAATTCCAGGCCTTGGCTCTTGGACAGCATTTCCAAATCTGCCCTGGGCCAGAGAGAAACCCACTGCCATGAAGGGAGAGTCTCAGGCCTGGCAGCACTCACCTCAAGCTGACTGAAGAGCACTTCAGCCTTGAGTGAACACTGGCAGGCAGTACTCCTCCTGAGCCTTCGGTGGTGGTGGACATAAGGAAAACTCCTCTGCTTGTGGAAAGGGAAGGGAATAGTGAGAAGGACTTCATCCTGTGGCTTGGGGACCAGCTCAGTCACAGTAGAATAGAGCACTGGGGAGACTCTTAAGGTTTTCCAGGCCCTGTCTCCTGGAAGCATCTCTGGACCCACTGGCACTTGGGAAACTCACCATCCTGAAAGGAAGAACACAAGCCTGGCTTGCTTTGCTGCCTGATGATTGTAGACCCCTAGGACTTTGAGCAAATATAGGCAGTGGCCAGGCAGTGGCTGTCAGGCCTCTGAGCCCAAGCTAAGGCATCATATCCCCAGTGACCTGCACGTATACATCCAGATGGCCTGAAGCAACTGAAGATCCACAAAAGAAGTGAAAATAGCCTTAACTGATGACATTCCATCATTGTGATTTGTTTCTGCCCCACCCTACCTGATCAATGTACTTTGTAATCTCCCCCACCCTTAAGAAGGTTCTTCATAATCTCCCCCACCCTTAAGAAGGTTCTTTGTAATTCTCCCTACCCTTGAGAATGTACTTTGTGAGATCCACCCCCACCCCCAAAACATTGCTCTTAACTCCACTGCCTATCCCAAAACCTTTAAGAGCTAATAATAATCCCACCACCCTTAGCTGACTCCTTTTTCAGACTCAGTCTGCCTGCACCCAAGTGACATAAACAGCCATGTTGTTCACACAAAGCCTGTTTGGAGGTCTCTTCACATGGACACGTGAGACAGTGGTCACCATGGGCATTGGGCAAGACCCAGTACCATGCTGACTTCAGGTCAGACCCAGCACGGTCTCAGTGGTGGTGGCAACAGGAGTGCTTGCATAATCCCTCCCCCAGCTCCAGGCAGCTCAGCATAGAGAGAGAGATTCCATTTATTTGGGAGAAAGTAAAGGAAGAGAACAAGAATCTCTGCCTGAAAATCCAGAGCATTCTTTCAGATCTTATCCAAGACCACCACCAAGGTAGTACCTCTAAAAGTCTGCAAGAGCCACAGTGTTACTAGGCTTGAGGCATCTCCTAAGGCAAACACAACTATCATGACCGAAACTTAGAATACAACACCTAAGTCCCTTAGAATACCTGGAAAGTCTTCCTAAGAAAGATGGGTACAAACAAGCTCGGACTGTGAAGACTACAATGAATACCTAACTCTTCAATGCCCAGACACTGATGAACATCCACAAACATCAAGACTATCCAGGAAAATATAACCTCACCAAATTAACTAAATAAGGCACCAGGGAACAATTCTGAAGAAACAGAGATATATGATCTTTTAGACAGAGAATTTAAAGTAGCTGTTTTGAGGAAACTCAACAAAATTCAAGATAACACAGAGAAGGAATTTATAATCCTATCAAATAAATTTGAGTCCCTTACCAGAACTGATCAAGGAGGAGAAAGAATTAGTGAGCTTGAAGACAGGCTATTTGAAAATACACAGAGGAGACAAAAGAAAAATGAATGTAAAAGAAGAAAGCATGCCAAAAAGATCTAGAAAATAGCCTCAAAAGGGAAAATCTAAGAGTTATTGGCCTTAAACGGGAAGGAGAGGAGGAGAAATAGGGGTAGAAAGTTTATTCAAAATGATAACAGAGAACTTCACAAACCTAGAGGAAAATATCAGTATTCAAGTACAAGAAAGTGTAGAACACCAAGCAGATTTAACCCAAATAAGACCACCTAAAGACATTTAATAATCAAACCACTAAAGGTTAAGGATAAAGAATTCTAAAAACAGCAGGAGAAAAGAAACAAATAATACACAATGGAGCTCCAATACATATGGGAGCAAACTATTCAGGGGACGCTGTACAGCCCAGGAAAGAGATGTATGACATATCTAAAGTGCTGAAGGAAAAACACTTTTATCCTAGAATAGTATATCTGGAGGAAATAGCCTTCAAACATGAAGGAGAAATGAAGACTTTCCAAGACAAACAAAAGTTGAGGGAATTTATCAACACCAGACCTGTCCTACAAGAAATGCTAAAGAGAGTTATTCAAGCTGAAGGAAAAGAACATTAATGAGCAATAAGAAATCATCTGAAGGTACAAATCTCATGGGTAATAGTAAGTACACAGAAAAAATCCAAAACAGAATAACACTGTAATTGTGATGTGCAAACCACTCATATCTTGAGTAGAAAAACTAAAAGGTAAGCCAATAAAAAATAACTATAACTTTCAAAACATAGACGGTAATATGTAGATATATGTGAAAACAACAAAAAGTTAAGAAGTGGAAGACAAATTTAAAGTGCGCAGTTGTTACTAGTTTTCTCTTTGCTTGCTTTTTAGTTTGTTTATAGAATCAGTGTTCAGTTGTCAAATACGTAATAAAATTTTATTTGCAAGTCTCATGGTAACCTCAGAATCAAAAAACATACAACAGGTAGGCAAAAAATATAAAGCAATAAATTAAAAAATATCTCCAGAAGCCGGGCACGGTGGCTCACGCCTGTAATCCCAGCACTTTGGGAGGCCGAGGCAGGCGGATCACAAGGTCAGGAGATCGAGACCACAGTGAAACCCCATCTCTACTAAAAATACAAAAAATTAGCCGGGCACGGTGGCGGGTTCCTGTAGTCCCAGCTACTCAGGAGGCTGAGGCAGGAGAATGGCGTGAACCCGGGAGGCGGAGCTTGCAGTGAGCCGAGATCGCGCCACTGCACTCCAGCCTGGGCGACAGAGCGAGACTCCATCTCAAAAAAAAAAAAATATCTCCAGAAAAAATCACCTTCATTTTAAGGAAGAAAAGAAGCAGGGGAAGACATCCAAACAACCGGAAAACAAATAACAAAATGGTAGAAGTAAGTCCTTACTTAACAATAATAACATTGAGCCTAAATGGACTAAACTCTCTATGCAAAAGACACAGAGTGGCTGAATGGATAAAAAAAACAAGATCCAACAATCTGTTGCCTTCAAGAAACATACTTCAGCTATAAAGACAGACATAGACTGAAAATAAAAAATTTTTTATTTTTTATTTGCATGGAAAAAAATATTCCATGCAAATGAAAACCAAAACAGTGCAAGAGTAGTTATACTTAAAACATAAACAATAGATTTAAGGACAAAAGCTATAAAAAGAGACAAGGTCCTTATAATATGATAAAGGGGTCAATCATCAAGAGGATGTAACTATTCTAAGCATATATGCACCCAATACTGAAGCACCCAAATGTATAAAGCAAATATTATTAGACCTCGAGAGAGATAGACCTCAATACAATAATAGCTAGATACTTCAACATCTCACTTTCAGTATTGGACAGATCATCCAGACAGAAAATGAAGAAAGAAATATCAGACTTAATCTGCACTATAGACCAAATGGACCTAATTGATATTTACAGAACATTTCATTCAACAGCTGTACAATGCACATTCTTCTCCTCAGGGCATGGATTATTCTCAATTATGGACTATGTTAGGATACGAAACAAGTCTTTAAATATATATTTTTTAAAAAAGAAATTACATCAAATATTATATCTGACCACAATGGAATAAATCTAGAAATCAATAACAAAAGGAATTTTGGAAACTACACAAACACATGAAAATTAAACAATATGCTCCTGAATGGCAGTGAGCTAATGAAGAAATTAAAAAGAAAATTAAAAATTTCTTGAAATAAATGATAATGGAGACACAACACACCAAAACCTACAGGATCCAGTAAAAGCAGTCATAAGAGGAAAGTTTATAGCTATAAGTGCCTACATCAAAAAGGCATAAAAACTTGAAATAGAAAACCCAAAAATGTGTCTTTAAGAACTTAAAAAATCAGGAGTACACCAAACCCAAAATTAGAAGAAAAATATAATAAAGACCAGAGAAGATAATGAAATTGAAATGAAGAAAACAATACAAAAGATCAACAAAATGAAAAGTTAGTTTTCTTGAAAAGATAAATAAAATTGAAAAACCTTTACCAAGACTAAAAAAAGAAGAGAAAAAAACCCAAATAAATAAAATCAGAGATGAAAAAAGAGACATTACAACTGATGTCACAGATATTCAACAGATCATCAGAGGCTACTATGAGAAACTGTATGTCAATAAATTGGAAAACCTAGAATAAACGGATAAATTTCTAGACACATGTAACCAATCAAAATTGAGCCATGAAGAAATCCAATACCTGAATAGACCCAAAAAATAGACAAGATTGAGCCATAATAAAAAGCCTCCCAACAAAGAAAAGCCCTGGACCCAGTGGCTTCCCTGTTGAATTCTACCAAATATTTAAAGAAAAACTAATACCAATCCAACTCAAACTATTCCAAAAAATAGAGGAGGAGACAATATTTCCAAACTCATTCTATTAGGCTGGTGCAAATGCAATTGCGGTTTTTGCCATTACTTTCAATGCCATTACTTTCAATGGCAAAAACCGCAATTGCCTTTGCACCAACCTAATATGAGACCAGTATTACACTGATACCAAAGCCAGACAAAATCACATCAGAAAAAGAAAACTACAGGCTAATATCGCAGATGAACATAGATGCAAAACTCCTCAACAAAATATTAGCAAACCAAATTTAACAATACATTAAAAAGGTCATTCATCATGACCAAGTGGGATTTATCCCTGGAATAAAAGGATGGTTCAACATATGCAAATCAATCAATGTGATACATCATATCAACAGAATAAAGGACAAAACCCATATGACCATTTCAATTGATGCTGAAAAAACATTTGATAAAATTAAACATCTCTTCATGATTAAGATCAAGTTGCTTCTCTGTTCAAAACATCCTATTAGCACCCACTCCAATTAACAACTAAATGGTTTACCAAGTTTGAGCATATGTGGCCCCTAGTTACCTCTCTGGCATCATCACCTCCTTCTCTCCCCCACGTTCACTCCACTTCTGCCCCACCAACCTCCTTGGTGTTCCCTTAACATGACACTCCATCTAATTTACCACATTGAAATGGTTAATTTTATGTCAACTTGACGGAGCTACAAGGTGCCCAGACATTTAACCAAATATTTTGCTGGTGTGTTTGTGAGGGGGTTTGGGAGTGAAACTGGCATTTAAATCAGTAGACTGAGTAAAGCAGATTGCCCCTCCCTAATGCAAGTGGGCATCATCCAATCAGTGGAAGGGCTGATTAGCACAAAAGGTTGACCCTCTCCTGAGTAACAGAGAATTCTTCCTGCCCAGTGACCTTCAAACTGGGACCTCAGCTTGTTACTGTGTTTTTGGACTCAAAATGAAACATAGGCTCTTCCTGGGTCTAAAGCCTGTCAACCTTTAGACTGGAACTACATCTTTGGCTGTTCTGGTTCTCAGGCCTTTGGACTCACACTGGAACTAAACCATGAGCTCTCCTGGGTCTTTAATATGCCCACTCACCCTGCAGATCTTAGGAGTTCTTAGCCTCCATAATTACATGAGCCAATTTCTTATAATAAATCTTATATATGAACATCCTATTGGTTTTGTTTCTCTGGAGAATCCTAACACATGTATCTTTTATCTATTTATCTTATTTATTGTCTGTATCCCACTAGAATGTAAACTTCATGAAGACAGGGAACTTTTTTTTGTTTTAATTATACTTTAAGTTCTGGGATACACATGCAGAACGTGCAGGTTTGTTACATAGGTATACATGTGCCATGGTGGTTTGCTGCACCTATCAACCCATCATCTCGATTGGGTATTTCCCCTAATGCTATCCATCTCCTAACCCCCCTTCCCCCAACAGGCCCTGGTGTGTGATGTTCCCCTCCCTGTGTCCATGTGTTCTCATTGTTCAACTCCCACTTATGAGTGAGAACACACCGTGTTTGGTTTTCTGTTCCTGTGTTAGTTTGCTGAGAATGATGGTTTCCAGCTTCATCCATGTCCCAGCAAAGGACATGAACTCATCCTTTTTTATGGCTGCATAGTATTCCACGGTGTATATGTGCCACATTTTCTTTATCCAGCCTATCATTGATGGGCAGTTGGGTTGGTTCCAAGTCTTTGCTATTGTGAATAGTGCTGCAATAAACATACATGTGCATGTGTCTTTATAGTAGAATGATTTATAATCTTTGGGTATACACCCAGTAATGGGATTGCTGGGTCAAATGGAACTTCTGGTTCTAGATCCTTGAGGAATCGCCACATTGTCTTCCACAATGGTTGAACTAATTTACACTTCCACCAAAAGCGTAAAAGCGTTCCTATTTCTCCACATCCTTTCCAGCATCTGTTGTTTCCTGACTTTTTAATGACTGCCATTCTAACTGGCGTGAGATGGTATCTCATTGTGGTTTTGATTTGCATTTCTCTAATGACCAGTGATGATGAGCTTTTTTCATATGTTTGTTGGCCACATAAATGTCTTCTTTTGAGAAGTGTCTGTACATATCCTTTGCCCACTTTTTGATGGGGTCGTTTGTTTTTTTCTTGTAAGTTTGTTTAAGCTCCTTGTAGATTCTGGATATTAGCCCTTTGTCAGATGGATAGATTGCAAAAATTCTCTCCCATTCTATAGGTTGCCTGTTCACTCTTGTAGGGTCCAGCCCTACGGGGCTTAGCGGTGTTCTCTCCATATGCAGAGACGAGAGATTGTAATAAATAAAGACACAAGACAAAGAGATAAAGAGAAAACAGCTGGGCCCCGGGGACCACTACCATCAAGACGCGGAGACCAGTAGTGGCCCTGAACGGCTGGGCGCACTGATATTTATTGCATACAAGACAAGGGAGCAGGGTAAGGAGGGTGAGTCTTCTCAGTGATTGACAAGGAGAAGCAAGTCACGTGATCACAGGACAGGGGGCCCTTCCCTCTTAGGTAGCCGAAGCAGAGAGAGAGAAGGCAGCATACGTCAGCATTTTCTTCCCTGCACTTATAAGAAAGATCAAAGACTTGACGACTTTCAGTATTTCTTCTACGCTATCTACTACGAACTTCAAAGAGGAACCAAGAGTACAGGAGGAGCATGAAAGTGGACAAGGAGCATGACCACTGAAGCACAGCACCACAGAGAGGGGTTTAGGCCTTCAGATGACTGTGGGCAGGCCTGGATAATATCCAGCCTTTTACAAGAAGCTGGTAGAGCAGAGTGTTCTCTGACTCCTCCAAGGAAAGGAGACTTCCTTTCACGGTCTGCTAAGTAATGGGTGTTTTTTCAGACACTGGCATTACCACTTGACCAAGGAGCCCTCAAGCGGCCCTTATGCGGGCGTGACAGAAGGCTCACCTCTTGCCTTTTAGGTCACTTCTCACAATGTCCCTTCAGCACTGACCCTATACCCATCAGTTATTCCTAGGTTATATTAGTAATGCAACAAAGAGTAATATTAAAAGCTAATGATTAATAATGTTTATAATGATTGATAATTGTCTATGATCATCTCTATATTTAATTTGTATTATGACTATTCTTATTCTAACTATTTTTTTTATTATTCTAAAACAGTTTGTGCCTTCAGTCTCTTGCCTCGGCACTTAGGTAATCTTTTGCCCACAACTCTGATGATAGTCTCTTTTGCTATGCAGAAGCTCTTTTGTTTAATTAGATCCACTTGTCAATTTTGGCTTTTGTTGCCATTGCTTTTGATGTTTTAGTCATAAAGTCTTTGCCCATTCATATGTCCTGAAAAGGACAGGAAACTTTTGTCTATCTTGGTCACTAGTGTATCCATACTGCCTAAAACTATGTTTTCTGAATACATGGGATGTACTCAGAAAATCTCTGGTTGGATTAGTTCATGGAGGTGTACTCAACAAAACACTATATTTTCCTTCCAATTTAAATAACAGAGTAAACATACTATTTCTTATTTCCAGTGGATCCTGGTTCACCTAAGATATCAACAGTCTTTGGCAGAAGAGTCTTGCATGAAAACAAATTCAAAGTACAGTAAAATGTCAAAGAAACAGGGTAAAGTTCTGAATCATGTAGATATCAAGGAGTTAAACATCCAATGAAAAAGATAAAAGGACAGATAAGAATGTCTTTTTTTTTTTTTTTTTTGAGATGGAGTCTCGTTCTGTGGCCCAGGCTGCCAGGCTGGAGTGGAGTACAGTGGTGCAACTTGGCTCACTGCAACCTCTGCCTCCCGGGTTCACACCATTCTCTTGCCTCAGCCTCCCTAGTAGCTGAGACAATAGGCGCCCGCCACCACACCCGGCTAATTTTTGTATTTTTAGTGGAGACAGGGTTTCACTATGTTAGTCAGGCTGGCTTGAACTCCTGACCTCTTGATCTGCCCATCTCGACCTCCCAAAGTGCTGAATGTCTTCTGAAAAGAAAATGTCAAAACTAGGATGTAATTGATAAGTTTTAGATTATGCCTTCAGGATCAAATATATCAAAACATAAGTTAATTCAAAGCTTCTACAAATGTGTGTGCATAATTTTATTTGTGGGCTTCTTTCTTCTGAAAGTTTTCTGATTTACAGGCTATGATGTTTTTATTAAAAGAGAAAAAGCCATTAAATTATATCATTAAAGAATTTGAGGCTGGGCGTGGTGGCTCACACCTGTAATCCCAGCACTTTGGGAGGCCGAGGTGGGTGGATCACCTGAGGTCGGGAGTTCGAGACCAGCCTGACCAACATGGAGAAACCCTGTCTTTACTAAAAATACAAAAATTAGCTGGGTGATGTGGCACATGCCTGTCATCCCAGCTACTCAGGAGGCTGAGGCAGGAGAATCACTTAAACCCGGGCGGCGGAGGTTGCAGTGAGCCGACATTGCACCACTGCACTCCAACCTGGGCAACAAGAGCAAAACTCTGTCTCAAAAAAAAAAAAAAAAAAAGAATTTGAAAATTCTGGCTTCTGGTTGAAGATGATTGACTGACTAAGCATATGCACTTCCTTTTCTCCCCACCAAAACTCCCTTTGAAATGACAGAATATAAAAACATGAATGTGGCAATGCAGGAAAACCAGGAAGGCTTGGACAGAAACATTGAAGAATTTTTTGAAGATATAAAGGGGGTAAGATGGATGCTGAACTTGAGAACTGAATGTCCTCAACATAACAAATGTATAAGCAAAAAAAGTGAGTTTTTCCAGAAGAAATCCCGGACAACCCCTAAAAGCATAGGCATCAAAATCGGAGCCATCTATTAGACTATGAATTGGCTGGTGAGGAAGTTAAAGCACCACAGGGCTCTGAGTTTAAGATGCAGTTGAGTACACTTTTATCTCTTCTATTTTTTGAGGCTTTGTTATAGCCCAGTAAACCCATAACTGAGAGAATAGGAGGTAGCTATCAGTAAATACGGGATTTCAGTGAATTTCTGGAAGACACAAAGCACAAGGAGAAATAGATACTGGTGATGCAAAACAGAGGAAGGAGCAGACTAAAATACACACAGAGGGGCTGTTCCAATGGAAAGAGCCTCCTGCCTGCTGGTAAAATTTAGAAATATTAGACTCGGTATGACAGATGGCAGAAGTGAAATACAGGGCCAAAAAACAAGACATTAAAGAAGAAACAGTCAAACTTCTTCCAACAGCCAGGTTTTCTTCCTAAAGAAGAAAGAATGAGGGAATTCTTTTCTTAAAAAAAAAAATTGAGTGATTCTGATCAGTGGTGAATGAAAAACAATTGAGTGAACTGTCAGTTTTTGAGAACTGAAGCAGCACCTTACAGACTCCCTCTCCAGATCCACTAAATCAAAGCATGTCTGTTGACAAGTCCCACCTTGATGGTCCTTCTGTGTATTGAGGTGACTGGGCTAAGGCATGACCAGATAACCAGCAAAATACTATTTCTGGGTGTTCCTTTGGGGATGTTTCCAGAAGAGATTAGTGTTTGAATTGGTAGACTACTGTAAAGAAGATCCACCCTCACCAATGTGAGCAAGCATTATCCAATCCATTAAGAGTGCAGATGGAACAAAAATGCCAGAGAAAAGGCAAATTTGCTCTTTCTCTTCTAGAGCTGAGACATTCATTTTCTCCTGCCCTCAGACATTGGAGCTCCAGGGTCTCAGGTTTTCAGACTCTGGGACTTTCACCAGCAGCCCCCCAGTTTCTCACGCCTTCAGACCCAAACTGAATCACAGTACTGACATTTCTGCCTCTCCTGCTTGCAGACAGCAGACGGTGGGATTTCTTTGGCTTTATAATCACCTGAGCCAATTCTTCTAATATATGAATGAATGAGTGAGTGAATGAATATATATACACACATATATAGGATTATATATGTATATAGAATCCTATATATATATAATCCTATATATATGTGTGTATATATATTCATTCACTCATTCATTCATATATATGTATATAGAATCCTATATATGATCATATATAATCATATATATGAATATATATATAATTATATATATATACACACATATATATAATCCTATTGGTTCTGGTTTTTTGAGGAACTTTGACTAATACACCACCCATGTTCACAGACCTGATAGCCAGCTTTTCTATTTTCTCACTTTTAAATATGAAGGGAATACCAAGGATCACCAGATATTTGTGGGGGGGAAATGATATGCTAATCTGAAACAAAAAACCTCAAGGAAACAGATAAACTCAAAAAAACAAAAAAAGAACTTAGAAAAATGCTAATTAATCCTGTCAGAGAAAATAAAATGACAATTTACATTTTGTATGGTTCAAGGCTTAGTCAGTACTAGGGCCCTTTGAAAAACATAAAATCAGGTGCAAAAATAATACATTAAAAAGTCACAATTTAATTTACTGGAATCTTAGGGATTCCAGTCCCTTTTTTCTGAGATTTATTTAGCCAGAAAAGCTTTCATAGAAATGCTTCTTGATTTTAAGCTATTATTTACCTTCCTACTTAGACGAAAAACAATTTCCAACAACTTTTGGTACTAGAGTATGGGCCACTTGCCTCACGGTAAATCTACTAAGCCAAAAAAAAGGAAGAGGGTATTTAGAAAGCACGAATGAGGTCTTTAAATATGTAACTGCCAAAAACCATCGATCAATAAAAGTTTCAAAAGATAAAACTCGGGAAACATCTCAAAAATTAAAAGACAAAGATATCTGTCCCCCGAAAATGAGAGAGAAGATTAGATACAAACAGAATTAATTCCAGTAGCCATTGTCAGACCAATCAAGGTTCCAGGAAAAAAGGGTTAGAGACAACAGAGTGGAAATAATTACAAATTAAATGGAAATAATTACAAATTAAAAGAGGAGGCTTTCCCTGAGCAGAAGGACTCAAATTTTCAGACTAAAATATTCCTCTATGAGCCAAATAGATTGATGAGTAAAGACCCACACCTGTGTTGCATGATTTTAGAATAAAAAAGTTAAAAAGAAAATTCTAAATATTCCCAGTTAGAAAACAAAATACAAGGTCACATGCAATGGAACAAGGATCAGTCTAGCATCAGACTTTTCATTGGCAACACTAGACACTAGACTACAATAAATCATGTCTTCAGAGTTCTAAAGCAGGAATTGGCAAATTATAACCCATGGACCAAATCCAGCCTGTGATCTCTTTGGGAAATGAAGATTTACTAGAATACAGCCACATTCATTCATTTACCTATTGTTTGTAGCTTCTTTTATGCTACAAAGGCTACACAGTTGAGGAGTTGTGGCAGAGATCATATGACAGGCAAAGCCTGTAACATTTACTATCTGGCTCTCTATAGAAGTCTCTTGATCCTTGCCCTGAAAGAAAATTATTCCCAACCTTTCAAATCATCCTGAAACCATGAGGGTAAGATATATTTATAAGTTTTTAAGAACTGAAAAATAAACCTATCATGTACTCTTAGAAAGTTATTAGAGAACAGACTGCACAAAGTGAAGGCATAAAACTGGAAAGGAAAGGACATGTAATCCACCAAACAATGGCTCTAACCTTAAAAAGTGGGAAAAGTGACGGGGTGGCAACCAAACAGGGGCAACTGGTCCGTAGCAGATTGGAAAGATAGAGGAGAGGTTTCCGTTAAACATAAAACTTGACAGAATAGACATTGTGATGAAGAGCTCAGGGCAGGGAAGAAACACGGCTATGGTAAAGGCAACACTATTCAAAGACAGAACTCTATTATCCCTAATAATGTACACTAATAATGTAAATACTTACTATTGAGTTTCAACTCATCCTATAAGCAAACATGAAAGATTTAATATAGTTGAAAAACAGAAAGTAAATGTGATCAATCATTATAGTGTAAAAGTAAACCCATGCAGATAAAACATATCAAAAGGTGAAGAGGGGAGGAGACCTAAAGGAAAGTTCTTTTTGTCTTTGTAATATATTCATCTTACAAAGTGGGTATGACTTCAAGGTCAAAAGTCATAAAGAGATACAATGGTAACCAATACAGAAATCAAAAGAGATGATAGAACCACACTGAGCAGAGGGAAAAGAGGAAGTGTGGGGTGCAAGTGAGCTAAAAGGTCTAAATCTGAAAACATGACAGTGACATAAACATGTTACTTATAAATATGATTGAAATGACCTGGAAAAAGTTTAATGTGTTTTAAATGACTGTTTTTTAAGTAAATTAAGAAAAGAGGAAAAAATATATACACAGTCTTTTATATGTACCTATATAGTTAACACTTCCCATGGTCTTCATCTTTCCTGTGAATCTGAGTTACCACCTGATGTCATTTTCTTTCTTTCTGAAGCCCTTCCTTTAACATTTCTTGTAGTGAAAGGTAGTTAGCAATGAATTTGCTCAGCTTTTGTTTATCTGGGAATGTCTCTATTTCACCTTCACTTTTGAGGAGTACTTTGGTTGGCTGTAGAATTTAGTGGGCAGGTAAGCTCTCTGCCTCACCCACCACATTTCACTGTATTTCAGCCTCCATTGCTTCTGATGAGAAATCAGCTATCTACTATATATGGCTAATCCTCTGTATGTGATGAGATGCTTTTCTTTCACTGCTTTCAAGATTTCTTTCTTTTTTATGATTATGATACGTTTATCTGTGGTGGGTTTTTTGTTTTTTTTCTTTTGAGATGGAGTCTCACTCTGTCACCCAAGCTGGAGTACAGTTGCACAATCTCCTCTCACTGCAACCTCCGCCTCCCAGGTTCAAGCAATTGTGCTACCACAGTCTCCTGAGTAGTTGGGATTACAGGCAGGCGCCACCATGCCCAGCTAATTTTTTATATTTTTAGTAGAAATGGGGTTTCAACATGTTGGCCAGGCTAGTCTCAAACTCCTGGCCTCAAGTGATCTGCCTGCCTCAGCCTCCCAAAGTGCTGGGATTACAGGTGTGAGTCACCATGCCCAGCTATCTGTGATGCTCTTTACGTTTATACTACTTAGGATTTATTGAGATTCTTAGATTCTTAGAAAATGCTTTTCACCAAATTTGGGACATTTTAGGGTCATTATTTTTTCAAATTTTTTTTCTGTTCTTTCTCTCCCCTTTCCTTCTGGAACTCCTATTATCGGTACATTTTACATTGCCCTAAGGTTTCCTTTTTCCTTAATGTTTTTTTCTCCACATTTTTCATTTGAATTATTTCTGCTGATCTTTCTTCAAGTTCTCTTAATTTTTCCTCTGCCATCTTAAATTGGCTGTTGAAGCTGTTGAGTAAATTTTTATTTCAGTTATTTTATTTTTCAACTCTGGAATTTACTTTTTTTATACTTTCTGGTTCCCTTTCTATATTTCCTATATGTTAATTCATCGTCATCATATTTTCCTTTCATTATTTGAATATAATTTCCTTTTAAGTCTTTGGACATATATATAAAACTTGGAAGATTTGTATATAACTTGCTTGGAAGTCTTCATCTGTAACCCAAATCATCTGGGTTCACTCAGAGCAGTTTCTATTGTTGACTGCTTGCTTTTTAATTAACTGAGTATAGAACATATTTTCCTGTTTCTCTGCATATCTTGAAAATTTTGTTTTAAAAGGTAAACATTTTTAAATATTATATTGTAGCAACTCTGGATTCCGTTTTATTTTTCTTAGGATTGTATTTTTAATAACTTTTTAATAATAACTTACCTAAACTTAAACTGTGACATCACTAATATCTCTGCTGTTTTTTAATTATTTTTGCTTTTAGGCTATTTTCCTAAAGGTTTCTTCCCTTATGTACATAACTTAGTGGTAAGCCAATGCTGTGGGCACAGGTTGAACTCAAATACCTCATGTCTATAAGGCTCTCACCTCTGTCCATTGATTTTTATGTTGTTGCAAAATGTATTCAATATTCTCAAGTCTCTCTTGGCTTTCACATTTCACCAGGCTCTCTCAGGCCTCTTCCAAGTATGTATAGATTTCTAGTCAGCTGAGACTATATGAAGAGATTATCTCAGCTTTTCTATGGATTTCTCATTTCCAGGATCTCCCCATTAAATTTTCTGACTGGTCCACCATTCACCACCCACCACCATCACTGTCCGGCTTACAAAGATATAGCTTTTCCCCATTTGGTACAAACCATGTCTACCCCTTTTAAACAAAGCAAAGCATTTTTGATGGAGGCAGGAGGCAGACAAATCCCTATGCAGACAGGGGCAGGTCCCCAGTGAAACCCAGCCTTCAAACCAAAGACAGTTTAAATTCTAGCTACAAGTCCTGGATAAATCCATGGACTGGATTGAGAACTTGTCTTCCTGTTCGGCATGCTTTCCTCTGATTGATCCCTACCCTTCACCTGTTTGCATCTACCTACTCTTCCCTAATTGGTGTTTTACACTGTCTTGCCCACCTTTGAGTGATATCTTTAACTTTTTTTGTATACTCACAAACCACTCAGCATGCACTCCCAATTCTGAGTCCATAAAAGCCTTAGACCCAGCCATACAGAGAGAGACTGCCCTACTTTGGCTGGGGGACCACCCTCACACCCCCCTCCACTGAGGGCTGTTTCATCACTCAACAAAATTATTCTCTGCCCTCTTCACCCTTTGACTGTCAGCATAACCTCATTCTTATTGGATGCAGGAAAAGAATTGGGACCCCTCAAACACAGGTACAAAGAAGGCAGTTATGCTGTGGCCCTCTGCCCTCCACAAGCAGTGGTGGGGCACGATGGGAAGCAGTGGTGGGGCCAAGCCAGCCCTGGAACCCTGGGCCAGAGCACAGTGACAGACTGACAGAGCTGTTAACATGCTGCAGCCATCCATCAGGCTACGGACAGCAGGACTAAAACAGTTAGTTAACATGCTGTAACATCCCCTCTGGGGCTTTGGGGTCATGAGCACCCCTGCCTGGGTGCCACTGCATTCCCCCCATCTGGACACCAGAGTCCACTGTGGAAGTCACTTGTGACATGCCTGGTCCAGCCGCAAGCCCCACATGGAGTCTGCTCCTGTGCTGGTACTTGGAATGGCCAGCCGGATCCCACACTCACTCACTCACTCACTCACACACACCCTCCCACTAGGGGCTGAGGGCACAGTCACGGCAGCCATGGGATCTGCACCAGAGTGCAATCCAGGTGTGGCCCAGTGGGCTGAGTAGATGGGGTGTCTCCTGAGGCAAGTCCAGGCCCAAGAAAGGCCTGGGCAGAGGTGTCACCAGCCAGAAAATCCTGTGTTACTTTCACCTTATGACCAAATTAAATTCACTCCCTCTGGCAGCAAGCTGTTGGTTTTCAACATCATTCTAATGCTGGTAAAACTCTTATTCTTGCTAACTAACTTGGGGAAGAGGGAGTAGGCACAGTACCACTCAAAAACTAATAATAATAATAAAATTTTTTTTAAACCACACCCCTAATGTTCTCTTTGAAGTTCTAGCGGTTTTTTAAGAATAAGTGTTTCTCAATTTGTTATTTGCCTTTAGTTGATTTCCAGTGCCCAAACTCTTCACAGCTCCATAACTGGAAGTTCTTTACCCCACAGAGATTTGAGAAAAAAATTATACCTAAAAATGTAAGAACAGACTATTGTAAAACAAACCATGCACAAAAGTCAGCCACCTAGAAGTATTAAAAGTTATTTTTAAGTGCTTAAATAAGAAGAAATGTAAGCTTTAATTATGAGCTAATTAGAAATTAATAAAACCAGGACAACACACATAGAAACTAATGAAATTGAGACAAAATAGTACTCAAAGAAGTATTTCAGCTTTAAGTTTATTTATAAGAAATAGCCGGGCGCAGTGGCTCAAGCCTGTAATCCCAGCACTTTGGGAGGCCAAGACGGGCGGATCCTGAGGTCAGGAGATCGAGACCATCCTGGCTAACATGGTGAAACCCCGTCTCTACTAAAAAATACAAAAAACTAGCCGGGCACAGTGGCGGGCACCTGTAGTCCCAGATACTCGGGAGGCTGAGGCAGGAGAATGGCATGAACCCGGGAGGCAGAGCTTGCAGTGAGCTGAGATCCAGCCACTGCACTCCAGCATAGGCGACAGAGCGAGACTCCGTCTCAAAAAAAAAAAAAAAAAAGAAATAGAGAAAGAAATTAGAAACTCAAGAAATTAGAAAAAAGACAATAAAATAAACTAAAATAAAATAGAAGTAAGCAAAGCATAGAGCTAAAAAAGGGAAGTAATGAAATATGGAAGAGAGAATGAATCTTAGTAAATAAATCCAAGAACTATTTATTTAGAAAAGACCAATGAAACACCCAAACATCAAACAAGTCCAATGAATGAAAACCTCACTAAAATTTAAGCTCTATCAGTGCAGAGATGTTATTTGTTTGCCAATGTATTCCTAGCACCAAGAAAATTGTCTGGCACACATGAGTACTCTATAAATATTTTTTAAATGAAAGAATGAATGAACAAACATTTTTTAAAATGTTAAGGCTATGAAAACAAATATGTAAGCAAATCCTTTAAATACTGTATACAATACTATAAATCTTATAAAGTAATAAACTCCTCAGAGACTCAAAAGCAGACTTAAATAAAAGCAGGTTTATACTAATCAGTCATGGCTGCAATAGTTCTCTGTAACAAATAGCCCCAGTTCTTTAAAATAATAACCATATGTTTCATACTTGTAGGTCTGCAGGTTGGCTACAAATAAACTGTACTATGTTTGGCCACCCCATGACCAAATTCAGTTCAGCACCTCAGAGTTCCCTGACTCTGGGTTTTGGGCTCTAAGCCCCAGGCTACACACTAAAGGCTAGGTTCAGCTCTAGTTCATGTAGCTACATTTTCGCCTTGGATCAGAGACTACTCATTGCACGCTCTTCTCATGGCAGACCACAGAAGCAAAAGAGGCCAAGTCAAACCATGCAAGCATATGACTTGTACTTTAAATGCCTTCATCCACTAACATTCCATTGTGCAAAGGAAGACACTGGGGCAGGAAAATATGCTATACCCACTCTAGGGCACTGCACAGTCATATGGCGAAAAGAAGTAGTGATAGATTGAAAACAATCCAACCTGCAACAAAATCCAGCTTTACACATAATTAAAGATATGCAAAATAAGACCACATTGAGGTAACATCTTACTCATCCAACTGAAAAAAATTCTAAATATATTTTCTTTTTGAGGCTGTCAGGAAACAGCCATTCTCATACACTGATAGTTGGAATGCAAACTGATACAATCCTCTGGAAAGGAATTTAGTAATCCCATGAAAAGTTATATGTGCATTTATCCTTTAACCCAGCAATTCCATATCTAAATATCTATACAAAAGATGCATCAGTGTGATAGTCAGTTTTAGGTATCAAATTGGCTAGGCTATAGTTCCCAGTTATTCAATCAAATGCCAATCTTGGTGTTGCTTTGAAGGTATTTTGTAGTGTGATGTCTATCATCAGCTTACTTTTAGTAAGAAAGATAATCCTAGATAATCTGAGTGGATCTGATTTATTCAGTTCAAAGGCCCTAAGAGCAGAACTGAGGTTTCCCTGAAGAAGAAAAAATTCTACCTGTAGACTACAGCTTCGGCTTGTGCCTGGGAGTTCTAGCCTACCCTTTCCCATAGCCTGCCCTACATGTTTCAGACCTGTCTAGCCATCCCTAACAATCACACAAGCCCATTTCTTACAATAAATAGCCTGCTGCTGCTTCTTCTAGGGAGGAACCCTGACCGATACAATTGGTAAAAATACAAAAGACGTATTAGGTTGGTACAAAAGGTTGGCACATTGAAAGTAATGGCAAAAACCACAATTACTTTTGTGCCAACCTAATAAACAAAAGTACTCATTATAGCACTACTTGTAATTATAAAAAATTTTAAAACCACACAGATGTTCATCAATTTGGGGTCTATGATGGGAGAGTATGCAACTTTATTGAAAAATTATGACTATGTCTTCTGCTAGGGGATGATATCCAAGATATATTGTAAAGTAAGAAACAAAGATGGAGAAAAGTGTAGACAGCACACTGCCATTTATGTAACAGAAAGAAGCAAATATATATAGAGAGACATAGATATATACATATTTATATGCACACATATATACATATATGCACATATTTTTTAATTGAGGGATATAGTGTAAAAATATTTTAAGGAAAAGAAAGAAGAAACAGAGGAGAAGACAGGGAAAGAAGGTAAAAATACCTTATTTAATAAATTTAACTTTGAAACCAGATAAATGAATTATGAAAATATACAACAGAAATAACTCAAATAAAAAAGCAATACCTAAAAATTGAAAGTAAATTAAACAAGTAAACTTAATTTTGCATCAAATTAGCAGCAAACAGGAAGAAATAACTTCAAGTGACGTGAAGACAAAGTAATTGGACTGCAAAGTATTAAGCTGTTTTCAGTAATAATAGTACAGCAATAATATTGGTGCCATACATTCTGGTGTGTGTGTGCATGTGTGTGCGGTTTGGATGAAGCAAACATGTAGTTATATCGATCCTGTTGAGGGCCAGGATATTTGGCATCAGAGAGAAGAAATGCTAGTTTAGTATCAAATACTATATGATCTTATTTATAGGTAGAATCTAAAAAAGTTAAACTCATAGAGATGGAGAGTAGAACAATAACTGCCAGGGTCTGGTGGGGGTAGGGAAAATGAGGAGATGTTGGCCAAAGGGTACAAACATTCAGTTATAAAATGAACAAGTTCTGGGGATCTAATGTATAGCATGGATGGTGATGGATGTGTTAATTAATGTTATTGTGATAATCATGACACAATGTATACATAAAATTAAATCATCACGTGGTACACCTTGAATATATATAATCTTTGTCAATTAAATATTTTTAAATAAAAAAGAAAATGATTTTTAAAAGAAAAGGCTAATATCATGTGGTTCTAAATCTGAGTTAGAAATATTCATGAGAGGTGAGTTAATAAGGATTAATTGCATCAGTCTATTTTTGCATCTCTATAAAGAAATACCTGAGGTGACATAATTTATGTTTAAAAAGAGGTTTAATTGGCTCATGGTTCTGCAGACTATACAAGCATTGCTCCAGCATCTGCTTCTGGTGAGGGCCTCAGGAAGCTCCCAATCATAGCAGAAGATGAAGGGAGAGCAGGCAATGTCACCTAGCAAGAGAGAGAGTGGGTGTGGGGGAGGTGCCACCCTTTTTTAAACAACCAGGTCTCTTATGAACTGCCAGAGCAAGAACTCACTCATCACCAAGGGGATGGTACTAAACCATTCATGAGGGATCTGCCCCCATGATCCAAACACCTCTCATTAGGCCCCACCTCCAACATTGGGGATTACATTTCAGCATGAGATTTGGAGAGGACAAACATCCAAACTATCATTGTACCCCTGAGCCCCCAAATCTCATGTCCTTCTCACACTGCAAAACATAATCATCCTTTCTCAATAGTTCTTCCAAAGTCTTAACTTATTCCAGCATCAACTCAATCAAAAATCCCAAGTCAAAATTCTCATCTAGAGATGAGTTCCTTCCACCTATGAGCCTGTGAAGTCAAATACAAGTTATTTATTTCCAAGATACAATGATGGTATAGGCATTGAGTAAATATTCCCATTCCAAATTGAAGAAATAGGCCAAAAGAAAAGGACAACAGACCCCACACAAGTCCTAAACCCAGCAAGGTAGTCATCAAATCTTAAAGCTCCAAAATAATCTCCTTTGACTTCATATTCCACAGCCAGTGCACATTTGGTGCAATGGGTGAACTCCCAAGGTCTTGGGCAGCTCCAACCCCGTGGCTTTGCAAGGTCCAACATGCATGGCTGCTCTCATGGGTTGGAGCTGAGTCTCTGCAGCTTTTCCAGGCTCAAGATACAAGCTGCTGGTGGCTCTACGAGTCTCAGGTCTGGAGGGTGGCAGCCCTGTTCCCACAGATCCACCAGGCAGTGCCCCAGTGGGGACTCCATGTGCAGGCTCCAACCTCACATTTCCCTTGGCACTGACCTAGTAGAAGTTCTCTGTGGGGGCTTCACCCCTGTAGCAGGCTTCTGCCTGGGCACCTAGCCTTTTCCATACATCCTCTGAAATCTAGGTGAAAGTTGCCAAGCCTCTTTCACTCTTGCATTTTATGAACCTGTAGATTTAACACCACATTGAGGCCATCAAGGCTTATGGCTTGCACTCTCCAAAGCAGCATTCTGAGTTGTACCTGTGGACCTTTAAGCTGAGGCTGGAGCCAGAGTTGCCTGAAGGCAGAGAACAGCATCCTGAGGCTGAGCAGGGCACCTATACCCTAGGCCTGGCCCCTGAAACCATTCTTTCCTCCTAAAACTCTGGGTCTGCAATGGGAGGGGCTGTCCTGAAGACTTCTGGAATGCCTTCAAAGCCTTTTTCCAATTGGTTTGGATATTAGCACTTGGCTTTAGTCATGCAAGCCTCTCTAGCAAGTGGTTGCTCTACAGGATCCCTCTCCGGAAAATACTTTTTTCCTCCTCTGTCACGTGGCTAGGCTACAAACTTTCCAAATGTTTATGTTCTGCTTCCCTTTCAAATATAAATTCTAACTTTAAGTCATTTATTTGTTTCCTTATCTGACTGCTGTTAGAAGCAGCCACTCCATTATTTGTTTGTTTGTTTGTTTTGGTTTGGTTTGGTTTTTTAAGATGGATTCTTTCTTTGTCACCCAGGCTGGAGTGCAGTGGCGCGATCTTGGCTCACTAAAACCTCTGCCTCCTAGGTTCAAGCAATTCACCTGCCTCAGCCTCCCAAGTAGCTGGGACTAAAGGTGTGCACCACCACACCCAGCTAATTTTTGTATTTTTAGTAGAGATGGGGATTTCTCCATGTTGGCCAGACTGATCTCAAACTCCTGACCTCAAGGGATCTGCCTACCTTAGCCTCCCAAATGCTGGGATTACAGGCATGAGCCACCATGCCCGGCACTACTTTATTCCTGAATGCTTTGCTGCTTAGAAATTTCTTCAACCAGATACCCTAAGTCATCAGTTTTAAGTTCAACCTTCCACAGATCCCTAGGACATGGACAAAATGTAACCGAGCTCTTTGCCAGAGCATAACGTGGGTAACTTTTCCTCCAGTTCCCAATAACGTCCTCATTTCCATCTGAGACCTTGTCTGCCTAGACTTCACTGTCCATATATCCATCAGCATTTTGGTCACAACCATTTAACTAGTCTCCAAGAAATTTCAAACTTTCCCTCATCTTTCTATCTTGTGAATCTGCCTAAATCTGTCTTCTTCAATCTTCTGCCTGTTATCCAGTTCCAAAGCTGCTTCCACATCTTGAGGTATCTTTATAGCAATGCCCCACTCTTTGGTACCAATTTTCTGTATCAGAAAATTTTTGCATTGCTATAAAGAAATACTTGAAGCTGAGTAGTTTATTTTTATTAAAAATGTTTAATTGACTCAAGGTTCTGCAGGCTGTACAAGCATGGCTCCAGCATCTGCTCCTGGTGAGGGCCTCAGGAAGCTTATAATCATGGCAGAAAGTGCAGGGAGAGCAGACAATGTCACATGGCAAGACAGTGAGCAAGAGGTGGAGGTGGGGAGGTGCAATGCTCTTTCAAACAACCAGATCTCACATAAACTACCAGAGTAAGAACTCACTCATCACCAAGGAGATGGTACTAAGCAATTCATGAGGGATCTACCCCCATGAGGCATACACTTGTAACATTGGGGGTTACATTCCACATGAGATTTGGAGGGCACAGCATCTAAACTATATCAACTTGTCCAAGAATGGCTACCTGCAGGAGGAAGAAGCTGGTCTCTGCAAAGATCTATGAAAACAGATTATAACCCAGTCACTTGAAACAATCAATACTGTTCAAGACTTGGACCTCAGTATCCTATTGCTACTGTAAAACAAATTACCACAAACTTTATGGCTTAGAACAAGACAAATTTATTTCTTACAGTCTGAAAGTAAGAATTCTAAAATGGGTCAACAGAGCTGTGCTCCTTCTGGAGGGTCTAGTGGAGAATCTGTCTCTTGCCTTTTCCATCTTCTAGAGGCTGCCCACTTCCTTGGCTTGTGGGCCCCTTCCATCCTTAAAGCAATAACCAGGCAAGTCTTTCTCACATCACATTACTCTGACATAAACTCTTGCTTTCCTCTACCACATTTAATGACCCTTGTGATCACATTGGGCTCACCCAAATAATCTAAGATAATCTCTTAATGTTAAGGTCAGCTGATTAGCAAACATAATTCTATCTAGCACCCTCATTCCCACTTGCCATGTAACATAACCTATTCGCAGGTTCCAGGAAGTAGGAGTTAGACATCTTCGAAGAGTCCACTGCTCTGTCTACCAAACTACCCACCCAGAACACGCCAGGAAAGAGGTGTGTTCTTCCCCAACTAGGAAGGCTAATGTGGAGGAGTCTGTCACTAGTTTGTCACGTCATATGGCTGCAACCATAAAGCTGGGAACCTGGCCCTGATCACTTCAGGAGAATAGCAAATACTTCCCTAATCATGATCCTTAAAAGCCTCAAAGTCCAGAGGTGAAGTCACTATCCCAAAATCTAACACCTCGCCCTATCAGGTTGCTGCGACCTGCCTCAGAAGGTGAATGGTAACAGCAAGACTTAATTCCTGCTGCTGTCCTTGAGCACATCAATTTTCTCTGATACACGTTAATCCAGCAAGTGTGGTGCTATTATTTGCTCCATGGAAACCAACTACAGGTTAGTGCTTCAAGCAACCAATCATGGTCAAACACAATGCTTAGACCCTGCTCTATTAGATAACTTTGGTGAGGGTAAGAAGGTGCTTAACACTCTGAAAAAATAAATTAAAAGTTTTGTTACAAAAGACAGTAATGCTGTGATGGCAAAGAGAACAACAACAGCAACAACAGAAAACAAACAAATAAACAACAACAAAAAAAACCCACACTGCATCCAGAACCCATTTCACAGAACCCAGAGAGACAGAAGCAATAAGGCTGATTTTGCAATCGGCTGCAGCAAAAATGGGTTACATCTAGCTGCTCCCATTGGGATGAAACAAAAAATTATCTTACTACCCTCATGGTACCTGGGCTTCCTATAACCCAGAATTAGTTACACAGGTAGCTGTTTCTAGAACCATGTTTGCATGTTGTATAACAGATTCTTTAAATTTAATAATATGCAGTCTATCCTGGATTTCCTTGTTCATCCTTGGGCACTTACATGGTCTCAGGATATTTAACTCCCTACAAGAATATGTTTGTATTTGCACACATTTTATTCTTCACAGGAGGCCGAAGTTGCTTACAGACTCTTATGCATCTTTTCTCCATATGAGGTTGAATCTTCTATTTTCCACAAATTGACCCAATGGGGATAGAACGCCTTGAATTCTTTCATGTCATTTCTCAATTAGAATAATTTGTGGATTCGATGTTCAAGTATGATGGTAAAGCGGCATGTACATGTAGTAACAGTGGTTCATTTAATGGTTAGAGATACAAGAAGAAAGAACAAAGCCCTTCAGGGTTTAAGACTGTCAGAATTCAGACTACAGAGAACCAAGAGAGTTAAGGGTGTAAGTCTTAATCTGTGGGCAGTAGATGTATGTCCCAGCTCAAACTGTCAGGCAGAGAACAAATTCTTCCTTCCTCCACTTTTTGTTCTATTTGGGCTTTGAAAGGACTGGCTGATGCCCACCTACATGGAGAAGGGCAAATTGCTTTACTCAATCGACCAATTCAAATGCGAATTTTACCCAGGAACATCCTCACAAGCACACCTAGAAATAATGTTTCATAAAATATCTGGGCCCCTGTGGCACAGTCAAAGTGACACATCAAATTAACCATCACAGTGGCAATGCAATATTTTTAAATGAACAAAGAAGACAATAAATTATAATCATTAGAAATTTTAGTACTTCCTGATACAGTTCTAGTTATTTAACTTAAAACAAGTCAGGATCATAAGAGGTGCATAAATGCACTAAGTTAACAGGTGCTGAAGAATCAAAGATTCATAAGGTGAGGCAAAATGAAACTGCTATCTGAGTAGGATATATAAAAGATAAAGAATAATTTTTTATTCTTCATGTGGAGCTCAGGCTAAGACCATTTTTAGTTGTGATTCTTTTCTATTATAGTTAAGCTATTTTATTTATTATCAATAAAGCAGTTTTTCTGTGTGTGTCTATGTGTCTATACAGAACAATGTTACATTAGAACTTTTCAGGCAATAAACTTTAGTTTTAAAATATGTTGGCCAGGTGCTATGGCTTACACCTATAATCCCAGCACTTTGGGAGGCCAAGGTGGGAGAATCACTTAAGCCTATAGTTTGAAATCAGCCTGGGCAACAAAGTGAAGGCCCCATCTCTACAAAAAATCAAAACATTAGCCAGCATAGTGGCACACGCTTAGAGTCTCAGCTACTAGGAAGGCTGAGGCAGGACAATTGCTTGAGCCCAGGAGGTTGAGGCTACAGTGAGCTGTGTTTGTACCACTGCACTTAAGCCTGGGTGACAGAGCAAGATCCTGTCTCAAAATAAAATAAAAGAAATTATAAAATTAAAAGCAACTATACATTAGAGCAAGGAACTAGGAGCAGGGTAGGACTTGACAGCCTGGGCTTGTCCTAATGACCCTGCTTCTCACTCTCACCAGACCAAGGCTCTGACCATTCCTTTTCTCCAAGAAAAAACTCCTGGCTCCTGAGCATGGCTACAGGATCTTCGGATTTGTTTTTAACTGTAAACCTCACGTTTTGGTCCTTGAAGAACGCTAGACACCTCAGGGATAGGACAAAGCATCCAAGTGACAAAGCGCCAAGGCCAGGCCTTCACACCTAGGCCTCTTTTTCAGAGAAAATAAAGTGGGAGCCTGTCTAGACCATCTTTATCTTTTAATTGGGATCTGAGATATATTTTTCCAAGCTTAATGTTATTTACCTGAACATTTGTGTACAAATGGCCTTTAATATATATCCAGATAGATGACCTATCCAAATATGGCCTTTTATATATCCAGATAGATATAAAATAAGCATCCTACTATAGATGACCTATACAGATATGGCCTTTTATATATCCAGATAGACAGACAGGCAGACAGACAGACAGACAGATAGATGGATAGATATAAAATAAGCATCCTGCTATAAAACTGCCATCACAATGTGGCATCACCACAGCCTAGTATGGCATTCCAGGGATAAGAAACTTCCGTGAGGCAGTGCCTATCCAGTTAGCCACCCTGCTGAGGATGTACCTCAATTAGAACTTCTGTGTGTGTGACACTGCCTTCTAAAGACATTCTAGCAGTGTGGTATTGGTGTATGGTGTGGGAAACACCAAAGATCTTCCCTACCAGAATAATTTGTAACCCTCCATGTGAGCACACACCGTATTCACCATTTTTGTATTGCTATAAAGAAATACCTGGGACTGAGTAATTTAGAAAAAAAAAAAAAAGAGGTTTAATTGACTTACGGTTCTGCAGGCTGTACAGAAAGCATAGCACCAGCATGTGCTTCTGGGGAGGCCTCAGGAAGCTTCCATCATGGCAGAAGGCAAATGGGGAGCAGGCATATCCCATGGTAGAGCGCAAGAGAGAGAGGCAGTTGTCAGGGGACGTGTCACACACTTTTACACGACCAGTTCTCATGTGAACTCAGAGCGAGAGCTCACTTATCACCAAGGGGATGGCCCATGCCATTCATGAGGGATCCACCCCCACAATCCAAACATCTCCAACTAGGCCCCACCTCCAACAAAAGGGATTACAATTCAACATGAGATTTGGGCGGGGACAAATATCCAAACTATATCACACACTTAGGAGGCTCTCCCATTATCACGTTGGGAACCTGCATTTAAATTAGAAAGTGAGAAGAAACATCTGGGGTTTGTACCCAAATCCCTTAAATTGGCATTGAGAGAAGGCTAGTAATACATCTATTATCTTGCCACTACCCAAGAGATGGTACTCAGGAAACTGAACACTCAGGCACCAAACTTAGAGGAAATGATCACTTCATGTAAATGAGGTTGTCCCAACAGAAAGAAAATTTACATCTCTGAACATCAAAGGACTCTGTGGGGTTCCAGTTACATTCCCACTGTGTAATACATGCTAATTCCTAGAGTGGAGGACCCATACTAGCAACAGCAGCGACCCGAGCCCTAGGGCCTGATGATCCGGCATCATGGATATTTGCTTGCTGTGCTTTGAGGAAGAAGGTATCTGTGGTAGGACAAGATTCTGATTTATATCAAGCTATATTCCTAAGATCTCTCTCATTACTTATTCTTTGGTCTCCTTTGGATCACCAGTTCCTCAACAAGAGGTGAAATTATTTGTAAAGAGACACTAAAGAGCTCACATTACTTTTTGAGAGAAGTCACGTAAGGTACACTTCTCATCTGGTTTCACCACTATGGGCAGTTCAATTTTACCGGCAAGAGAGAATTGTACTGCCCTAGAAAATTAGAGTTAGCAAAAGTATTCCCCCCACAGTTCTGTTTGCTGATTTTCTCAGAAACTGCCCTCTTACTGCCTAGAGAATATAAAATCAGAATGAACACAGTGGTTATTACCATGTAAATTCTTAAGACAGAGCCAGGCTCATTAATTTCCAGGAATACAACTAAAGCTACTGTGGTTGAAATACAGTAAAAATGAAAAATGCACAAACAAAGTCTGAAGGGTAAGTGGGATCCAGATGCTGTAAACCTGCAGATCAGGTTGGAGTTTACATTTATCCTGAGTGCTATGGCAAGTATGGCAGAATTTCAGGTAAGAATGTGGCAGCAGAGTTAGGTTTTTAAAAGACCACCCTGGCTATGTACGCATTATGGGAGGAAAAGGGAACAAAGCATGACAATTGTCTAAGCAAAAGAGGATGGTGGTTTGGACTAGAGTAGTAGCAGTAAAGATGGACACATGTAGGTGGAGTCAGGCTATGGTTTAGAGGTAGAGTCTATGAATTCTTAATGATCTGGATATGATGGAGTGACAGAACGTAAGAAATAACAGGTGCTCGAACAATAAAGCAGAAGGTGGCACCAATTACTGAGATGATCAAGATCATGGAGAAATAAATTTGACCATATAAATCAAGAGTTCTACCAACTGCCACCCTGGAAATCAATTTCTATTATTCTTCAAGTAGGGGCATTCATGAGTCAATATAATTTTATTAATCAACATTGTATTAGTCCATTCTCACACTGCTATTAAGGAAATACCTGAGACTGGGTAATTTACAAAGGAAAGAGGTTTAATTGGCTCATGGTTCTGCAGGCTGTCCAGAAAGCATGGTGCATCTGCTTCTGGGGAGGCCTCAGGAACCTCCAATCATAATGGAAGGGAAAGGCAGAGCAGGCACGTCACATGGTGAAAGCAGGAGCAAGACAGTGAGGCAGGAGGTGCCATATACTTTTAAATGACCAGATTTCATAAGAATTTACTCACTGTCATGAGGACAGAACCAAGGGGGATGGTCCTAAACCATTCATGAGAACTCTACTCCATGATCCAATCACCTCCCACTAGGCCCTACCTCCAAGGAGATTATATTTCAATATGAGATTTGGGCAGGGACTTATATCCAAACTATATAAACATATACCAAATATACCAAACACTGTATTTATTAGCATTCACAGACCCTTAATTTGTTGAGTCAAAACTGCACCCCTGTTTAGGTCATCTTTGAATATATACACTTGCTATTCTTCTGTTGGTCTTCTGTTTCCTAGCAAAGTTAATCTAATTCAGAATTTAATTGATTAACTATCTTGCACCTAACACTAAATACTATGCTAAGTATTATGAGGAATAGTAATTTAGTAAATAAAACATGAATTCAGTTCTTGAACATGTTACATTTATGTTAGCAAGATAAAAACAAACACTGATAATGCAGCTGAATAAGAAAATCAAATGATACAGTATGAAATGCAACAGTGAATAATAGAGAAATCTGGGCCAGATGCAGTGGCTTATGCCTGTAATTCCAGTACTTTAGCTGGCTGAGGTGGAAAGCTCACTTGAGGCCAGGAGTTCAAGACCAGCCTGGGCAGCATAACAAAACCCTGTCTCTACAAAGAATAAAAATTTTTTAAAAATTGGTTGGGCATGGTGGCACATGCTTGTAGTCCTAGCTACGTGGGAGGCTGAGGTGGGAGGATCACTTAAGGCTAGGAATGTGATGTTTCAGTGAGCTATGATTATGCCACTGAACTCATCCTGGGTGACAGAGAGAGACCCTGTCTCTAAAATAATAATAGAGAAATCTGATCATCAGTGCCATAAGAGTTTGGACAAAAAGTTTAGACTATGAAAGCTGGATAAATCAGGGAAGGTTTTTTTAGAAGAATAAACATACAGAACTCCAACAAAGAGCTGTGTTCAAAATACAGGATAGAAATCAGCATGACTAAAGTTTTGTTGTCTGATGATATCAAAGATACTGGTCACTTCTACAAAAAAAAAGAATTTTAACTACACATTCCTTTGAGGCTTGAAGAAAATGTGGGAAACTGAGGTATTTCTTTTGTGTTTATCCACCTGAAAGTATTTTGTTATTTCAGAGATAACTGAGCCTGGAACTTATTTAGATGCATATGTTTTCTGTAAAATAGAATAATGTCAAGTGACCTCTTGAGTATGTTTGTATTAGTTTTATCATGTATCTGTTTACACGAATGATAATCCTGAAGCTCAAGGCTAGCTCATTTCCACAGTTTACTGCCCCTATTCATGCTATTCCCTTGGATTCACTTTGTCCCACACCCTAAACCTAGCACTGGGATAAGTTTAAAACTATATTCAACAGAATGAACATTAGAATGCTGTTCTTAAAACAGACCTGGAGATGAAAAAGGATTTAAAAGGCCATTGGGATAGTTGAATAATTTAAAAATAAAGCTTGGCAAAAAGAAAATTGAAATTATTTTATTTATTTAAAAAAAGCATACACCCCTGTAGAAATCACAGATGAGGCCCCAACAGAGACTGGTGAGATGCTTCTGACCAAGGACCCATGAGGGCTGTGATTGCCCAGAGGTACAGAGGATACCATTCTGAGGGCTCCAAAGATGGTCCCCACCTCTGTACGTTTCCCCTATAAATACTTTTTAAAAACTGAAAACAATGAAAAAGAAGAATACAAAAAGAAAGCCAAACACCATTTTTGTAGTCAGTGAGTGCTGTGGACTGAATTGTGCCTCCCCTCACATAATTCACATGTTGAAGCCCTAACCCCCGATATGATTGTATTTGGAGATAGGGCTTTTAGAATCAAGGTTAAAATGATGTCAGAAGGACGGTGTTCTAATCCAATAGGACTGGTGCCCTCGTAGGAGGAGGAAGAGACAGATCTCTCTCTCTACATGCACACACTGAGGAAATCCCACGTGAGCCCATAGTGAGAAGGTGGCCATCTGCAAGCCAGGAACAAGGCACGTCCTAGGCATCTAACCAGCTGGCACTTTGGTCTTAGACTTCCCAGCCTCCAGAACTGTGAGAAGTAAATTTCTGTCTTTTAACCACTAGTCTATCATATTTTGTTATGGAAACCCTAACAGGCTAATACAGGTTTTGATGCCAAGAAATGGAATGCTGCTATAACAAATACTCAAAAATGTTGAAGCAGCTTTGGAATTGAGTAATGCATAGGGGCTAGAAGAGTGTTGAGGTCCATGCTAGAAATACAGACATTAAAAGCAATTTCTGGTGAGGTTTCATATGGAAATAGAGAGTTGGAAAGAAAGCTTCAATCTTCTCAGTGAAAAGGTAAATACACATAAAGAGAATGTTGGCAGAAATATAGATGTTAATAGCTATTCTGGTGAGGTCTCAAATGAAAATGAGGAACATTCTATTGGAAACTAAAGAAAAAGTTATGCTTCTTAGATAGTGGCAAGGAACTTGGCTGAATTGTGACCATATTCTACTGTTTTGTGGAAGATAGAACTTGAAAGCAATGAAACTGGGTAGTTAACTGAGAGTATTTCTAAGCAGAGTGTTGAAGAAGTGGGTTTGTTCCTCCTGGCTGTTTTTAGGAATATGTGAAAGGAGAGAGGTTAATTGAAGAAGGGATTGTTGAGAAAAAAAAAAAAACAGGACTTGAATATTAGGAAAATTCTCAGTCTACGCATATTGCAAAAAATGAGAAAGCATGCTCTGAAGAGAACATCAAAGTGTAGCTGGATTATCACCTCATAAAGAGCTAATGAGATCATATGAGTAAAAATATTTTCCTTCTCAACTGAAGGGAACAGAGACTGAACAAAATGAAGGAAAGCTATTGAACTTCTCGGATTTGACCAGACAACAGAGCTATTTGGCTGCACACATATCCTATTCTTAAAGAAGAGGGGAAAATGACCCTGCAGGCAATCCAGAGGTCATCAGGGCCACCACCTTGGTTTCTAAAGGTCAGATCGTCTCCACTTGAAGTCTTGGAGGTGAGACCTCCAACTAGAGCCATGGGGGTGATGCCATCATCCCATTGGGTCTGAAGGACAGAGCATCAAACCAAAGAGAATTGTTCTTGAGCCTTTAGAACTAATGGAATTTGCCTCACTAAGTTTTTGGACTTGCTTGGGATGTATGACCTCTTCCTTCTTTTCTATTTCTCTTTTTTGAAATGGAAATGTTTACCCTATTCCTGTATTACCATTGTATTTTGGAAGCACATAACTTATCTGACTTGCTGGAGAGGAATTTTGCCTCAGGATGAATGAGAGCTGGAGTCTTATCCATATCTGATTTGGATGACATTTAGATGAGACTTTGGACTTCAGTTCATGTTGGACTTTTGTGGGCTATCAAGTTAAAATATATATATTTTGCACGTGAGAAGGAAGTAAATTTGGGGGGCCATGGGCAATATGCTATGATCTAAATTGTGTTCCCCCACAACGTTGGTGTTCCCACCATCAACGGTGGATTGGATAAAGAAAATATGATATATACACACCATGGAATACTATGCAGTTATAAAAACAAAAACAAAATCATATCCTTTGCACAACATGGATGCAGCTGGAGGCCATTATCTTAAGCAATCACCAATAAAGCCCTAATCACCAATAAAAATTTGGAGATGGGGCTTTTTTCAGGAGGTAATTAATGAGGTTATAAGGCTAAGGCCCTAATCTAAACAGGAGTAGTGGTATTATAAAGATAGGGAGAGAGGTGGGTATATCTCTCCACATGCACCCACCAAGGAAAGGTCATATGAGAACATAGCAAGAAGGTGGTTGTCTGCAGGAAGAAAGTGCTCACCTAGAACTGAATCAGTTAGCACCCTGATCTTAGACTTCCTGCCTCCAGAATTGTGAGCAATAAATTTCTGTTATTTAAGTCATAGTATTTTGTGACAGTCCTAGGACTCATTCAATGAGCAATATGAGAGTATCACTGAGTTCTCAGCTTGGTTCCAGGTGCCTGATTTATACATTTTGGTCTTCAGGCAGAAAAAGAACACAAGAATAGATATTGCTGCCTCAAACTGTAAAAATTTTAGAAGTAAACCCAGATATCAAATTGGCAAAGAATTTAAGGCTAAGTCCTCAAAAGCAGTTGCAACAAAAGTAAAAATTGATAAATGGGACATAACTAAATTAAAGAGCTTCTGCACAGCAAAAGAAACTATCCACGGAGTAAACAGATGATAGACAGAACGGGAGAAAATATCTGCACACTATGCTTCTGACAAAGGTATAATATCCATAATCTATACGGAACTTAAATCAATGAGCAAAAACAACCCCATTAAAAAGTGGGTAAAGGACATGAACAGACACTTCTCAAAATAAGTCATACAAGCAGACAACAAACATATGAAAAAATGTTCATCACAACTAATCATCAGAGAATGCAACTCAAAACCACAATGAGATACCATGTCACACCAGTCAGAATGGCTATTATTATAAAGCCCAAAAATAAAAGATGTTGGTGAGGTTGCAGAAAACAAAGGAATAACTATACGCTGTTTATGGGGATTTAAATTACTTCAGCCACTATAGAAAGCAGTTTGGATATCTCTTAAAGAACTAAAAATAGAACTACCATTCAACCCAGCAATCCCATTCTGAGTATATACCCAAAGGGAAATAAATCGTCCTACCAAAAAGGCACATGCACTTGTATGTTCACTCCAGCGCTATTCACAATAACAAAGACATTAAATCAGTCTAGATGTCCATCAGTGGTGGATTGGATAAAGAAAATATGATATATATACACAGCATGGAATACTATGCAGCTATTAAAAAAAAAACAAAATCATATCCTTTGCACAACATGGATGCAGCTGGAGGCCATTATCTTAAGCAAATTAATGCAGAAACAGAAAATCAAAGACTACATGTTCTCACTTATAAGTGGGAAATAAACATTAAGTACACAGCGCCGGGCATGGTGGCTTATGCCTGTAATCGTAGCACTTAGAGAGGCCGAGGTGGGTGGGTCACTTGAGGCCAGGAGCTCAAGACCAGCCTGGCCAACATGGATATACCCTGTCTCTACTTAAAAATACAAAAATTAGCCTGGCATGGTGGTGTACACCTGTAGTCCCAGCTACTCAGGAGGCTGAGGCATGAGAATTGCTTGAGCCTGGGAAGCAGAGGTTACAGTGAGCACTCCAGTCCAGGCAACAGAGCAAGACTTTGTCTCAAAAAAAAGCGGGGGGTACACATGGACATAAAAATGGGAATAATGGACACTGGAGACTATAAGATAGGGGAGGGAGCGCAGCAAGGGATGAAAAACTGCTTACTAGGTACTATGCTCACTACCCCGGTGATGGGTTTAATTGTACCCCAAATCTCAGCATCACACAATATACCCTCATAACAAACCTGCACACATACTCCCTGAATATAAAAGTTGAAAAAAATAAAAACAGAGACTGTTGGTGCTCAGAGAAGTCTCCCCAGTTATTTCAGAGAGGAAGGACGGGGGAAATAAGACAGTGTGGAGTAATTTACTACAGGTGACTCATCAATTCACAAACTGAAGCTTGAAACACTGAGCCAGGCCAGTTGAGATAAGAATATGGTTGAGGTCAGATACTGAGGGAAGTGAGCGCTATGGGGGGGCAGGTGGAGGAATTTTCTCTATATGTGATGTGATGATGATGACATCTATATGGAAGCAGAATAGTTACCTTCCAAGGTTGTTCATGAACCAAAATATTTTGAGAATCTTGGTCCTTTCCCCAGAATCTAACTTTTCCTCCATTATACGAAAATTTCCGAAAGACTGTGAAAACCTGGCTTCCCAAAATGTTCACATGAAGAAATGAGCCAAGAGCAAAACCTCTGCATTATCGAAAACTTTAAATTTTATGAAAAAAGTTATCTATGTAAGGCAGTGTATGTACAGACAAAAGAATTCTTAAGAGGCATTTGATGGGCACAAATGATTAAACAATTAGACCATAGCTAAAAAGAGCCTGTAACTCACTGCAGAAAACACTGGTCTCCTTTGCAGAGGTTTGACTTTATTCCACTGTGCCTTCTGGAGGGGTGAATGGGAAAGATAAAGTTGAGAGGTTAATTCTCTGTAATTTGTAAATTTCACCTATTTGATGGAGAGAGAGAGAAAAAAAAAGCCGCTCCTTTACCCTCTGAAGGGAAAGGCATCCCAGCATTTAAGAATATCACATAGGCCGGGCGCGGTGGCTCACAACTGTAATCCCAGCACTTTGGGAGGCCGAGGCAGGTGGATCACGAGGTCAGGAGATCGAGACCATCCTGGCGAACACAGTGAAACCCCGTCTCTACTAAAAATACAAAAAAATTAGCCAGGCGAGGTGGTGGGCACCTGTAGTCCAGCTTCTCGGGAGGCTGAGGCAGGAGAATGGCATGAACCCGCGAGGCGGCGGAGCTTGCAGTGAGTGGAGATGGGGCCACTGCACTCCAGCCTGGGTGAGAGCAAGACTCCGTCTCAAAAAAAAAAAAAAAAAGAAAAAAAAAAAAAAGAGTATCACATAATACGCCAAAGCAGCAACCCATTTACAGAGGAAACGTGGGTGAAAACAACATAGACCAGAATTGGGCTTCCAAATGTTATAAACAGTGAAAGGAATAAAAATTAAATTATGACAGAAAAAACTCTCTGATGTTTTCTCTGTGAAAAATAAAAACAAACACTCTTTATGAAGTCTGAACATCTTATGAAGGCTACATTTTTTTTAGCCTCAGGCACTAATTATGGTTGCGCCACTGATGGGGTTCAAAGGAAGCCAACTCAGCTCGTTTCATCCTGAGGGATGGAGAGCAACCACAAGTTTACAAAATAATTAATTATCTCCATGTTATTGTACAACAGGGTAAACAGTGAACTGAAACCTTGCGCCACAATAAATAAGCTGGTCAAGCCTGAAATGTGGGTCTATTTCTTCACTCACCATCTCTGTCTTACATTCTTCCGAAGGGCTGAGCTTCAAGATCGTTGAGTACTAAACCTCCAGAAACTATTTTTATTTTTTTCTACCACTTATTTTTTTTTAAGGAGAGAGATTGGAGGCTGGTTCCTAATCATTCCGTGTGGTTATTGTTGGTTTCTGTAGAATTTCAGGAAACTATGATGTTTTTAGCAAGACTTCATCATTGATCTGTAGCTGTGCCAGTTGTCACAATCTATTCATCATTATTGATATTAAGTAATATCAACAAGTGCCACTCTTATCTGGAAGGTCATTGATGTGAGCTGCTCAGTCTCTGGAGGGTAAGATGAGGGATGAGAACACAGCCCCATCAGCCCTGGAGACACATCCATATTACTTTGCGAGGGCTGCTGTGACAGAGTACCGCAAACTGGGTAGTTTAAACAACAGAAAGTTATTGCCTTTCAGTTCTGTGAGCTGAAGTCCAAGGTCAAGATGTCAATAGGATTGATTCCTTCTCAGAGCTGTGAGGGAAGGATCTGTTCCAAGCCCCTGTCCTTGGCTTGTAGATGGCCATCTTTTCCCAATGTTTCTTCACCCTGTCTTCCTTCTATATGTGTTTCTTTCTCTACACATCATGTTCTTTTTCTAAGAACACCAGTCATATTGGATTAGGAGCCAATCCTATTTTAATATGACCTCATCTTGACTAATTACATCCACAAAGGCCCTGTTTCCACATAAGGTTATATTCTGAAGTACTGGGTGGTCTATGGCCATACCACCCCATACACACCCGATCTCATCTGAAGTATTGGGTGTTAGGACATCAATATATGAATTTGGGAGGTGGGGGAAGGGGGACACAATTCAGCCCACAACAACATCCATGGGATAATACTTGTCCCAGCAGGTGGGCAGGTGGCCAGTCCTTACTTTCTCAAGCTATCCATTTGGAGCAGGTCCTTTTTTTTTTTTTTTTTTTTTTTTTTTTTTTTTTTTTTGAAACAGAGTCTCTCTCTGTTGCCCAGGCTGGAATGCAGTGGTGCGATCTTGGCTCACTGCAAGCTCCACCTCCCAGGTTCACGCCATTCTCCTGCCTCAGCTTCCTGAGTAGCTGGGACTACAGGCACCTGCCACCACGTCTGGCTAATTTTTTTTTTTTATGTATTTTTAGTAGAGACAGGGTTTCACTGTTAGTCAGGATGGTCTCGATCTCCTGACCTCGTGATCCACATCCCTTGGCCTCCCAAAGTGCTGGGATTACGGGCGTGAGCCACTGCACCCAGCCTGGAGCAGGTATTTTTTATCCATCACCTTATTTAATCATCATATCCCTCTTAGTCTGCTAGGGCTGCCATAAGAAAATACCATAGACTGGGTGACTGATACAACAACAATTTATTTTCTCACATTCTGGAGGCTAGAAAGTTCCAGATCAAGGTCCTGCGGGGTTTGGTTTCTGGTGAGGACTCTCTTCCTGGCTTACAGGAAACCACCATCCCATTGTGTGCTCACATGACCTCTGCTTTGACTGATCTCTGACAGAAAGGGAATTCTGGTGTCTCTTCCTCTTCTCATAAGGGCACTAGCTCTATGGGATTAGAGATCCACCCTTTTGACCTCATTTAACCTTTATCACCTCCTCACAGGCCCTATCTCCAAATGGGGATAACATTGGGGGTTAGGGCTTCAACATATGAAGTTGAGGAGAACATGATTCAGTCTACAGTAATCCCTAATGGGAGACAACATCATTGTCATTTATAGGAAGCTGAGACACAGAAAGGTTAACCTTCAGATTCCACAGCTAGAATTAGTGTAAAATGCAGGTGTATTTGACTCCTAAAACCCATTTCTCCATCCACTATTCTGGATGTCTCAAACTGGGACCTAAAATGGGGAGGTTTGCACATGACCTGAAATTACTTCCATCACTGGGGGAAGGGAGGATTGAGCAATTTCCTGCTCCTATTAAAGTGAATTATACAAACTTGTCATTCTAGGGATGAAAGGTCATCCTAGAATTGCCTATGGGCGATTTCATACAGTTCAATCTAGAATGAGAAATGGGAAATTCAGAAAGGCCTTGCAGGGCTTTCTGACCATGCATCCTTGTCACATGCCCCACTGCACAACTTCCCCAGCTCCTCGATGTCACATGGATCTGGAAAGCAGGGAGACTGGACTATGGAGCCAGCCCTCCAGGGTTGGAACTGAGTTTGAATCTCTGCTTGACTACTTACTAGGACCTAAGGTAACATGTTTAATCTCTCTGTGCTCGGTTTCCTCATCTGGAAACAGAAATTATAATGCTCCTCCCTCATATGATCATAGTGAGGACTGAAAGAGTTAATGCATATAAGGAGTGTTTGGGCAGGATCTGGCACACGGCAAATGCTTTATAAGTGTTAGTTGTTATCATCATGATTATTCTTGTCTGAATTATAAGGAAGAGAAAAAGTATGTATCTTAAGAATAGAGGATTTTAAAATGCTCCCAAGTTCCTTAACCAACCTGAGCCATCTGTAAATTAAGTACTACGGGATTTCCAGCTCTGACATGTATTCAGGGGTCCTAGAAACTGACATCAGTTTAATACAAACTATTCTAAAATGTCGTGTGCCCTTGACAGGGAGGTCCAAGTACTGGATACTTGCAATGCAATCCAGCAGTGGCCCCGTCTTTCTTACAAAAAGGCCCCAGTCACATGATGATGAGGCTAGATCTATTCCTGTCCTCCGTCTCTTGCTCATATTTCCTTCTTCTTCAAGGCCTAAACGTTTATTGAACTGATACTCATGAATGAGTTACTCGACTAGGCTTGCAGGATAAACTTGCCAGGCTTTACATCTATTTGTTCCTTTCCATCCCCCAAAATCAAATGGCTGCTCCAGGAAAATGTTCCCCTTGTGGCAGGGTCCGGGAGAAAAGAGAGAGGAAAAATTAAAACGACTGAAGGCCCATGTGCTCCAGGAATATGTCCTGGAGATGGCAGTGGAGGGCAAGGGGAGAATGTTGGTAAGGTTAAAATTTTTAAAGTTTCAGGTCCTGTATCTTGACATCCCAAGTATAAATGCGGGTACCAGACACAGTACAAACGTTCTCAAAGCCCAGTTACATATTCCAAACCAAACGCGGGCTCTTGAAGGGTGATGAGGTAGGGATGAAATACAGGATCGCCTGAAGACCATTTCTTCCTCTCTTAGGGACCTGCTTGGCTCCAGCTGATTCGGTCGAGGAGGAAAACCTCCCACTTGCTCCTCTCGGGCTCCCTGCATGGAGAGAGTAGAGACACTCCTGCCATCCAGTTGCAAGAAGTCGCCACTTCCCCCTCCAACCGACTGAAAGTTCGGGCGACGTCTGGGCCGTCACTTGAAGGCGTTTCCTTTTCTTTAAGAACAAAGGTTGGAGGCTGAGCCTTGCGGCGCGGGTGCAGGAAAGTACACGGCGTGTGTCGAGAGAAAAAAATACACACACGCAATGACCCACGAGAAAGGGAAAGGGGAAAACACCAACTCCCCGGGCGCTGGGCTTTTTCGACTTTTCCTTTAAAAAGAAAAAAGTTTTTCAAGCCGTAGGTTCCAAGAACAGGCAGGAGGGGGGAGAAGCGGGGGGGGTTTGCAGAAAAGGCGCCTGGTCGGTTATGAGTCACAAGTGAGTTATAAAAGGGTCGCACGTTCGCAGGCGCGGGTTTCCTGTGCGCAGCCGAGCCCGGGCCCAGAACCGCCTGCAGCCTTGGGAAGGGAGCGGATCGCGGAGCCCCAAGCCGCCCGCAGAGCAAGCGCGGGGAACCAAGGAGACGCTCCTGGCACTGCAGGTACGCCGACTTCAGTCTCGCGCTCCCGCCCGCCTTTCCTCTCTTCAACGTGGCAGGGACGCCGGGGGACCTCAGTGTGAGGGTCACCGCCGGGTGGACTGGCGGGGCAAGGCGGGGGCAGCGCGCACGTGGCCGTGGAGCCCGGCTCGGTCCCGCGCGCGTCTGCGGGTGCCCCCTGGGGACTCAGAGGTGTCGCCTCGCCCGGGACCAGAGATTGCGCTGGATGGATTCCCGCGGGCAGAGGCAGGCGGAAGGAGGGGTGTTGGAAACCTAACACTTGAGCTTCTTTGCAAAGTTTCCTTGGATGGTTGGGGAGGTACCTGTATAATGGCCCTGGACCAACTTCCCCTGTTGAAGCAGCCAGAGAAGTGTGTAAAACACTCTACAGGGGCAGTGTGGAAAAAGAGACTGCCTTCAAAACTTGTATATTTTCTATTTTGAAAAATAACTGCAAATCTATTTTAATTTTACAAAGTTAGACTCATAGCATTTTAGGTATCAATGTCTTCATTTAACAGAAGTGAAGATGGAGCAAACGCTCAATCAGTGTCTGTATTTATTCGCTCCTGTTGTGCCACGGTGCGTTTTTGCTGAGCAGTTGCCTTTACTCTCACAAAACCCCCTTGGTGTCTGTCCTCCACGTTTTACCAGGGAGAGCTGGATCTTTTGAAGTTTGTATCATCTAAAGCAGGTATATTGAGATGACTATGGATAGAAGTTTACCTGAAAATACTGAAGCTGACAGCTGACAAAGATATAAGAATCCAAAGTATGTTAAAAATTAAGGAGCTGGGGCCCAGAGAAGTGAAGTTACTTCTCCAGCATCACACAGCAGATCCAGGACCCTGTGTGATTTGAAAAGGCCAAGGTATCTAATGATGCTCATAATTTAGTTTACATTTTGTGTCAAACGGATGAGGTCAAGTGGACATTATGTGTATATTCCAAAGCCAAAATTACTGCTTGTAATCTCCATTCATCTCTCTGAAGAAGTAGTGCCTCTTTTATATGGCTTTAACATAATGTATAATCGAAGTGAATTAGGGCAGCCAAACTTTTAATCACAGGACTGATCTTTTAAAAACGGGTATATGTAAAGTTAATTGCTTATCTATGTGAACAGTAATATACGCTATAAAAAGTTTTCAAGGCAACTTCCTGCCTGTGGTTTAATTTGATAGTCACAATGATAGGAAATTGGCAGGGTTAGGTGGTGGTATCCACATTTTGCCCATGAGGACTTGTGGCTCAGATAATTTGAGTTTTTTCTAGTAAGGTCACTAAGTCCCTAGTGCACAGCCTGCTTTTAGGTACGGATGTGGGATGGGGGTGTCGGCAGACCACAGGTTTTTGACTCTCAGTTTGGGCTCATTTCCATGACTCCTTGCTGCCTCCCTGATTTCTGTCAAATGACCAAAGCACATTTACTAATTACTTCTGCCGCAAGGACTACTCCTTATTAGGCTGTGACAAGCAAGTTTCCTCACATAGCGGGTCAGCTCACTCTGGCCACAGGACCCAGCTTCCTAACCACACACATTAAGAAAGAGAAAAATTAGCACTGTCTGAGACCTACAACCACTTCAAGGGGGAAGAATGGTGTTTGCACAAATATCTACTCTTGTTTTAACCTAATCATGTGTAAAAAGTGTAATTCACTGGTCTTTACCAAAAAAAAAGTCATCACAGTCTGCCTGTGCTGGACGCGATGCTAGAGAGACAAAAGTGAGCAGGATAGGCACCACCCTACCCTTACAAACCCAAAAAGTTAGAGGAAAGGCTATCAGGATGTTACTCTGCAATCTGATAGCATTTCAATTTTGGTAACATAAATACTTGCACTAATTCGAATGTGCTACAAATTTTGCCATTCTTTACTTTCCATGTGCCAACATGGAAAATCTGTAACCTTCATCTTTCAATACCTTAACAGTCTTCTATAAATCAAAAAATCTACCCCAAAAAGCCCTAGGTTTTAACTTTTGAAAAGTTTTTTTATTTATCAGCTTTTCATGTCATGACTAAGATGTGCCATTCAACTTAAAGGAATTCTTTCATTTTACAGTAACAGTTATTAAAATCCTTTATTCCTACCTCCTTGAGAATCTAACGGAAATTTTATATCCTCTTCCCGGAAAATTTTTTTTAATGTGCATCCTCACACACCATTTTGCATTCGGCGTCAGCAGGCTAGAGGCTTCCTTGAACCTCAGTCATGACCCTCTTTGGGGGTCCACTTTCATAATCAGTATTCTAAACGTAGTAGGCATAAATAGCTTGAATAGAGGAAAGTGGGATGTAGACCCTTGGCCTTCACTTGGACTGAGCATCTCTATCCTTAACTAGTTGGTGTCTCCATTTTTGTTAGTCATTGGCTACTGCTTAGCTGAAGCTATTGATTTTAATAGCCTTATTGTTTTGATATGAGGCTGCCACTCTGCAGAAGCCTAATATTGGGGAAGGAACACCAGCCTAAGAACCGTGGTTTGTTTCTAGTATCAACTCTGCAGATTTCTGTGCCTCATTTTTCTCATCTCTAAGATGGGTGGCTGATGGGTGGCCGGGACTGAATCATTTCTAAAATCCTTTACACTGATGAAATTCTGTGATTCCAGTGTAACTACCAAGTTCACTTTCATATACCTCCTGAGACACAGCTGGTCTTAGTAAATTTAGGTCCTCTATGTCCAAAGAAAGTCAAAGTAAGTACCATCATAATTCACTATAGAATGTATTTTTGTCTTTCACTGATCTTACTGGACTCAAAACTGTTACATGTTTCCTTAAATTAGATAGAATAATACAATTGTGAAACACTACTTTTCAAGGAAATATATTACAATTTTAAAAGCCTCTTTTTATCCCACCTCTCAGTAGCTACAACTTTCATATATGAGTTTCATATATATATATGAAAAACTTTTTCTTATCTCAGACTCTTAAGGAAATGCAATGCTTTTAATATGATCACTGCTGTGTAATTCTCATCTGCCCTGAAACACTTAAGTTCTGTCCATCAATCAATGTCTTTGGTCTTATAATATTCAGAGCCTTAAGCAAAACCAGCGCAAAAGCACATCTGTCCTCAAATAAGCACATCATATGTCTGAGCAGTTCAGCATCCTCACTCAAAGTCCACGGCTCTCAGCAATGTGGAAGAACATGTTATTCCTAAAATCACCACCCTTACACACAGTGACACACTCACCAGAAAGTGAGGCTTAACGTAGCTTAAGTTGCTGTAGTTTAAAACAGATTGTGAATATCTGTGCTAATTCTGAGAAACAATTAGCAGAGATATTAATCAATTAGCACAGATCACTAATATCTGTGCTAATTGTTAGGCCAGATTAGCACAGATATTGCGACCTTGTATGAGTAGATAGTTAAGGCACTGGCAGAAGGAAAGATTAGTGAAGAATATCAAATAGGTGATTTAATGAAATTGTGAGGCTGATGTTTGGATAAGGTGAAACAATGCCCTACAATGACATTTATGCCAGTTCTCCATAAACGAGAGTGTTCTACACAAATTATAAGTTCCTGGCTGTCTTAACAAAATGCTCTGGTCCTTTGTATGCTCACACAAATAACGGTTCCAAGCATGGGAAACAGGTGTCAGATTGCCCAGGTGGGCAACCCAGCTGCATTATCCTTAGCCACTGATTAACCTTGTGCAAGTTACTTCACCTGCCTGTGCCTCAAGGCCCCCATGTTTCAATGGGGAGGGTGTGACGACTCATTCCTAAGGTTGTGAGGAGGAATAACTGAGTTAGTAGACATCAAACACTTAGGTGCTTGGCACAGAGGGAGCCCTGTGTGTTTGCTATTATTTTGTTTCAGTGGATGATCTTGTGTATTATAAGAAATCAATTTGGAAGGTGAGATACAAATGCAGTCTGAGAAAGTAAAGACATTTTAAAGACATTTTACTGTGTCACGAATTTTCAGAGACCACACTGACACGGTAAAAAGTTGTCTGGTTTTTAGAATTCTTGTTTCAGAATGCATATCGTTCTCCTTAACCAAACGAAAACTACTAAAATACTTCTGAAAATTATTTCCAAGAAAACATTTTGGTGTATCTTTTAGCAGTTACTTTACAACTTAAAGATTAGGATAAACCAAAGAATTATTTTAACTTGGCTTTTACCTGCTTGTAGATAACCTCTAATTTATATAACGGTTCAATTATACAGTGGTAAATGTATCTGGGCTTGTACTTTTAAAATAGCAAGTGTAACATGTGATAGATGTAGGGTACTTATAAAGTACTCACTAAGCACTGATGACTGATGTCATGAGTATCACGGCTATCATTCATTGAACCCTGATTATGAGGCTGGCACCCAACTAAATGTTTTGCATTGTCACTTCATCTTCACAAGACTTTCTGAGTAGGTTATACCTTTATCTCCATTTTCAGGGAAACAACTAAGACTTAAAGAGGTTTATTAACTTGCCAAATACCACACAGCTAGTAACACTGGTGGGGTATGGAATGGAACCCGGGCAAGCTGAAAACAACAGAACAATGAACACTCCTACTTTTCAATTAGATTTGCTAATTGTTAATATTTGCCACATTGACTTATCTTTCTGTGTCCCTACCCATCTCTCTCTATATATCTATATGCAAACCTGGCATCTAACTTCTAGATGTTTCAGCATGGATCTCCTAAGAACAAGGACATGGTTCTATGCAATGAAAACACATGATTATAGCATCCAAGAGTGGTTTTTAAAATCCGGGATGAAACTTAATTTTTACCCACAAGTCCAGACGATGATTTCTAGCAGTATTCTCCAGCTTTACTTTATACTTGACAGACTGAGATCCAAGCCTGGAATCTTCTAAAAAGGGTCCACTGCCAATCTGGAATGCCAACAAACCTTATTAATATATCCCCACATTTGTAAGCTTCTACTAAATTCTCCAAGAACCTGCATATCAGTTAAGTCCTGAAATGCTCCAGTGCCAAATAAAAGCCCACTGTGCAGATAGAAATGCCTTTGGAAACTCTCAAACATTCATTCAAAAGTATTTAGTGAGTATCTATCAGCTGTATATCCAGCAGTGAGGGAAGACTCAGTCTCTGCCATCACATACACCTCAGCACTAAGAAGAGACACATGAAATAATTACCATCCAGTGTGATAAGGGCTCTGACAGAGGATGGAGAGAGGACTAGCCACCTTGGGGAAGATAGAGAAGCAGGGTCCCATCAGGAGATGAGGAGAAACCAGCCTCCAGGAGTGTGCTATCTGAGAGTACAAGATAAGGAAGGCGAAGAAGACAGGTCCATACTTGAACACTTGAAGTAGGTATATCTAGTGCCTAAGAGTGTGTATGGTGACATCTTGTGGAGCAGCGATCATGACCCTCATTTGGTTTGTTAAAGCATTGGGTCAAATGCCATGGGAATGTAACATGTAAATGGTCTTTGCCTTATAACACAGGGTATCCCATCCATGTAAGAGTGAATTTTTAAAAAGGCAAAACCAAATCTTTTGTTTACAGAATTTGCTCCATTTGCCTTAAATAGTTTTAGCACACAAATTCTTCCTTGCTTGGGGCCATTATGGTGTGTGGAAGCAGAAAAAGATAAACTGTAGCTTACAGAAATAGAAAAGCAATTTTGTCTGATGATACAGACATAAGGATATAAACAACAAACAGGTAACACATAATAAGTTCCAAATGAGGCATTTTGTTGAAATTCAGTGTTAAGCATAAACAGTGAACTCAAATGCACAAAGGAGGCCTCATGGAAGGGTGACAAAACACTCCAGAGCAGATAACAGCCACCCTATTTTCTGTTCCCTGGGAGTGGGGAGAAAAGACATCAAAATCGAATTATAAATTTTAAAAAGTATTAAAATTATCTTATGGAAATATGATATTAAGAAGTTTGTTAGACAAATGGAAAACGTTTTGTGGAAACAAGAAATAAGAAAGAATGGCCATCACTTAAAGCAACAGAACGCATCTCTCCCACTAGCTCTCCCCTCCCTACCCACAGCTTTATTTACATTTGTTCTATAACATTTCAGCACAGTTCAGACCTGCCGCTGAGCCAGTGTGAGGTCAGGGTGTTGAGGAAGTGAGTCCCCGCAGTCAGACTCCAGCTGGCTGTCATCCTGCTTCTGCTTATTCCACATAATCAGTCTGGTGGGGAAGAGGAAATTCCTAACCTTTTTTTTTTTTTTTTTTTTTAAATACATCTTCATCAGAAAAGTGAAAGCACTAATTACTGTCCATAATAAAACTATTGGGAAGGTAACTTAGCTTGTAAATAAGTTCCACAAAGTCATTTCAGTAAAAGCTTCCTGGTTCTAAAATTGGGAAAAGCAGGATAATCCTCTAAGGCTGACATTCTTTCTCTTTTGTGCATTTACAACTAAACAGTCACTGATATACATTTCCACAGCGACCCTGCAATATCCACACTGACTTTCTTCTAAGACACTTCAAAAATCCATCACACCTTTATGTGTTAAATATCACTATTGGCATACATCTTTAAAAACATTTATTTTCTTAATTCTCAAAATACAGAAAAGAATGTTATGCTATTTTGTGTGCAAACTGCTATTTTCAATAAGGAGCTCTTAATTGAGAAATAGTTGCTATTTTTCAATAAAGAACTCTCAATTAGAAATATCAAGAAGTGATGTTAAGTTTTTATGGAAGTAAATAAAATATCATGACATGAAAAGTTTATAATTTTTCCCCCAGCAATGGCTTATTCAGGGAATTTTTCTTATATCTAAAGTTAATGATCTGAAAAGTGGTAATCTTATCATTCACCAAGATTTCAGGATGTAAGTTATTCCTACAGAACAATCCATTTTTACCTTTAAAGATGAGTTTGTGTGCTTCAGAAGACGTGACCCCAGTTGGCCACCATCAATCCCTTGTTAATGATGGAACTCACGTGAAGTTAAGAGGAAACATAATACTCTTTATCTCATTCCCTGGTAGCAGAGAAGTTGACTCATCTTTAACGTCAGTTACTGAGATGTAACACAGAATCATATTCTACAGAAAATATGTGATAAACTTTACACAAATAAATACACTTTAGAAAGGCAGTCATTTGGATTTTCTTTTTGTCAGAGAACACTGCAAGTCTTCATGAAGAATCTCTGAGAAATTAAACACTTCATATGACATTTTATAGCATGTAGAGAGGTTGAAACTCAGAGAACTAAAACTCAGATGATAGTCTAAATACTTAATTTGTTGCTGCTTTATGCTGGATGTGAAAAGTGTGAGCTTAAATTATAAATAAAAAACTACTGAACTATCAAACTATTTGGGGTACATCCTTATCTTTCCTCTAAATTACTCTTTATTCCCATTAAAATCTACCTATCCCAGGTCCTCTCTCCTCAGCCCTTGATCTCTGCTTTCAAAGATGACTAACTAACCTAATAAACACACCTAAGGCGATGTTGTCAACTTCAACCCAACCCTCTTTCCCCAGATAACTGTCTGCATTTCAAGAACAACCTACCAGAGACCTTACCTGTCACCTTGGCTCTCCCACCCAATGGAGATGGCTCTAATGGTAAGGAATTCTGTCTTAAGTAACAGGGAAGGGAAACACTCTGACAGATGCAGAGTTTTCATAGAGGCAGGTTGTTGGTGCATCATGTGGGCAGCCACTTTCAACTTTTGACCCTGCCTCAAAAGGTAACCAAGAAATCGTTGTTATTCTAAAAATTACGACAAATCCAAAGTTTCACAGAATCCTGATTTTTATATACTTGCATTAATCACTGCTTATTTCCATGACATAAACCCAAACCGCAGCTGCAGAATATAGAGAATCAGAAGAAATTCTGATAGAAAAGCCAGATACTGCTTCCACATATGCAAATATATGCTAATTGCTTTTAGCAAATGGATCCAAATAGGAATCAACATTATTCCATCTTAATGATTATGTTTTTGATTGGTACACATAAATGTTAGTGGGAAAATAGTTAGAGGAAGTTACCTAAACTAAATCACTTCAATTTTCAACAACATAATTACATTTCACCTACTAAAATGGCTTTGGACGTAGAATTTGTATTGCTACATCAATATAAGATGACTTTCAGTAAAAATAGATGTACATTTGATTTGTAACAACAAATTAGTAGTTTTAAATTATTTGTATATTTCAGGGTAAATAAAATTAGAGCTATCCCACAATCACTTTGGTTCTGAAATTCGACCACTGTAACTTTTTTTAAAGAAAACTTTATGGTGTGCAGTTCCTTGGGTTGCAAATATTAAATGGTTGGTGCTGAGAATAAGCAGCAATATAGAAATATACATAAATGTAGAAGAATATAACCTATGATTTAGACATAAAACGAGACCCTTACAAGATAAAGAGTTATGGAGATGTATGCTAATGATGGTTGTACATTATGACTGTTTAATATAGCTGACCTGTACACTTAAAAGTGGTTACGATGGCCGGGCGCGGTGGCTCACGCCTGTAATCCCAGCACTTTGGGAGGCCGAGGCAGGCGGATCACGAGGTCAGGAGATCGAGACCATCCTGGCTAACATGGTGAAACCCCGTCTCTACTAAAAATACAAAAAATTAGCTGGGCGAGGTGGCGGGCACCTGTAGTCCCAGCTACTCGGCTGAGGCAGGAGAATGGCGTGAACCCGGGAGGCGGAGCCTGCAGTGAGCGGAGATCGCGCCACCGCACTCCAGCCTGGGTGACAAAGCGAGACTCCGTCTTAAAAAAAAAAAAAAAAAAAAAAAAAGGTGGTTAAGATGTTAAATTTACATTATGTTTACATTACATTACATATTTCACCACAATAAAAAATTTTTGAAGGAAAACCAGAACTTTAATGACAAACTTAGGACATATTATGCTCTGAATATATAGTTTTGATAATGTCTTTCCTGGCAAATCAACAAGGTAAGAATAGAAGGATATTCTGAAATCTTTTTTTTTCTTTGGAGATGGAGTCTCGCTCTATTGCCCAGGCTGGAGTGCAGTGGCACACTCTCGGCTCACTGCAACCTTCTGCCTCCCAGGTTCAAGCGATTCTGCTGCCTTAGCCTTCGGAGTAGCTGGGATTACAGGCGCGCACCACCATGCCTAGCTAATTTTTTTGTATTTTTAGTACGGGGTTTCCCCATGTTGGTCAGGCTGGTCTCGAACTCCTGATCTTGTGATCCACCCACCTCAGCCTTCCAAAATGCTGGGATTACAGGCATGAGCCACCACACCTGGCCAGATATTCTTAAATCTTATGCTCACACTCCACCCTGCCCCCAAAAAATTGTCCTTCGGGAAAGCATAATCTAAGGAAAAATTTCCCAAAGTGCCACCTTCAGCTTCATTCTTACTACAAGAGGAAGAATTGCCCATCATATAATGAAAGATACTTGGTGTTATCATTAATCTGGTCTACATAGTGCTTCCTCTTGGTAGATTTTTTACCTACTGTGAGCAGGAATGATTTTGATACTCAGTGTGTAGTAATTCTGTTAAGAACATTTAACTTGGAACCTATGCTACATAGTAAAGCTTATAGTGACAATGGATATTTCATGTGGTAGGCATAAGTATTGTGGCGTGAGGGGAGGACTGGAAGTATATCTGCAGAACTACCTAATCAAAGACCCCAATCTAATTTCTAATGTATAATTCATATAAATCCTTCTTGTATTGCTACACATTAAACATTATGCTTGTCACATTCTTGGTTAGCATTGTCGCTATGATTGTCAGGCTTATAATTGTGTATAATTCTTCCCCTGCCACTTTACCAGCTGGTGGCTACACTGATTCCAGAAAGAAGTACTTCATTTCTTATTACCTCATGAAAGCACCCTCTGCCCAATGCCTTGGCTAACAGACTGGCCTTTGTTGTCTATGACCACTAATTCCCACTCAGGCACATAGCAATTCTGTTGTTGGTTGCTTAGCCCAGTCAAAAACACTGGAAGTGGATGTAGACTCCAAACTGATGGATGAATGACCTTCTGGTCATTTTAATGTCCTTAAAAGTCTACTATTTTTCAATTGAAAAATATATATATATATATTCTGGGGTATGTTCTCCTTTATTCTGTTCATTAATGTTTTTCATCTATCACTGGGTTTTAAATATGACCTAAGGTTCTACAGTATATTTAGACAAACTTCTCATTTCTCTGCAGTGTTAGGAATTCATCACGTCTGTATGACAAGGTTGTGTTTGAGAACAAATGGGGACCTGTGTGACATGTTTTATTTCAATATACATTTAGAGTTTGAACCAATAAAAAAGCTATGAGAATTTTTAATATATATAACACATTATCAAAAACACTGTCACTTTTCTGAGTGCTCTAATCAGGCAATTCAGATGTTTATTTAAAAAGAGGAAAAAGCCAATCAGTATACTAAATATATTTATTTTAATACCTGTGCTCATATGTTACCTTTAAAGAACAGGAATAAAATTTATGGGTAGAATAGTATGCAAGCAATTTACCATCAATACAAATTAAACACATCTTTTTAAGAAAAGGGTGAGTTATCTTGACTGGGGAGGCACTAACGCTAGATTATTAATATGTATTTATTAAGCATTTACTGTGTCCAGGACCCGTAAGGGGGGAAAAAAGTCCTTATTTTTACAATCTTTATTGACTGAAATTCTATAAAATGAATTGAATTCCTGAAATGACATCATTTAATCCAAATTTTTTCATCATCAACTAATTCATCTCAGAAAACAGTAAAGTTTAAAAAAAATACTATCAGTAAGAATGATATATTTCCTTGGTTTGGAAATTTCCAAACCACGATATTCTGCCCCGTCAAAATATATTCACTGGGGAATTTTTTACTTCATACGTTTCTTTTGAACTTAGTCACATTTTTATATCTAGCTGGTTTCATTATTAAATAAAAGAAAAGGTGATTCCCCTCTTGTACTGCAGGAGACCACATACTTGAATGATACTCTAACTTCTAGGTTCTGCTATAGTAACACTGAAATCAGAAACCTGTGGGAGAAATGTCACTTTATCTGAGAGAGTAAAATCAGACTCTAAAAGGAAGTAGCAAATTCATCTTGTTCTTTTTTTTAATCAACCCTCTGCCTAACACAAGTAGTTTGAAACACAGAGGACTCTTTAAGTCATACTTCCTTTATGTAGTCAAAACCAAAGCCACTGGGTATTGCTTTCCCCAAAGGAATCTCTAAATAGCAGACGGGGACATTTTCAGATAGATTCATTTGTAGGCAAACCTCCATTGCTTGTATCGTATTTCCTGAAAGAATAAAGGTAAAACTTCAACTATTTATTACAGAATGAAAAATTCAGCCTGAACCCTACCTTTATAAAACAGGTTAATTGGGTTTTAATTTTCATAAATCATAAAGGACCATTTTGAATATTTGGGCCTTTAATTGTCTAGCTCCCAGATGAAGTACAAATCAGAAAAAAACAAAAAAAAAAAAACTATACTGTGTCAGAATGCAAGCTTCCCTCTTTGCATTTTGGCATTTGGAAACTCTGAAGAGTGGTTTTTGTTTTTGATTTAAAGAAGATGATACATATGTGTACCTGATTCAAAACTAGAGAATAGAATTGAAAACATAATTTTCAAAAAGTTTTCAAATATGCCTAAAGGTAACAATGTCATCTTTTAACTGCCAATTTCTCTACCACTTTCAACAAATTACTTCCAAGGATTTAATTAGCTCCTTCAAGAGAAAATGGACTATTTTCCTTTCAGATTTACTATATTCTGTCACTCCAGCTTTATAACCGCATGTGCATACACAAACATTTCTTTCTCTCTTGCAGGTGGCACAAACCAGGAAGGGGAAATCTGTGGTTTAAATTCTTTATGCCTCATCCTCTGAGTGCTGAAGGCTTGCTGTAGGCTGTATGCTGTTAATGCTAATCGTGATAGGGGTTTTTACCTCCAACTGACTCCTACATGTTAGCATTAACAGGGTATGATGCCTGTTACTAGCATTCACATGGAACAAATTGCTGCCGTGGGAGGATGACAAAGAAGCATGAGTCACCCTGCTGGATAAACTTAGACTTCAGGCTTTATCATTTTTCAATCTGTTAATCATAATCTGATCACTGGGATGTTCAACCTTAAACTAAGTTTTAAAAGTAAGGTTATTTAAAAGATTTATCAGTAGTATCCTAAATGCAAACATTTTCATTTAAATATCAAGCCCACGTTTGTTTTTATCATTAACAGAAAATGTATTCCTGTCATTCTTAATTGCAGGTTTTGACTTGTTCAATATAATGTCCATAAATACCTTTGATTCAACTGTTAGAAATGTGGGCTAAACACAAATTTCTATAATATTTTTGTAGTTAAAAATTAGAAGGACTACTAACCTCCAGTTATATCATGGATTGTCTAGCAACATTTTTAAAAATATTTAGAAACTGGTACTTTCCCCCATGTAACGATTTGCTGTTTAGGCAACTTCAGTTTAGAATTAATACTTTCATTTGACTCTTAAAGGGAAATTGAAAGGCTATGAAGCTGAATTTTTTAAATGAGATATTTTTAACAAGTAGCAGGGTAAATAACATCTGAGAGCTAGTGAGATATTGTTTCCATACAAGATACAAAGATTTAATTAAAAAACTCATATTTGAAATGAAGTCCCAAATCTAGGTTCAAGTTCAATAGCTAAGCCACATAATATGGTTGTGCAAGCAGAGAATCTACCTTTTCACTTCTAAGCCTGTTTCTTCATCCATGAAATGGGGATAATGCTTTACAAGGTTGTTGTGAGGTTTAGGTGAGATAGAGAATATTCTGTAAGATAATCAAGTGCTCCATCCATGTTATAATTGGGTTAATCCAAGAACTAGTCACCCTACTTTGTTAGAGAAGAGAAAAGCTAATGATTTAATTTGCAGACTTTTTAAGGTTTGGGTTTCTATGCAGTTTTTCTAAATAACTATAACTTACAAACATGTAACCAAATGTAATTGTTAGTATATTTAATGTATACTTGTTTTAACAACTCTTCCCAACATTTTGTCAAGTTTATTCACTGTAACCAAATAAATCTCATAAGTCTTTAGTTGATTTAAAATAATTTTTATGGCCCATTTTCTTTTGCAAAGTACAAATTATAATTTCAGAAGATATCTGCCAAAAAAAGACAATGGAAGAAAATTATGAGGATACTAAGGGGAACTTTCCTGACTCCTAGGACACAGTATTCTCACGTAAGAGTACCCATTTGGCTTTGCCCCACTTTCCGTTCAAGTTGTATGTGCTGCCAATACAAATTCCTTCTCCTAACCCGTGGAATGAGCTTATGGCTCCATGGAGCTTCCATGTAGGTAGAACATACTCAAGAGAGTTTCTTCAGGCCAGGCATAGTGGCTCACGCCTATAATTCCAACACTTTGGGAAGCTAAGGCGGGTGAATCATTTGAGGTCAGGAGTTCTAGTCTACCCTGGTCAACATAGTGAAACCTCGTCTCTGCTAAAAACACAAAAATTAGCTAGGCATGGTGGTGAGTGCCTGTAATCCCAGATACTCAGGAGGCTGAGGCAGGAGAATCACTTGAACCCAGGAGGTGAAGTTCGCAGTGAACGAAGATCGTGCCACTGCCCTCCAGCCTGGGTGACAGAGTGAAAAAGTGTTTCTTCATTTTATCTGCCACGGTATATCTACAAGAGGATTCCTTGCTTTGAGTCCCAGTTCTTCAAAATCCTACTTGCTGCCTAAAGACACAAAGTCATAGAACATTAGGGCTGGAATAAACTATTGTAGTATAACCTTCCTGCTGTTACAATAAAAAGCTATGAACATTACAAAGGCACTTGAAGAAAATCTGTGCTGGGAAATGCCTTATTTGAAGAGCATTTGAGTACACTCCATGAAGCCTAAGATAGTTACTTAATCTTCCGCTAAGCCTCAATTTCTTCATCAGTAAAATGATGAATATATTTCATATTTCATAGGATGTAGGCTTAAATGAAATCATGCATGTGGAAAGCACAATGTCTATTATGCATTAAGTGTTAAACACAAACTTTCAAACTTTTACATTTCAGTCATTTAAATCAAATGATCTACCACAGCAGATCTCCCCAAGGACACTCTAGCTCCAAACTAACTATAATCCCGTGGTGACAAGCCAAAGAACCAGGGTTCCTGGGTTTATTCTAATGCCCAGCCCTCCTAGGCTTCTGACTGCCTATCTCCTCATCGTAGAGGGATTCCTCCTGACCAGTCATTACAAAAATTCTTGAAGCATGAGTAAGATTGAGTCTGTGTTTGGATTGGAGGAACGGGTAAGTAACAAGGTATATATATGTATGTGTGAGTGACTGAGTGTGTGTGTGTGTTTGTGTGTGTGTGAAAGTTACAAACTAAGGATGGTTTTTAAAAATTGCAAAATGTTAAGAGATTCATCTAGGATCTGACCCACTTCCCCAGAAATTTACGGAATTCAAGACCAAGCCTTTCATATTCACTGTCATCAGTTAGATGGACCCATTAGCTAAAAAATTAAGGAGAAAAAAAATGGAGGAATATGAGAAAAAAAGTCAAGTCAGAGGACTGAAGAATATATACAGAACATAGAATACTAGAAATTTTCTGAAAATAGGTGATAGCGAATACCTCAAGAAAGTGAGGAAATGTGAAGAAAAAAGGGAGCTTAAAGAAAAATAGTAGAGTTCATAGATGGGACACAAGTACAAAAAGCTGGCTGAGCATGTGGTTCTCTACTAATAACAACTGGAAAACAGTGAAACTAGCAGGAAAAACTTGCACATAAGAGTTTAACTTTCCACTCTGGGTTTCAAATTCTCCCATAGCAATAAGGGTAAGTGAAATAATGTTCACATAAGTTTTTTTTTTTTCCTTGTCTATTACTGTAGTTTTTTTGGTTTTTTGTTTTTTTTTTTTTTTGAGACAAACTCTTGCTCTTGTCCCCCAGTCTGGAGTGCAATGGCGCAATCTCAGCTCACTGCAACCTCTGCCTCCAAGGTTCGATTCTCCTACCTCAGCCTCCCGAGTGGCTGGGATTACAGATACGTACCACCACGCCCAGCTAATTTTTTGTATTTTAAGTAGAGACGGGGTTTCACCATATTGGCCAGGCTGGTCTCGAACGCCTGACCTCAGGTGATCCACCCGTCTCGGCCTCCCAAAGTGCTGGGATTACAGGCGTGAGCCACCACACCCAGCCTGTTACTATAGTGTTTTAACAAATCTAAGTGTACTAGTATTAGTCTTCATTCATCTAAGACATACAAGTACTGGAATTTTTTAGGTGGGTTCCTCAAATGTCATCACAATGGTGTCTTCTCTATATTCAGTCACTCTTCCGCCCTTCTCTGTAATGCTCAGGGATTTCCCAGCTCACTAGCACTTAACCTAGTATATCCTAAAAGTCCAAGTCTAACTACAGAAATGAGTTTAAATACAGTGAACATTTCACTTTCACTATGCCACTAAGCTGAAAGAAATGATTTTTGGTAAATAAAAGTTCATCACAGCAGACAATTAAGTGAAAAGTTCTATATATAACTGAAGATCAAAGGATTCTCACCTGGGAAGCTTGTCAAGATGCATATTCCCAAGCTCCCAGGCTCCCACTCCCACTGACTGTAATACTGTAATGGAGCTGAGGACACTACATTTTTACCGGGCTGACCAGGCAGTTCAGATTCAGGTGGATCATAAACCAGCTCTGAGGAAACAGTAGTTTTATACACGATGCTACTGTTGATGTTGCTACTAGGAATGGTGCTCAGCAGAAATCCTGCAACATATGGATCTGTTTACACACTATTCACCGTGTAATGAGAGTCTGCCACATAGGCTAAGTGATAAGAGATGTCTTGTGGTTGACCTCTCTAGAGATAAGCAGCAATGAAATTCCAATGAAGTCTCATCATCCCTCATCACCAAAACCATCCTAACCACCTCAATGAAATACACCTGACCTCCCCTGCGCTCCCCACCCACTGCCCCGAAACCAGCTGCCCTATGTTCTACCACCAGCTGCAACCAACCGATGACCTGATACTAACTAACCCTAATCTATCAGCTACTGCCTAGTGCAACAGAGAGGGAAAGTCAATGAGAAGGAATTGGGTGCGAGTTCTTGCTTTGCAAGTAATGGGTTGACTAATGAGACAGCCACAAACGTCAATGCCATCCCATCTCACCCTCTCACCTGTGCTGCAAGGCTTCAACAATCATACCCAGTCTCCACTTAGGAAAATTGTCCTTTCTCAAATGCTAGCAGCTCAGCAATGTGCTCTCTTAACCCAGGCCAAGCACATAGTAAAAGAACTCCAAAAAGGGTTCTAACCGGAAGTGATCTTTCTCCTCCATGCTCCCAAAGCAGATTATAGCTCCTCCGTAAACGTGCTTCACATTTGTGCCCCATGTTTGGTTTGTTACTTATGTATACATTATCCTCTCTTCTAGATGGAGCTTCTGTAGGAAAGGAGAATCCTTTTTAATTTTTTGGTATTACACCCAGCTCAGGACCTTGCTCAGTTGCTTAAATTGAATGAGAAATGTATCCAAGTACCCACTGATGTTGAAAATTCAACTTGTTCTAATATTGTGGACTGTCTGTACCTGGCATATCTGTGTCCCAATTTGAGGAACTGTTTTTCAAGTTGACGTGAATGGATTCCTTACAGATGCTCAAGCATCAATTTGGTTTTCCCTAAATCCTGCAGATCAGGAAGCTGGTATCCAAGTTTGCTTTAAGAACTTTCATTATTATAAATATATGTATGAAATTTTGTCTCCGGAATTTTTTTCTCAACAGGTAATCCTGACATAGTAACAACCAATTTTGAGATGCTTCAAAAATAACACTGCAGTAGTAGCCACTCCTAAAACAAAATATTTCTCCTTTCCTTCAATATATGTAATCACATATGACATAAAATCCGCTTACTGGATAAATTTATCTTTAAAAGATTATCATATTTATTAAAAGTTAAAATACATATACTCTTTGACCTGGAATCAGGTATAACAATGTATTTTACAGAGCTACTAGCACACATGTGAAATCATATATGTACAAGGCTACTAACAGAAGTATTAGTACAGTAACAAAAATTAAAAATCAACCATAAATAGGGAATAGATTAAATAACGGTACACTTATGAATGAAACCCTAACTTCTAAAACAAAGTAAAAAGAAAGGGAAAATAAGGAAAACTGGATCAATCCAACTTATGACAGGAAAGGAGAAAAAATAATGCAAAGAAATGATAATCACAGTAAAGTGAATACAAATTAAAATTTATCTACTAAAAGACAGTAATTCAAAGACTAGATTTAAAAGGAAATAATAGTTTTATGCTATTTACAAGACAGACTTAAAACCTAACAACATAAAAATGTTGAAAGTAAGAATATACCAGGTAAATACTAAAAAAAAAAAAACTAGTATTAACAATAGAACCTGATTTTTTTAAAAAAACAGATTAAGAAAACTAGATTAAAGGAAAAAATCATTATTACTGAGATAGAGAGGATCATTATTTAAATGATAAAAAGAAGCAATTTATCACCACGTTTAAAAATCCCAAACCAGAACACAAAGTGCTAACAAAATCATCTTAAAATAAAATAAGCAAATGCTGATTTAACCATAAGGAGAAACCGCCAAATCCACAATCATTTTAGGAGAATGGGTTTAAGAAAGGAAAAAAAAAAAAGATTTCTATATGCTCTTAAGAGAAAATCTAAAAAATAATGACATGAAAAAGTTGAAAGGAATGGAAAAATATATACCATTAAAAGGAAACCCGACATAAGAATGTCATTATCAGACAAAACAGATTTTAAGACAACTAAGAAGTTAACAAGCTGACCCTACAATAAACATGAAAATTTTGAAAAAGAATAGGAAAGGAGAACTCACCATAAGAGAAATCAAAACTTGTTATAAAGCTATAGTTGTTAAAACGGTGTTACAGTGGTACATGGACAGATAAATGGACCAATGAAGCAGACCCAGGCACTGAAAGGAACCTTTTATATGACAGCATGGCACAATCATTAAGAGTAGAGAGGAAATAGGCTGGGCACAGTGGCTCACACTTGTAATCCCAGCACTTCGGGAGAATGAGGTGGGCGGATCACCTGAGGTCAGGAGTTTGAGACCAGCCTGGCCAACATGGTGAAACCCCATCTCTACTAAAAATACAAAAATTAGTTGGTCGTGGGGGCAGACACCTGTAATCCCAGCCACTCAGGAGGCTGAGGCAGGACAATCACTTGAACCCAGGAAGCAGAGGCTGCAGTGAGCCGAGATCACGCCATTGCACTCCAGCCTGGGCAACAAGAGTAAAACTCCATCTCAAAAAAAAAAAAAAAAGAAAAAGAAAAAGAGTAGAGAGGAAATAAATGGTCCAGAAGAACTGCCTATCCTTGTGAAGGAGAGGGTGATTCAAAATTAGGTCCCTTTCCTCACTCTATATGCAAAAAGTAAACTTCAAATAAATTATACAATTAAATGTGAAAATCAAGACTTTAAACAATGCAGTAGGCTGCTTTATAACATCAACTTAGGGAAGGCTTTTTTAAATTTCATAAATATAAATCATAGAGGAAAAGATGAATTGTCTACCTTAAAACTAAAGACAACAGAAACAAAAAGGTAAGCCAGACAAGAGAAATATTTGTAGTGACAAGGGTTTAACTTTCTTTCTTTTTTTGCACCTGGCCCACAAGGGTTTAACTTTCTAAAAATATAAAGAACCAGTCAGGTGCAATGGCTTATACTTATAATCCTAGCACTTTGGGAGGCCAAGGAGTGTAGATCACTAGGGGCCAGAAGTTGGAGACCAGCCTGGCAACATGGTGAAACCCCATCTCTACTAAAAATATAAAAAGTAGCTGGGTGTGGTGGCACTTGCCTGTAATCCCAGCTACTTGGCTACTCAGGAGGCTGAAGCAGGGGAATCGCTTGAATCCAGTAGGCAGAGGCTGCAGAGAGCCAAGATCGTGCCACTGCACTATAGCTTGGGCAACAGAGTGAGACTTGTTCTCAAGAAAAAAAAAAAATATATATATATATATATACACACACACTATTAATATAAGATGCCCAAAAATCCAATTGTAAAAAAGGGGCAAAGGTTATAAACTGGTAATTCATAAAAACAAATGAAGACGTGCTTATTGGTACTATATGCTCAGTATTAAGCAAATTAAATGAGATAGGATCGTGCATATTCGACCAACAAAATATCTGAATGTCTGAATATAATAAATGTTAATGAGGGAGTGGAGAAATGGGAATGCTCATACTGCTGATGGAGAGTAAACTGGTATAACTATTGTGGCAGCCGGTTAATATTTAGTAAAGCTGAAGATGCATGGTCCACTGTGGTACAGGCCCTGGAGATATTATCAAATGTGTACACAAAGAAACATGCACAAGGATATTTTCTGCAATACTGTAATACTCAAAAGCCAATAACATCCTCAGTGGTCATCAATAGGAAAATGAATTAATGATAGGATTAATCATATAATGAAATACTATATAGCAGTTGAAATGAATGTACTATTTACATGTATCAACATGCTATACATAAAAAACAATGATGAGCAATAAAAGCAAATTGCAAAAGGATATATATTATGAAACTAATTATGTTTAGTTTTAAAATACACAGAATAATATGGATTGTAGTAAAAAATATAAAATCATGAAGAGTAAGGACAGGTACAAACAGGATAGTGGTTCTTTGTGAGAGTAAGGAAATGACGTAACAAGATCTTCAATGGATGTGCAGTTTTTCCTTTATTTAAACACAAAACGATATGAAGTAAATAAGGAAAAAGGTTGACAGTGGTTACAATTAAATAGTGGCTGTATATCAACACTCTTGGTTATAAACAACAGGATCTACACTTGCTAGTTTAAACAAACAGAAAAAAAATGGCTCACAAGTCTCAGGCCTGGAGGTCAGGACTATGAGGCTCAAAAAAACACCGATTTTTATACCCTGGAGCAGCTGTGGGGGAAAAACTGCTAAGCACAGCCTCCACACCTTGCACCATTACATGGGACCTCTGCCACTGCTGCATTGAAAACCACATCACTGCTCCTCTCAACAACTACTCTTGTCTGCAAAGTACTTGCTTCCAGATTTCACACAGGTATGTCTAATTGGTGAGCCCACGCTACCTGTCTCAGCCATAGCTGTAAGGAAGGGTAGGAAATTAAATTTCATTCTTCTACTGGGTAAGGTAGGATCTATGGAGTGGGAAGTTGCCAAAAAGCAGGTGTTCAAACAGTGCTAGTTGCCCAAAAAGCATGAAAAACACCCACTCAAACAAGTTTGTGAAATTATTCTCTGTACTCTTCTGTATGCTCAAATATTTCACAATGTTTAAGAGAAAAAAAATGTTGAAGTATATAAATTCACAAACAACAAAGAGAATGGGAAAAAAAATCAATAAACAAGAGATGTCAACCAAATTCTAAAAGACAAAAAGCTAAGTAACTAATAAAACACTAGAGAACGTCACCACCTAGAAAACAGGTGGAGGAAGTTCCATCAGAGGCAGCCAAGCGGCCCAACTGGGCCTTAGATCAGAGATGGCAGAAGTTCATAGATGATAGAAGACAGTAGAGGAATTAATTGAATCTAAACTAATTAAAAAGAAAGGAATTAATTAAAGGCCTGTATACGAACTGGTTGAACACTACCCCATCTTCAAATACAGAATGACCTAAATCCAAGGAGTGCCCCATGTAAAATATCAAAGGGATCTTTTATAAAGTCAGTGAAAGAACAGTCTGCATAAAACTAGGAGTCAATTTAGAAATCAGTAGCCAAGACAAGACCTCTTCATTCTAGCATTTTACAAACCCTCGTGCTACCAGCCAGATTCACCTACTCATCCTTAGTGATGCCTACAAGAAGCCAAACCTTGCTCAAACCACAGAGCTGCCACTCAACCTCCCTACATCCACATTTTCAATTACAAACTGACAGCCAATAAACATAAGACATTTGAAAAAAGCCTGAAACATGTAAGTGAAAGACTAAGATAAAAAATCTGTCACCAGAGAAAAGAGATAATTCAGGGACTAGAAAGTGAATGAACAAATGAATACCAATTATATCGATATCTTCAGAGAGCTTCATGAAAAAACATCACATCCAAAAACCTGAAAAGGATTCTATGAAAGAGAAGCAAAAGACAGCTTTCAGAAATTAAAATATGCTTGACATAATGTATTACAAGTAAAATATAAATGCAGGAAAAATAATAGAGAAAGGGAAAAAAATACGGAGGACCAATATAGAAGATGCAAATACAGCTGAACGGTATTAGAGAAACAAAGAACCTCCAGAGAAAAGAAAGAACAAAAAAAGTAAAAAAACATAAAAGAGAGATGTCGAAAATTGAAAGGACCGCCTACGTACCAAGCAGAATAACTGACTAAAGACCTAGATACGGGTACAGGATTGTCGAACTTTACACCACCAAGAATAAAAAGATCCTAAGTGTCCAGAGTGTGTTGAGGGAAGGGGATGCAGAGAACAGGTTACATAAAAAGGAACAAGAATCAGACTGGCATCAGACCTTTTATTAGCAAAATCAGATGCCAGAAAATAACTGAGCTGCTTTCAAAGTTCGAAGAGAAAACTACTTTTCAATCTAGAATTCTGTATCTAGCTTAATAGTTCATCAAATACAAGTGCAGAACCCACTTTGGACATGCAATGGCTCACCTCTTAGACATTTTTTCCTAGAAAGGAGCATAGAGACAAATGCTAGCAAAATGAGAAAGTTAATCAAGAAACAGGAAGATATGGACTGACCTCACCCAGAAAAAAAAAAAAAAAAAAATACAGCCTTCAGAGGAAGCCTGTGCACAAGACACAGAAAACTTGCTGACACTGAAGCAGAAACTTTTTGGCAAAATATTTTTGTAAGACTGATTACCAAGGCTTACTCAAGGTGTGGGTAAACAGGCACTCTCAGACACTGTTACTGGGAGTAACATTCGGCAAAACCTTTGGGAAGCCAGCATCTGGTAGCGCCTGTCAATAATTCCACTGCCAGAAAGCTATTCCTACAAAATTATTTATACATAAGGCAACGTAGAACATAAGAGCATGTGAGTGAAACTGTCTCCGTTCAAATTCCCACTTTACCACTTTCAAGCTCTATGCTGTTTCCTCATTTAAAAAATAGAAATATCTTCTCAACAGGTCACTGTGGGGATTACACAAAAGGTTTCAGGTGATGAGCTTAGCACAAGGCCCAGCACATGATAAATACTCAGTTAACGTTATTTACTACAAACATTTGCCATTTTTGCACAAGGATGTTTACTGTGCCACTGTTTGGCAAAAAATGCAAGCAAGTATAGTATGATCCTATTTATGTTTTTTAGAAATTACATTTATATTTGTATGTATCTGCCTAGATCTGCAGGAAAAAAAAAGAGAAAACATGCCAAAGTGTTGCATCCACGGAGAAGGAAGGGAGTAACCTGTTTCTGTACAGTTTCCATTTGAGCAACATGAAGTGTTTCATACTTTAGAGAAAAGAAAAAGTAAAGATCACTATTAATTTTGGGGAGAAAGGGTTAATCTGTATAAGCACACACAAACATATTAAAAACATTTATTTTAATTTATTAAACTTATTTAAATTTTAGAAAGTTATTAGGTAGATGTACATTCCTCTGTTGGTTTAGTTTGATCTTCAGTTACCTGTGAAAACATGAATAGCTTTACTTTCCTAATAAACACTTTGTTTTACCCCTTCACCCACCATTTTAAATCATTTCATAGCCCTCTTATAATGACCCTTTATCTTTCTCCTTCAATAGTAATTATTACAGAAAGTTAGGTAAGGAGAAAGATTTAAAGGCTAAGTAACCAATATAAATTATCAGGTAAAGAACAATAATTCCATTCAAAAATATAATCTAAGGCATATTATACCCAGGCTTCTCAAGTTTGCCATTTTACTTTTCAGCTGTAAAACAAAATCATTAGTGTAAGAAAAAACACCTGAAGTGCTGTAACAAGCTATTTTAAATCAGTTTATTTTCTTTTGGAGTATAATTCCATTTAGAATAAAGCATATTACAGATTTAGTCTAAATAGATATCTCTATGTCCCTATTTCTATTCTGTGTCACTCAGACTCATCAAACAGACACAGCTAAATCTGAATTCAACACCCCCAAAACCTGTCCTGCCTGCATCATCTATCTTGGTAAAGGGCTCCACCCGGCTACCTAAGGACAGCATTCAAGAATTCACTCTCTTCTTCCTACCTGCATATTCCATCAACAGTCCTACTCATTCAGCCTAAGTTAACTCTCACAGTCCTTCTCCCTATCGTGGCTGAACTTTAGGGCCTCATTCTCTTCTATCCCCCTAACAGAACTCTTGGCTTAAGTCATAGCTATATCCCATGATACCCCTACAATGAGCTTTTAAACAAGAATAGCTGATCAACAGGTCACTTCCCTACTCAAAATTCTCCAGTTACTCTCTATTATCTCAGTGAGGTGGAGGAGGAAAGTCAGGAATGCAAGTTCCACAACATGGAACACAAGCCCCTCATATTCTGTTTACGGACTGACTGATTACCTACCCTACATGTGACCTGTACATTCAAATTCATCTTACATTCATCATGTTCTCTATGTAGGCAAGTGACTTCCTCTGAGATAACCTCCAACCCATTCTCCAACAGAGTATCTGCATGGTCCACTTTTATTCACCCTTTAAGATCAGCTTAAGAGACTCCAATTCCTGGAAGCCTTCCTTAAGCAACTCCCCAGCTTGGTCTGAGTCCTCTTCTTTATGCCAGAGCCCCACATGTACACCTGAACTGTCTCCGTATAAGTCTAATTATCAATCAACATTACTTCCCTAAGGCAGCAAGTACATTTTATTCATTTTTTTGTACCACCAGACCATAACAGTACCTGGTACACAATAAACTATCGTAAGTCTGTGTTGAATCAATGAACCACGTTTAATCTAATCCCTTCAGAAAAGCAAAACGGACAGTAGAAAAAAGCAACTAAACTAGAATAAATGTTTGAAAAAATATGTATTGACTAACATCATTAGATATTCTAGGTAAGACACTGTCTCTACTGTTTTTCTACATTTTTCATTCCTTTTAAAGTGTTCAGTCACTATTGCTTCTTTAGTTTCCCAAACTATTTATTTAATATTCATTTCTTTTGTTTCTTTTTTAAATTGTTTTTAATTTTACTTAACTCCAAGTAAACATGCTGAACATTTCTTCTTTAGTTTCTTAATCTAAAACGATCACTGTGACCAACTAAAAAGAGAAAATTACTCTCTCCATTCAAAGATAATTTCTTCTCCTTAGAAAAAAAATTTATATACCCCTTACCCAAGAACATTATTATGAAGTCCGTAAACAATAATTCCTATCTGTACAGTCATTAATAAAACTAGGTTTATATATCATTATGAAAAACTGTCAATAAATATTTCTTGGGTAACCCCTTCATGTGCTAATGTTGTGTTCAAACTTTGGGCTTACACAAATAAAACAAATCCTGAAAGCCTTGGTAGAAGATAACTGTACGGGCAAAGAAAACAATCAAAAAACAGTATGTGGATGTATACAATCAAGCACAAACTTATATGAATGAGTAATTATTTGTTAGAGATTACTCTGAGACTGTTCCACGGAGGAGGTATGACTCGGGCGAGGTAGTGAAGAACGACTGTGTGGTAAATAGACAGAAAGAGAATGGGAAATGGAGTCCAGAAAGAAAAACTAAGCAAACTTGAAAATAAGTTTAATGTGTGATGCTTAATGTGCTTGCAAGCTTAACCAGAGTGTTTGTGTCATTGTGGGAAATCAGGATAAGGAGGAAGGCCTAATGAGGCCAGATTACACAGGACAGCTATCAGATAACCTAAGTAAAAGAGGCACACTTAACCTATGAAATAGGAAACAGGGATAGTTGTGGTCAAGAAATACAATCACTCAGGCCGGGCGCAGTGGCTCATGCCTGTAATCCCAGTACTTTGGGAGGCCAAGGCGGGTGGATCAGGAGGTCAGGAGATCGAGACCATCCTGGCTAACACAGTAAAACCCTGTCTCTACTAAAAATACAAAAAAATTAGCTGGACGTAGTGGTGGGCACTGTAGTCCCAGCTACTTGGGAGGCTGAGGCACGAGAATCGCTTGAACCCGGGGGGTGGAGGTTGCAGTGAGCCGAGATCGCGCCACTGCACTCCAGTCTGGGAGACAGAACAAGACTCTATCTCAAAAAAAAAAAAATACTATCATTCCTACTCATGAAGTCTAAATGCTAATGACAAAGAATAAACTACAAAAACACAAACATTCAAATCTGGTTTTTCAGGACATGAGGACATTTGCACATTTACTGTTAATGGCTAAAGACAGCTTTAAAATATAACTGACAAATCTTAATCCTTTAAATATTCATTAAGTTTACAAAAAAAAATTCTAAGATCTAACTGATACCATTACAACTATTAAGAACTATTACTATTACATAGTAATATTATTTCTCTTCAAGCTCTACAATATCATTTTCATGACATTAACAAACAAAATCAAAAGAGAACTGCCAAGTTACAACTTTACCCTTACCAAAACACTAGTGAACAATCACAACACTGCTTTGACTATTGAGACAACTTACTTTTTCCTTTCTCTTTGTTTCTTTCATTTCCCCCCACCCCTTTGGTTGTTATTGGTTAATTTTGATGAATTTCTTTATAGAAGAGTACTCATTAGCTGTCAAAAACACTTACCATTTTCCGAGATCTTTCCAATAGCTTATCCCATATCGTAAAATGTGCCTTGAAAAGAAAAGATTTGCGATGAACTAAATAAAGTAGTAAAGTCAAAGTAAAAGGGACAGACTATATAGCTTTTAGAACAAAATAAATAAAAAGCTAGGCAGCACTAGTATAGATAAGTGGTTATAAAAGTAGCAAAAAAAGGTACTACATAGGATAGCTGCTTTGTTTTTTGCTTTCTTCAATTGCTTAAACCCAGGAGGCAGAGGTTGCAGTGAGCATTTAAGAAAAAAACACTTAAGGATTGAACGTGCCCTTCTTTCACTTTTGCCCCTCTTAATCATTTCCATCACAGAAAGCATTTCTTCTAATAGGAAGCAAAAATCTGCCCTACTTTCCCATAGATTGTGGTTCAATCCTTAAATAGCCAGTTTCAATATTCTAGAAGTCATTCTTCAAATCATAATAAGATAGTCATTAAAAACCAACTGTGACATCTTCACACTGAAATGGCAGACCCAAAGAATTCATCAAGTTACCCTAAAGAATAAAAAAACCTAACAAAGACAATAGTAAATTTTTTTTTTTTTTTGAAATGGAGTCTCACTCTGTCGCCCAGGCTAGAGTGCAGTGGTGCGATCTCCACTCGCTGCAACCTCCGCCTCCTGGGTTCAAGCGATTCTCCTGCCTTGGCCTCCCAAGACAATAGTAAAATTTAAACTCAATTTCCTTAGTCCTTAACAATCTCCTGTAGCAGAGGATTATCAGAATGCATTAAGGAAACCTGTACAAAGTGTATCATGACCACATCAATTTTATTAGGTCAACTGAAAGTGATACCAAGGCATATGGGCAGGCCAGTGACTATTTCACACTGCATAAAATCTGTAATAAAAGGTAAAATTAATAAATATCGACACACAAACCCTTCTAGGGAAAGAGCTGATTGGTATGTTTGAAGGGAACACCATGCCTGACTCAGGCGGAATGAACTGCTGGTGTAGAGACCTTGAGCTGTGGCTGGAATAAAGTGAATGAGGAAAGGAGTGGTGTTAGATAAAGTCAGAGAAGCAAGCAGGGATCAGATAATGCAGGGCTTTGTGAGACAGGGTAAAGAGTTGGGATTTGTTCAAGGGAAGCCATTGGAAAGTTTGGGGCAGAGGAAGTACACAACAGATTGTGTATTAAAAAGATCACTTTGGCTACTAAGTGGAAAATGCACTGTAGAGGGCAAGAGTGAAAGCAAGGAAGGTGAGTGAAAACAAAGAGGAACTTGGATAAGGGAAGTAGTAGTAGATGAGATGCTAAAAGGTGCATAGATTCAGAATATGTCTCAGAGTTAAAAGTTGAAAGGACTTGCGGATAGACGGGCTGGGGCATGGCTACGAGGGAAAAAGAGAATCAAAGATTACCTTAAACAACTAAGGAAACCAGGGGTATCCAATCTTTTGGCTTCCCTGGGCCACAATGGAAGAAGAATTGTCTTGGACCACACATAAAATATGCTAATACTAATGACAGCTAATGAGCTAACAAAAAAAAAGTCACAAAAAAATCTCATAAGGTTTTAAGAAAGTTAAGAAAGTTTACAAATTTGCATCTCATTCAAAGCCATCCTGGGTCACATGCAGCCCACGGGCTGTGAGTTGGACAAGCTTGAGTTAAAGGATGATCCCATTTTCTGAAATTGGGAAGGCTAGGAAAAGAAGCAGGTATGTGGAGAAAAGTCAAAGTCAAACGTACATGAGAGGTGTGCTAGATTTTACAAAATGAGAGCGATGAAAGAAGATATAAATAAGTAAGAAGATATAGTAAGTTCATAGACTGGAAACCTCAACATATTAAAGATGTCAATTCTCCCCAAACTGCTATACAGCTCTAATGGACTTCTTATCAGGATCTCAGGAAGACTCTGTTGAGATTGAAAATATTATCCTAACATTAAAACTCAAATAAACTAGAAGACTTAAAACAATTTTGATTAAAAAATAGTAACAAGGGAGGAATTACTCTACCTGATTTCACAGCCTATTTAGAGCTACAGTAATCAAGACTGTGTGGTACTGGTAGAAAACTAAACATACGTGATCAATGGAACAGAATAGAGGACCCAAAATAGACCTACATTAATATGCTCAGCTAATTTTTAAGAAAGATGCAAAAGTAACTCAGTGGAGGAAGAGTGGCCTTTTCAACGAATGGTACTGGAGCAATTTGACATCTATAGCCCACCAAAAAAAAAAAAAAAAAAAAAAAAAGCCTAAACCTAAACCTAAATCTCACACTCATAGAAAAAGTAACTCAAAATGGACCACAGATTTAAATAAATGTAAAACTCTAAAACCTTTAGGAAGAAAAAAAAAAGGAGAAAATCTTTGGGATCTAGGGCTAATCAAAGAGTTCTCAGAATTAACCCCAAAAACATAATCCATAAAAACAAAAATTTGATCAAATTTTGATAAACTAGTTTCATCAAAATTAAAAACGTCTTCTCTGCAAAAGGCTGCTCAGAGAATGAGAAAACAAGCCACATATACAAACACAAGGTAAAGACAAAGAGAGAAATCTGAAAACTACATATCTAACAAAAAACTAATATCTACAACACATAAAGAACTCTCAAAACTCAACTGTTAAAAAGTAAAACAATCTAATTAGAATACTAGCAAAAGACATAAACAGACATTGCACCAATGAAGATATATAGATGGCAAATAAGTACATGAAAAGAATGATCAATACCATTGGTCAATAGAGAAATTCAAATTAAAACTACAATGAGATATCACTACAAATGTACCAGAATGACTAAAACAAAAAAAAGGACTGACAGCATCAAATGCTAGTGAGGATGTGGAAAAACTGATCACTCATACATTGCCAGTGGGAATGTAAAATGGTACAGTCACTCTGGAACATTTGGTTGTTTCTTAAAAAACTAAACATACACTTATCACATAACCCAGCAACTGCACTCCTATATTTAGCCCAGAGAAATATTCACAAAAACCTGCACACAATGTCACAGCAGCTTTATTTGTAATAGCCAAAAACTGAAAAGAACTCAGATGTCCTTTGATGGATGAATGGTTAAACAAACCATGATATATCCAGACCAAGTAATACTACTTAGCAATAAGAATGAATGAACTACTGATATACTCAATGACTCAGATGAATCTCCAGATAATTATACTGAGTGAAAAGTGCCAATCCCAAAAAATTACATACTGTTCAATCCCATTCATGTAATATTCTCGAAGTAACAAAATTATAGAAAAGGAAAACAGATAAGTAGTTGGCAGGGGGAAGCAGGCAGGGTAATGGGGGCAACAGAGGGAAGTGGCTGTAAATGCGTGTGTCTATAAAAGGCCAACATGAGGGATCCGCTTGGTGAAGGAATTGGTCTGTATCTTCATTGTATCGCTGTCCATACCCTGGTGGTGATACTGTATTTTAGTACTGCAAGATGCTACCATTGAGGAAACCAAGTAAAGATACATGGGATCTCTCTATGTCTTATAACTGCAATTATCTCAAAATCAAAAATTTAAATAAAAAGATTAGCAAGGGGTGGGAGCAATGTGGAAAAGGTCAGGCTTCGGGTCATGAATGGATCATTAAAATTAGAGGGAAGATCATGCCAAATTTAAGCTTAAAAGGCATTCCAGAAAGGTCTTACCAATATGCACTCTAATACCCGCTCTGTCACTGTACCCTCACCTATGCTAATTTGAAAATTTTAAATACTACATCAATTTGATTTAATCTTTTCAACTAATGTTTCTTTTGTAACTGTATATTTACACCGTGGGCAACTTTGTTTTTAATCATAAACCTGAGTTTACAAAATATTAGTGTCATATAACTTATGAAAAATTAGAAGTTTATAGTCTTCAAACTGGTATAAAATCAAGTCCGGAATTATATCTATACCCAAATTGGAAGGCCTGGAACTTTAAGCTTTACTTACTCTTAAGTGAATGGGTAAAGACACACCCTGGAATCTTCGTATGAGACTTGGCTGGGTGGGTTGAAGATTGTGAACTGCTGACACTTCATACTGGAAACAAATACTTGTTCTTGGAATAAGAGGGCCCTCACTCACATCAATGAAGTCACCTATTCTGATTGATTTAAAAATAAACAAACAAAACTGCAACATCAAATAATTTGTAAGAGCTTGAAAAAGAAATCTCTTCATTCTCTTTGCTGCTAGCATCCCTAATCAAGAACATTATATATGGTTCAATTTAGTTTCTGATGACCCCTGACATAATGACCTCAAGTAAAGAGGCTAAAACTTTGAAAATTAAATCAAATGAACCATTTTCTTAATTAGCATTGATATAAATTTTAAGGTCTTTAAGAGTCACACAACACATCATGCTATCAAGCTGATTCAACTGCCTAAAACCGATCATCTACAACCTTAAAACAACCCATATAACAAAGTTTAGAATTCAGCGTGTAGGACAGATTGTGTTCAGAAACAAAGGGCAGTTTCTAGAGGAAAAAAGTTAAGTCCAATTCATAAAAACAGGAGGTTGAGAAAACAGATCCAGGTCATGAAGTCATCTCTGCAGAATGCATTGTCTTGGGACTTGCTCTCCATGGGAGAATGTCATCATAAGCAGTGAACCTTTCTTATCCATGTGTCAGAAAGCACATTCTGGCTTAACATGTATCATAGATAATTACTAGTCAGTCAATATTCATATGAATTAACATGTTCAATTCGTAACAATGACTATCTTGCCCAGTTTCAAAACTAACTCCTAAAAATTACATTCTTAAACAGTGGTTTTCAACTCAAAATTAAATAAAAATAGCAAACAATAAAATGAGGATTATAGAAACTACAAGTGTTCCTGAAGGTAATTTAAAGCTTCCATTTACCACCATATCAAAACAATGAACAAAGCAAAAAAAATAAGGTGAAAAGAACAAAATAAGGTACAAATTCATCTTTTTTGGTCATATGCTTCATTCAGATAACAATAAAGCTAAGCCTTACTCTAACACAGCAGCCAGTTTTTAGACTTTTACTTACCTGTGTAGCTTGACTATTCTCTCAGGGTTCTGAGATGCCTTCTCTTCTATGAAATCTATTTTGTACCTGAAAAGCAGCAAAGAAAAAAACATTTTTTTAACCCTAAATAAGTGAAAAAGTGTTTAAAGATTCCTCCCTTTCTCTTCCTCTTCAGCCATACTTTTCGAGAGTGGGTTATACTTGGAACCTCCCTTTAATCTGGCCACAGCCCCATGACTCTGCCAAACTGTTCTCAAGAAAGTCACAGGTACCTGCTTGGTGTCAACCCAATGAACACTTTTTGTTCCTCATTTTCTTAATACCAATGCTCACCTCCACTTCTCAAAGTGTTCTTTCTTTCCATTTTTATTTATTTTGATTTTTTCTGAGACAGGGTCTTGCTCTATCACCCACCCTGGAATGCAGTGGCACAATTATAGCTCACTGCAGCCTCAAACTTCTGGGCTCAAGCGACCCTCCTGCCTCAGCCACCCAAGTAGCTGGGACTACAGGTGTGAGCCACCATGCCAGGCTAACCTTTTTTTTTTTTTTTTTTTGGTAAAGATAGGGTCTTGCTAAGTTGCTCAGGCTGGTCTCAAACTCCTGGCGTCAAGCAATCCTCCTGCCTCAGCTTCCTAAAGTGCTGGGATTATAGCGATGAACCACCACACCGAACCTCAAAGTGCTCTTTCCATGGGTATCAGTGGCATTCCTTACTGCTTGTTATTTTACATCTCTGGCCACTCTTGTGTTTCTCTACCCTTTGAGAATTCTATGCTACACCCTCTTTTCACTTCAAGCATCTTCCTTAGGCCAGCCTCTGAGCTACAATTTAGGTAGTTATATCTCCTATATCTCTGCCTCTCATCTCCTACCTCTTCTGACCACAGTTTCCAAGACCCATCTGGACATCCCTCTAGGATGTTCCACAAGCACCTTACCCTGAAATTTCCAAACTGCACAAATTATCACCTCTTTCCCGCCCAAACTTGTTCTTCCTCCTGAATTTCCTGTCTTAGTACACCACCACCAACCACCCAGGTGTCCATGTGAAAAACCTGGGAGATTTCCTTGATTTCTTTCTCCAACCATATCCCCTCCATTCAATTCATTATCAGGTTGTCAATTTGACTGCCCAGTGTCTCTCAAATCTACCCAATCCTGTCAGTATAGCTAAAGGCACAGATGAAACTGCACAGCCCAGGTTCAAACCACGACTTTACCATTTACTATTGAGAGCTTTGTCCATTTACCCCAGGGTGCTAAACAAGTAATATGTGTATGTGCACCACAGGTGTATGCGCAATTATGCGGCAAAGTTGGGGAACACTGGTTTATGCAAAAACACCCCCTGACTGCTACAGTCCCCCAGGCACTAATAAGGGTGCCAAGTACCTTGAATACTTGTCCCTCCTGACCCACCTCCAAGAGATGCTCCTGTCCCCTGAGAGTCAAAGCCACAAAAAGGCCCCACCATTACCCCTGCAGCAGAAAGGCTCAATCACAGACCCACCTTCAATGATTCAACTCTTCTGTCCTGTCCAGCTTCCTCCAGAACTATCCCCTTCCTCCTACCACACACTCAACTAAGCTACAAAAGTCCCAGAAGCCCCTACAGTCCCTGACAGTTAGGTAGCGGAATGGGAAATCTCAATGTATACTGAATGGAAGTCAAAAGTACACTGTCCAGTAAGTACCACGGTGCACTTAAATGTGATTAGTACTAGTTAAAATGAGCCTTAAGTGTAAAACACATACCAAGTTCTGAAGATTTAGAGTGAAAAAGAATATAAAATAACATCAATATTTTAATATTGATTACACTGAAATAACATTTTAGATGTATCATTTAAATAAAATCATTAAAATTAACTTCACCTTTTGACTTTTTTTCAATGTAACTACTAGAAAATTGCAAATTATACAGATGTCTCATATTATATTTCTTTTGGGAGCATGTGCCTAGACTTCTGGCACAGAGAGTGACTTGACGTGTTCAGACAGTCCAAAGAATTTTCTTGTAGAATCAATGCTATAAATGGTGGTTTGGTTCTACAATACTATCTGTACTCTAGTTAAAACAGTACATTACAACTGGTTTCTAAGTCCACTGGTTCCAGGACACGCTAAAAATGTTTCAAGATAAAGTGTTTCATGGGCAAATATATTTGGGAAATTTTCAGTGTCCACTTTCGGAGACCCTTGAGTGCAATGAGTAAAATTTTTTAAGCCACTGTTCTTCAAACTCAGCTTAACACAGTACATGGTTTCATATGTCAATTAACATCTTATGGAAGAATATTATGAGACAGATAGCTTTGAAAAATGCTAAGCTATAAAGTATGTGTCAAAAACACACTCAATAACTAACCCAATATATTTATGATAACCTATCCCTCTAAGAATTTGTAATTCAACTTCTAGATACCTAAAGAAATTCTAATCTATAACCTTTAACAATTTGTAGGTGCATATTTTGACTTCAGACTCTGGTTTTTTGGGGTTTTTTTGGTGGTTTTTTTTTTGGTTTTTTTTACAGCACAGATTTCTCTTTCTAAAGTTCTAATATTCTATTAGGTTAACGTTAAAATGTAGCTTATGTTCTTATAACCGGTAGTAGAAGGTGAAGTGAAAGTTTTCTGAGTGAGAATTGAGAAGCCAGGCAGGAATTAAAATGTTAAAGAAAATCCATCAAATGAATAATTCACATGCAGAACACTAAAACCTGGCTGTGTAAACATTTTACTTCAGCTATTAGCCCTCTTCCAAACTGCTTGCATTTTCAATCTTATCAGTGTCATTTTAAGTGTGGAGGGGTAGGAGAGAAACGCTGCCAAATACACAAAATTATATAGTTGCTTAACGTGCGTTATCACTTCACACTAGAAAGAAAAAAAGGAAACATACTACTATGTTGATAATAATGAGAAAGGCTGGTCCAAGAACAGAGAAGTAAAACAAAGTGAGAAAATTATCAAGGGAGGTGGGGAACATTTTCCTCAGCAAAATAAATGAGATCAGAAACAGAGGTCTCAGAGTGGAAAATAATACACTGTCATATGTATATCAAATATAAAAATTCTTAAGACCTGAATTTTCTTTATTACATATAATACAGGAAGAGTTAGCCTTGATTTAAAGAAAGCCAACACTTACTTGTTGTGTTGAAATATTTCCAATGCCACTTTTGCTTCAACTTCCAGAGTTTCAAATGGAAGATCTTTATAAATTAAAGCATGAGCATCCTTTGTGAAAGAACGTAAGTTCTCCTTAAAAATGAAAGTAATAACCTTTAGTAACAATTTACTGAAAAGCATTTCTCCATAAGCCAGTTCAGACAAAACTCTATGCTTAGTACTGCAAATCCAACTAAAATAAAAGACAAAATCAAGTTTGTTAGAACAGGTAGTTATTAATTTGCAACAAATGAAGTTTTCGACCATAAACTATAAAACTTCTTATTTACCAGTAATTAAGGGGTCAGCCTTCATTAATACTAATTACTGAAAATAAACCTATAAAGAAATTTTATCTAAATTATATTATAATTTCATTCAAATTACACAATCTTAAATGTTATTAAAACTATGATGCACCAAGTAAAAATGCCAATAATTCAATAGCAAGACATAAAAATGTGTTTACAGTATGAATAAAACTAAGTTTATTAAATGTATGGGGAAAAAGTTATTGTTTTCATAATTAAGAAAGTTTCACTAGAAATGTAACATCATCACCAACCCTGTAAAAGTATAACATGTCCAATATTAAGTTTTTGCTTAATAAAAATGTCAATTTTACACAATTAAAATGATGAATAATACACATTAACAATGTTTGTAAGATTTTTAATAAAAATTCTAATTAAACTTTCATACTACAAATCATTACTAATACAGAAAAGACCAAGCACTATTACACAAGTAATTTTTATAATAAAATTATTTCCATAAAAATCCTATTAGACTTTTTTGCATGAAATGACTCTTCTCTATAAAGAATAATTTACCATATAAAAAAATCAACATTCATGGTTTAATACAACTATTCCTTCAATGTAACTCTACTCTACTTTCTTTAAGCTGTCTACTCAACCCAACTCCATGCAGTTTGCAATCAGCTTGCAGATTTCTTTTGTAAGGCTTTATCTTTTAAAAAAGAAAAATGCAAAAGCCAGGCACAGTGGCATACACCTGCAGTCCCAGCTACCAGGAAGGCTGAGACAGGAAGATTGCTTGGGCCCAGGAGTTCAAGGCCAGCCTGGGCAACATCGTGAGACCCCCATCTCTTAAAAAAAAAGAGAGAGAAAGAAAGAAAAAAGCAGTTATGTTTCATAGATAATGAAAATTAAATCTTGACCTCAGTTTTTACGTAACTCGCCCCAGTAAAGAAAATCTTAAATTTGGAGACATACTTGAAAAGGAAGCTACACTGACAGGAGCCCAGAAAATCTTAAATTTGGAGACATACTTGAAAAGGAAGCTACACTGACAGGAGCCCAGAAAATCTTAAATTTGGAGACATACTTGAAAAGGAAGCTACACTGACAGGAGCCCAGAAGTCATGAAGAAATAGTTCCAATCCTTTCCCTCCCCTCCTTCCATCCTCTTCTTTCTCTCTTCCCTCTCCCTTTTTCTCATTCTTTCTTGATTCCCTCTTCTCTCCCTCTCAATATTATGTAATATGGGCAGGATTATACAGAAAGTAATTTCCAAGGCCAAATTTAAAACTAGATCTGCCCTTACTTCAAAATCTTTGCTTTTAAGAACCACTAGAGTATTTCACTAAATCTAAGATATATTACTAAAGGAAAAAACAAAAACAAAAACACACTACAAATTCTAATTGCAAGATACCATCTACTATAAGGCTCATATATTTTCAGAGATACTAAATATAAAAAGAATGTACACAGTGGAAATGATAAAATGATGTGCTACACGGCTTCCCCTTTTCAGATCTCCGGACTCCCAATACATAGGACATATAGTTTTGTTTAATTAAGAATTAGGTATTTGCCTATTCTTCCCAATCAGAATTACGTCTCCAGGCTTGATCTTTGATAACCATCAGCACCCCTTACCTACAGAGCACCTGATCTAGACTGTCCTTGTTAGGCTCTGTTGCTACCCAAGTCCCAGACCAACAAGGACCATCCTCATTACAAAGGCAGACCATTCACAAAGAGTTTAGTTTGTTAATATTTCGTTTGTTGATGCTCGAGTTAGCTTTGTCAAAGTTGGATTCTTTAATTCACCCAGCTCTCAATGTGCCCCTTGTATATACAGGGACCTCACTGTATGCAACAAGTTAAAATGGTTTAAGGGAGTGGTTTTCAAATTGTGCTCCAGTGATCCAAACAGGTATGGCGCCAGGCCCCCTACTACCATATCGGTCAAGATAGTTAAGTTTTTATATTTTATATTCTGGGCCTCTTGAAAACCACTACCTTAAAACCGCTTAGAAGGAACATCAAGAAAAGGTCAAGCAGGACATAGAGTTTCAAGACAACTGACCATGTTGATGTAAATACTCTCATTCATATATCTCTGTCTTCAATACGCTGAAAAAGCAACAACACCTATAGACAGACAGACAGACAGATACATAGATACACAGATAGATACATAGATTCTTTTAAATGTCCTCAATGTGCAGTACTATTCAACAAAACTAACACAGGAGTCATTCTAACAAAGAAAGGCAGACACTCTAAAATTAATACTCCAGAAGAATACACTTACTTTTGTTGGCATCCACTCATCAAGTTTGCTATCCAAAACTACGTCGTAACAGAAGGCACCAGAAATTACTGTAAATCCAACCAAAATAAAAAGCAAAGTCAAATCTGCCCTAACAGAAAGTTCCTAATTTGCAACAACTGAATATTTAGACTACGAAATGAAGGATTAGCAATCTCTCCCAACTCTACAAATTATAAAATGGTTGCCATTCTTCCAGCTGCTTGCCAGAGCTCTATCAAATTTCCCTTAGCCAAAAGATTGTTAACCCCAAATCACTAATCACTAATATTTTTTAAACATTGAAGTTTTCTTCAAAAATGCTAATTACCATACAGATTTCATAAAGTTATCAGATGTAAAAATTCCAGGTAGCCGAGGCAGGTGGATCACCTGAGGTCAAGAATTCAAGACCAGCCTGGCCAACATAGTAAAAACCAGTCTCTACTAAAAATACAAAAATTAGCCAGGCGTGGTGGCAGATGCCTGTAATCCCAGCTACTCGGGAGTCTGAGGCAGGAGAATCACTTAAATCTGCGAGTTGCAGGTTGCAGTGAGCCAAGATCATGCCACTGCACTCCAGCCTTGGCGACACAGCTAGACTCCGTCTCAAAAAAAAAAAAAAAAAAAAAAAAAAAATTTTCAAAAGAACAACATATTTAGTAAGAAGATAAATAACTTAATGGACATGAAATGCTATATTTCTTTTATATCGCCTAAATAGCTTCTTTTTGGCGTTTTGTTCTTAGAATCATTTCTTGAGTTTCTTTCACATATTTTAGGTATACCTACTTCTTTAAAAAAAAAAAATTATACATGTGATCTTACCAAACTTACTATTCCAAAATCCTAGTTTTAGCAAAATTACAATGTACACCCTTTCATCTCACCACAGTGCTGTCTCTCTCCAGAGTAACAGTCATATCTGGTGAAATATTACCACCTAAGGACAGCTCTTTCCAGCAGTCTACTTATACTCATATTTCCTCCTCCTCTACACATGCAATTTGGAAATATATGCTTAACGTTGTAAAAAAATAAACGCTGAGGGCTAGGAGCGGTGGCTCACGCCTATAATCCCAGCACTTTGGGAGGCCGAGGCAGGAGGATCACAAGGTCAGGAGATCAAGACCATCCTGGCTAACACAGTGAAACCCCATTTCTACTAAAAATACAAAAACATTAGCTGGGCGTCGTGACGGGCGCCTGTAGTCCTAGCTACTCGGGAGGCTGAGGCAGGAGAATGGCGTGAACCCGGGAGGCGGAGCTTGCAGTCAGCCAAGATCGTGTCACTGCACTCCAGCCTGGGCGAGAGTGAGACTCTGTCTCAAATAAATAAATAAATGCTGAGATAGTGGAATTCCATGAAATTCATATTCAAGACAAACATTTTCCAGTAATTCTATGATGTTAATTATTAACCTGCAAAGACTACTTCATGCTTCATCATAATAAGATAGATTTTGTTACTCATGATAAATGAAACATGTATAATGGTAATTTATACTAGATAAAATTAGAACTAAACTCTATACATCATCAAAAATAGGTACCAAAATATTTAAGGATCACAAAAAGACATATATTTATATGTGTACATTACCAGGAACTTCCGGAGCTCTGACCAAATTGACCATATATTCATCTTTGAATGCCCTCTCTATCACACAACCCATCATCATAGCACAGGAACGCCAATAAGCCTAGAAAAAAATACATACATATATAAAATATATATAAGCACACTGAGATTCACTAAAGTTTCGACAATATTAAATTGTAAGTGAACTTTTGACTTCGAAAATATTTCTCATATATCTCTGTTCGCACAACGTAGCAACAGTTACCATCAGACGATGACATTACCTCAACCAAGCAAAAATCAAGAAAGAATGAAGCATCAACTTCAGGTTCTTAGTAATGTTTCTGTGCAAGATACCAAGCACCATAATGGTTGTCAACCCTGACAGATAGTTTTATTATCTGAAAGTATTTTTTTTAACCCAGGATAAAGTTAACTTGTTAACAAACTTGTGCTAAAGTAAAATAAAGATATTAATTATGTAACTGTTTATACCATTTATAAATATGGAGAAAAAACTCAACTTTTATGAATGATTAGTGACTCTTATCCTACACCTAACACCCTAACATGTCGTTCAGATTACTCATATTTACAGCAGAGCAGCAGCAACTGGGCTTTCATCTTACCAGCACATTTTGATTCATGGACATGCCTGATTGAGATGGTATCAGAGCAATGACCTGATCAGTCACAAGGAGAAACCTGCAGTGTAACTGTCCATTGTGTTCCCCTCTTGCTGACACTACTCTGAGCACTTTTCAGAAGCTCTGTTTAACATTTGAGGACTACAAAAGTGGGATCACTTCTCCATTATAAATTCTATACAACCATATTACACTAAAAATAAGTACAGACCCAAGCCTTGAAGACAAGTGGCAACATGTACTTCTTCATCTATCCTACTTAAATGTCTTTAAGTGTCTGTTGAACTCCAGCCAGAATGCCTAGGTTCAAATCTGGGCTCCACTAGTTCATAAATCAGTAACCTTGGTCAAGCTGCTGAACTTCTCTTTGTCTCAGTTTATTAATCGGGAAAATGGGGAGAACAGTATGAACACTGTAGAGTTTGTATGAAGGTTAAACGAGTTAATACCCGTAAATCACCTAGAACAGTGCCTGATACATAATACATACATACCTATTGTTGGCTATTACTGTCATTTCTATCATTTTCTTGTTCAACTATTTCAACAAATATTTATTAAACACCTACTGTATGTATATCAAGAACTAGGTCCAATAAGGGAAGTGGTCCCTATCTTCACATTCAACAGTTTATGCTACAAGACAAAATTCAAATATCATATCTAGAGACTAGCCAAGTTGTGTGAGACCTTAGAGAAAAGAGGATTAATTTTGACAAGGAGAAACTTAGAAGGTACCACAAAGCAGATGGCCTTTTAATTGAATTGTAAAAAATAGGATTTTAATAGAGAGAAAAGAAAATGCTCATTTGAAGAAGGCATCAAAAAAAGCAAGGTGGATAGCACAGCATAAACCATTAGTGACTGATATAGTTTAGCTCTGTGTCCCCACCCAAATCTCATCTCGAATTGTGATCCCCAGGGGTCGAAGGAGAGACCTGGTGGAAGGTGACTGGATCATGGGGCGGTTTCCCCCAGGCTGTTCTCATGATAGTGAGTGAGTTCTCATGAGATCTGATGGTTTAAAGGTGTTCAGCAGTTCCCTCCCCACTCTCTCTCTTGCCTCCATGTAAGATGTTCCTGCTTCCCCTTCTACTATCATTGTTAAGTTTCCTGAAACCTCTCCAGCCATGAAAAACTGAGTCAATTAAACTTTCCTTTATAAATTACCCAGTCTCAGGGAGTTCTTTATAGCCATGTGAAAACGGACTAATACAGTGGCCAAGTACTCTAATGTGGCCAGAACAAGGAGGAAAAGCAAAGAAGCAAGGGGGAGGCCAAGCTGGAAAGGCAGGCTGGGAACAGATTATACAGGCCCTGGAAAGCCATGTGAATGTTATCAGGTAGGCAAGTTCTTTAGGTGTAAGTGACATGCTCCTTAGTCATGTCACTTAATAAAGCTGTTACAGGCCTGTAAAAGAACAACTTTTAAGTACCGGAAAAAAAAGTGGGGACATGGGTAAGCAGAAAGAGTTAAAAAGTTATTGAAATCATCTAGATAAGATGGTCAAACGCTGAATTCAAGCAGTAGCAGTGGAAACGGAATCACCCACAATATAGTGATTAATGAATGTAAGTTGAAAAAAGATATTAATATAAAAGACATAGCATACCAAAAACACCCAGAAATGGATGCCACTGATATTTTTTGAACTATAAAAGTGCCTAATCTAACAGGTAAAACATTGACTAAAGAGTACAACACAACATTTGAACTTGGCCATATTTTTACGTTACACCCCATAGGAAACAGGTCTTAATAAAAAGGTGAAGATACTGGGGAAATAGAAAAAGAATGTAGAGACAGAAATACCTTATTCACTTCTCCTGGATCACGATCTTTGAAAGTAAGAAATTTAATTTCACACGACTTTGTTAAAGGCTTATACATGTCCCAAGGCTGTCCATCCACCAGAGCCAGAATGGACTTCCTGCAGTACCACTCACTTAAATCTAGAAATTTAAAACACACTGATTATCTAACAAAATCCAGAGTGAAAAGGTACATGTTTAGGTGCTACATTTAGAAATAAAACAATGGGAAGGCAAGATTCTGCAGATTGTCCTTTTTAGAGAAAAAAAGTATATTACATCTATAATCAATAAAAAAAAAAAAAAAATACCCTACAAAAATTAGCCAGGCATGGGGGCACATGCTTGTAATCCCAGTTATTTGGGAGGCTGAGACAGGAGTATGGCTTGAACCAAGGAGGCAGAGGTTGCAGTGAGCCGAGATCATGCCACTGCACTCCAGCCTGGGTGACAGAGTGAGACTCCGTCTCAAAAATAAATAAATAAATAAATAAATAAATAAAATAATACCCGATATACTCAAGGTCTTATTGGTTATTAATAAAATTACCCAAACCATTTACAAAATTCATTAAGGCTATATCTAGTTTGAAATTAATTTGTCAATTATTAATGAAACAATTTTCTAAGAGTTACACTTGAATATTTAGAGAGCAGCATCACAGATGTATTTGGATAGATACACACACAACTCCAAAGAAAAGGGAAATATATTAACACACAGCTACAAAAATCAGTTCTAGATTGGTTTTGGGTCTTGCTCCCAAACCATCTCTTACTTCCACGACATAGATGCTTTAAGTTAAATACTGTAGCTACCATTTCTTCGTAATATGAATTCCCAGATAAACCAATCAGCTCTGGTCTGTTTCATCATCCCAGAATGCAATGCCAACTGTGATTAGATGTTCTGTAGTTACATAGCTACTCACAAAAGTACTCAAACTACAGGGTCTAAATTATCGACCCCTACATAAGCTCTGTAAAGACAGGGATCATGTCTACTTTTGCTCACTCATCAGTATATCCAGAGCCTAGCACCAGGCCTGGTATTCACTAGTACTAGCAGGTATTCAATAACAGTTTACTGAATGACTGCAAGCATGAATGACAAGAAAGTCTCAGAGCACGGGTCATGCTGAGGATGCTTCAGAAACTGTATCACTACATGTGATGTGTATAAAGCTCCTTAAGGGCCTGAGTTTTGTCTTATCCTCCTCTGTAATCCTAATGCCTATCATATGGCAGAGGTTCCAGAAATACTTGAAAACCAAATGAGTAAATATTTTATAAGTACTAATTCAAGTGCCAGAGTGAAGGAAGATTAAGAGGGAGTGTACACTCTTTAGGCCAGTTTAAGCTGATAACTAAAGTTGTTAATTACCTAAATGGAATCATTACTGAGTTTTCCAAAAGTTTAAGCAATGCAGCTAGTCATGCCTGTATCTATTTTGGCGCTTCTTTAATTTAAATAGTACCAGTTCTACCAAAGTTGTTAATTACCTAAATGGAATCATTACTGAGTTTTCCAAAAGTTTAAGCAATGCAGCTAGTCATGCCTGTATCTATTTTGGCGCTTCTTTAATTTAAATAGTACCAGTTCTACCAAAGGTACTATCAAAACATTTTGATCAAAAATAAAATACAGAGGTTCTTATTCCCTTCATTTCCACACCAAATCACACATGGGGCACAGCTGTCTCCTTTAAGATATAAATACTTTTATCGCAATCACATTCACCCCATGCACATTCCCAGTCACACATTTACATGTACATATAAATGCAAACAAAAATACAACACAGAGAGAGCTCAATGGAAGACAGATGATAGACGTAAGTTAGGCTATACAATGAAGAGGGGAGAAAGAAATTTCGGCAGCAAAAAAAGCTGATCATCTGTGGCCATGGCAACCCCTTTACACCAAAATCCTTTCTTGAGACCTGCATGGTGACTGCTCCCACCACATCACAGCCCAGCTAAAAGGAGCAAGCAAATCCCAGCTACTTGGGAGGCTGCAGCAGGAGGATAACGTGAGGCCAGAAGTTCAAGACCAGCCTGGGCACCATAGCCACCCTATCTCTCAAAAAATAAAAATAAATTAGCCAGGTGTGGTGGTGGGTGCCTGTAGTCCCAGCTACTTGGTAGGCTGAGGCTAGGAGTTTCAGTAAGCTATGAGAGTACTACTACACTCCAGCCTGGGCAACAGAGCCAGACCCCCATCTCTAAAATTAAATTAAAGGAGAAAGCACACTAGTAACAATGCACTGAGGTCTGGCCACCTTAATACACTCTGGTCTGGCCACCTTCTGCCAGAAAATAATCTAGTACCCTAAACAAAGCCAGATTCAAGAAAGCCCCAGGTAGGACAATCTGTGCACTATACTGCCAATCTTGCAATACTCATAGTACCCTCCAGAGCTAAAGGGACAGTGAATAAACAATAAGGTGCCAGATAAAGAACCTCTGGGAAATCCAGGGACTTCTGCGCCCACCACATCTGGCTAATTCATTTTTATTTTTTGAGAGACGAGGTGGCTATGGTGCCTAGGCTGGTCTTGAACTTCTGCCCTCAAGCTCTCCTCCTGCTTCAGCCTCCCAAGTAGCTGGGATTTGCTCGCTTTTAGCTACGGCTGTGATGTGGTGGGAGCAGTCACCATGCAGATCTCAAGAAAGGATTTTGGTATAAAGGGATTGCCACGGCCGCAGATGATCAGAAGTAATTACAACATCCTGTCTCCTGCACCAGTTCTTCCACACAGCTCAAGTAAAAGGGTCAAAACTGTAACCTGATTCTGTTACTTACGCATGGCACAACTGTAGGGAGTTGAAATGTTTTTATTCATCACGAAGACAGTACCGGGGTCAGTTTTCCCAACATGCTTAACTTCTATCTTCTCAGTTCGGGGAGTTAATGATAACTGCCTGGCTTTCTCTTTATTAAAGAGGTCATTCCGCATTTCTGTCAATTCTGTCGGCGACAGCTGAGAAGCTGGAGATGTTGCTATAAATCCTGTGAAGAAGTTACAATAAATATGAAGACTGAAAAAAATGATTAACATACTGCCAAAACTGCGCTCAGAGGTAAAATTAAACCGATTTGTAATATTAACAAACCCCAGCGGAAGAAACAGAGCTGGCCCAGATATGTGTCTCTACTTTTAAATCTGGCTCTTTCACATCAGATGGCTATTTCCCACCAATTTCCTCTGTCGTGTTTCCAATCAGTGCTTTACAATAAGGGGCAAAAAGTAACCAGGAAACGGAGTCAAAACTGGACTAGAGTCATTGGGAAGGTGAAGAAAGTGGTCGGTTTGAAAAGGTCTGAAGGAAAAGAATAAAATTTCAGGAAACTAAAGGTCCCATACCAAAACTATCAATATCCAGAATGAGAAACGCTGAGTTTATTTCCGAAAAGCCAAATCACGGGACCTGCCAAGGCAAGTCCGAGTACTCCCAGGGAAGACATGGACAGATGTGCACGGAACGTGCGTTGCTTCCCAGAGGCGGCCCAAGCTCCTCCCGCGGCCTGACCCTGACCCCTGCACTTGCCCCTGTCCTTCTCCAGCCCCTGGTTCCCATACATTTGTCCTCCCAGGCTGTGCAAGGCCGAACGCCGCGGCGGGACTGAGAAACCCTCCTCCTTCCTCTGCCCCGCTGGACGTCCCCGGCCCCGCCTCAGGTCCAATCCAGACAGACAACACTTTCTAGGCCTCCTCCCTGTCCCCATGGCCTCTGAAACTCACTCCAGCTGATCCCCAAACCGGATGCCACCCGCCAGAGCCGCAGCGCCCGGACACCCATGGTCAGCGCCTCCATAGCAGCGATGAGAACGTCGCGCGCAAGTCCTTCTTCGCCCTCCTCCCCCGGAAACGGAGCGCGCACTCGGAGTTCCGCAGGACAGTTATGTTCCGGACCCAGCACTCAGACTGCGCACGGCCACCAGGGGGCGTTAGGTCTCGCTGGGGATTCCGGGGCTGAGACCCCGAGATTCGGAGCCGGGCGCGTTACCTGTGCTCGATACCTGGGTGCTGTCACCGACCGAGAGGTGCAGGGCCCCCAGAGCGGTCGGCCTGCCTACCACCCACCACGTAGGCTCTGCAGGGAAACAGAGTCCCACAGGCGTCGTTGCCCTCCGCCTTCCGGCCTCTGCAGGTTCGATTCCGGCCACCCAGGTGAAGCGCTTGCTTCCCTAAAAGAATATATGTTTTTGGCGGGGGGGGCGGGGAATGGGGAAGGCGTCTTCTGTTTTGTCAGCGATGACATCTTCTAGCGCGTGTCTCAACTTTCAATTGTGCCGGGTAGGTTCTTAGTTCGGCTGGAGTGGGTCTGCACCCCGTTCTCCTCTTAGCCATGGTAATAGAGGCCTCGAGACATGTCGCCTTGACTTTGGAGAAGACGTTGTAATTCGTAAGAGCTCTACAAATTTTCTAGTTTAGTTTATGTAGTACAGGATGTATAGGAGAAGGCATCCCGGGGCAGAATTTTTGTCTCTAGTCCACTGATGTATCCCAAGCGCGCAGAACAGAGCACAGCTCACAGTCAGCGCTCAACAGATGTTTCTTAAATGAATGAATGAATGAATGCCCTTGCAGGCAAAACTCAGCGCATTGTCTAATTCCTCTGTCCTACCAGGACGTGAGTGTTATTTGAAGTAAGCACTCCGTAGGTACAGGATGGAAATGTTTTCACTTACAGTAGGTTAATATTGTGGCTTTACTTAAGAGTGTCAAATTCAGCCTTTCCCCCACTCTGTCCTTTGCCTTGCAATTGGAATGCGCCGCCACCAGGTGGAAGTGCCGTCTAAGGTACAAATATGACCCTGCGCCACGATAGACTGACTCTGTCCTTGGCCCAAATGTTACACTCACAACCACTGCGCCAGGAAAGTATAAGTATCTTCACTTTTTCAAACGGGAAATTAAGTGACGGAGCTTGGATTTACATCCAGGCTACATTTTACCAGGCTATATTTCATTTAAGATCCTAATTCAAACCACGAAATGTACATATATACATATAGGGTTGGGGAGTGAGTGTATCTTTTACTTCCTCAAATTTGCATACGATTCCCATGAAAGCTCTCTGTTTCGTCGGCCTTTTAGAGCCTGCACCCATTTAACCTTACCTAGAAACACTCTAGTGCCCTTAGAACATCTTAGAGCCACGTTGAAGCAAAGCCTCTGAACATAAACTTAAGCAAGTTTGATCATAAACCCATTGGAGGCAGGTAATTGGAGTTCACCAGTATGAGAAATTAACCTAGTTGAAAGGTTGTCACTAGTGATAATGGCCAAAAAATACTATGTACCAATCAGAGGGCTGGGTTTATTAATTTTCACAACCTACCCAAGCAATTGGCACAAAAATCTTCATTTTCCAGGAAAAAAAGTTCAGGTTTTAAGAGTTCGAGAGACATGCCCAAGGTAAATCTTAGGCCAAGAATTGCCCCCAAATATTTTCTTACTCTGAATCCCCTCTCTTGCCTTCTTTATCAACCAGCTCCCCAAATCTTAGTCTCACTCTGTCAGTGTCTCTGCCAAATAAAAAGAATCAAGTCTGTGACAGTAAATATCTAAGATAAGCCTGGCTTGTTACTGTGCCAGAAAGCCTATAACTAACTATAAAATACAGACAAACAGAAACATGTTAAAAAGGACGGGGTACCAAACTCAAAGGGGCTCCCGTTGTCCAAATTTGGGAGAGTTTGCATAACACAAAGAATAATGCTGAAATTTTATGACATGTACACTAAAAATTAATGAATCCGTAATGATACTCAAGAATAAATAAGTGTGGAAAGAATGAAGGGAGTTTTCTGTACCAAAACAATGCCAGATAATAAAAGTCGTATGAATAATAGAATAGGGAAAATCACCATTCTGCATCTACCAATGTAACCATTGGTACAGGAAGGGATCATCAATAGATGCTAAAACCAATAGAGAAAGTTTGTTGAGGATCAATATATTCACATAGTCTCTAAGTATCACCTCACAAATTACTGACAAAATACAAATGGATAAATGAAACTTTTCAAAGGAGAAATCTGGTGGATATCATCGTCAAGTGGTCAAACGTATTGTCACCCAAAATGAGACAATCTGACTTTATTTGTGCTTCTTGGTTGTGATATAAACAATATAATCTATGTAGTATTCCTCACATAAATATTTAACCTGAATCTAAAGAATTATGAGGAAATCAGGTATATCCAAAAAGTGATATAGTCTACAAAACAACTGACCTAAACTCTTCAAAAATGTAATGTATGAAAGATGAACCCAAAAAAGTCAAGAAACTGTTGTATCCCTTGTAAGTTGGATTCCTAGGTATTTTATTCTCTTTGAAGCAATTGTGAATGGAAGTGGGAAAACCTAGGTAGTACCATTCAGGACATAGGCATGGGCAAAGACTTCATGTCTAAAACACCAAAAGCAACGGCAGCAAAAGCCAAAATTGACAAATGGGATCTCATTAAACTAAAGAGCTTCTGCACAGCAAAAGAAACTACCATCAGAGTGAACAGGCAACCTACAGAATGAGAGAAAATTTTTGCAGTCTACTCATCTGACAAAGGGCTAATATCCAGAACCTACAAAGAACTCAAACAAATTTACAAGAAAAAAACAAACAACCCCATCAAAAAGTGGGCAAAGGATATGAACAGACATTTCTCAAAAGAAGACATTCATACAGCCAACAGACACATGAAAAAATGCTCATCATCACTGGCCATCAGAGGAATGCAAATCAAAACCACAATGAGATACCATCTCACACCAGTTAGAATGGCGATCATTAAAAAGTCAGGAAACAACAGGTGCTGGAGAGGATGTGGAGAAATAGGAACACTTTTACACTGTTGGTGGGATTGTAAACTAGTTCAACCATTATGGAAAACAGTATGGCGATTCCTCAAGGATCTAGAACTAGATGTACCATATGACCCAGACATCCCATTACTGGGTATATACCCAAAGGATTATAAATTATGCTGCTATAAACACACATGCACACGTATGTTTATTGCGGCACTATTCACAATAGCAAAGACTTGGAATCAACCCAAATGTCCATCAGTGACAGATTGGATTAAGAAAATGTGGCATATATACACCATGGAATACTATGCAGCCATAAAAAAGGATGAGTTTGTGTCCTTTGTAGGGACACGGATGCAGCTGGAAACCATCATTCTTAGCAAACTATCACAAGAACAGAAAACCAAACACCGCATGTTCTCACTCATAGGTGGGAACTGAACAATGAGATCACTTGGACTCAGGAAGGGGAACATCACACACCGGGGCCTATCCTGGGGAGCGGGGAGGAGGGAGGAATTGCATTGGGAGGTATACCTGATGTAAATGACGAGTTGATGGGTGCTGACGAGTTGATGGGTGCAGCACACCAACATGGCACAAGTATACATATGTAACAAACCTGCACGTTATGCACATGTACCCTAGAACTTAAAGTATAATAATAATAAATAAGTTAAAATAAATAAATAAATAAGTAGATTCTGAGGGAAAAAAAAAAAGAAACTGTTGTAAATTAAAGGAGACTAAATAGATCTACATTTATTATCAGTGCATGGTCCTTGCTTGGATTTTGGATCAGGAAAAAAGTTTACGAAGAATGTTACTGTGACAGAGAAACTTGAACATAAACTATATACTAAATAATATATCAATGTTATATTTCTTGGATATGATCATAGTGTCATGGTCATATAGGAAATAATCCTCGTTCTTACGATATATATATTAAAATATCTAGGAACCAAATATCACTATGCCTATAACTAACTCTCAAATGTTTCAGCAAAAATAGGGAGCTCCATACTGAGGGAGGGAACAAGACAAATTTAGCAAATGTGGCAAAATGTTAACAATTAGGGGGCCGGGCGCGGTGGCTCAAGCCTGTAATCCCAGCACTTTGGGAGGCCGAGACGGGCGGATCACGAGGTCAGGAGATCGAGACCATCCTGGCTGACATGGTGAAACCCCGTCTCTACTTTAAAAATACAAAAAACTAGCCGGGCGAGGTGGCGGGCGCCTATAGTCCCAGCTACTCGGGAGGCTGAGGCAGGAGAATGGCGTGAACCCGGGAGGCGGAGCTTGCAGTGAGCTGAGATCCAGCCACTGCACTCCAGCCTGGGTGGCAGAGCGAGACTCTGTCTCAACAACAACAAAAAAAAATGTTAACAATTAGAGAATCTAAGTGAGGGTGTTAGTTGAACTACTCCTTCAACTTTATTCTGAAAAGTTTCAACGTTAAAACTTTGGAGAATAACTTCAGTGGTTTTCAACCATGAAAGTTTATTTTGCTTATGTTGTCTGTCAGTGACAGCAGCCACCAGCCAATCGTGGCTCTGCAGCTTTATTCCAGAATTCAGGCTGTAGAAGCAGCCCCTACTTGGTCTTGTGCTTCTTGTGGCAGAGGGAAAAGAGTGCAGTAACCACCTTGTGCACTGGCTCTTAAGAGCTTCTGTTCAGACTCACCTATGTCTCAGCCACACAGTCCCCTGGCCCCAGCAAGTCCCATGGCCAAGACCAATGTCAATCAGGTAGGATGCCTCCTGCAGGGAGCCAGTAGATGAAGTTATGTACTTCACATTCAAGGAGGAATGCAAATCACTGGAATCAAGATTGAATAATAAAGCCAGGTTTCATGGCTCACTCTTATAATCCCAGCACTGTAGAGCAACCGAAGTGAGCAGATCCCTTGAGCTCAGGAGATGGAGACCAGTCTGGATAACATGGCAAAACCCCGTCTCTACAAAAAAGTACAAAAAAATCAGCTGGGTGTGGTGGTACTTGGGAGGCTGAGATGGGAGAATCACCTGAGCCCAGGAAGTCGAGGCTGTAGTGAGCTGTGATTGCATCACTCCATTCCAGCCTGGATGACAGAGTGAGACCCTGTTCCAAAAAAAAAAAAATCCAGTGACACAGTAATTTTCCCGAGATCACAAAGATGATCTGGGGCTCAGTCTCAGATCTGGCTGTCTCCAAACCCTATACTTTCTTTGTTCTCAAATTCATATGCTTTTTAAATCCAAATATTTGGTTTCACATTTTCAAATCATTATACATTTACTTGTTGGGATATTTTGTCTTTTAATTTAAAGCTTCCTAATGAAAAGTTTCACTCTCAGTTCTTTTTTTGATTCACAAGTTCTTACCAAAACCCCACACAGGATACCATTGTTGAGAGTTCTCAATGCCTCTATCAGCTACCCCATTCAATACATATCCTTATGTTCCTCCTACTGACCCAACATGCAAGATACCAAACATGTGGTTCTGTGCCTCGCAGAGCTGTCCTTTTAATCAGTTTGTGTTAGTCCAGGTACTCTGAAGAACAGATACCAAGACAAAGTTAAGTATGCAAGGAATTTGTTAGGAGAGATGCTTGTAAGGGAAAAGGGGAAGGTGGCCAGGTAAGGCTGACCCCATGTGAAGAAGAGAAGGAAGGAAAATTGAGTGAACACATTCTTGACCACCAGTGGGGTCTAATGAAGTTTCAGCAAGATCATCAGGTGAATCCCCAAAGCCAAAGTGGGCATGCCTCAGTGTCCCCACTGCGCTCAGTCTGGCTGGGAGCAGCCGCTGGGAAGCAGGAAGCATGTTTGCCTCAAAGCAAACATGTTGATATTTCAGAGCTCAGCAGCTGGGGCCCTGGGTCAGTTACACTGCCTGTAATTGAAGGTCTAGGAAGCATATAAACTAAGCTGTATTTTGGGATTCAAATAATTGCATAAGCACTTGACATGCATTTTACATGTCTGCATAATAAAAACACATTTGTATCAATTATCTTACATCAGGGCTGAACACCCTCTACTTCCACCTGAGGACAAATTGCTGTGAAATAACAAGAGATGAATAGGCAGGTGCAACCCACGGCTTTTTTTTTTTTTTTTTTTCTCTTGATGTGTGATGTCTTGAGGCTAAATGGTACCTTTATTTCAACATCATTCCTTATCAACTCCTTTGTGAGCTGAGGGAGGCAATGGGGTGTGTGTGTGTGTGTGTGTGTGTGTGTGTGCTCGCACACGCGTGCACATGGGGGTAGGGGGTGATGGTGAGAGGGTTCTGGAAAAATGAAAGGCAGATGAATACAAAGATATATACATAGTCCACTCCTTCAGCTATCATTTCTTCTCAAACCATCTCTTTTTATCAGATATTTCCTAATAGTAAGGGGCGAACCAAGGATACACATCACAGATAGACTTTCTTGTACAAAATATTTTTGTTTCTTTCACAGAAAATTATAATGTATATACATATATGTATATTCATGAATTGTGTTAAGAAAATAATTTTTATGTTTCCAACCCTCATTAATAAGTACTAAATAATGTTTATTTAAAATGATGATATGGTAAGTGTTGAAAATTATAAATATACAACTTGAAGAGATAGTACAGATCATAATTCCACTCCCCTCTTTTGATAGATAGAGAAGATGAATCACAGAAAGGCTAGTATTTGGCTCAAGGCCATACAAAATACTAGTATAGCATCTGGGGTCATTGGAAACGCCAGAGAATGCAGAAAATGCCAGGACTCCTGAAACTAGCAAGTGGTCCTTAAAACGCTCTGAATTGGCCTGGCGCAGTGGCTCACGCCTGTAATCCCAGCACTTTGGGAGGCCGAGACGGGCGGATCATGAGGTCAGTAGATCAAGACCATCCTGGCTAACACGGTGAAACCCTGTCTCTACTAAAAATACAAAAAAAAAAAATTAAATTAATAAAAAATAAAATTAGCCGGGCGTGGTGGCAGGCACCTCTAGTCGCAGCTACTCGGGAGGCTGAGGCAGGAGAATGGCGGGAACCCGGGAGGCAGAGCTTGCAGTGAGCCGACATCGCACCACTGCACTCCAGCCTGAGCGACAGAGCGAGACTCTGTCTCAAAACAAAAAAAGAAAAAGAAAAAGGAAAAAAAAATGCTGTGAATCATCCCACCCTGCAGCAGTCGCACCAAATCCTTCATTTCATAGCTTTGTGAACACTGCAAGAATTCGGCTCCCATTCTTAGAAAGTCAAAGATGTACTAATCCCTCAAACACATGTTAATATGGATTTTCTTTGATGAAAAGGAACAAATACATTCTTCAAAAGTAAACTTCTCCCTAGTCCCTCATCCTATTTCAGAGCAAGAAAGCCTATTAGACTAACAGCAAGCTCATTTAGAGTCGTTTAGGGGTGGGGGCTGCTCATGGTTCCTTCGGAGTAGAGTTAGAGTTGATTAAGGTAACGCTCTTTTGGTCAAACAAGATACTTTCCTTCAAAACCCCTTCCCCTTAATTATACGTAATTTTTTTTCTACTCCTTCATTGTTTGAAATTCCCAGCTTGGCCTGCCTTATTCCGCGTCCCTTAGCGTTGACACTTACCTGCCTTCCCTCCCCTCCCCACCATCCAATCGACCTATCCTGGGAAGAAGACACAAAATGGGTCCTGATCACCCAAAACCACCTACACCCACTGACCAACTCCTGAAATGTGGTATAGTGAGGGAGAAAAGCCTAGGTTTGATCCCAGCTCTCCCCTTTGTAGCCGTATGACCTAAATCAAGTTGAATTATAATTTACTTAATCATACTCTCTCTCTCTCTCTCCTCTCTCTGATGTACACTTAGGATATTTATAATATTTTGCTGCAGTGAGCATCTGTCTATGTAATATCTGTGCACTGGTGTAAGTATTTCTTCAGGAGAGGTTCCTAGCAATGGAACTGCTTGGTCAAGGTTCCATGCATATGACATTTTGATAGAGACTGCCGAAATGTCCATCATAGCCATTACCACACAAGACACAGTGGAAAGATGTTTCTTTTAGATAACAGTTGTGAATATTTTCCTGGTGGTAAAAGGCAACACCTTCATCCATCTTTGCATTTGTGACTGAAGTCCAGAGTCACACCCTCTAATCTTGCACCTTTTCTGTTTCATATTCAAGACCTTGTCAAACCTATCCTGGTACTTATCTACTGGGGTCATCACAGAAAATGCAAACCCAGAGCCCATAATTTCAACTTCTTGTCAATCTCTCATCCAAAGGGCTGGATTTTATCTCTAAATCCTGTTATTACCTTTTCCACCACACAATTGCATATCTTTAATTAGAATGAGTTGATCCAGCTGGACCTTTCTTAGTACTTTCCTCTTGATTCCCTGTCTCCTAATTGTTTTTACATTTTTTATTGTTGTTCTACATTACACAAAAATATAGTCTCCCTATCAAAATTCAAACATTAAGAATATTTAGGGAGTAAAGCATAAAAGTCTTCCTTCTTAATCTTTTTGTACTATCTATATGTCTATAGCTATATCTCAAACATTCTTTTGTAATCCATTATTTAACATCTAACTGCTCCGTAATGATGGCATTTGGGTTGCTCAAATAAATCCCCAAATAGAAGTGGTAAGGCAATGAAATATAAGGACAAGAAGAATAAGGAAAAAATAACTCCCTGAACAATTCTCTCTGTGACAACTGTGGGAGTATTTTGATAACTGTTGGCAACAGGACACTGCATGTGATGTGGGGAAGGAAACCTTGGCATTCAAACAAGCAAATGGTTTGGCGACAGTTTATTAAATTTCTGCCATGCTTGCAAATGCCAGTAGCAATTTCTCAGACTGCAGAATTGCTATATGTGACAGGTTTGAGACTGTTTCACAATCGTCATCAAATAATTCATCCTTCAAAATTAAAAATTATATGAACTCTTTGAATAATTGTCACTTCTAAAACAAATGTTCTACTGGAGTTTATGGATTTCACTCGTGCATTTTGAACGCTTCTCTGCCATACAATGAGAATAAGCAAAGCATCCAGGTAACATTATATGTAATTTAGTCTTACCAGAAGATTTCTATCAGACTATTAAATCTTCTTCAGACAAAAATAGTCCCTGTTTCTTCTTACATTTATAGCTGTAAATGCCTACCTTTTAAAAGACTTTAACATTACACTTTAAGGAGATAGAATAAGAAGAGAAAACTAAATCCAAAGTTGTGGAAGAAAGGAAATTATATAGATTCAAGCAAAAACCAATGAAATAGAGACTAGGTAAACAATACAGAAAATCCAAACAAAAAGTCAATTTTTTGAGAAGTTAAACAAAATTGACAACCCTTTAGCTACTGACAAAGAAAAGAGAAAATATAAATTATTAAAAATCAGGAATGAAACAGACCATATTATGACCAATCTTACAGAAATAAAAAGGATTATAAGGAAAACTATGAACAACTATATGCCAACAAATTAGATAGCTTAGATGAAATGGGCAAATTCCTAGAAAGACACAATTACCAAAAATGTAGTGAAAGAAATAAAAAATCTGAATAGGCTTACACGAAATAAAGAGCTCAAATTAGTCATTTCAAAATGTTCCATCAGTAAAAGACCAGGTCCAGATGGCTTTACTGATGAGATCTGCAAAACATTCAAAGGAGAATTAATACCAGTTCTTTACAAACTCTTTCAAAAGGTGGAAAAAGGGGGAGCACTTTCTAACTCACTTTATGATGCCAGAATTAGAATTACCCTGACACCAAAACCAAAGAAATCACGAGAGAACAGAACAAAGTAAAACTATAGACCAATAGCCCTTAGGAATATAGAAGCAAAAATTCCTCAACAAAATACCAGCAAACTTAACCCAGCAACATATAAAAATGTTTTCACATATCAGTATAATCAATGTGTAACATACTATATAATAGAATAAAGAACAGAAACTACATGATCATCTAAATAAATACAGAAAAGGTATTTTACAACATCCAATACTCTTTCATGATTAAAAAAATGCTCAATAAATTATGAATAGAAGGGAAATTGCTCAACCTAATAAACATTCAACAAACTAGGAAGAGGCATGAAAAGCAGTAAGATGACCCACATCATTAACCTCAGGGAAATGTACATAAAAGTAAAATGAGATACTACTTTATACCCACTAGAGTGGCTATAATTAAAGAGGCCAATATTCACAAGTATTAGTGAGGAGGTAGATATATTGGAGCCCTCACACCCTGCCTGTGGGAATGCAAAGTAGTACGGCTGATTTAGAAAACAGGCTGGCATTTCCTCAAAATGTTGAACATGGAGTTATCATGTAACCTAGCAATTCAATTTATACATAAATACCAAGAGAGTCTAGGTAGAGTGGCTCATACCTTTAGTTCCAACACTTTGGGAGGCTGAGGCAGGAGGATCACTTGAGCCCAGAAGTTTGAGACCAGCCTGGGCAACATGGTGAGATGCTGTCTCTTAAAAAAGAAAAAAAGAAACCAAGAGAAATGAAAATGTGTGTCCATACTAAAAATGGTGCATGAATATTCATAGCAGTATTAGTCACAGTAGCCAAAAAGTGGAAACCAATCAACTGTCCATCAACTGATGGATGGGAAACAAAATATGGTATGTCCATACAATGGAATATTACACACACACAAAAAAGAATGAAGTACTGATATATGCTACAACATGGATGAATCTAGAAAATATTATGTTAAATGAAAGAAGTCCACCACAAAAAAATATGTGTTGTATGATTTCATTTCCATTAAATGTATAGAATAGGGAAAGCTATAGAGACAGAAAGTAGATATGTAATTGATTAGGACTGGAGAAGTAGGCTGGGAAATCGGGAGTGACTGCTAATGGGTATTAGCTTTCTTCTAGGAGGGACTAAAATGTTCTAAAACTAGATGCAGTGATGGTTGCAGATTCCTGTAAATATATTAAACAATATTGAATTTATTTATACTTTAAATGGATGAATTGTATGGTATGTGAATTATATCTCAATAAAGCTGTTAAGAAAATTTCTGACCTGTCTGGCTGGCCTTCTGAGTGGATGCCTAATTCCTAGTCCATTAATCATGACGCTTGCCTCTTCCCATCAATCTTGACATACCTGGGGAGAAGACACAGCTGAGTTCTGACCACCTAAAACTAGCTGAATGCAACCATCAGAAACTGCCTCTGAGTGTCTAATATAACAGGCTCCAGAGCCAAGCTGCCTACATGCAAATCCCCGCTCTCCACTTCTTGGCCTTGTAACTTTGGGCAAGTTTATTTCCACTTCATGCTTCCAAATAATCATATGAAAAATTGCATTAATAGTATTACCTGCTTCATAGTATTTGGGGATGACTAAAGCACTTAATGCATAGAAGGCATTTAGCAATGTCAGGTCATTCAATAAAACAGGTTATTGCTACTGAAACTAGCCTCTTCATACCCTGGAGGCTGATTCTAGCCCAGGTTTTTGGATGACTTTTTACTCTACTTCACATGGGAGTGACGGAAGTCACCTTCGCTAGACTCCTTAATGCAGCAACAGGCACTAGACTACTTTGCTATGCCATGAATTGGCAGCACAGCCATTTGGGCATGGGAAGCAGATTAGCACATAGCCATAGTTAAATGGAATTTTGTGTGTTTTTTAATTTTACAATTCTCTGAATCAAGTGTGTATCAACTAAAGGGACTCTTATTACCTCATTCTTAGAAAAACAACTGTATCGTGGTTTACCAGAGAAACAAACCAAAAGATCATATGGATTTCGATGATATAGATGTAATAAATCTATAATAGATTTATTATAAGGAAATGGCTCATGCAATTATGGAGTCTGAGAAGTCCTACAATCTGCAGTTGACAAGCTGGAGACCCAGCAAAGGAGATGGTATAGTTCCAGTCTACATCTGAAGACTGACAACCAGGGGACTGACGGTGTAAGTTCCAGTCTGAAGGCAGAAAACCAATGTCTGTGCTCAAGCAGTCAGGCAGACAGAGTGACTTGTCCTTTCCTCTAATTTTGTTCTAGTCATGACCTCAATGGATGAGATGGTGCTCACCCACACTGGGGAAAGCAATCTGTTTTACTCAGTCAACTGATTCAAATATTCATCCTTCCAGAAACAGCCTCACAGACACACCCAGAAATAGTGTTTAATCAGATATCTGGGCACCCATGACCCAGTCAAATTGACACATAAAATAAGCTATCACAGGTCTACCCCTTGTCAACTTGGCATCCATACACTTCTCCTTAACCCATAGTTAATCTTCAAATAAAAACATTAACAAGGTTGTAGTTCCACCTAACATGATTCAACCATTCTGTGTACAACTGAAAATACACTAACTCCTTCCACAGAAGAGATGACATCCTTGAGTGGTGCTTATTCTTCTTGATATCTCAAAACTTAAATATTAAGATGTAGAAGTAACAATACTTAAGTACTAGAAAGTCAAGTCATTATTCTTATATTACATGATAAGGGAATGAGAGAAAAGCAAACAATGATATTTGATATGTACATGTACACATATACACATATGGATATGTATGTGTATATATACAACAAAATATTTATAATAAAATAAGGAGGAAACACTCATGATAATCATGGTCCTCATTTCTGTAACAGTCACATAGCCGTAGTTGGTATTTATAACTACCTTCCTCCACTACCCCATCTATAGTCTCTTGCCTTTGGCAATCACCTCAGGTGGTACTTTACCTTGTAGAGTGACTCAAATCTTCATTCCTAAAGGATCTAGGCTGTAGTTTGTCCTGCACAGGTTGGATTATTATAGTTTTCTTTTTTTAATAATTTTTATTTTTTTGTAGGGATGGGGTCTAGCTATGTTGCCCAGACTGGTCTTGAACTCCTGGCCTCCAGTGATCCTCCCACCTTGGCCTCCTAAAATGCTGGGATTACAGACATGAGTCACTGCTTCTGGCCTGTTGTTGCAGTTTTCCATTGGCTGTAATCACAAGGTATGGTAATACTAAGAGACACTCCGAGGGATCTCCTTTATTCCAGAGACGCTCTTTATTACCTTCATTGTGGAGTAGTAGTCCAATTTCCCCTCAATAGTCAGCACCAGTCACCCCACCCAGCATGGTAGTTCCCTTCTTTGCCTGTTGATTCAGAGTATGAGGAGCCCAAAGTGGCCAAGTGGCAATCTTAACTTCCAATTCAATGGAATTGTTGTGTCTCCGGGGGAAGCATTCCTCCCTCCGGAACTAAGACCTTCAGGCCAGTGGGCCACGTGGTTGCAGGAACAGGAAGCAAACATTTTGCTAGTGGGTCACTAAGGATAATAGTGAGACGTGCCAATTCTATTTCCACCCCTTGATTCTTGAACTTATGAATCTTAACTATGGGCGAAGCAGCACAATATATTGGACACCAATTCAGAGGATATACAGCCTTCTAGGAAGCCTTGCCCAAGCCCTGCAAGGTATTATTACCTATTGTCACTGATGCTGTAACTGAGTCTTCAAAAGGCACTGTTCTATTTAGCCAGCTACTTCAGGATAGTAGGGAATGTGGTAAGACCAGCAAGGTCCGTATACCTGGGCCCATGGCCGCATATCTCTTGCTATGAATTGAGTTCCTTAATCAGAAGCAATGCTGTATGGAATACCATGATGGTGCATAAGGCATTCTGTAAATCTGTGGATAGTAGTTTTGGCAGAAGTGTTGCAAGCATTGAAGGCCAGTCTGTGTCTAGAGTAAGTATCTATTCTGGTATGAAAAAATGGTCCTCCTTCCATGATAGAAGCAGTGCAATGTAATCAATCTGCACCAGGTAGCTGGCTGATCACCCCAGGGAATGGTAGACTCAGTGTTGATCTTTGCTGCAGGCAGATTAAGCAGTCAGTGGTGGTCATAGCCAGGTTGGCCTTGGTGACTGGAAATCTATGTTTCTGAGCCCCTGCATAACCTCCATTCCTGCCACCATGGCCACTTCATTCATGAGCCTATTGGGTGATAACATGGGTGACAGGGAAAAGAGACCAACCTGATATCCACAGAATAGGTCATTCTATCCCCTTGGTTATTAAAATCCTCTTCTGAAGTCACCCTCTGGTGAGCGTTCACATGAGACACACATATCTTCACAATTTTTGCCCATTCAGAGAGGTCTCTCCATATGCCTCTTTTTCAAATTACCTGGTCACCAATTTTCTAATCACTTCCAAGTCCCTAACCATCCAGCCAGACCATTGGCCACAGACCATGAATCAGTACATAACCCCATGTCTGGCCATTTCTCTTTCCAAGCAAAGTGAACAACCAGTGCACTGCTCAAAGCTATGCCTACTGGGATTACTGGGATGATTTCTTTTCACCGCTGTCCTTCAGGGATGGCCCAGAGAGGGGCTGTGGTGCTGCAGTGCTTTTTTTTTTTTTTGAGACAGTGTCTTGCTTTGTCACACAGGCTGGAGTATAGTGGAGCAATGCTACCTCACTGTATCCTCAACCTTCTGAGTTCAAGCAATCCTCCCACCTAAGCCTCCTAAGTAGCTGGGACTACAAGTGTGTTCCATCATGCCTGGCTAATTTTTTATTTTTGTAGAGATGGGGTCTTGCTATGTTGCCCAGGCTGGTCTCCAACTTCTGGGCTCAAGCGATCCTCTCATCTTGGCCTCCCAAAGTGCTGGGTCCCTCCCATTTTTAGGTGGTGCTTGCATATCATGCAGAATCCTTTGTAAACCAGGCCTGAGTTTTCTCTTCCCCTGTCACCTGATTCTGGAGAAGTTTCAATGAGACCACAGGTGCAGGCTGGGAGAGAGAAGGCAATATAGCAGGAGTGGGGACCATGCACATTTGGGTCACTTCTTCACGTAACTTACTTGTACCTTCAAGTCCTGCACAGGTCTGATCATGTGTATACCACTTTCATTTAACAACTGAGTGCTGCTCTGCACACCCAATGTTATTGCTTTGTGGGTCCAATAACACTCCGCTTATAATGGGCCACTCAGGTCACAGGGTAACAATGGTCCATGGTTAAGTATTCAGTCTCTACTAAGGTCCAGTAGCAGGCCAAAAGCTGTTTCTCAAAAGGAAATTAGTTATCTGCAAAGGATGACAGAGCTTTGCATTAAAATCCTAAGGGCGTTCACTTTGATTCACCTTTAAAGGTCTGAAAAGGCTCCAATGAGCATCTCTATCTACCTCTGACACTTCAAGTACCATTGGATCTGGGGGTCATAGGGTCTACGTGGCAGAGAAGCTTGCACGGAGCCTGGACCTGCTGCAGAGCCTTTTCTCATTCTAGGCCCTACTCAAAACCAGCAGCTTTTTGGGGTGGTGGGGATGGGTCCTGAGGAGAATCAGCATTGTCTTACCTGGCAACAGCCTTGGTGGGGACAGGGGGGCATTCTAGTTTTCTCTAGAAATGTAGATTTAATGCCCTCAGAAGGGAATATAAAGAAATGCATTTATAAAGAAATGCAGTGAACATTATAAACGTTAAAAAAAAAAAAAGGCAGGGAGTGTGTTTGCAATTCCAGTTTTCAACTTTTCACTTACTTACAATCTGATTGCCGTTTGTGCAATTTGGGTGAGTTTCCCTGTTGGTAGAAATCATCTCTGATAACCATGGTGGATTTTATGCTCATTCCTTTCCTCTGCAATCTAAAATATTTTGACACCAGAAGGCCCTGAAGGTACAAGTAAGTTGCATGAAAATCAACATAGTGTGCTCTTACATGAATAAAAAATTTCCATCATTCTGTCAATGAGAATTTGAGAATCTAGGTGGTGATATATAACACATGCCCCAAATGTTGATCACTGATTATATAATTTACAAACAGGCTGGCTGGCTAATTTGTACTTGCTCTAGTTTCATGACACTCTATAATAGTTTAGAGCAGTGATTCGCAAGCTTTTTTCATTATATCCCCCACCCAAGTAACATTTTTAGACCTTTTCCTAATCTCCCCCATGACATTTTAATGCAATTGATCAATGATATATGTGTTTATGTACTGTATGTGTATCTGTGTTTTATAGATTAAAAGAGTAAGCTTTTTCTTCAACCCTCAACAGAATAATTTTCTTTCCCTTGTGAAAATATTGCCCCCGCTTGAGAATGCAGAGCCCAAAATAGGTATTCAGATTTTATGCAGTAAGAAAATGTAGGATGAACAATCTTCCTCAAATGCGGTTCTTCTTTGCAGCTTGTTATTTTCAGTAGCAGAAAAGGAGGTAGCTATTTTATTACATTTGAATATTGCCTTGCTGTTCCATGTGGTCCATGAATCACCATCACCTGGGAGATTGCTAGAAATGCAGGATCCCAGCCTCACCTCGTCCTGCTGAATCCGGATCTGCATTTTGAAAAGACTCTTTGTTGATTCCGATGCACCCTGGAGCCTGAGAAGCCCTGGTTGAGAGTTCAGTCCCCTACTCAGTTGGGAAACACTAAGTGTCACTAAGTGTGAATAGAAAAAAATAGGCATAGGCCCTAAAACCAAAGTTTATGTCCCCCCATCCCTTTCTCTCAAGTCCTCACTAATACCCCAAGTTTCTTTCTTAAAAGTCATCAATATTACTTTTCCAACTTAGACCTGAGTGTATTTTGTTCGCGTGTGTGAGAAAGGTTAATTTTATTTACTTCTCCTAAGCAAGCCAATGAAAGTCCCCATGGAGTTTCACCCTGCTAGCTCCTCTGCTTCTTTCCTTGTGCTCTTCTATTCTAAACAGCAGGGGCCTTAGACTCAGTTGGACAGAGCAAGATAAAAACAAGAAAGAACACAAATTTCTGTTTTTCTCTCCAATAAACTGACCTTTCAACTCTCAGTCAAGACCTCTTTAAAGTTAAACTTATTTTAATAGTGATCATTTCTCTTGGATTAAGTGAATAAGTGAACCCAGGAACACAATCAAGAGATTTTCTCTATTTTACTATTTTGAAGAGCCAGCAAGTTAGTGCAGGGGAAAAGGGTATATAATTAACTCAATATACTTGGGCCCCTTATTTATGAAGATGAGGTTAACTTATTAATTCTTTTATGTATGTGAAATTTTGAAATATGTGTAAAATAGGTGTGAAACATTTCAACCATACAGAAAACCAGAAAAAAATAGTGTAACGAATTCTAGATACCCACATCTAGTACTATGGTCTGAATGTTTGTGTTCCCCCAAAATTCAGATGTTGAAACCTAATCTCCAATGTGCTGGTACCAGGAGATGGGACCTCAGGGAGGTGATTAGGTCATAAGGCTAGGGCCCCCATGAATGGGATTAGAGCTCATGTAAAAGAGCCAGAGGGAACTCTCTCCCCTTCCATGGTGTAAGGACTCAGTGAGAGGCATTATCTATGAATCAGAAAATGGGCCCTCACCAGACACGGCATCTGCTGGCAACACCTTCCTCTTGGACTTCCCAACCTCTAGAACTGTGAGAAATGCATTCCCGTTGTTTATAAGCCACCCAGTTTGTGGTATTTCCTTATAGCAACCTGAACAAACTACAGCACATGGGTTAGCAATTTGCCACATTTTGCTGCTGCTTTATTTTTCTGAAGTATTTTAATACAAATTATGGATAGTATGACATTTCACCTCTAATTCTACAGTGTGTATGTTTTTTTTAAAAAGTAACTTTTTTATCATAAAAGATGAATTTTAATTAACTAAAACTGTTGAGTTTAAAACTGCAGGGATTTCCAGTAGTGAAAAGCTTCCATTATTCTTCCTATTGCTTTTTCTCCTACTAGCAAAGGTCAAGAAAAGAGCTTGAACCTGCTAGAATTGTTCCAAGTACCAGCTGAGGCTTTATTCTTTGGTGTTTCCAGAAAAGCCTTGACAGCAGAAAGCTAAATTCTCTTTCATCTTAAACCATTGATAAACTGTGGTCAAATTGGGCCAAAAGCCAAATCCTTCCTCACTGAAAAAATGCTGTGGAAAGATTTCACTAAATAACAGTAGCTCTTTCTTAACTAAGAATCTCAGTTAATATTTTGGTGCTTTTAAATGCAGAAAGAGGGAAGGGAGGATAGAAAAAGTGATAAAAGGAGAATCAGAAGAGAAAGGAGAAAATAAATAGATGATCTTATGAACCCCAATTTATATCCCCCAATCAAGACATCTCTTTCTTCTATCTCTCTATAGCCCTTTCTATTCTAACATTATCTACCCACTACAATAAAATTAGGTATACTTTAGGCCCGATGCAGTGGCTCACTCCTGTAATCCCAACACTTTGGGAGGCCGAGGCGGGTGGATCACTTGAGGTCAGGAGTTTGAGACCAGCCTGGGGAACATGGTGAAACCCCATCTCTACTAAAAATACAAAAAAAAATTAGCCAGACATGGTGGTGCGCTCCTGTAATCCCAGCTACTCAGGAGGCTGAGGCACAAGAATCGCTTGAACCTGGGAGGTGGAGGCTACAGTGAGCCAAGATCACGCCACTGCACTCCAGCCTAGGCCACAGAGCAAGACTCTGTCTCAAAATAATAATAATTATTATTATACTTTAAACAGAGACAGAGAGAAAATGTGTTTCAATTCAGTGGCTGGGGGCAGTAGAGAAAAAATATCTGTAGTAGTTGAGTCCAGGTCGCTTATCATTTTGACGTCTTTCCAGCACTAATATGTGGTTTTGTTATTAGAAGAATTGCTTAATCTGGCTGGGCGCGGTGACTCACACCGGTAATCTCAGCATTTTGGGAGGCCAAGGCGGGCGGATCGCTTAAGGCGAGGAATTCGAGACTAGTCTGGCCAACATAGTGAAACCCCGTCTTTACTAAAAATACAAACATCAGCTGGGTGTGGTGGCACATTCCTGTAATCCCAGCTACTCAGGAGGCTGAGGCAGAAGAATCACTTGAATCCAGGAGGTGGAGCTTGCAGTGAGCTGAGATCGGGCCACTGCAGCCTGGGAGACAGAGAGACTCCGTCTCAAAAAAAAAAAAAAAAAAAAATTGCTTAATTCGGCTGGGCACAGTGCAGTGACTCACGCCTGTAATCCCAGCATTTTGGGAGGCCAAGGCAGGCGGATCACTTAAGACCAGGAATTTAAGACTAGTCTGGCCAAATGGTGAAACCCTGTCTCTACTAAAAATGCAAAAATTTGTCAGGCATGGTGGTGCATGCCTGTAATCCCAGCTACTCAGGAGGCTGAGGCACGAGAATAGCTTGAACCTGGGAGGTGGAGGTTGCAGTGAGCTCAGATCCTGCCACTGCACACTGCACTCCAGCCTGGGAGACAGAGTGACATTCTGTCCCAAAAAAAAAAAAAAAAAAAAATTTAAATTGCTTAATCTTTGTTTCTGAATTTGCAGACTCAAACATAAGAGCAGTGTAGTTTTCTATTTGCAAATGCCTTTAAGATCACATATCTCAGTCCCATTTTCTGTATACAAGGAACCAAAGTTCCAGAGGTGGCTTCTCAGAGACTGGGTCTGAGGGAAAAGCTCTTTGCTTCTGGAATGGCCAGTATATCTCTACCTTTGGTTTTTAGTGCTCCAGGATGTTGAGTCCCTATCCTAGGAAGGAATAACAAGGATGGTCACTTCCGCCACAGGCCCTCACCCTACATCCTGCTTGTTAAACATCATCCACCCCAAGGGGGACTTTCAAAGCCTCTGCTGGTCCCCGCCATTGTGTGCCCTGGCTCCAAGCCAACAGACAAGCATTTGAACTTCTGTCTCTGTGATGACGCCTAGCTTCAGGGAATCAACAACCTGGCCTTCTTTATAATGCTAAGCTTCAAGGAAGAAAATATCTGGCAAAACTGGTCCCATTCCCAGGAGCACTCCCATCTATAAGGTACAAGGCCAGCCTTATCATTCTGTGAAACCAGGAAGCATTTTAAAGGCTGTGATATGAGAAAATAACTCCTTTCTTGACTTCTCCAGAGAAACAGAAATCTTGGCTAGTAGGGTAGACAGAATGTTGTCACTGTCACTTAACAGAATATCAGTTATGAAACTAAACATTAATCTGCAGCTATTCCAGTAAGCTACTTTTCATTAGCGCCTAAAAGAGCATTCCAGAAAGACTAAAACCATCCACCTGGCTTAAAGGGGGCAGATCCAAGAACGCAGCGGAATTTCTAAATCTTTGGAAGTGAAAATGCATCATTCTGTTTCTTGTACATCCAATTTTCATTGCAGCAAGGGAGATTAAGTTTATCCATGATCTCTGACATCTTCTCAAAGATTTCTAAAGAGGAAAGACTGCAACTGATGCTGTTATTTTAGGTATATAATTCCATCATCATTAAGAATTTGATTAGCAAAAATATATATAAATGTTGACAGCTATTCATTAGAGAAAAAAATGTGTTCAGGATACATAGTAAACACCAAATAAATCATAAGCAGCCTGTTGTTGCTACATGCAATCTTATTTATCTGTCTTAAGTTGGAGTACCTAATAAATTCTGTACTTTGAAAGAATGTCCTAAGGCCTAGATCAAAGAAAAAGGGGGGGCTACAATGGATTTAATCTTTCTTTTCTTTCTGTACTCCAGGACAAATTCACAAAAATACAAAGGATTATTTTGAAATTGTGTTTTTCCTTGTTGGCACAGTGGGAGAAATATTCTCTTGGCAAATAGGCAAAGTAATAGAATCAGCTACTAAAAACTGAAGTATTACTGTTGCCAATTTGGCCCCATGAATTAAACACTTTAAAAACGGCCTGACTTTTTTACTAAGTACCCTGAAGAAATAATTAGACGAGGGTATAAATGTATAGGAATGTGCCTCACAGATTTAAAATGTTAAAAAAAAAATCAAAATGACCTGAAAGTAAATAAAATATGGGTTTGTTCAACAAGTTATTTTATATATATATATCCCTGCTGTCAAGGCAATGGTGCCATAAGGACTGATGTTGCTGTAGATTGGTTAACTTGGAAAGATGGTTGTAAGAATGAAGGTAACATGGCAGAGCTGTAGAGTAAAGCCTTCAGATACAGATAGACCTGGAATCATGTCCTTGTTCTGCTGTTGGCCAACTGGATGATCTGGAAATTTTATCTCACTCCGACCTTCATTTCTTTCATGTGAAGAATCAAAGTTGATAATGAAAATAGAACCCTTGGCAATGAGATTGGCATATTGAGATACTGAAGCTTAAAAGGTACCATTGGCTTAAAAAGGATATTGTTAAGTTTTAAAAACTTATGTATGTTATATAATCATACCCTTGTCAAATGATATATGGATTTATATATTCATCCAGTAGCCAAATATTTACTGAGCATTTATTAACAGACAAGCACTTGGTTAGGCAAAGAGACTATATAATAACAATAAGCCAAAAGTGACACAGACTTTGCCTTCAAAGAGTCCTGCTCATGATTGATTGTGATCAATTAAGTGTAAAACCCCAGCTATAACACTAGAGAGGAAGGGGATAATGAGAGCTTGCAAGAGTGGGGTTGGATCCAACTGGGAAGGGCAGGGAAGTTTCCTAAAGAAATGGCAGCTGAGCAGAGGCAGAGGGATGAGTAGCCTTTGACTAGATGAGATGGATAGAAATGAGGAGCCGTGCACGTAACAGTTAGGTACATTGAATCTAGAGTCAGCCAGGTGTGCTTCCAAAGCTCGCTCCACCACTGTCTTGGTTAGTTCAGGCTGCTGTTACAGAATACCATAGATTGAGTGGCTTAAACAACAAACATTTATTTCTCACAGGCGTGGGGGCTGGGAAGTCCAAGATTATACCATAGATAGAATACCATAGATTGAGTGGCTTAAACAACAAATATTTATTTCTCACAGTTGTGGCAGCTGGAAAGTCCAAAATTAATGTACTGGCAAATTTGGTGCCTGTGAGGGTCTGTCCTCTGGTTGATAGATGGCCATCTTCTCATTGTATCCATTTTCCCCTTGAGACAGAGTCTCGCTCTATCGACCAGGCTGGAATGCAGTGGCACGCTCACAGCTCACTGCAGCCTCAACCTTCCAGGTTCAAGACATCCTCCCACCCCAGCCTCCCTAATAGCTGTAACTACAGGCACGCACCACCATGCCTGACTAATTTTTTGTAGAGAGGGCATTTCACCATGTTGCCCAAGCTGGTTTCCAGCTCCTGGGCTCAAGCAATCTGCCTGCCTTGGCCTCCGAAAGTACGAGGGTGACAGGCATGAGCCACTGTGCCTGGCATATAAGCAGAGAGAGGAAGCAAGCTGTGTGTCTCTTCTCGTAAGGGCACTAATCCCATTCATAAGTGCTCCCCCATCGTGACCTAATCACCTTCCAAAGGCCCTACATCCTACTGCCATCACTTTGTGGGTTAGGATTTCAACACATCAATTTTGGGGGGGACATATTCAGTCAATAACAACTACCCACAAGCTGTTACAACTCTGGGCCTGTTGCTCAACTTCTCTGTCCCAATGACCTCACCTGTAAAATGGAAATAATAGTTTTCCTTATTCAATATGATTATGAGGATTCAATTCTTAAAAGACACTATGAAAAAAGCTTAGCCTAGTGCCTAATTCATAGCAATTGCTTAGTAAATGTTAGATAATACTAAAGAAATAAAAGAATGAAGAATCAAATCAACTGCATAGCAGAAGCAGCATATGCCAAGGCTCTGTGGGAACTCGATGAGAAAAAAAGGTGAAGCCCTGTTGTTTGTTCTGCTTTTATTCTAAACACTGCTGGAAACCATTGAGGACTTTATGCAGGGGCACTCTGTGGACTCCATCCTCTTCCTCTCAACCTTTATGCTACAGCCACACCTTCTGACTCTTTCTCTAGTACTTGTGACAAGGCCTTTGCCCATGATGTCCCCTTTTCACAGACTCTTCTTTCTACCTGCCTTCTCTTACCTCCTTCAGACTCCAGCCTTCAGATTCCCCTGGGAAGTCTTCCCTGACCTCCCTGATAGCAAGTCCTTTTTAAACAGCACCCTCAGTGCTATTAAATCGCTTTGCCTGATTTATGTCTCTCTCTCCCACCTACATCTTCACAAGATGAGACACTGTCTGATATTGCCTGCGGTTGTATCCCCATCCACTAGCATAGTGGCTGGCTTATTGTAGGTGCTTATTTCACAGTGGATAATGGAAGATGGAAAGAATAGAAAAGAAAGAGGGAGGGGGAAACGTGGAGAAAAATAAGGTGGGGTGGGGAGGCATTGAGGCCAGCTCAATTTCAGACATTGATTTTGAGTGGCACATCTAGGTAGGGATTTCTGAAAACAGATGTGTAGGTCAAGAGATGTACACTAAGGAGTCCTTAGAACATGGGAACTCACTTAAGCAAGTGAATGAAGAAGAGCAGAGTCTTTGGATACAAGGCTTGGGGTCACTAACTATCAATATGGACAAGTTACAAAGTCACTGAATCCTCTTTAAGAGCCACACAGAGACAGAACTTGATCCCAGCCACACAGACCCCCGATTGCATGCTTCCCATCTCCCCAGGCTGGTCACTTGGAGCACCCTGAATATTGATCATACATAACTGAGACACTCCTAATGGTTTGGCTTCTGAAGTTTATTAGGTACTTACTGATATCCATCAGTTAGAGATAGTGTTATTGAAATACGCATAATCATACCTTTTCCCCTGTTCCCTCTAAGGTGTTGCAGAGATCTAAAGAGAAAATGCACACGAAAAGACTTTCCAAATATCAAGTGTCAAACACGTGAAGATGACATTGTCATTACAGAGATCAAGTGACAATATTAAGGATGTTTTTTTCTTCTTCCTAGGAGGGAGAAATACATTGCGTTGGAGTCCATCTTTTTAGATACTTTCATGGTTGCCTCAGTCTATTCAAGATTGTTTTTTATTTTTATTTTTACCACTCAAGCTGTTTTAACAAAATACCTTAGATTAGGTAATGTATAACAAAAACTTATTGTTCACACATCTGGAAGCTAGGAATTCCAAGATCAAGGCACTGACTGCATCAATATCTGCTGAGGGCTCGCTCTTTGCTTCAAAAATGGCACCTTGTGGCTGTGTGCTGACATAGTTGAAGGGCAAACTAGGTCCATCAGGTCTCTCTCTTTTTTTTTTTTTTTTTAGACAGAGTCTCACTCTGTCACCCATGCTGGAGTTCGGTGGTGCAATCTTGGCTCACTGCAACCTCCACTTCCCAGGTTCAAGCAATTCTCATGCCTCAGCCTCCCAAGTAGCTGGGATTATAGGCGCATACCACCACGCCTAGCTAATTTTTCTATTTTTAGTACAGACAGGGTTTCGCCATGTTGGCCGGGCTGGTCACAAACTGCTGACCTCAGGTGACCCACCCACTTCAGCCTCACAGTGCTGGGATTACAGGTGTGAGCCACAGCGCCTGGCCAAGCTTCTTTTATAAGGGCATTAATCCTATACATGAGGACTTCATCTTCATGACCTAATCATCTCCCAAAGGTCCTACCTCTTAATATCATTACCTCAGGGGTTAGGGTTCAACATATGAATTTTGGGGGGATACAATCATTCACACCGTAGCAGTGGTTAGGAGCATTGGTCTTGAAGTCAGACACATCTGGTTTAAATCTGGCTCACTTATTCCTAGTTGCCTAGTCCTGAGTCAGGGACTTTTCTAAGCCTTTGTCTCCTCATCTGTAAAATGGAAATAATAACAGTACCTCCTCACAAAGCTATTTGATGTTGCCTATAAAGTACTTTGCACAATGCCAATCAAATAGGCCTTAATAAATGTTAACAATTAATATGATCATCTTTTAATTAATGAATTAATTTATTTTTTAAGACTGGGTCTCGTTCTGTTGTCCAGACTGTAGTGCAGTGGCGCAATCTTGGCTCACTGAAACCTCTGCTTTCTGGGTTCAAGTGAGTCTCCTGTCTCAGCCTCCTGAGTAGCTGGGATTACAGGCATGCGCCACCACACTCAGCTAATTTTTGTATGTTTAGTAGAGATGGGGTTTCACCATATTGGCCAAGCTGGTCTCGAACTCCTGACCTCAAGTGATCCGCCTGCCTCAGCCTCCCAAAGTGCTGGGATTACATGCGTGAGCTACCGTGCCTGGCTATCATCATTGTCTTTAAGAGTGCTCTGGAGAGAAGGGATCAAATGAAAGAATTACTGAATCTATCTCAATTCCTTTCAGCATCCTCTCATCTGGATTATATTAGCCAAGGTACAAGATGTTGTATTAGACTGCATAGCTCCCTGCAACAGAATGGAGAGTTCCTACCCTCCCCACTTGCTCTTTAATTAAGGACATATATTAAGCATAGCTGTCCTAAGCAAGGACTCTTGGGGGAAATAAGGTATATCTTAGGTCACGTTACATGCACAAAGACAAATATTTTTCCTGCCCATGTAGAGGGATCTATGCTGGTTTGGAGACTGCATAGGAAAGACCTAATGTGTTTATTCCAGGCATGGCTCTTTTCTTATGTCGGAGAATGATCCTGAATAAGCCATTTCACCATGTTGGGCCTCATTTTCCTTAACTGTGAAATGAGTAAGGCAGAAATGGTGGGGAGTGAAGTGGGAAAGTACCTCTACATTCTCCCCAAAGGTTTTCATTGTTATAATTTCATGCTTGTAGACTAATGGATGCCTGTCCATTCTGTGTTTGATCATGGCAAGTGTTTGTTAAATGTTATTTTCTCCCCCAAGAAAATTCCATTAAAAATCATTTTCAGATCACCTAATTTCTTATAAAATTACTAATTATCATTCAGTAAAGCACCATCTACTGAGCTGATAATAAATATGCTTTATAAAAGAAAGAAGCACCAGTAATCCCAGCACTTTGGGAGGCTTAGGTGGGCGAATCACCTGAGGTCGGGAGTTCAAGACCAGCCTGGACAACATGGTGAAAACCCATCTCTACTAAAAATACAAAAATTAGTGAAGTGTGGTAGTGCACGCCTGTAATCCCAGCTACTCCAGAGGCTGAGACAGGAAAATCACTTGAACCTGTGAGGCGGAGGTTGCAGTGAGCCGAGATCGTGCCACTGCACTCCAGCCTGGGCAACAGAGCAAGACTCTGGAAGCACTAATAAGTGCTTCTTTCACTGATTTTAATTGGCAGGTAAAACTAACCTAGTGATGTAAAGTAATTTAGAAGCAGACAACGTGAAAGAGAATGTTCCTGCTTATAGTAATTAAAACCAGGTGAGGCTGATGAGTTGTTAATTTTTCTTGAAGGTACGTTTTGAGTACTGTATTGTTATAAAGCACCTGAAGGAAGGTGTCACTTTGGGAGAGTAAGGTCAGCTGCATGCTGGAGACACCGTGGGCTTCCCTGAATAGGTTTATTTGGCTAGAAAAGAGGGTGGGAGGGGCACAGCATGAGTGTGCTTGTGGGCTCATCAGGACAGAATGTTGAAGTCAGGCTTATTTCTAAAAGTGATCTGGGCCAGGCACAGTTGCTCACACCTGTAATCTCAGCACTTTGGGAGGCCGAGGCAGGTGGATCACTCGAGGTCAGGAGTTCAAAACCAGCCTGGCCAACATGGTGAAACCCTGTCTCTACTAAAAATTATCTGGGTGCTGTGGAGGCACCTGTAATCTCAGCTACTCGGGAGGCTGAGGCAGGAGAACCTGGGAGGCGAAGGTTGCAGTGAGCTGAGATCGTGCCACTGCACTCCAGCCTGGGTGACAGAGTGGGACCCTGTCTCAAAAAGAAACAAACAAGCAAAAAAGTGATCTGAGGAGATAATGGTGAGGGATAAAATAAGTTAGGTAATCGGGAACCTGTTAAAGACCTTACATTCTATCTGTAAGAGGTTAAACTTATATGAGAGACACTTGGGGATACGTGTGGTTCTGGAAATAGGAGATATTTTTTTCTCTAAATTTCAGAGTGTGGGCACACTTTCCAGCACCTTCTCCGCACCAATGGGGAAAAATAAACCATCCAACACAGAAATACCAAATCTGAGATGTGAGAAGTCACTCCATTTAAACCCAGCCCTTTCCTTCATTGCTTGTTTTAGGAAATGTGCCTTGACACCTCCTCAATGTTACTTTGAATTCAGAATTAGAATGGGTGGAAAGAATTCAAAATGGTAAGCTGTCCCAAAACACCAAGTCCTCAGTTATATTTACCTGACAAAACTGCTTATAGAGTCAGAGTGAAAGTGATTGTGACAGGTGGGGGCAGGTAGCATGAACATGGAGAAGAGAACAGAATTTAGAGGGACTCTGACGGTATTTCCTCCCCGTTTCTCCCAACAAGTTGCCCCATGCTCCCTGGTGCAGTGATTCCTACAAGCAGAACCACAATCAAACCAGTTCCCAAACGCTCCTTAATGAAGCAGTATTAACTACCGCCATTTCTTTCACCATCCTGTTGCTGATGTTTTTTAAGTTAGAAATTTATTATTATTATTATTGTTTTTTTTTTTTTTTTTTTTTTTTTTGAGACGGAGTCTCACGCTGTTGCCCAGGCTGGAGTGCAGTGGCGCGATCTCGGCTCACTGCAAGCTCCGCCTCCCGGGTTCCCGCCATTCTCCTGCCTCAGCCTCCTGAGTAGCTGGGACTACAGGCGCCCGCCACCGCGCCCGGCTAATTTTTTGTATTTTTAGTAGAGACGGGGTTTCACCGTGTTAGCCAGGATGGTCTCGATCTCCTGACCTTGTGATCCGCCCGCCTCGGCCTCCCAAAGTGCTGGGATTACAGGCTTGAGCCACCGCGCCCGGCCTTTTTTTCTGTCGCCCAGGCTGGAGTGCAGTGGCGCGATCTCTGCTCACTACAAGCTCTGCCTCCCGGGTTCACGCCATTCTCCTGCCTCAGCCTCCGGAGTAGCTGGGACTACAGGTGCCCGCCACCACGCCCGGCTAATTTTCTGTATTTTTAGTAGAGACGGGGTTTCACCGTGTTAGCCACAATGGTCTCCATCTCCTGACCTTGTGATCCGCCCACCTCGGCTTCCCAAAGTATTATCTGTTTTTATGTATAAAAACACCCTCTCCTTTGACCAAAACTTTAGTCAGGGCCCTCTGAGTCCTCTTCTTGACTAGACCCAACCTTAGGCTTCCCTCTCTGTCTTTGTAGAATCCAGTTTGAGCAAGAATCCTGCTAAGTCAGTTTATCGAAAATTCCCCACCCTTGGTATCTGACCTTCGATATCTAGTCACCCGGGCCTGCCTTCAGCAAGAACCCTATCAAGTCAGTTTAGCTAGAAACCCCTCATCCTTGATGTTTCTTCTTAGTACTTTTTCATCCACTGACACCCACCCCTACAAACCCTGCTGCTGAGTTACAAGTCCACTTGTCCTTGTTGCTGGAATTGAGTCCAATTTTTCTCCCCCACTGCTGCAATGGTTCCCGTATCTATCTCCATGGCCTCCCCCTTTGAATAAAGTCTGCCTTACCATCTTTAACAAGGGTCACGAATAGTTTTTTTCTTGGAATGTTCCTGAAACCACCATTGCAAAATTATAACTGAGACAGTGAAAGAGACCTGACCTAACCAACTCCATCTTCTAACCTCCAAGCTGTCCTTGTTTATTCCTGGGCGTAGACTGAACTAACTTAGGGAGGAACTTAGTTGTTTATAGTTTGACACAAAGATGGTCACAACCTTTTCCCAAAATAAACCCCCTTCTTGCCTGGGGACTAGACTGCCTTTGTAGGACTAACGAATTAGCCACAAGATTACAAATTCTGGTTTAAGAGTCATGCAGGCGGAGGCTATAAGATTCTCACCCTCCATAAACTGTTCCTAAAATCAGTGCTTGAGATATTTCGCAGACCCTGCACTTGATGGATCTGCTGGCCTCACCTAGATGGAGAAACTGGCTCATCTGATCTTATGACCTTCACCCCAGAACTGACTCAGCACAAGAGGACAGTTTAACTTCCTATGATTTCATCTCCAACCCAACCAATCAGCACTCTCGACTATTTCATCTCCAACCCAACCAATCAGCACTCTCGACTCACTAGTCTTTCCGCCACCACCAAAAATTATCCTTAAACACTCTAATCCCTGAATACGGAGAGACTGATATAAGTAATAATAAAACTCCATCTTCCACACAGCCAGCTCTGCGTGAATGACTCTTTCTCCATTACAATTCCCCTGTCTTTAAAAATCAGCTCTATCTGGGCATCAGGCAAGGTGAACCCGTTGGGCAGTTATATTCCTAACATAAAGAAATGATAAATGCTTGAGGAGATGGATATTCCAATTACCCTGCATGCATCATTATACACTGTATGCTTGTATCAAATCATCACACGTACCCCACAAAAAAATTATGTACCCATAATAATTTTTTAAAAATTAAAATAATTTGAATATATCTTATGCATTAGTTGCTTTACTAAGTATAAAACACAAGTCTGCAAATTTTTTCTACATGTTTTTTGGAGGCTTGCTTTCTCCATTATCCATGTAGGCAATATCCTCATGAACACTAAATACAAGAGACAATTCTCAATCCTCTTTTTAGCATTTCACTGTACAAACGCCTCCACCTTTAGCTCCTGATTCTCTCCCGGTTCCTCTCGTACTTTTTGACTGCTCTTTCTTATGCTATTTATCTGGGTTCTTTCTCTTCCTACCTCTTATTGCAGTTGTTTCCTTAGATTTATCCATAAACATTAACTTTTTTGTCTGATTGATCCCCTTCACTGCTCCTGCCTTCCAGAGAGGTCCTCAAACAATAGTTCGTAGATTCGCTGCATCAGAATCAACCAAGTACTTGTTAGTAATACAGCTTCCTGGGCCGCTGAGATTAAAACTTCTGAAACTCAGAATTTTAACATAATTTTAAGGAAAGAATCATAATGAAGGAGCTCCAAAGGATTCTGGGGAGAAGATAGTCCAGTGATCACTGTTCTAGAAGATGCTGCTAATGTTTACATTTATTTCTTTAGTCAATCCTGAGGGTTTCCTGAGCTCTAGACCACTCATTCTAACAGTTTATTGGTGACCCCAGCTATATTTCCCTCCCTCAACTCATCCCAAAGCTGCAGGAATTATGTATGCCCTCTATGTTTTATTCCTTTAATGACACCATTTATAACCCCCACATACAGCCTCCCACGCTAGAAATCTGATACCTACATCTTCTCTCCTTTCTCACCCCTACATCTAGCTGATAATATAATCCTGCTGACCATGTTTGTGAAATATCATCTGACTCCACCTGGTTTTTCATTTATCACACAGTGATCATTTACTTCGCCACTTCATCTCTTTCTCAGGATATTGTAATAGTTTAGACTTGTCTAACACCCTGATTCTTTTATCTCTAATCCATCCTGCACATTTCAATATGAATCATCATTCTAGGGCAGCACTCTCTTGTAGAACTTCCTGCAGTGATGGAAATGCATTGTCCAATATGGTAGCCCCTACCCTCATGTGACTATTGAGAACTTCATATGTGATCAGTGTCAGTGGAGAACTGCATTTTAAATATAATTGAACTCAAATGTATATAGGCAGCCAGGCGTGGTGGCTCACACCGATAATCCCAGCACTTTGGGAGGCTGAGGCGGACGGATGACCTGAGGTCAGGAGTTCGAAACTAGCCTGGCCAACGTGGCGAAACCCCATCTCTACTAAAAATACAAAAATTAACCTGCATGGTGGCACATGTCTGTAGTCCCAGCTACTCTGGAGACTGAGCCAGGAGAATCACTTGAACCTGGGAGGTGGAGGTTGCAGTGAGCCGAGATTGCGCCATTGCACTCCAGCCTGTGTGACAAAGTGAGACTCTGTCTCAAATTAAAAACAAAACAAAACAAAAAATGTATATAGCCACTTGGATCTGGAGGCTACCATATTGGACACCACAGTTCTAAAATATGAGTCTTTTCTTATCTCATTGCTTTAAAAAAACTCATTGGCTGTAGGATGAGGTCTAGATAGTAGTGTGAATGATCTTCATACTCTAACCTCCTCTTCAGTTTCTACCACCACCACCTACCTCACTATCCCGATCCCACATACACTTTAGTACTGTAGAACTTTGCTTTTTCTAAATAAGTCATAATTTTTCTATCTCCCAGCTCTTGATCCTGCTGTTTCCTCTATGTGGAATGCCTTTCCTTTATGTCCTTCCTTTCAGAATTTGACCCATTTTTCAAGGTTTAATAAAGAAAGCCCTGCCCCCACTCCCAACAAAAGGAACATCCCCTTATGGATCTTGGACAAGCCATTTACTATCTCTCAGCCCAGTTTTCTCATCTGCAGAGTGGGAATAACATTTCTTCTTTTACGGAATTGTTGGGGGATTAGATACTGCATTATTCAGACTCCATCACTGAGAAAGCATGCAATAAAAATAGCTGTTATTATTTTCTGTCCTCCTGTAACATTTATCATGTGGTATCAGGCATCTTTCCAGATAAGACTCTCTCTCCCCTCAAGACTGTGAGCTTGTTAGCAAGAAAGCCTCGGTCTTGTTCATGGATGTCCTTCAGCATCCAGCACATTGTTGCCATTTGACAAATGCCTTGGCTGGGCGGCAAATAAATAACTTAGTCAGTTACTCACATAGGATTGCATAGAACTTTTTTAAGTATGACATTTTTGTGTATATTTTTAGGGGGGAGTAAAAGAGACATACAGTTGTAGCAAGAATTAGCAAAAAGAAGATGCCAACAACTTTTCTTTTTAAGCATCAAATCTTTCTCATTACTGCCCAGAAAAACTGGCATAAGCTGTTGTTAAATCTGTGCCCCTTCTCCTCGCTTGACTGGAGTACGAGTTTTAACATTTTGCCATTTTGACTTTCCTTTCTGGGCCCCCTGGGTCCTCTCCTCCCACCCCCTCCCTGGGTAGTAAGTTTTCATCACTGTCACCATGGCAACAGAAAGGATGCCTCATTCCTCACAGTTCCGCACAGCTAAACTCTGGTTGCCTTTGTCCACTGAGCTAGCTGAATTCTTTATATATACACCACTAAATCAACTATCTTCTATACAGAACTTCATCCATTATTCAACCTTAAAAAAAAAAAACAAAAACAAAAACAAAAAAACAAAAACAAAACAAAAAAAACTGATGTATACTAATTTCTTCTCCTGGGAATGGCCTTTTTCCAGACTTACCAAATACTCTTGAATACACCAGACATTTTTGGTCCCTAGGAACAAATGTAAAAATTGCTAGTGTACGTGCGTCCAATATAAGCGCGGCACAATTTTAAAGCACGCAACAGAGCATTCATAATGGGTTTCCCTTTTAAAAGCACAGTAGACCAAAAATAAACCTGTCAAAGGGCAGCTGTAGAGTTTTAACACGTGGAAAACTCCACAAGCAGCAGTTATGTAACTTGAAAGAAACATGATAAATATTTCACACCATTAGATGAACTTCCAACTCTGACACTGAAAAAAAAAAGCAAAGAACACGAAACGAATGCACCTCAAATCTCCAAGGAGCAAAAAGCTTAAACTGAGAAGAGAACAAGGCTGTGCTAAAATCTGAGACCTGACTTCCAGCACAAGGCTTGATTGCGTTTTTTTTTTTTTTCCTCCAGTCCGAGGCGGAGCCCGCGAACCCCATCTCCTCAGAGCGCCACCCCCTCAGCTTCGCCCGATGGGCAGAAATTTTCCAAATATCTCCACCCCTAGGCTGAAAAGCCAAAAAGAAGTTTTGAGCCAAGGAGGGGAAGAAAGGAGTTGGGGCAAAACAGGAGGCGTTTCCCCACCCGCATACATCCCCGTCCCCGAGACACCCAATCCCCCCACCCCCAGCCTGCCCACGCCTCCCGCCCCCGGCTCCTCGCCCTGGGGACAGCTGGCAGCCCCGCGCGGACCAGACACAAAGCCGATCAATCCCAGAGGCGTGGGGGCGGAGGGACGACCCGCCGGGGCTTTCCCGGGCGCTGCTCTCCTCCTGCTGCCCCCTTGTTAGGACCCGGCGGACGCCTCGCCTGGTTTTCACGCCCTCTAGCCCCCACCCTCACCCCCCGCAAAAAAGAACAGACCCCCATCCCTGGGCTGGAGGACCCGCCTCTTGGCAGCCAGCTGAGAAGGCGCCCCGGGGAGGGGGAAATTGACATCCCATCTAGAGCCGTCCCTCCTCTTCCTCCCCTCCCGACTCTACTCCTCTCCCGCCCTAGAAGTTCAAGGGCTCCCGGCCTCCTGCGCTCCTGCCGCCGGGACCCTCGACCTCCTCGGAGCAGCCGGCTGCCACCCCGGGAAGATGGCGAGGAGGAGCCGCCACCGCCTCCTCTTGCTGCTGCTGCGCTACCTGGTGGTCGCCCTGGGCTGTAAGTTGCTCGGGTTCCTCTACCCTTCCTGCCTGGACCAGCCTGCCCCCACCCTCCAGCCCCCCATGGGGCGCTCGCGGAAGGAGTCTGGGCGACTCTGGGCCGAGGTCGCCGCGGGCGTCTGACCTTGCGCCCCAGCGAGCGGGAAACCCAGGGTGCCCGCGGGCGGACGCTGGGAGCAAGGGAGCGCGAGGTCGTGGGTTTCTTGTAAATTGCGTCTGATTTTGTCGGTTCTAAATACAGAAAATTAAGGGTTCCCACTAGCAGGTTCTCATCTGTTTGTAAAGTTGGGTTAAGTTTTCAGACAGAGGGACGTGATTCGAATGCAAAACTCACTACCCACTGGTAAGATGCTAAGATCCCAAGAAAGATGGCATCACTGGGAGGCGGGCGCCGGCCACACTTTGAGTCCCCGGGGAGGGGGCAGCGTCCGCGTGGTCTGGGCTCTGTAGCGTCCCGGCTGAGCCGGTGATATGCAAAGCACTTGTGGGGCGGAGATGGGGGGAATTCGTGGCTGCTGAGCCAGAATTACTTTTATCCTCTCCACCTGCACATCTACATTCAGTTAGAGAAGTCTGGTCTGGGGACTCTAGCCAGCTGCTGTGTCCTCAGGGGACATCCAACGGGACGATTGTTAGAAAGATTCAAAAGCCACATGATCCAGTAGCTGGGGAGACGTCCCAAAGCCAATTTCGCCGGATGATTTTAAACAGGATTGTCACGGATTCTGGGCTCATGAGATTTAAAATCCTGGGAACGTTGCCGTTATTTTTTTTCTTCGCGTTAACTTTTTAGGAAAATGGAGGAAATTACAATAGACCTTAAGCAATGCAGTTTGACTTTTGCTTTTTCTTTTTTCTCCTACCTTTTTTGTTTTGCTTTTTTCCCTTCCTTCCTTTCTTTTCTCTTTTCTTTTCTTTTCTTCTTTCTTTCTTTCTTTCTTTCTTTTCTTCTTTCTTTCTTTCTTTCTTTCTTTCTTTCTTTCTTTCTTTCTTTCTTTCTTTCTGTCTGTCTGTCTCTCTTTCTTTCTTTTGTAAAATGAGTTACTATTGCTATTCTTGTTCCGGTAAAGTAATACTTATAATACTTAACCTGCGGAATGAGTGTCTAGGACCACAATACAATGATATTTTCTCACGCCCTCGCTGCCCAAATGATCATCGCACAGCTCAAGTGATGTGAGCACGTCCCTTTGTGGAGGAGGAAGGTGCACATTGTCTCAGGGAAGGGACATGTGCTGACCAATATTATATAAAGTCAAACCAGAAAGCCAAAGTTTCACAATGAAACCCTTGTGCAATTTTGAAATATCAGTTGGTATTATACGGAACACACAGAAGAAAAAAATGCACTCATGCTAAAAGGCAACAGAGAGGTAGGTTGGACAAATTGTAACAAAACAACTGAGAAAGTTATGTATTCTGCTGAAATCCTAAATTTCAAATAGAAAAGAGTGTGCCTGTTAGTGTAGAATTGTCACTAATTAAAAACAGAAAATCGTTTCTGCTCTGCTATTCCTATTGACTCACCAACATAGAAACAATACACCCCAAGTTTGAAATCGTAATGGAGAAACAACCAAGAGGCAAGCAAAAGCATAAATGAATGGGGCTGAGTGACCTCTTCAAGCTTTAGGTAAATATAACACATTTGCTCTGCTAAACTTGATTCCTACGGGGATAAATTTGGAAGTGTTGCGGGGACTTTTCTATATTGTTCCTGAGACACCAAAAGATCTGGCATTGCAAGAGTGTTTTATTTGTGTGTGGGTTTTTTTTATGTTTAAAACAATTTTAGAACATTTGGATTTAGATAAAAATTCCAAAACTAGTATAGAGAGTTCTCATATACTCCACACCCAGTTTCCCGTATTGTTAATATCTTACATTAGTATGGTACACTTTATTCAAATTTCCTTCATTCTTACCTAATGCCTTTTCTATTCCAGGATGCCATCCAGGTTACCATATTACATTTAGTTGTCATGATTCCTTAGGTTCTTCTTGGTTGTAACAGTTTCTCAGGCTTCCCTTGTTTTCTCTTGCTATAATGGGTTTGAGAAGTACTGGTCAAGTATCTGGTACAACAACTGCCAACTGGTGTTTCTCTGACATGTTTCTCATAACTAGTCTGGGGTTATAGGGTTTTTGGTGGAAGATCAGAAAGTGGTAAGGGACCTAGGTAAAGGGACATTTTCATCACATTATCTCCAGGGAACATACTGTACACATGACTTACTGCTGTTGATGTGAACCTTGATCGCCTGTAATCCTACTCATAATGTAGTGCATACCAGCTTTCTCCACAGATTACCTACCCTTTTATCTTCATTTCCATACTAGATTTTTTGGAAGGAAGTCACTACATGCAACCCACACTTCTTCAGAAAGGAGAGTTATGCTCCATCTCCTTGCAGGCGGAGTATCTTCATAAATTATTTGGAGCTCTTCTGCATGGGAGATGTGTCTCTCTCTTCCCTTCATTTATTTAATCGTGTGTTTTTCTATCAGTATGGGCTGATACATATTTGTTTTATACTTTGGGTTATAATTCAATACTATTTTATTTATTAAAGACTTAGTGGATTTCTAATACTGTTGTTACAGATTCATCTTCTTAATATTCTTCCCAGATGTAACTGTGCCACTCTTTTGGTCACTCCTCTCATATACAATATCATGCTTCCTCCCTTCCTTCCTTTTTTTCCTGTTGTTTATGAGCATTCTTTATATCTTTCTCAGTAGTCTGAAGGATTGCTTTTTTGATGCTGTTCTTGTTATTTAAATGATGATGTCAGTATCACTGTTGATACATGGACATTTGTGTGTGTTTAGTTTAATTACATTTTTCTTTCCCACTCCATTAGGAAAAGAATTTCTTGATGTTTGCTCACCACTATATGTCCAGTGCTGAGTGAAGTTCCTGGTTAATAGTAGGTATAAATATATGCCTGTTGATTCTGTGGTGTCTTAGTCCATTCAGGCTGCTGTAATAAAATACCATAAACTGAGTAGCTTATAAACAACATTTATTTCTCACAACTCTGGAGGCTGAGAAGTTCACATTCAAGATACCAGCAAATTCAGTATCAGGCAAGGGCCCACTTTCTGGTTCATAGATGGAGCCTTCTCAGGGTGACCTCCCATGGTGGACGAGGCAAGGCAGCTCTGACGTCTGTTTGTAGGGGCACTTGTTCTCATGACCAGATCACAGTCCAAAGCCTTCAACTCCTAATACCATCACATTGATGATTAGATTTCAACATATGAATGTGGGGGGACATAAACCATAGCAGATGGAATGGGGATGAGGTAGGGTAGGTAAAAGAAGTGTATAGATTGAACTGATTGCAATATAAATCATGAAGCTCTAACTTCATCTTAAGTAGGTGGGGTGTCAGATTTCTCTGAGGCATCATTTAAGCTGATATCTCAAAAAATAATAGGAATGAGTATTCCGTGTTTGGTGGGGGTGTTGTCATACCTTTTGGGGTCTCTCAGAGCCAAGGAACTGATTGTGAATGATCTACCTAGCCAGTAGCAGCTGGTCCTCAGATCTGGACTGGGACCTGATCCAGGCGCTTAGCCTGAGTCTAATCTCTCATCAACTGATAAAGATTGTGGTAGGAGAGAGAGGTCTGAATCTTTTGTAAAAGCACAAGGTGCTGCCTTTTTGCCAGAACTGACCCAAAGCAGCACTCCAGGGAACTGGTACTAGGAAAATTCTGCCCTCTGTATCTATTGTTAAGAAGCAACTGTCATAATCAATTTGCTGGGGAGAAGTGGTTCCATGCTGGCATAGTCTCAATTATCTGATGAACAGAAACGTTAAAATGGGCTTGTAGGTGGATTTAACAACCATTTCAAGACTATGAAAGAAATTATATTAAAAAGAATGAAGTCAAAAACAAAAACTTCAGCCTGAGCACAGTGACTTCGCTACAACCGAGAACACTCATATATCCTCCCACATGCGCAGTTTAATGAGAGGAGCCCAGAGGAGCTTACGGATGTTCACCACCCATGGTTTCCATTGCATTGGTTTCCTCCTGTGGGCCTTCTCCGTAGAGAAGATGTATTAGAATACAGAGGTAAGAGCTGCTAGCTTTATTGAAGTCAGACCATCAGGAAGCTATAAAGGCCATTACTTAAAATAATATTTTTTCATTCCACGCAATATAGTAATAACACTGCTGAGTCAATACTCCAGTATACCCCTATAGCTAGACTGATGTTTTGAGGAAGATGATAGTGAGGATGGAAAAGGGGAATCAGAACATGGGTCAGGTGCTTCCTTTGGCAAAAGCAGCAAAAGAAAACTTAAAACCAGGGGCTGTTTTCTTGGACGGTATTAGTGTTAACAAGGCTAGAACTCAGAAAAAGCAATCCAGCCGCATTACTTTTCTATGGCTGTGAAACATATGACCACAAACAAAACAATACAAATGTATTGTCTTAAAGTTCTAGAGGTCAGAAGTCTGAAACAGGTCTCACTGGGCTAAAATCAAGGTATTGGCCGGGCGTGGTGGCTCATGCCTGTAATCTCAGCACTTTGGGAGGCCAAGGCAGGCGGACCAGAAGGTCAGGAGATCGAGACCATCCTGGCTAACACGGTGAAACCCCCTCTCTACTAAAAGTACAAAAAATTAGCTGGGCATGGTGGCAGGCACCTGTAGTCCCAGCTACTCAGGAGGCTGAGGCAGGAGAATGGTGTGAACCCAGGAGGCGGAGCTTGCAGTGAGCCGAGATCACGCCACTGCACTCCAGCCTGGGCAACAGTGCAAGACTCCATCTCAAAAAATAAATAAGTACATAAATACATAAATAAAATAAAACAAAATCAAGGTATCGGCGTAGAACATTCCTTCTGGAGGTTCTAGAGCAGAATCTGTTTCCATGGCTTTTCCAGCTTCTGGAGGCTCCCCATTCACAGCTCTGTCCCACCAGCTTCTAAGCGTGTGATGCCAGGCTGCCATCTCTCTAGTTCTCTGTCTTCTGCTTCCTTCCACTCATCAGGACCCTTGTCTCACCTGACCTTGGGGTCACCTGAGTAACTCTGGATAATTTACCCATTTCAAAGTCAGCTGGTTAGCAACTTTCATCCATCTACAACTTCAATTCCTATTTACCATGTAAAGTAAGATATTTATAGTTCTGGGGAGTAGGATGTGGACATCTTTGTGGGGCTATTATTCTGTCTCTCACAGCAGCCAAAACAGTGTTTGCAGTGTTGTAGCCAAGAATATTCTAGATTCTGTGAAGTCACCATAACTTTTAAAGTATAGCTCATAGTGATATAAAGCTGGTTGGTTTTTTAGTTTTGTTTGTTTGTTTGTTTTATTTGAGATAGAATCTCGTTCTGTCACCCAGGCTGGAGTGCAGAGGTACAATCTCAGCTCACCACAACCTCCACCTGCCAGATTCAAGCAATTCTCCAGCCTCAGCATCCTGAGTAGCTGGGATTACAGGCGCCCACCACCACGCCTAGCTAACTTTTGTATTTTTAGTAGAGACTGGGTTTCGCCATGTTGGCCAGGCTGGTCTTGATCTCCTGACCTCAGATGATCTTCCTGCCTCAGCCTCCCAAAGTACTGGGATTACAGTCGTTAGCCACCGCACCCAGCCTAAAGCTATATTTTTTATGAGTTGTTTTTCAAATTGCATAGTATGGTAGTAAAGAACATGCACTCCAATGTTGCACTCTGTGCTCTTACCAGCTGTGTGATCTTATACAGGTTAACACCTGTATATATGTCAGTTTACTCATCAGTGTTGGTGATAATCCCAGTAAGAGTGCTTACCTCATAGAGATTTAGGAAGAATTACATGTATAGCACACTTAGTAAACTGGAGAAGCCATTGAAGCCTTTTGACATTGAGTATCAGTTTGATTTGCATTTTAAAGAGAATGCATTGGATGGAGTATGGTGAATGGAAGGATTGGGGTGGGGGGAGTCAAACTGGGGAAACCAGTTAGAAGTTATTGGAGTAGTCCAGGCAATTGCTTATGTAAGTACTTATTTTATACAGTTTATCGGTAAATATACTCACATAATTACACATACACATTTAACCACTGACAATTGCTTTTTACAGCTGTCACCTAGTGATGTGATATGTTCTGAGAAATGTGTCGTTAGGTGATTTTGTTATTGTGTGAACATCATAGAGTGTACTTACATTCTGTGGTAGAGCCTGCTGCACACCAAGGCTATATGGTATAGCCTGTTGCTCCTAAGCTACAAACCTATACAGCATGTTACTATACTGGATACTGTAGGCAATACCTAAACATATCTAAACATGGAAAAGGTACAGTAAAAACAGCATAAAAGATCAATGGTACACCTGTATAGGCACATACCATGAATGGAGCTTGTAGGACTGCAAGTTGCTCTGAGTGAGTCAGTGAGTGAGTAATGAGTGAAGGTGAAGGCCTGGGACGTTACTGTATACTACTGTAGACTTTATCAACACTGTACACTTAGGCTACACTAAATTTATAAAACAATAAAGTTCTTGTGTTACAGCAGTACAGGTGTTATAGCATCTCTAGATAATAAGAATTTTTCAGCTCCATTATAATCTGTGGGACCACTGATATGGTTCATTGTTGGCCAAAATGTCATTATGTGGTGCGTGACTGCATTTGAAATGTAGTTAATTAAATCTGATCAGGAATTTTTTTTTTAAATGGCTCTTTGGTTTTTAAGGACATTTTTAAAAATCATGTATGCTGCATTTTCAACTTTCTGTTCAGTTCCCAACCTATAAACATGAAACAGTAGCTCTTTTGGTTACTATATAGACCTTGTTTCAATGTTATTCTCTTTCCCACACGTAAGTTTATTTTCAGTATTTGTTTCCAGTGTTTCCAGAGTTTCCCTGAGTTGTCATCCTTAGAATGGTCATTTTACTGGATTTGATGTTCAGAAGAGTGGCCTTCTATGTTCCAAAGGGTATGAGTGTATGCATGCATGGGGTGTGGGGGGAAAGAGAGAGAGAGGATGGATGGCTGTGTGCTCAAGTAAATGCCTGCTGACAGGAACACAAAACCCTACTCTATGAATCTTTAGGCCAGTGAATAGGTAGGAAATGCTCTCCAGTTTGAATTGTTCCTACATTTTTATGAGCAGAGAAGCAAATCCTGTGAAAGTATTTCAAGAGCTGCCCTCTTAGCTGTCCATTGTCTTGGCTCAGAAAGTCCTAAGGAAGAATCCTTGTAAACTTAACAGACAGGAATTTTGTTTTTTACTGGAGAGCTCTGCTTTTCTTTATCGCATGTCATCAGCATCAAATTTTTATTTGTTTTGTTGGGTTTTCTGTTTTGTTGTAGTTGTTGAAATTTTCTACTGGGATAATTTAGGACGGGCTTGTCTTTATATTTGTAAGGAGTAAAAATGCATAACCTGGTCTGTCTTCTTTATGCTAGGTTTATCCAATTTGGTTGCTTTCATTTTGTCAATGCAGTCACCCGCTGTTTTTACTCTTCACTTTCTTCACATTGTGAAACTTGCTAAATACATACTATGGACAAAACCAAAGATAAAAATGAATTAATTGTTAAACACATTTTCTTATATGTCTAACTAAGAATAAGATATGCTTAGGGTAAATTCAAACAGAGCAGCAAGTTTATAAAACAAGAAATAAGTCTCCTTTCCAGGCTTCCTAACTCCTATGCCTCTCAGATAGCCCATCCTTAAGTTTCCTGCATACGGTTTCAAGAAATTAGAAAATAAATAGTTCCAATATATATAAGCATACTCTTATAATTTCTTTAGAAATAAATATCACAATTTATTATGCTTACTGCTGTATACCTTCCAGAAAATCAAATCATATTATATATAGTGTTGTGCACCTTGCTCCAAAAAGTTATTTATGTTAGTAATTAAGCTACAACCTAAAGTTCAGTCTACAAGCAGGACTCAAGATAACATCTTATAGAAGCCTTTAAAATTGTTGTGTCAAAATGCAGTGGGAGCTATTTTCTAACTAGAACCACCAAAAATAATGAAACAAAGTGATTAGTAAAACAGAGGGAAATAAACTTCCAAACCAGTAACCAAATATGAAAAGGGAAAAATTCCAACCAAGATCCAGTTAAAAAGTCCAAAGGAGAACGTGTGTAAACCCAGAGAGGACAGAGACACTAGCACCAGCTAAGATTCGCAGACAAGTGCAAATGGGTGCTATTTTTAAAGGAGACCAAAGAAGCAATAATGACCACAAATAAAAAGGGAACATGTGAAACTTCTGGGCAAGTGCTAAATTTGAAAAGACAGAATGGTGTTTATGTTTTTAAAAAATGCATTAGAGGGCTGGGCACCGTGGCTCACGCCTGTAATCCCAACACTTTGGGAGGCCTGAGGTCAGGAGTTTGAAACCAGCCCAGCCAACATGGTGAAACCCTGTCTCTACTAAAAGTAGAAAAATTAGCTGGGCGTGGTGGCGTGCACCTGTAGTTCCAACTACTAGGGAGGCTGAGGTGTGAGAATCACTTGAACGTGGGAGGTGGAGGTTGCAATGAGCCAAGATTGAGCCATTGCACTCCAGCCTGGGCAACGGCAAGATTCTGTCACAAAAAAAAAAAAAATTCACTAGATGCATTTTCAAATAGGAATGGATTTTGATCAGAAGCAGAACTGATACAATGGAATAAACAAAAACTCAAGTATCCATTTGTCCAATAACCAAAACATACAGCCATCTATGTCATAAAACACTAAAATTGTACCTAAGCATATTGGAGACATGAGATTATTGTACGGTCCATATAGTTAGTGCTTTTGGATCCAGAACAAGTCAGGTTCTTTTGTGCCGTGTGTTTGTGTGAGTGTGGGGGGGGGGGGGTATAAACAAGTGAACATCTATGCCATTTTATCTCGATACAGTACTTCTTCCCAACCTTCATTCGTCTGTGTTGTTGTTGCTATTGTTCCTCATGTGGCCAAAAGCAATTTCTCCCTGAAGGTCTAACTCCAAAATTCCTTGCGCCTTCTCCTAATTCTTTCCAACTCACCGATTCCTCAAAGTTGATGTCTACTGTATATTATACTCTGGTGTTTTTGGTATATTCTTGATTCTCCTATGGCACTTACTAAGTTGTACTTTTATAATTTTTCCACTCTCTGTAGTGTGAGCTTGTTGGGGCAGAGACAACACATCTTTGGGTCCTTAGTACCTAGAGTACTGCGTGGCACATTTAATACTTGATTAAATAGAATTATATAAGCTGGAATTTAATGCTTATTTGTTTTGTAGCTTCATAAAATTATATAACATTTTAGTAATAAAAACCTCAAGACATATGTACAATTAATAGTCCCAAATGAATGCATAATATTTCTGCTCCTAAAACTCTCTCCTCCTCTTTTTAACAGTGGCCTCCCTAGAGATACAAGGAAATATAGAGACTGGTCTGCCTTATAGGATTTTAGGAAATTTTCCAGATTTCCTGATGCCTCCTTATATCCTAAAAGCACATAAGTTCCTCTTGAATTAGTAAGCATTGATTAAAAACTCAGATGAGTCAAACAATACACTCCTCAAAAGTTGCTTAATCTAGAATAGAACAAAGCACATGTATTAGTCTGTTTTCATGCTGCTATAAAGGACTGCCCCAGACTGGGTCATTTACAAAGGAAAGAGGTTTAATTGACTCACAGTTCCACATGGCTGGGAGGCCTCAGGAAACCTACAATCATGGCAGAAGCAGGAAGCAAACACATCCTTCTTCACATCATGGCCGGAAGGAGAAGTGCTGAGCAAAAGGGGGAAAAGCCCTTTATCAAATCGTCGCATCTCATGAGAACTCACTCACTATCATGAGAAAAGCATGGAGGTAACCACCCCCATGATTCAATTACCTCCCACCAGGTCTCTCCCACAACATGTGGGGATTATGGGAACTACAATTCAAGATGAGATTTGGGTGGGGACACACCCAAACCATATCAGCATGTTAGTTGTAAAAGTTCTACTCTGGAGCAGGGTATCTCCAAACTTTCCCCTCATGGCCCAATCTCTTTGTTACTCAATTGATATAATAGCAATCTATATCCCATAATGAGCAAAAGTTTATTAAGAGAGATGAGACAATAGAGACTGTTTTAGTCTATTTCTGTTGCTGTAACAGAACCCCTGAGACTGGGTAATTTATAAACAAAAGAGGTTTACTTGGCTCACGGTTCTGAAGCCTGGGAAATTCAACACTGGGCAGCCACCTCTGGCAAGGGCCTCATGCTGCATCAGAGCATAGTGAATGGCATCACCTGTGGAAGCACCCGCAGGAGCAGCAAGCGAGTATGTGCAAAAGAGAAAAAACACAAGTGATAGCCTCACTTTTTTTTTTTTTTTTTTTTTTTTTTTGAGATGGAATCTCGCTCTGTCACCCAGGCTGGAGTGCGGCGGCGCGATCTCGGCTCACTGCAAGCTCCACCTCCCGGGTTCACACCATTCTCCTGCCTCAGCCTCCTGAGTAGCTGGGACTACAGGTGCCCACCACCATGCCCGGCTAATTTTTGTGTATTTTTAGTAGAGACGGGGTTTCACTGTGTTAGCCAGGATGGTCTCGATCTCCTGACCTTGTGATCCACCCACCTCGGCCTCCCAAAGTGCTGGGATTACAGGCGTGAGCCATTGCACCTGGCCGATGGCCTCACTTTTTAACAACCTGCTCTTGCAGTTACTAATCTAGTCCCATGAGAACAAGAACTCACTTGCCTGTGTGAGAATTAACCCAGTCCTATGAGAATGAGAATAATATCTTCGTGAGGGTGGCAGAGTCTTCATGACCCAAACACCTCTTTAAGGTCCTACCACCTCTCAACACCATTCCACTGGGAACTCAGTTTCCTATGTGTGGATTCTGAGGGACACACTTCAACCATTGTAGAGCCTGATAAAGTGATCTTCATTTCCAAATCAAAGATGATTTTCCTAGGCATTCTTGTCAGGTATTTATACAGGTTGGTGCAAAAGTAACTGCAGTTTTAGCTGCCAGTTTTAATGATTTTGTGGGATCTTGACACCTGCTCATTAGCACTTAAAAAATTACCCCTGGATCCAGGTGAGTCATCATCTTGGCCAAGAGTCTCATTCGGCATTAGGCAAATGCCAAAATCAGATCCACATAAGAATCTCAGTTCAACTGTGCTACTGCCACCCAGGACAGCTATCTGAAGATACAGATGTGTTCGAAAAACGTCAGATCAGTGATCTTCAAACTTTTTTATATTACATATCCTACTTCGTTTTTTAAAAGAGCATATGTCCTGACATTTTTTTATAAATTATAATATGTATTTCTGTATCGACATATTAATCATAAAACATATAATACATAGAATAAATATCAAATGAATGAGATAATGGAGCATTAAACAATAACACACTAACAGGGCAGAAATGAGGTGGTTATAGCTCTATATTACAGTGTCCTGTAAAGGCTCTATAAGTAAAATAATGTGAGATTGGTACATGAATAGACAGACAAACCAATGGAAGAGTATATAAACTCCAGAAATTATGCCAACTTTATTTAGAAATCACGTGTCTGTGTGTGTGTATGTGTGTGTGTAAAATGGTAGCATTTGAAACCATGGAGAATGCTTAATCAATATTGTTTCAAATGAGAAGCCATTTGAGGGAAAAATGGATCAGAACCTGATATTCTCCATGATGATTAATTTCAAATGGATCAGAGATCTAAATGTAAGTAGGTAAATAAATTAAACCATACCTCACCCCACCAAAAATAAAATAAAATAAAGCATGGGTCTGTTCTTCTATAAACTGGACTGTATATCAAATGAGTATCTGCATGGGAAAAAACACCTTAAACAAATCCAAAGATAAATGACTAATTGGGAACGGATATTTGTAAGTTACGTCTCTGATGGAGTATTATCACTGATATAAAAGGAGCCCCTAAAAGTTAAAATGCAAACATCAAAATTTTATAAATGGCACACAAAAAACCCAGAGTTCCCAGAAGAAAAATTTAAATGGTTCTTCAAATATGAAGCTTTTCTCAGTATAACTTAAAGTGCAAATTAGATTGTCCCAAAGATAGCACTTCTTCCCTTAGCAAAATCACATAAACTCATCCACATACTGTTATTGAAGTTGTATGGAAATAGGCATTCCACATACTGCTGATGGAGCCGTGAGATGATACAACTGATAGGGAGTAGCAATATGTAGAAAAATTGTATATTTACCCTTTGACCCATCATATTCAGCACTATGTAGAAAAATTCTATATCTGCCCTTTGATCCATCAACCCCACTACTGGGAACCTATTTTAAAGCTGTAGTTGCAAAAACAGGACATGCTTTATGCATGGTGTTATTTCTTTTTTATGCATTGTGTTATTTATTTCACAACTATTATAAAAAAATTGATTGAAAACAAATGCCCATTTATAGGTGATTGGCTAAATAAATAACACAATGATAGGCACTGCAGCGATATAAAGGAATAATGGTGATCTCTCTATACTGTTATCTCCAAAATATAGTAAGTGAAAAAAGCAAGATGCAGAACAATCTAATGCAGCATGCTACATTTTGTGTATGACAGAAACACTGGCAGGTTAAACTGCTAACTAATGAAGCTATTAACAATAGGTAGAACAGGAATGGAACAGACTTCTCTTACTATATACAGCTTATTACATAGATTTCATTTTGAAATTTTAAATGTTTTATTTCAAAAAATAAAATTCACTAAAACAGCCGTCCTTAAAAACGGAAAACAAATGGAAATAAATGAACATACTGAGCTGGGCATGGTGGCTTACGCCTGTAATCCCCATACTTTGGGAGGCCCAAGCAGGAAGATTGCTTAAGACTAGGAGTTCAAGACCAACCTAGGCCACATAGGAAGGCCATGCCTCTACAAAAAAGAAAAATAAATAAAAATTAGCTGGGCCTGGCGGCATGCCTGTAGTCTCAGCCACTCAGGAGGCTGAGGTGGGAGGTTTGCTTGGTCCTGGGAGATTGAAGCTGTAGTGAGCTGTGATTGCACTACTGCACTGTAGTGTGGGTGAAAGAGCAAGATGCTGTCTCTAAAAGAAAAAAAAAAAAGAAATAAAGAAATAAACCTACTGTATATCAAATCAGTGATATAACCACACAGAGGAAATAATTATTTCAATCGGAACCTAAAAACATAATATTCTACCAAACAGTAGAATATATGTTAAGGACAAAAATAGCTGCAAATATGTTTTAAACTTTAGTACTTTAAAATAATGATTTTGTTATTTTGACACTACATTATATTATAGGAAATACAAATCAGTAATTATACTAATGTAAATAGAAATTAAGATTTTTAGTGTAGGAAAAAAGAGATATGTGTATAAAGTTTTTAAAAATTAAGTACAGGTCCTATAATGTTCTATCTGATTTGGAAATGTTCTATTTGAATTGAGTTTGAACTCATGATGCTTTCCTCTTTTCAAAGCTACTTTTCCTATCTGTCCACTAAAAAGGCCCAGAAGACATCACAGCCTGTATCAATCAGCTTTGAAGAAGTAATAGATAACCTCAGAAACCTCAGTAGTTTGCCACCATATCCATTATATATTTGGCTTGTATTCCATTTTGGTGGCTCCAGGTCAGCTGCTGAGTCTCTTCTCTACGATCTTCCTGTTCTAGGACTCAAGCTGAAGGAATTGGCCCTATTTGGAACAGACAGTCCTTGTGGCCTAGGGAAAAGCAAAGGACAGAGCTTAACAGCTCTGCAAGCTTCTACTTAACATGAGATATGCCCATTGGTCAAAGCACATCACGTGGCCAAAAATGGAACTGGGATGGAGAATTGTGTTCTGCCTGCTAGGAGGCCCTAGAAATCATACAATAATAAATAAGAAGGGAGTTAGGAGTTGGGGATAATAATATAAACTATCCTACAACCCCTCAAAACTGAGCATACTTAGCATATAGACTATAATCCCTAAATACCATTCCACACTAACAATGACTAGGGAACTTTGGAGGGACACCTGATTCCAGTTTTAGGGTTAGGCGATTTAAGATGAGCCTGGGATGTTTTCTTGCCCTTGTGTATTCGTCTGTTTTCACACTGCTATAAGGAACTGCCAGAGACTGGGTAATTTACGAAGGAAAGAGGTTTAATTGACTCACAGTTCAGTGTGGATGGGGAGGCCTCAGGAAACTTAAAATCATGGTGGAAGGCGAAGGGGAAGCAAGGCACCTTCTTCACAAAGTGGCAAGAAGGACAATGCCAAGTGAAGGGGAAGAGCCCTTATAAAACTATCAGATCTTGTGAGAACTCACTATCATGAGTACAGCATGGGAGAAACTGCCACCATGATTGTTACCTCTATCTGGTCTCTCCCTTTACACGTGGGGATTATGGGGATTACAATCAAGATGAGATTTGGGTGGGGACACAAAGCCTAACCGTATCACTTAGAAGGCAAGGTAGCTGTCAAAGACTAATGAGATTGTGCCCAAAGGACAAAGGAATCAACCTAAAAAGACTTTCTTTGGCCAAACTGGAGGCAAGATGAGAATCAAAAGAGAAAATGTAATACTGAATGCAATTGATTTAAATATGTTGACTGTATTGTTAAATGCATTAATTATAAAGATACTAAAAAGAAAATCAAAAAAAATGTTTAAAAGTCATCACTCTGGCCGGGCGCAGTGGCTCAAGCCTGTAATCCCAGCACTTTGGGAGGCCGAGACGGGCAGATCACGAGGTCAGGAGATCGAGACCATCCTGGCTAACATGGTGAAACCCCCTCTCCACTAAAAAAATACAAAAAAACTAGCAGAGCGAGGTGGCAGGCGCCTGTAGTCTCAGCTACTCAGGAGGCTGAGGCAGGAGAATGGCGTGAACCCAGGAGGCGGTGCTTGCAGTGAGCTGAGATCCGGCCACTGCACTCCAGCCTGGGTGACAGAGCGAGACTCCATCTCAAAAAGAAAAAAAAAAATAAAGTCATCACTCTTTGGTCACCATTAGAATTAACTAGGTCAGTTACTCCTTACCCTGATATTTGACAATCAAAATAAATAATTATCTTTATTCTGCTTTCTTTTAGGCATGTATGTGTAACCACAAAGCCTTAACTTAGAAGGAAAAGTTCTTCTTTATAGAATTCAAGCTAATAAATGTCAAAGAAAATAGATAATGAAAAAATAATAGAATCTAATCATCATTTTGCAACATGTAATTGACTTAGGGTATGATTATTAATGGGTAAAATCATTAGAGAAAATGTTGATGAGAGCTTTACGATGGAAGGATCAGTCTGTTACCACCTGAAACACTGATTAATCTTAGCATCATTGAAAGTAGGAAAACCAGCAGGTGCTGTGGCTCACGCCTGTAATCCCAACACTTTGAGAGGCCAAGGTGGGTGGATTACTTGAGGTCAGGAGTTGAGACCAGCTTGGCCAACATGGTGAAACCCCCTCTCTACTAAAAATACAAAAATTTGCTGGGTGTGGTGGCTCATGCCTGTAATCCCAGCTACTTGGGAACCCGAGACATGAGAATCACTTGAACCTGGGAGGCAGAGGTTGCAGTGAGCCAAGATTGTGCCACTGCACTCTAGCCTGGGCAACAGAGTGAGACTTTCTCTCAAAAAATAAAAAAATAAAAAGGAAGCACATAGCACTCCCTGTGTAATATTCTTGCCCATCCCTCCAAAAAAAGAAAATGACCTCCACTTGAATGAAGCCTCTCAGCAAGCGAACTTTCATTACAGAAGGATAGATGCACAAATCAAATGACACAAGGTAGCATGTGCACAAACTCAGAAAGTGGGTTTTTCTGCAGAATAACTGACCAGGTTTCTGCAACATATGGCATGAAAGGTAAAAACAAAGGGGGAGAGAGGAAAGAGCAGGTCAGTGCTAGATTAAACACATGCATAAAAGGCCTAAGAAGCAAATGTAATGCTGACATATAATATGTATCCTGATTCAAATAAGACATCAGGGAAATGTGACTAGACATTAAATTATACCAAGGAATTATTTTTGTTAGTTGTTCAAATGGTGTTATAGCTATATGTCTTTAATCTTTAGTGGTGCTTGCTAAAGTAATAAAGAAAATTATTTGGTATATATGATTTGCTTTAATATTCTTCAATAATGTAAATGTAGTAAATATGACAAAATCTTTATAACTTTAATCTGGATGATGACTATATGGTGTTTATTGTTTGTTGTCTCTATTTTTGTATATATTTGAAAATTTTCATAATAAAAAACTTAACCCATAAAATAGAAAAAAGATAATAATATGATAAATATACTGAAATTCTGGGGTTTTTTTTGTTTTTTTTTTTTTCCTGAAGCCCTCTGGTCTTTTTTGTATGTTCCACTTTTCACTCTACAGGTTTAAAGAGAAAATGAATAGAACAAAGTGAATTTACTTGAAATATTTGAAATACCAGCTCTTTTTTTTTTCTCTTGAGATGGAGTCTCACTCTGTCACCCAGGCTGGAGTGCAGTGGCACCATCTCAGCTCATTGCAATCTCTGCTTCCCGGGCTCAAGCGATTCTCCTGCCTCAGCCTCCCGAGTAACTGGTATAGGCATTTGCTACATTTGTTTTTGTTTTTTTTTTTCCAGTAGAGACGGGGTTTCACTATGTTGGCCAGGCTGGTCTCGAACTCTTGACCTCAGGTGATCTGTCCGCCTCGGCCTCCCAAACTGCTGGGATTACAAGTGTGAGCCACTGTGACTGGCTGAAACACCAGCTCTCTTAAATGCTGTGCCTTAACCAGGGTAGTCAGTGTAAGAAATGCAAATTATGTTTGAATAGTCCCTTTTAAAAAGCTATTTAGTCTATCTCCCACTAGTAGTTTTTTTAAAATGTCTTTTTTAAAAAAAGAAAAGAAAACCAATTCACCCCTGTCATCAGCTAGAACTCCAAGATCCTGGGTTATACAGCAAAGTCTGTTAGTAAATCTAGTGCATAGGAGCTACATTTTTTTTTTTAACAATGTAGCATGGACCTTTCAGTGTATTTCTTTTGAAAGGGACTTTAATATTTTATTCCCTAAAATGTAAAAATACTCATCACATGAATGCATGCCACATTCATAGACTGATGGCAAGAAAAAGTGAATATAAAAAAGGAGTTGATTAAATTCCTAAAAATTTAAAAGTTTTGTCTTGCATTTGTTTAGTGGAGACTGGTTCCATTAAGGCCTTCTTGTCCACCCCCAGGCTCCTTCTAAACAAGTAAAGAGAATACCTGCAGATGTCTTACATTCAACATATCAACTCAAGCACATTTCAAAATTGGCCATAGTTTCTAAAATATTCATTTAATGTTAAAGTTCTTGTCATTAATAACTTAGTGCCAAGCTTCCTGTGAGTTCTTCGTAAGATTGAATTTCTCATAGTTCCTTTAGCCCTGAAGACCCCAAACCTATGAGGATTCTCTAGAGAAGATGCCGATTATGGGAAAAGAATGGAAAAAGGAGAGGCATTTAGCAGCCACATTAGAATAGCCTGGAGCCTGTGTCAGCAGCATATGCACACTGTCATTGTAGCCATTTGTGTCAGAAGCTATTTCTGTGCTGGATAGCACTTTCTCCAAGTACACTATGAATTCATGAGCAAGGGAATGTAGATGTTAATGGAGGAAGAAGTTTCACTTCACCTCCCACTCCTTTGCCTCTTAATTTTAGAGTGGAAGCAAGATTGCATCACAGTCCTCCATGGGATATATATTCAGAGTCCTAATTATTTGAACAATCATATATTACTTGCTTGTACAATTATATATACGTTCAATTGTTTGTAGTTAGCCACAAGTTACCAAAATTTGCTGAGTAATGATGAGACCCATCAAGACCAGCCTTTTTCATGATGTGAGCTAGAAGGTTTAAGGAGATTTATTTCTAATTAGAAAATGAAAGGACAAAAGATTTTGGAAGCGGGCTATTGCAACACTTCTTTTATAGAGCAGTTATCCCACTGATGTGTATATTGAATACAAATTTTCTTTTCAGAGAACAATGGACTTACATCTATCTTTTTTTTTCTTTTTTGAGATGGGGTCTCTCTCACCCAAGCTAGCATGCAGTGGTGCAATAATAGCTTGTGCTCGTTTATTTATTTTTTTGGAGAGATGAGGTCTCACTATTTTGCTCAGGTTGGTCTTGAATTCCTGGACTCAAGTGATGTTTTTGCCTCCTGGCAAAAGTGCTGGGATTATAGGCGTAAGCCACTGCAACCAACCTGACTTTCATCTTTTACCTAAAGGAGTATTAGTCACATCCTCTCTTACAAGGTGACTCGTGGCAGGTTCATATGGATAGGGATGGTAGACAGAATCACTTTCACTTTTTAAATTGATTGATTTTATGAATTATATTTCTAATATGTATTTGCCAGTGGTACATTATTGAATTCATAAGTTAAATATCCATGTGAAATGTCTCTTCTAGATGTTCAAAGGACCACCTTATATTTAACCACAAATGTCAAATTTTGTTCACAAAGAAGCAAAAAGTGTGATATAAACAAAATGGAACTAGAGTTCCAATGGGCTAGATTGAGTCAGTTCTGCCCTTGGTAATCATATGGTTTTAGAAAAGCTACTTTATTGTATTTGAGTCTTTTTTCCCCTCATTTGTTAAATGAAAGGGTTTGATTTAATGATAGTTTGTGTTGTTTATAATTTAACATTTTATGTTTTTAAATGGGAAAATGTACCATATTTTAGCCTGTTATAATAAAATTATGTTATATGTAGCTGAGAACACGTTTTAAAATTCTAAACTGCCTCCTTTAGAATTCTCCTTGGTTAGAACAGAGCCTGTTTTAGAAGGAAGCAAGAAAATAAGCTCCAAAAATGCTGGATATTCATGAAGTTGACTGTATATCATGCTATAAACTTTTTGTTGGATGCAGTAGCCAACAGGAAGTTGTGGAAGGTTTTGAAGGTATTGGGGATAAACAATCATTTTGACCCTTACATATAGACTAGACTTGGGAAGAAAGGGTAACTGTAAGGCAGGTCTTAGGTATTGAGGTCAGGATTAAACTGGAGGCTGTCAAAATTGTTTAGGAAAAGTTGAATCCGGAAGACACTCAAAATAGAAATTGATAAGATGCAGTGATTGATTAAATATAGGGGGCATCAAAGAAATCAAAACAGGTATTCCAAGATTGTAACCTTGTAGAACCAGAGAAATCATGGTATTTAATTGAGAATCATTCAGAAGTAATAAAATAGCCAACTAAATGTATCTCTAAAGACCACTGGAGAGTGGATGATCATAATCTGTACCTATCCCCTATATTTAAGTGGTAAAATGGAAACAGAAATGTAAAACCACTCTGGGAAAAAACATGGAGAAAATTAGTAGGAGGCAAAAAACTGAACTCTGGAGAACATGCTTAGTTAAAGAATATAAAAGAGCAGAGACAATGACAAAACAAGTGCCCAGAGAAATAATGGACAACCAACAGAACCAGTGTCATGGAAGCTGGGGAGGAATTTTGCAATGTCAGTTGTTATCTAGAGGTCAGGAAGAATGAAGGGAAAAGATCAGGGTGAAGTGTTGGGTAACCTGGGGGGATTAAAAAGTAAAGAAAAAACAAAAATTAGCATTCGAATGGAACTTTACAATTGACAAAACACTTTCAGAGGAATTATTTTACTTCTCATGTTAACATGACTGTGAGACACATAGGACTATTTTTTATCACAGTTTCATAAATGAGAAACACGGGGCCGGGCGCGGTGGCTCAAGCCTGTAATCCCAGCACTTTGGGAGGCCGAGACGGGCGGATCACGAGGTCAGGAGATCGAAACCATCCTGGCTAACACGGTGAAACCCCGTCTCTACTAAAAAATACAAAAAAAAAAAAAAAAAACAAAAAAAAACTAGCCAGGCGAAGTGGCCGGCGCCTGTAGTCCCAGCTACTCGGGAGGCTGAGACAGGAGAATGGCTAAACCCGGGAGGCGGAGCTTGCAGTAAGCTGAGATCCGGCCACTGCACTCCAGCTTGGGTGACAGAGCAAGCCTCCGTCTCAAAAAAAAAAAAAAAAAGAAACACGGGAGCTTAGGGTACTTTTAGGACTTATACCGAGGCAGGACTTAAAGTTAGAGTTACTGACTCAAAATCCCACATTCTTTGCTATCTGGAAGACAAGGATACAAAGAATATGCTGGAAAGTACCAACCAATAGTGTATTTGCAGTGTCCTTGTCTCTCACCACATATAAATGCCTTCTATATTCACAACTCAAATCAAATTCAAAGCAATATTAACCTGAAGGGTAAGCCATAAGCCTGTAATGAGTATTTCATGTTCTAAAAATATTATTTAACTAAATGGGAGAAATATCCAAAAATGAACACATTCCATATTGGAAGGGGTTTATCATCCAATTTAATCATCCTAATAGCATCACAGCAGATCATTTAAAAGGGAAATAGAAAACGTCCTCATAATTTTCTAGCCTTTTTTTTTTGCCGTAAGTTCATATTAAAAGAATAACATTAATATTGCTTTAAGCAAAGATAAACATTATTATACGTCATGCATTTCCTAAATTTCAATTATGTGTTATTTTAAAAATTGCTATTTGTGTCTGATGATAGAACACAAGGCTATGTTTTTCCTTCCTTTTAAAATAAAAAATAACTCTTTTAGCTGATTTCTTGGGTGCCATTTTGTAATTTCTTTTGTCTTTCACTACTTCCCAACTTTAGTTTCCATAGGAACAGGATCCATCGGAAAGCATTTGGGATTCTTTCAAAATGTTGACTCCGAGATTTCTAATTAGGGTTCAGGCACTTATAGTTTAATTAATATGAGGCTTTTTCTGTGTTTTATCTTTGAAGGTGGAAAAAACTGGGTTATGATATCATAATATGTTTGCCTTTTCAAAGATTTTCATTAGAGATTTGGATCAAAGAGCTTTAAGATCATTTAAAAATACATTAATACATGGCTGAAAAAATTAAATATATTATGTATACTATTCTTGACAGATAAGAAGACTTAAAACAACAATTATCCCAGTTGAATGCATCAAAATTAGTTGACTTTTCCTTAGCTGAAAATTGATTCTTTGAAATATAACATAAATCTAGTGTCTCCTATACCTCTTTTATAGTTTGTTGTTGTTTTTCTGAGATGGAGTCTCGCTCTGTCACCCAGGCTGGAGTGCGGTGATGCGATCTCGGCTCACTGCAACCTCTGCCTCCTGGGTTCAAGCAACCCTCCAGCCTCAGCCTTCTGAGTAGCTGGAACTACAGGCCACTGCCACCACACTCAGCTAATTTTTTGTATTTTTAGTAGAGATGGGGTTTCACTATGTTGACCAGGCTGGTCTCGAAACTCCTGACCTCAAGTGATCCGCCCACCTCGGCCTCCCAAAGGCTGGGATTACAGGCCTGAGTCACTGCACCCAGCTTCTTTTATAGTTTTATTGTGAGAACAAGTATGGTCAATGGAAAATAATGTAGGTGATAGATTTTACTTTTTAAAAATTACCGTTATAGTCACATTACATTAGCTGTATAAGACAAAACAATCCTCAGTTTATAAAACAAAGCATTCAACTTTCTATTAACAGAGAGTGTGCTCAAGGAATTAAATCAGGGACTATCAACAGGAAGGGGATTACTGCCCCCTCCAAAGTCCCGCTGCATGCTCATGTGAGTGAAAACTTCATAATTATCTGAGCTTATACTGTAACTTACACTGTTTTACATATAAACACAAATATTCTTTTGGACAGTCTTATCATATAACTAAATATACAAATTTGTATTCTAATGCTCACAATAACCCTATTTTTTTTTTTTTTTTTTTGGAGACGGAGTCTTGCTGTGGCACCCAGGCTGGAGTGCAATGGCACGATCTTGGCTCATTGCAACCTCCACCTCCCAGGTTCAAATGATTCTCCTGCCTCAGCCTCCTGAGTAGCTGGGATTACAGGGGCATACTACCATCCCTGGCTAATTTATGTACTTTTAGTAGAGACGGGAGTTTCACCATGTTGGCCAGCCTGGTCTCAAACTCCTGACCTTAGGTGATCTGCCCACCTTAGCTTCCCATAGTGCTGGGATTACAGGCGTAAGCCACTGCACCTGGCCAATAACTCTATTCTTATATTCCTGTACTATTTGAAATGGTTTCTGATCTTACTTAAATCCCATTTAACATTATAAATGTACACCAGGCATGGTGGCTAATGCCATAATCCCAGCACTTTGGGAGGTGGAGGTAGAGGATCTCTTGAAGCCAAGAGTTTGAGACTAGCTGGATTGGGCAACATGGCAAGATTCCATCTCTGTGAAAGTAAACATTAAGAAAATTAGCTAGGCATGGTGGTGCATGCCTATAGTGCTAGTTACTTGGGAGGCTGAAGCAGGAGGATCCCTTGGGCCCAGAGGCTCAGCGTTGCAATGAGCTATGATCATGTCACTGCACACAACCTGGGTGACAGAGCAAGACACTGTCTCTGAAAAAGGAAAAAATAATAATAAGTGTAGGCTAACATGTGACTTCATTGTGTCTTCTAGTGTACTCATGTGTAAGCATTTATGAATTAAAATATATATTATGTTGTTTTTTTATTTCTCTTTAACATTAAAGGGACATTACATTATTTCCCAAATTTTACATATATATAAATTTTATGTATATAAATTATATAAATTATATGTTTGTATATGTAATGTTATATTATCTATAAATTTTGTTTCAGAATAATAAAGGAGGCATCAAAATTTATTATAAAATGAGGGTCTGATAGTGTTAAGAACCAATGAATTAAAATAAATGAATGCAAATTACATGTATTTAATCACTGCACTAAATTCTTAGGTTTGTGGTGGTTGAAAACAAAATTATATACTCTATTTTTAGGGAAGCAGTTTTTCTCTTTCCAAGATTCATTTTTAGCTAAAATGAGCACAAAAATTAAATGGGAGAAAAATGTTAAAAAAATAATTGCAGAACATGCTGCAGAATAATCATGGATATGTGTAGATGTGGGTGTGTTTCATTAAAATCTATTTAAGTTTTTTTCTTTCTTATGTAGTTAAGGTAAGGATAGTTTTTGAATTATTCAGTGTCAAAATTACTTTTGGATTTTTGTGCAAAGAAGCTATAAACCCATAACATTATCAAAAAAGTCAAAATATAGATAAAACTTAATACTTTCTTTGTTTTATTTATTTATTTTGAGAAGAGGTCTCACTCCTGTCACCCCGGCTGGAGAGCAGTGATACAGTAAAATTCACTGCAGCTTCGACCTCCTTGGCTCAAGCCATCCCTCCCACCTCAGCCTCCTGAGTAGCTGAGACTATAGGCTCCTGCCACCATGCCTGGCTAGTTTTTGTTTTTGTTTTGTAGAGACAGGGTCTTGCTATGTTGCCCAAGCCACCCTTGAAGCCCTGGGCTCAAACAGTCCTCCAGCCTCAGCCTCCCAGAGTGCTAGGATTAGAGGCGTGAGCCACTGTGACCAGCCTTATTTTTGTATTTTATTTTTTTGAGACAGGGTCCCACTCTGTCACCTAGGCTAGAGTGCAGTGGCATGATCGTAGCTCACTGTAGCCTCAATGTCCTGGGCTCAAGTGATCCTCCTGTCTCAGCTTCTTGAGTATCTGGGATAGGAGGTGTGAGCCACTGCACCTGGCTATACTTAGTTTTTTGTTATTTTTTTTTTGAGACGGAGTCTCACTCTGTCGCCCGGGCTGGAGTGCAGTGGCGCGATCTCAGCTCATTGCAAGCTCCGCCTCCCGGGTTCACGCCATTCTCCTGCCTCAGCCTCCCGAGTAGCTGGGACTACAGGCGCCCGCCACCTCGCCCGGCTAATTTTTTTGTATTTTTTTAGTAGAGACGGGGTTTCACCGTGTTAGCCAGGATGGTCTCGATCTCCTGACCTCGTGATCCACCCGTCTCGGCCTCCCAAAGTGCTGGGATTACAGGCTTGAGTCACCGCGCCCGGCCTAGTTTTTATTTTAACTGGTATTATTTGCAGGTCTTGTAGCCTAGGTATCACAATACATTAAACAATAGACAGTTAATATTATATTTAAGTATATTTTATATTATATGTAAATATAGCTTATACTATTCTTAAAATACAGTACAAGAAGTTTATACATTCGATTTGAAGACAAAATATGTCCACTTTGGTTTACAACAGACATTTGATTACCTCCTATTGGGGGTTAAGTATGATGTAGACACAACCTTGTATCAAATAGTTCCTAACATCATGTTCCTAACACTATTCAATGGGAGGACCAGGCACGTAAAATATCATAATTTTTTAAAAGTCTTATGACAAGTACTACATCAGATAGAGGAAGGGATGACTACGTATGGGAGGACAGAAGGGGCCAGCGAAACCTTTACTTTTCTTGACATTTTGGTGGGGTGTTGAATAACATAGAAGTTCATCATTTGGCAGGGAAGTGTTGGAGAGAGGGGATTCCAGGCAGAGGGCTTGGAGAATGCAGAGAGCCAGAGTGTCTGGGAACTCCATGGTGGGTGCCTTGAACATAGGGTTTGTAGGGAGCAGTAGTCAAAGGGGAGACTGGAAAGATGGGAGCCAGTTCCAAAAGGCCATTTGAAGGAATTTGGAATTCATCCTGAAGGTAACAGGGGGCCTCTGAAGGAAGCTAAATATCAGATAGTATTTTAAGGCGCTAACTCATGTAAGAGTGAGGAGGATGAATTGCAAACTTGTCCACATCTATATTCATCCTTGGCAATTTCCCTCCTGAATCCAAGGAAGAGGGGTGCTATGGTTTGAATATTTGTTCCCTTCAAGACTCATGTTGAAACATAAACCCTAATGTAGCAGTATTGAGAGGTAGGGCCTTTAAGAAGTGATTGAGTCATGAGGACTCTGCCTTCATGAATGGATTAACCCATTCATGGATTAACAGTTTAAGGAATTAATGAGTTATCATAGGAGCGGGACTGGTGGCTTTATAAGGAAAGGAAGAGAGACCTGAACTAGCACTCTCACACACTGAGCCCCCTCTGTGATGCCGTGTACCACCTAGGGACTCTTCAGAGAGTCCCCACCAGCAAGAAGACCCTCATCAGATGTGACTCCTCTACTTTGGACTTCTCAGCCTTCATAACTCTAAGAAATAAATTCCTTTTCTTTATAAATTGCCCCATTTCAGGTATTGCATTATAAGCAACAGAAAACAGACGAAGACAAGGGGTTTCTCCCACCCAAAGCTAATTTCACACCTGTGCACATGATCCTGTTTTTCCAGTCTCTTGTGTTCTTTGTGCAGCAATTAATCTCCTCTCTCCGTCATGTATCTTCAACTTATCTTCATTACTAGCTCTCTTACCACAGGCTGTAAATATGCTCAAACCTCTACAACTTACTGTAGGAAAGAACCCCGCTGTGATTCTCCAATGAAACTTCTTGACACAGTGATATATATTTATCATATCAATTTTCTTACTGACCGTTCAACTCACTGCACATTGTCTGTTTCCCATGCCATTGAAATTGCTATCATCATATCACCAATAATTTACTGGTTCCTAAGTCCATGGCTTGCTTTTTTAAATTTATTTTTATTTTATTTATTTATTTATTTATTTATTTGAGATAGTCTTTCTCTGTTTCCCAGGCGGGAGTGCAGTGGCGTGATCTCGGCTCACTACAACGTCCACTTACCGAGTTCAAGTGATTCTCCTGCCTCAGCCTCCCAAGTAGCTGGGACTACAGGTGCACACCACCATGCCCGGCTATTTTTTGTATTTTTAGCAGAGATGGGGTTTCACTATGTTGGCCAGGCTGTTCTCAGACTCCTGACTTCGTGATCCGCCCACCTTGGCCTCCCAAAGTGCTGGGATTACGGGTGTGAGCCACTGCGCCCAGCCCATAGCTTGCTTTTTTAGTCAAAACCTTACTTGACCTTTCTAGAACATCAAACATTGTTGACACTCCCTCTTTGAAAGTCTGCCCATCCGTGATTTCCATGACATCATTCTGTCCTAGTTTCTCTTATTTCTCTAACTGCCTCTTCTCAATCTCCTACATGGTTTCCTCTTGAACTTTTTTCTTATTCTACTCCAGTGTTTCATGCTCTAAATTATATTCCTCCCTAGAGAGTCACAATGCTCCTTAGCATGTTAGAGGCTCCAATAAGTCCTTTTATACGGCAGAGAACTTTGTTTAACTTGTTAACCCAGTGTTTCTCAACCCAGCGTTTCTTTATCACCAAGGAATCCTTATCCCTTTGTAAAACGCTCTATGTCAATGGCCAGTCTGAGGGAGAAGATGCAGGAAAGGAATGTCAAAGAAGAGAATAGTGTCACAATAGCCACCAAATGTGACAAATCATAAAATGCTACTTAATTTCATCAACATAGATTGGAGAGAAAAGTTCCATGGGTTGTCTGGAGTGTTGCCTTGGGCTTTAACAGGAAAACTTCCTAGAGATGGTGAGACTTGAGAGAGGTCTTGAGGGTTGGAGAAAATTGTAAGGGAAAGGAGACAGCACTCCCACCCATGCCTGCACCTCTTCTCTGAGTGAAGGCTGTACAAGGGATAAGAAAGGCTACATGAACATGTCCTTTGTCCTTGACATGCCTCTGAAGAAGGTATTTGTTAAAGTTTAAAGGCAAGTGCTTGATTATGTAAGGTGGTTTTACGTCAGCATTCTCAACAAAATAGACTACGGAACACTTTTTAAATGACTGTATTGGCAGACCTCCAAGGGAACTCCTAAGGTACAAAGCTCACTAGTTTTAAGTAGGCACTCAGATTAATTTACTACTATAATTCATTATGATGCTTGTATTAGGGTTGTCCAGACAAGTAGAACCATCAAGATGTGTGTGTGTGTGTGTGTGTATGCACGCACATGTGCGTGCATGTATGTACATATGTGTGTATAAAGAGACTTGTTTTAAGGAATTGGTTCATGTGATTATGGAGGCAGACAAGCTACAGACCCAGGAATTGCCAAGGTTGCAGTTCAAGTCCAAAGGCTATCTGCTGGCAGAATTCCCTCCTGCTTGAGAGAAGTCATTCTTTTGTTCGAATTAGGCCTTCAATTGATTGGATGAGACCCACCAACGTTACGGAGGGCAACATGCTTTACTGATTTAAATGTTAATCACAGACCGCACATAGTGGCTCACGTCTGTAATTCCAGCACTTTGGGATGCCAAGGCGGGTGGATTACTTGAGGTCAGGAGTTTGAGACCAGCTTGGCAACCGTGGCAAAACCCCATCTTTACTAAAACACAAAAATGAGCTAGGCGTGGTGGTGCACACTTGTGTTCCCAGCTACTCAGGAGGCCGAGGCAGGAGAATCGCTTGAACCCAGGAGGGTGAGGTTGCAGTTTGCTGAGACTGCGCCATTGCACTCCAGCCTGGGTGACAGAGTGAGACACCATCTCAAAAATAATAATAATAAAATGTTAATTTCATCCAACAACACCCTCACAGAAACATCCAGAATGTTTGACCACATATCTGAGCATCACTGCCTAGCCAAGTTGACAGGTAAAATTAACTATCACAATGCTATTTTCAATTGTATATCAACATTTTTAAAAAGCAAATAATTTAAGAAAATTGCTCACCTTGTGTTATTAAATTTAGAATGCTTTATTAATCTTATTTTGATTTTATAATAGAGATTTTAAAAAATTACATTAAGTTATGGCTATTTATTATTATTATTATTATTATTATTATTATTAGAGAAGGAGTCTTGCTTAGTCATCCAGGCTGGAGTGCAAAGGTGTGATCTCTGTTCACTGCAACCTCTGCCTCCAGAGTTCAAGCTATTCTTCTGCCTCAGCCTCCCGAGTCGCTGGGATTACAAGCACCCGCCACCACACCCGGCTAATTTTTGTATTTTAGTAAAGACAGGGTTTTGCCATGTTGGCCAGGCTACTTTTTTATTTTTTTGAGACAAGGTCTTGCTCTGTCTCCCAGCCTGGAATGCAGTGGCGAGCTCACAGCTCACTGCAGCCTTGACCTCTTGGGCTCAAGTGATCCTCCCACCTCATCCTCCTGAGGAGCTGGAACAACAGAAGCACATACCATGCTCAGCTAGCTTGTTTATTTTTTGTAAAGATAGGATCTCACTGTGTTGCCCAGACTGGTCTCAAACTCCTCAAGTGATCCTCCTGCCTCCATCTCTCAAAATGCTGGGATTACAGGCATGAGCCATCGCACCTGGCAGTTGTGGCTTTTCAAATCACATTTGAAGTTACTATCTAGAAAGATATTTTAGGAATTGACCCTATCATTTTAAGCATCAAATAAATTCATTTAATTTTTTGTTGCAGCATAATGTGAAAATTATTTCTGCACAGTGATATCTTTTGGTCAGAACTCGCTACTTTGAAATCTTTTGTTCTTTTATCTTGGGCAGTTCATCTCTTAATTAAAAAAATTAAAGTGGTATACTCATTATCGTAGTCCCCCCTTATCCACAGTTTCGCTTTTTGTAGTTTCAGTTACCCATGGCCAACCACAGCCCAAAAATACTAAATGAAAAGTTCCAGAAATAAACAATTCACCTCGGATGGGAATCATCCCTTTGTCCAGTGTATTCATGCCATAGAAGCTACCCACCTGTTAGTCACTGATATTGCCTGTTCCTGTCATCCAATCAGTGACATCGTTGTGGCTGGATGATTCAGGATCACTCGAAGCAGATGATTCTCCCTCTGATGTACTGTCAGAAGGTCAATAGTAGCCTAATGCTACCTCACAATGCCTGTTGCTCACCTCTTTTTATCTCATCACATCGGCATTTTATCTCTTACATTATCATGAGAAGGGCGAATACAGTACAATAAGATATTTTGAGAGAGACCTCATCCACTAAATTTTTATTACAGCATATTGTTGTAATTCTATTTTATTATTAGTTCTCACTGTTAATTTTGTACTGTGCCTAACTTATAAATTAAACTTTATCATAGATATGTATGTATAGGGAAAAGCATAGTGTATATAGGGTTTGGTACTATCCGTGGTTTCAGACATCCACTGGGGGTCTTGGAACATATCTCTCATGAATTAAGGGGGAGTAGTGTGTTCCATCCCATCTTCTCCATAATTAACTTCACTTCCATTCATTCAGCAAATGTTTACTGAGTAGCATATGGCAAGGATTGTTCTTTGCCCTTGGGATTGATTATTAACAAAACTTAGTAACTAAAATAAAGGTCCCCATCTTCAGTACATAAACACATATGCAATGCATTAGAAGATAATAATGCTATTTTCAATTATATATCATTTGAAAATATGTAAAAAGAAAAAGAAAGCAGGATCAAAGGAATCAGGAATGTGGAAAGGGAAAGGTGAGATGAAAGTGGGCTGAAATATTTGATAGATCAGAGGAGATTTTATTAAGGAGGTGTCCTTTGAGCAAAGACTTGAAGAAGTGAGGGAGTTAATAGGCATCTGAAGGGAGAGTCTTTCAGATGAAGGAAACAGCTAGAGTCTGGCCTGATTGAGGATGAACTGGAAGCCAGTGTCCCTGGAGCAGAGGGAGGGGAGAGTCGAGAAAAGGAGATTCGAAAGCAATGGGCCACATTGCATAGTTCTAGGCCAATGAAAGGACTTCTCCTTCTACTCCGGAGAAATGAAGAACTAGTCCAAGGTTTTGAGCAGAAGAGTACCATGATCTGACTTAGCATCTTAAAGGGTCACTCTAGTGGATGTGTTGAGATTAGATTCCAGAAAGGCACGACAGAAGCAGGACAGTCAGGAGGCTATTGCAGTAATCCAAGAAAGAGATGTTAGTGCTCAGACCACAGTAGTAGCTATGGGAGGAGTGAGAAGTGGTCAGATTCTGAATGCATTTTGAAGGTAAAGCCAATAGTTTTTGCTGATGAATTGGAGAGGGGCTGTGATATGTGGGATCACTAAAAATAAATGCCAGATATTTTTCAACCAGAGCAATGGAATAACTGGGTTGCCACCATCTGACGTGGAGAAGGTGGAACAGGTTTAGAAATAAGGATGATGTTTGGATGTAGAGTTTGAAATGTCTCGTAAACTTTCAGGTGATAGGCATTTGGATCTGAAGTTCAGCAAAGATGTCCAGAATGGAAATATATATTTGGGAGTATTTAGCATGTCAGAGTGTTTAATGCCAGGAATCTGGATCACATCATTAAAGAAGGAAATATAGATAGAGGAGTAGAGTTGACCAAGGATGGGAGCCATGAGAAGAAAAACTAGGAAGGTGTGTTGTCCTGGATGTTAAGTGTGGAAAGCGTGTTAGGAAGAAGGGTGTGATGGGTTGTGTCAATTGAGGTAGTTATGGAAGGCATCATCATAAATTATGTTTTACAGAGGACAAGACACAGCCAAAGAGGTTTCAACTCTCCAAAACATATCATAGTAAGGACAAAAAAGGAGGAAGAATTTAAACCCAGGGCTTTCCACTGTAATGAAGTAGTCGTTACATTTAAAAAGGTAGGGGAGGCCAGGTGTGGTGGCTTACACCTATAATCCCAGCATTTTGGGGGGCTGAAGCAGGCAGATCGCTTGAGCCCACAAGTATGAGAACAGCTTGGGCAACACGGTGAAACCCCATTTCTACAAAAAATAGAAAAATTAGCCAGACAGGTTGGCTAACAGCTGTGGTCCAGCTACTCAGAAGGCTGAGGTGGGAGGATCACCTGAGCCCAGGGAGGTTAAGGCTGCAGTGACCCATGATTGTGCACCTGCACTCCAGCCTGGGCAACAGAGTGAAACCCTGTCTCAAAAAAAAAAAGATGGGGGAAAAGTATAACTCTAACAATTCATTTTTCACAGAACATCCTCATGCACGATTATTGCAGAAGCATTTGTGAAATGCTCTATCTGCATCACCACATTGGATAAAAAGCAATGTGAAGTGAGGGAAGAGGGATGAGAAGCAAGTATTTATAGAGAATCTACTGTGTGCCAAGATGTAGGCTAAGCAATTATGTGCATAACTTTATTTAATCTTTACAACCAGCTAGGAAAGGCATTACTAGCTTCATTTTAGCTAAACGAAACTGAGGTTGTAGCTTGTCCAAGGTGACGTGGCTAGTAATTCACAGCACTGGGTTTCAAATACTGGGTTATGACTTCCTCAAGACAGAATGATTCTGTTTCCATCTATAATGAAGACTAAGACTTAAGTTGCATTTCTCTTATAGACTACTCTTTTCTTACCTTGCTAGACTCTAATGTTGTCTTTTATTTAATTTTAGATGATATTTATTCAAAAAGCCAAGCTGTTGAAAATAATAGTGGTAGGATACAATTTAGTTATTTATCCCAATGGGGGTAAAGTCAGTTCCGATACCACCTTATTAAGTGCTAAGATTACATGCTAAGGCTGACTCTAAATAATTTCAAAACTTTTGGTAGATTCTGCCATATATCTAGTTCTCTTCATGCTATGACAAACATTAAACAGCCATTTCACTTGAGTTATATTATGACAATTAGACTTTTGCATACCGTATCTGGACACAAATACCTTTGTTCCTCTTTTCAATACTCAATTTGAAAGAGTTTCAAAAATTTGACCTTGGCTGAGCGTGGCGGCTCATGCTTATAATCCCAGCACTTTGGGAGGCCGAGGTAGGTGGATCACTTGAGCCCAGAGGTTCGAGACCAGCCTGGGCAACGTAAAGTGACCCTGTCTCTACAAAAAACACAAAAATTAGCCAGGCATGGTGGTATGTGCCACAGTCCCAGCTACTCAGGACTGCTGAGGTGCAATGATTGCCGGAACCCTGGGAGATCAAGGCTGCAGTGAACTATGATCACGCCACTGCACTCCAGCCTGCGTGGCAGAGCAAGACCCTGTGCCAAAATTTAAAAAAGAAAAAAAAATTGACCTTTATCCAATAGCACAAAAACTCATTTCCTGACCATTCTAGGAGGCAGCTCCAAAGGTCCAACTGATTTTAATGTGTGCAAATATTCACTAAATTATTTTATTGGTCTAGTTCACTGACACTAAAAAGGTACGTGTTGGTGTTAGCTCACAATTGGATGAGTAGGACTAGTTTTGAAATAAAAGTCAAAGAACTGTTTTTACCAAAAGAAAAGGGAAATTATGGTCCCTGGATTTAGAGGACCCAAGAAATCAGGGTAGCTAATTCTTAGGAATCTTGCCTGACAATTGTGAATATGATAGTTAAGCCATGCCAAATCATTGTTTCTGTGTTCTGCACTTCAAAATAAATGGTTCTTGTTCTTTTGGCTTCCTGAGGACTAATCAAAGGAAGCATGAAGCAACAATGGCTGGGAAGTTTCCCTTGGTTTTCAAGTTTCTTCTGTAAGCACTTGTGGTAATAGAATTTAATTAATAACACTTGTATGTAATGTAAGGGCCAAGATTTTATGAGTCATCTTCCAGCAGGAAAGTTGAAAAATAAAATTCACACAACTCTCATATTTTAAGAAATGAAGTTTGATAGAGAGTGTGCATGCTAAATCACTGGACATATAAAATCTTTAGTATTTTAAAGGCTGAATCTCAGATCATGGTCCATGGAGACCGTTTCTTTCTCCCAGCTTTGTGGGTGGTAAAATCGAGAAAGCTAAGTAAACTCATTAATAAGGAGAAGTCCAAAATTATGTGTAGGAGTGGGTTATTAGTTCCCTGTGTAAGAAAAATAATACAAAAAAAAACCTTATTCTTGCAAATTTTATAAAATGTGCATGCATTGCTAAGCCCTCCCCACACCCACCCTCACTTGGGCCTTGTGAAGCACCCTTGTAAGGGTTGGTCCCAAAAACTTAAGCCTTATTAAACTCATGGTCAACCTGTATCCCTTTATGTGCTTATTTATTATATACAACCTTTTTTGAGACAGCCTTGCTCTGTCACCCAGGCTGGAGGGCAGTGGCACAATCTCAGCTCTCTGCAACCTCCGCCTCCCGGGTTCAAGTGATTCTCCTGCCTCAGCCTCCTGAGTCGCTAGGACTACAGGCATGCACCACCACACCTGGCTTATTTTTTGTATTTTTTTTTAGTAGCGATGGGGTTTCACCATGTTGGCCAGGCTGATCTCCAACTCCTGACCTCAAGCAATGCACTGGCCTTGGCCTCTCAAAGTGCTGGGATTACAGGCATGAGCCACTGCGCCCAGCAGAAAAGGATTATCTTTGTTTGAGAAATGCAAAGATAACCTCATTTGCAGATTATACATTTAACAGATTGGTGATATTAGATAATCCTTTTGATCTTTTTTTATGCTAATCTCTGCAAAACACATTAAACTGTTAGTGATTCTGGAAATTCACTCAGTAAGGCAGAGAAGTAAAACTACGAAGATATAAACAAAGTTTGAAACAATACCAAACATCTGTGTAGCCTGGGAGGTCAAAAGAGTTTAGTAGATGGTTAAGTGATATATCTTCTCACACATGCTGTTTAAGCAGCTATTTTTCTTTTTCTTTTTTCTTTTTTTTTCTTTTTTTTTTTTGAGGTGGGGTCTTGCTGTGTTGCCCAAGCTTGTCTCAAACTCCGGGGCTCAAGCAATACTCCCAAATCAGCCTCCCAAGTAGCTGGGATTACAGGCACATGCCACCACATCCAGGTGGTTTAGTAACAAATACCTGTGGAATTATTATTTCTCTATCCCCTGACCCAAACTGCCACTGAGTAATCTGTGTGTGTATCAGCTGTTAGGGTGTTTTGTGCAGAGATGCACAGATTCTCACAGAATTTCCAAACCAGAGTTCAAATCCAGGTTCAGAAACTCAGTTTTAACCATTTGCCCAGAGCTGATCAAACTCTGGAGAAATGATTTACAACACCTAATCTTAAAAATGATTTATTTGACAATTAAATTAGTAAGTATCTTTCTAGTGAGAAATAGAACTGCCAAATGCTGGCAGTGGTTCTGTACTTTTAATCTTTAAAAGCCATATCTAGGTCTAGGAGTTAGGTAACTACAGTTTCAGATTAAAGAGCAATGAATAATCCTAGTTAATAGAGCTCTCAAAGTCTGATGAACCATCTCTGCTATAGAGATGCGCCTATACACAACCCAGACCACGTCTCATTAGTAAGGAGAGCACCCAGGCTTGTTGTTCTCCATCTCTTTGCCATTACATCATGTGTCTGTTTTGATGTCTGACATATTTCATCTTTTTCTACTTTCCACTAATGAAGTTTTAGGGCCATCATTTTGTTTTCTGGTAACTTAATCTTAAGGAGAAGCAATTAGAACACAGAATGGCCAATAACCATGGCTTCCACTGAGTATGTGGTTCTTATTAGCATCCATTTTGGAAGGGGTATTTCTTCATTTTGTCTTGATAGTCTACTAGATTTGAAATGACTGTTGTCATCTACCTAAAATCTATAGCTAATGTCACACGTAAATGAATTGTGTTTGGCTGAAAATCAAAGACTACAGAATCCTAAAATGGCTTCTTCATGTCTGATAAAAAGCACCTGGTGAGAAAGTCACCCACTGATGGTTTTCCTCTGCCAATGGCTACCATTACACACTTGAACATGTGCAGGACATTTTTTTTTTTAATTTTTGAGAATTTATTTTACTTTGAGAAGTTAATTTAATTACTTCATCTCTTTCTAATATCACTGAAAAATTTTAATCTAGTTGTTTGTGCAACGGAATGCCCTGGAAGTTTTCCTGAACTTAGTAATGCAGGTAACTTACATGAAAATAACTTTATCCTCAATTTTGAATCTTCAGTAGTCTCTCTTATGCTTAAGTTGTTGAAGAACCAGAAAAGGCAGAGGGCATAAAACTTTTGTGCATAAATATACACGGTTTCAAATTAGTTCATTCACCATAAACATTTACTCATTAACACTGTCTCTGTTAAGATGGCAATTTGTAATATACTCTCTGAATAATATCTTTACAACCCTAAAGTTTGAAAATGGCTATGAAGCCATTACAGAGTGTCTGGAGGTCTTGTGTTTGGTGCTACTTTCTCAAAATGCCTTGTACTTATTGAGGGCAGGGAGAGAGGAAAGGGGACTGTGGAGCAGATTAAGTGGATGGACATCTTGGCTTCCCTGCTTTCTGAAGCATTGTGACCTCGAGCAACTTATTTAACTACTCTCAATTGTTATATCTGTTGATGTGGTTTGGCTCTGTCCCCACCCAAATCTCATCTTGAATTGTAGCTCCTATAATTCCCACGTGTTCTGGGAGGGACCTGGTGGGAGATAATTGAATCACGATGGCAGTTTCCCCCATAATGTTTTCATGGTAGTAAATAAGTCTCATGCGATCTGATGGTTTTATAAGGGGTTTCCCCTTTTGCTTGGCTCTCATTCTCTCTTTACTGCTGCCATGTAAGACGTGCCTTTTGCCTTCCACCATAATTGTGAGGCCTCCCCAGCCACATGAAACTGTGAGTCCATTAAATCTCTTCCTTTATAAATTACCATTACCCAGTCTTGGCCAGGCACGGTGGCTCACGCCTGTAATCCCAGCATTTTGGGAGGCCCAGGTAGGTGGATCACCTGAAGTCGGGAGTTCAAAACCAGCCTGGCCAACATCATGAAACCACATCTCTACTAAAAAATATAAACATTAGCCAGGCATGATGGCACTTGCCTGTGATCCCAGCTACTCGGGAGGCTGAGGCATGAGAATCACTTGAACCTGGGAGGTGGAGGTTGCAGTGAGCTGAGATCGTGCCACTACACTCTACCCTGGGTGACAGAGTGAGACTCTGTCTCAAAAAAATAAAATAATAAATAAAAAATAAATAAATTACCCAGTCTTAGCAGTGTGAGAACAGACTAATAATACATCTGACAAATGAGGATTTTAACGCAGTGGAGTCATATCTTACTTAGAAGTTAGGTTCTTTTTTTTTTTTTTTTTTTTTTTGGAGACGGAGTCTCCCTCTGTCGCCCAGGCTGGAGTGCAGTGGCGCGATCTCGGCTCACTGCAAGCTCCGCCTCCCGGGTTCACGCCATTCTCCTGCCTCAGCCTCCCGAGTAGCTGGGACTACAGGCGCCCACAACCGCGCCCGGCTAATTTTTTGTATTTTTAGTAGAGACGGGGTTTCACCGTGGTCTCGATCTCCTGACCTTGTGATCCGCCCGCCTCGGCCTCCCAAAGTGCTGGGATTACAGGCGTGAGCCACCGCGCCCGGCCAGAAGTTAGGTTCTTAAGGGGAGAATTTATTCATAGTGAAAATTATTCTTAAATTCCTAAGATGATCATAAACTGACCGGGACATCAGCCCCCAGTAACTCTAAAGTCAAGTCTGTCTTTTCTTTCTCCTTGCATTTTGGTGTGGCTTCCCTTTCTCTGAAAATAGAATATCAATGTCTCATTAAGAGGAAGAGCCAGATTATCTAGTTCGAGAGACTCTAAAGACATGTGTCTGTCTCTCTCTCTCTTTTTCTTTCTCGCCTACTCTCTAAATCTAGTATGGTTGAACAATAATAAGATAGATGACCATAATGTCTAGCTCTAAATTTGTTGCTACTTCATTGGGTTACTTTCTATTAATATACATATTTATCCCTAATAAATACTGGGTGGAATTATTTTATTTGTCAATGCCAACCCTGTGCAATTTTTTATATTTATTAGTATATGTGCTGATCTGTTCTCCCATTGCTACAAATAAATACCTGAAACCGTGTAATTTATAAAGAAAAGAGGTTGAATTGGCTCACGGCTCTGCAGGCTGTACAGGAAGCATAGTGGCTTCTGCTTCTGGGGAGGCCTCAGGAAGCTTCCAATTATGGAGGAAGGTGAAGCGGGCACAGGCGTCTCACATGGTGTGAGCAAGAGCAAAAGAGAAAGCGGGGAGGTGCTACACACTTGTTGGCCAGGTGTGGTAGCTCATGCCTGTAATTCTAGCACTTTGAGAGGCTGAGGTGGGCGGATCACTTGAGACCAGCAGTTTGAGACCACTCTGGCTAACACGGCGAAACCCCATCTCTACTATTAGTACAAAAAATGGCAGGACATGGTGGCTCATTCCTGTAGTCCCAGCTACTTGGGAGGTTGAGGCACAAAAACCACTTGAGCCCGGGAAGCAGAGGTTGCAGTGAACCAAGATGGCGCCATTGCACTCCAGCCTTGGTGACAGAGGGAAACTGTGTCTGAGAAGGAAGGAAGGAAGGAAGGAAGGAAGGAAGGAAGGAAGGAAGGAAGGAAGGAAGGAAGGAAGGAAGGAAGGAAGGAGGGAGGGAGGGAGGGAGGGAGGGAGGGAGGGAGGGAGGGAAGGGAGGGAGGGAGGGAGGGAGGGACGGACGGAGGGACGGAGGGAGGGAAGGGGAAGGAAGGAAGGAAGGAAAGAAGGAAGGAAGGAAGGAAGGAGAAAGAAGGAAGAGGAGAAGGAAAAAGGAAAAGGAAGGAGGGAGGGAGGGAAGGAAGGAAGGAAGGAAGAAAGGAAGGAAGGAGAAAGAGAAGGAAGAAGAGAAGGAAAAAGGGAAAGGAAGGAAGGAGGGAGGGAGAGAGGGAAGGAAGGAAGGAAGGAAGGAAGGAAGGAAGGAAGGAAAGAAGGAAGCGGGGGCAGGCTACACACTTTTAAACAACCAGATCTCAGGAGAACTCACTCACTATCATGACAACAGTACCAAGGGGATTGTGTTAAGCCATTCATGAGAAACTGCTCCCATGATCCCATCACCCCCCACCAGCCCTACTTCCAGCATTAGGAATTACAACTGAACATGAGATTTGGGTGGGACGCAGATCTAAACCATACCAGTATAATAATTGTCTTTCAGTAACTATCAAAACCACATGGCCATAAATTTTTATTTTTATGAAACTTATGATATAATTGATACCCGTAGTTTGTATAACTTGCTTTCATACATGATACTGTGGTACTATACTTTTAAAGCAGGTGGCTGGGTATGGTGACTCACGCCTGTAATCCCGGCACTTTGGGAGGCTGAGGCGGGTGGATCACGAGGTCAGGAGATCGAGACCATCTGGCTAACACAGTGAAACCACGTCTCTACTAAAAATACAAAAAAATTAGCCGGGCGTGGTGGCAGGCACCTGTAATCGCAGTGACTTGGGAGACTGAGGCAGGACAATGGCGTGAACCCAGGAAGCAGAGCTTGCAGTGAGGCGAGATCGCTCCACTGCACTCCAGCCTGGGCAACAGAGCCAGACTCTGTCTCAAAAACAAACAAACAAACAAACAAAATCTTTGGGCCGGGTGCACTGGCTCACATCTGTAATCCTACCACTTTGAGAGGCCAAGATGGGCAGTTCACTTGAGGTCAGGAGTTTCAGACCAGCCTGGCCAACATGGTGAAACCCCGTCTCTACTGAAAATACAAAAATTAACCAGGTGTGGTGGCGGGTGCCTGTAATCCCAGCTACTTGGGAGGCTGAGGCAGGAGAATCACTTGAACCCAGGAGGTAGAGGTTGCAGTGAGCCAAGATCGCACCACTGTACTCCAGCCTGGGTGACAGAGAGAGACTCTGTCAAAAAAAAAAAAAAAAAACTTGTATAACACTTCTCCAGTTTTTCCTTGTCATGTTTTCAATTAAAAGTGTTAATTTAAATAACACCTTTTTAGTAATTTTAAAATTGTAGCAATGTAAAGTAAATATTGTTAGTCAAACCAGACTGTCTTCGATGAGTAATAGAGAATACAAAAACTTTTGTTCTTAAAGTTGGGAGGAAAAGAAACACAAAAGGTTTCATTTGACTGGGAATTATTTGACTTGGAGTTGTTAGCAGTTATGAAAATAATCATCTCTTCACCTTATTTTATGAACTTCTGCCAGTGCTTTTGGAACATGTTCATAACTATTAAAGATGTTCTGAGGCTAACTTTAAGACAATTGTTGACCTCAACCAGCAGGCCTACATGACCATTTTCTTTTGTTTATTTTCTTATTTAATTTATTCTGGAAAAGTGAAGAAAAAATAAAAATCACTTCAAGAAAGCAGCCAACAGGGGCAAAATCTAACATCTGCTAGTGATATGTTGATATAAAATCCAACATTTTGTTTTTATAAAGAGAGTTATTAGGTACAAGTTTTTAAAAAAGGAACTCTAGAAAGGCTAAAACAAGGTAGAAATCTTGTAATAAATAAACTTTTTAAATTTAAAGATTCAGAGCTTTCTGTTCAAATAAGTTCCACATAAGTGACCACACATTTTAAATATTTTTACTTAATTTGTTGGTAAACCCTGAAATAAATAGAATTAGATGAAGAAAGGTAGCTAGAAGGAGAAGATACTTGAAATCACAAAAGGCCGGGCACGGTGGCTCATGCTTGTAATACCAGCACTTTGGGAGGCCGAGGCAGGCGGATCACGAGGCCAGGAGATTGAGACCATCCTGACTAACATGGTGAAACCCTGTCTCTACTAAAAATACAAAAAATTAGCTGGGCGTGGTGGCGGCGCCTGTAGTCCCAGCTACTCGGGAGGCTGAGACAGGAGAATAGCATGAACCCAGGAGGCGGAGCTTGCAGTGAGCTGAGATAGCGCCACTGCACTCCAGCCTGGGCCACAGAGCAAGACTCCCTCTCAAAAAAAAAATCACAAAAATAGGTACAATGTATATTTGGATGACAGCTACACTAAAAGCCCAGACTTCACCACTACACAATATACCCAGGTAACAAAACTGTACTTTTGCCCCTTAAATTTATACACACAAAAAGAAAAAAATATATGGAAATAAATATTCAGCTACTAAGAAATACTGCTGATAATTAATTTATTAAAGCTAATGCCCTTTATAATTTTTTGCCTACATACTTTTGCCAATTCAACTAATCCTCTTTTTTAACATCTGTGATGCATTATTTTTCTGTTCAAATATTATTATACACATGAAAAATGTACAAGGGAATTAACAAAATTCCTGAAGCTAACAGCTGTTATTTTTCACAGAACTTTTATAGTAATTTTTGACAATTTAAGAAATGTTTCTTAAAGGAAATTTTAACAAGTAGAAAAGTGGAATTGAGAAAGAGAAAATGATTTTATTTCTCAATGATTCCTGAAACCCAGTTCCTAAATCTTCTAATCTCAGATTGTACTAAAGTTTGCCTGAAATGAAGGAAGGCCAGAACCTACTGAAGAAAATAAACATTCTCTGTAGGCAGTGTGGTGTTTGAAAAGTTCAAAGGTATGATGATACGGAGGGAACAAAGATTATCTTTTCCTATTTTGCCCCGAGGTTTTCCTCAACTGGTTTCCAGGGAATTTGAGTTTTCATTGTTTTGTCTAAAAAGTGAACTAAAATACTTCAAAAATCCCAAGAATTGTCAGTCATAAGTAGAGTTTCTCTGAGGGCATTAATTCACACGTTGCTAAAAGGACAAAGAAACTTCTTCAAAGTATACTTCGAAAGTTTCACAGAATAATGGTTTGGCATTGGAATCACTGGCAAAAATGTTCAGAGATTTTGTCATGAAAAGTAGCAGTACGCCAGGTGCGGTGGCTCATGCCTGTAATCCCAGCACTTTGGGAGGCCGAGGCGGGTGAATCATTTGAGGTCAGGAGTTCGAGACCAGACTGGCTAACATGGTGAAACCCCACCTCTACTAAAAATACAAAAATTAGCTGGGTGTGGTGAAGTGCGCCTGTAATCCCAGCTACTCAGGAGGCTGAGGCATGAGAATCACTTGAACCCAGGAGGTGGAGGTTGCAGTGAGCCGAGACTGTGCCACTGCACTCCAGCCTGGGCAATAGAGTGAGACTCAAGTCTCAAAAATAAAAAAAATAAATAAAAGAAGGAGTAAAGCAACAAGAACATTTAAGGTCCTGTCCTTTCTCCAGCTCACTGAAGAGGATTCTGGCTTGGTCTCCTGTCTCATTCCTTCCTCTGCTCTCTGAAGACTCAGACTCTATCTTTGGAGTCTATAAAATAACATGTGAGAAACAGAAGAGAAACTAGGAAAGAAAGGAATGCAGGAGAAGAAAGGGATATGGGGGAAGAGAAAAGAAAGAACAGCTGCTATGAGATCAAAGTGTATGGAAAAGGATATTTTAAAAGATGGCATGGACCCCTTTCAAGGTTCTTGGTTCTTGAAATATACAAGCAGAAGAGTCCTTTTGAAATTACTCCTTGGTGGACCTGACACCTCTCGAGGATTGAGCCACATGGGTCACATTTTCTATGGACATATTTACAGCTGTCAATAGAAATCAGTTCAGTCCTGTACTCTTCACATAGACAACATATTTGCTAGTTTCCCTGTTAAATATGTTAGCCATTTAGAGATATCGAACCTGCATATCACTGGTTTTCCTGTTATACTAGAAATCAAGTAATTTGTGTCCCATAGACTTTTGCAAATTAAAAAAAATTTTTTTGTGAGTCACTGTGTTGTCCAGCCCAGGCTGGAGTGCAGTGGTGCGATCATAGCCCATTGCAGCTTCAAATTCCTGCGCTCAAGTGATCCTCCTGCCTCAGCCTCCCAAGTAGCTGGGACTACAGGCAGGTGCTACCATACCCAGATAATTTTTAAAAATTTTTTGTAGAGATGGGGGACATTACTATATTGCGCAGGCTGGTCTTAAACTCCTGGCCTCAAGTGATCCTCCTTCCTTGGCCTCTCAAAGTAGTTTTGCAAATTTTAACTTCACAATTAGATTTGCTGTCCAGGCTTTTAAGGAAAAAAGAAAAATCTCCAGAATAGCATAGGAGTGAAAAAATCTAGCACAATGGAAGACTAATTTACATGTTGGTATATAGAGATGAATAAATCAAAGAAGAGATGTCATGTCATATGAAAGATTTCTTTCTCCTTTCCAGGAGTATAATCAATTATCTTTCATAGTTATACAATTCTGATTTTATAGGAACCTTTCAGAATCCTAGAATTCATGATTCTTTGGCATTCTTTACAGTCTATTGGTTTATTCCTGTTCCTGGTTGTTCAAACTGGTCTAACTGGAAGTCTAGAGCAATGGTTCTCAACCAGGAGTGAGTTCTTTACCCCCATGTTTCAGGGGACATTTGCTAATGTTTAGGGACATTTTAGTTGTCATCACTTGGGGCGTGGTGATACCGGCATCTAGTGGGTAGAAGCCAGGGATACTGCAAAACATCCTACAGTGCACAGGACAGCCCCCTGCAACAAAGAATGATTGGGTGCCAGACATCAATAGTGTCAAGATTAAGAAACCCTTACCTAGACCTCCCCTCTGGGATTACCCTGGTGTCCTACTTTCCTAGTTCAGCCTCTTAGCTTCCACCTTCCTATTGTGCTCCAGAGCCAGTCTTTTGCCTTCATTCTAACCACCAATTTCTTAAACTCTCCTGTTTTCATAGGACTAATGAACCTTTCCTCCTGGCATCTTTGTTAATCTGCAATCCTTGCTTGTGTTCATCTTGGGGCACGGTGTGGGCCTAGTATACCACAGTAATTAACTATGTGGGCTTTAGGTACTGACTGAGTCCAAATCCAAACTCCACCACTTACTTCTTATATAACCATGGCCAAGTTTCTTACTCTTTCTGTGCCTCAGTTTTCCCACCCTCAAAAACGTGAGCAAAAATGGTACCCTGCCACAGAGAATTGTAAGAGTCAAATGAGTTAATACTTGTGAAGCACCAAGTGCTTAATAAATTTTAGCTATTATTATCCTTTCTCAAGAGTCCATCAAGGTCTTTGTCCTCTAAGTTACTTCCTTCTCTGTACTCCAAGTCCAGAAAGCAGGTGTAATTTGCTCATGATGGTTTCTCTTAAATGTTTGCCTAAATTCTGAATGTTTTCCATTACTCTAATGGTTGGGACTTTTGACGTGGAAAGGCAGGAAATACCCTATTTTTCTCTCTCAAGTTTGGCTGTCCATATCCCTTCCCTGAGCACTTTGTGGCATAAAGGTGGGAGATGGGAAAGACAGGGAAGGAAAAATACTTCAAAACATTTTCTTGGATGACTCGCAATTCTTAGTCTATAGATGGAAGCTGATGAATGAAGGGATGAGAAGATGGATGCATCATGGGCAGTACCTAAGTTTCTAGTGTGAGTGGCCACATGGAATGTGATGCTTTACACAGGGATGAGATTTGCAGAAATAGTACAAAGTTTGGGGGCAAGCTGATGAGTTTTGCCCAAGAGTTTGTGGTAATTGTGGGAAATGGAAATACAGATGTCCAGCAGAAAGCCAGCCCCACAGATTTAATTTCAAGAGAGATTGGAGCTGGAGATATGGAGTTACAACTTTTTAGCAAATAAATGCTAGTTGGCTCAATCAGAGTATAAAATACTCTATAAAAAGGAGCTAGTTTAGTCAGAAAAGCAGTTTCTGGATGGATGGATGGATGGATGGATGGATGGATGGATGGATGGGCAGAACAAGGAGGAAGAAGAACTCACAAAGCAGACAGAATGAAGTACTAGGATCAGAACAGAAGGACAAAGACTAGGAGAGAATCAAGTTACAGAATACAAGGGAGTCAACAGAGTCACATGTCATAGAGAGGTCAGGTAAGATATAGACTGAAAAGTGTCCATTAGATATGCCAACAGATAGGTCATTGTCGTCTTAATGAAAACAGGGTCAGTAGACCACAGGAAGACAGAGGACAGATGGTAGCATGAGTGGAGAAATAGCATTTCAAATAAATTATAGAAATATATAGTCAATAAATAACTTTATTTAGCTTTTCATGATAGGCTTAATTCAGTCTTACCTTATATCATGTATAATTTTTTGGGTGAATAATGAAGGAGAGCAGTTGGATTGTTTTGCCTAAATTGTTTTCTTGAGATGACCATTGTATTAGTCTGTTCTCATTCTGCTAATAAAGACATACCTGAGTCTAGGTAATTTATAAAGGAAAGAGGTTTAATTGACTCACAGTTCAGCATGGCTGGGGAGGCCTCAGGAAACTTGCAATCATGGCAGAAGGGGAAGCAAATACATCTTTTTTCATATGGCGGCAGCCAGGAGAAGTGCAGAGTGAAGGCAGGGAAAAAGCCCCTTATAAAACCATCAGGTCTCATGAGAACTCACTCACTATCACGAGAACAGCATGGTTCAATTACCACCCACCAGGTTCCTCCCACAACACATGGGGATTATGGGAACTACAGTTCAAGACAAGATTTGAGTGGGGACACAGTCAAACCAGATCAACCAACAATAATGCTTTGCATTATTCTGACTTTGAAACAATTAATACCAATCCAATATTGTATACTTACAACACTTACCCTAAAGAATTGCTTGCCTTCAGGAACTCTTCCTCAGTGTCAGTTTGATCTGACCTCATTTACTGGACTTTTCTTATTAGTATACAATAAGGAATGAGCTCATTTATTCAACAAACATTTATTGTGTCTTGCTTTATGCCAGGCACTGTTCTGAGTGTTTGGGTTAATTTCAGAGACTATAACAGGCAACAGTCTTGCGCTTGTAACATTTATATTTTAGAGATGTATACTTATAGGAAAATATTTAAATTATTTTTAAACATGGTCATTACACTGGAGTATAGAATGACATCCATAAAGAAAGTGATTTAGATCAAAGATGGAATTAGAAAGTTTTATTGATACTTTCTTCTTTAGTACTAATAATGCCTACCACACTAGGTTATTTTGAATATTGAATTTTACAGCATAAAAGCAAGTATGTGAAGGTGAAATGGGAGAGTTCCCTGATCCCCCTCGCAGGACGTGCGACAGGGGTGTGGCTCACCTTTTCGATGGCCGCTGCTTGAATCCCTGAGGGGAGGGGCAGCATGCAGACGGACAGGTGCAGGAGCCCAAGCGGGTGTGTGTTACAATGTGCCCTTTTAGCCTTGCCATCCACAGATGGCCTGAGTGTTAACCAGCTCAAGGGACCCTCTGCCTTTTCGTGTGGGCGGAGGGCCAGTGTGACAGTTTTCTGTATCCTGAGCTCTTGCCCAGTATCCCAGAAAAATCAGGTCACACGAGGAGTTGAAGGATGAACGCGGGGTTTTACTGAGTGGTGGAGGTAGCTGTCAGCAGGATGGATGGGGAGCTGGAAGAAGGGATGGAGTGGGAAGATGATCTTTTCCTGGAGTTTGGCCATCCAGAGGCTGAACACTTCTCCGACCACCCCCAGTCGAACTCCTCTCAGTGTTCAGACTTCTCTCCTCTTCTATCTTTCTCTGCCCCGTTGCTCTGCCATTTGTCTGCTTGTCTCCTCGTCTCCTTGCCTGCTCATCTGCTTCTAGAACCTGGGGTTTGGGGTTTATATAGGTACAGGATAGGGGGCATGGTGGGACAAAAGGCAACTTTTGGGGTATGAAAACAGGAATGCCTGACCCCTTTTAGGGTCGCGGGTCTCCAGGCCTGAGGGTAGGGCCTTTGCCAAGGAACTGCCTTCTCCTACCCAGCACCTTTCTGTCTCCTATCTGTATCAGAGGTGCCTTTTTAAATGAAAATTTCTGTGTTAGTTTAAGGGAGTGGTAATAAACAACAGCAGCATCATGTAACTATTAGATCACAGTAGCGGTAGCCACCATAGTAGTTACTTTAGTCTATAGACCAGTTCTCAAAAATCATTGAAATGTTTTGGGGGGAAAAAATAAAGATGTTCTGCTTGAATTTTTCATCATAATTTCATATACAACTTATATCTATTATACTATATACATATACAAATTTCATCAAAAGTATGTAAAATGACTCATTTCTATATGACATAAGTATTGTCAGGGATAAATTTATAAAGCTATTTATACTTTTAAATAAGCACTAAGAAGAATTAGCTGTTATTTGTGAGGCAATACCGTGTGACACTAGACTGCATATTAAGCTGAATGAAGGATGTAAGATATTTTTCAATGATTGGGCTGGCAAGAGCGTGTTGTCTGTGGTGGGGTCCAAATAGATACAAGGGTTCTACTTTGGGAAATGCTTAAAGGCCAAAACTACAATCTAGAAAATAAATACGTATAGTTTTGTTTGCTTTTTCCTATTTTGATACTTTAAAACTATGTGTTAGGAATTGGGCAAAACTGTCACCAAACTTTAGGACAGTTTTCTTGAATATTGCATTCCATTCGGACATTTGAAAGTGAATTTTTGTTTATTTTTAATTATCCTATCTGTTTTAATCTTTCAGATCATAAGGCCTATGGATTTTCTGCCCCAAAAGACCAGCAAGTGGTCACAGCAGTAGAGTACCAAGGTACAGTATCTTACTGATTTTCACAGGCTGCATTGTTGAAATAACTCATGAGAGTGACTCATATGATGTGATTTTCTATTTGTTGGGATTCTCTGCCTTTACCTTCTACTAATTCCTCTGCCTGAAATGCTGCTTCATGCTGACTCCACCTCAAGAACATTTTCTCCACCTCCTCAGTGGACATTTTGGACATTCAATAAAAGACTGGATGTACAAAGAGGGTCTCCTATTACTTACATTACCTGCAACAAAGCAAATCTGATTTGTGAAACTGGGAGATGGAGAGCTTGGAAAGTTTCTAGCCAGCTAGATATGAGAAATAGAAATGAACACAAACCCCTCTGTGTATATTTAAGATGATATTAATATAGCTTACTTTGGGGCACCATTTTATCTATTTTAGCTTCTTTAAAATGTTTATAAGGAGGAGTTAATTTGAGAGTATAAAGTTTCTGTTTTGCAAGATAAAATAGTTCTGGAGATTGTTATATGTGCAACAATATACTTAATACTGCTGAGCTATACAGTAAAAAATGGTCAAGGTGGTGAATTTTATGTTTATTTTGCCACATTTAAAAAATTGTCAAAAGAAACTAGTAACCTATATATGGGCTTTTTAATAAGTTTTTGTTATTGTTGTTGTTGTGTTTTGCTTTATTTTGTTTGAGACAGGATCTCCGTCTGTCACCCATGCTGGAGTGCAGTGTGGTATGATCTCAGCTCACAGCAACCTCCACCTCCAGGGTTAAGTGATCCTCCAACCTCACCCACCTAAGTAGCTGGGATTACAGGCGCAGGCCACCATGTCTGGTTAATTTTTTGTATTGTTTTGTAGAAACAGGGTTTCACCATGTTGCCCAAGCTGGTCTTGCACTCCTGGGCTCAAGCAGTCTGCCCACCTTGGCCTCCCAAAGTACTGGGATTACAAGCATGAACCACCATACCTGCCCTATAAGTTTATTTGAAATATTGACCACCTACTGCTTTTCCATAGGATCCTTTATCTTTTATATAATTAATAATATTGGGCAATCAGAAGAATTGCTATTTCTTAAATTTAATATTTGTTTAGGCCATTAAGAAGTGGGTCCTAAATGTCTGACCTCTCATCATCAGGTATGTCTTAGGTTCCTGGAACTGGAGAAAGATAAGTTTGAAGGAAAGAGACAAAGATGAAAGCAAAGGTCTGGAGTTGGGGGAATTAAATGAGTTAATATTCACATAGTGCTTTCAACAGTGCTAACACATAATACAAATTATATGTGCTTGTTAAGTAAAAATATGCTGTGGTAAGAATCAGTCCTGGCTGGGAGTGGTGGCTCATGCCTGTAATCTCAAACTCCTGACCTCAGGAAAACATGAAGTCACTGTTTCTATAAAAAAACAAACAAATTAGCCAGACATGTGGCACACGCCTGTTGTCCCAGCTACTCAGCAGGCTGAGGCAGGTGGGTGGATCACTTGAGTGCAGGAGTTTGAGGCTGCAGTGAGCCATGATCATGCCAGTGCACTCCAGCCTGGGCAACAAAGTGAGAGATTGTCTCAAAAAAAAAAAAAAAGTGGCCAGGCATGGTGGCTCACGCCTGTAATCCCAGCACTTTGGGAGGCTGAGGCAGGTGTATTACCTGAGGTCAGGAGTTCGAGACCAGCCTGGCCAACATGGTGAAACCTTGTCTCTACTAAAAAAATTAGCCAGGCCTAGTAGTGGGCACCTATAATCCCAGCTACTTGGGAGGTTGAGGCAGGAGATCACTTGAACCTGGGAGGCAGAGGTTGCAGTGAGCCAAGATTACACTACTGCAATCCAGGCCTGGGCAACAGACCGAGACTATATCTCAAAAATAAATAAATAAATAAATAAATAAATAATAAATTTAAAGTTCATCATTAAAAAAGTGAGTAACTTAACAAATTACTTCAACAATTATTAGGTTAACTAGGTTCTCTTAAGTTCTAATATTTTATATGCTTAAGCTATAGAACACTCTGGTATGAGTTAGTTTTAAAGGAGAGAGGTGGGAAGAGGAAATTAATGATTGAGGGAATTTGGGACTATGGAGCACCTCCAGGATGGATAAACAGTGCTGGGTGAGATGCCAGAACAGAAGCTGGAAAGGCCACAAGGGTAAGCACAGAGTGAGAGAGGGGAAAATGGACCAGGATGTCCCCGAGGGACAAAGTAAGTGAAGTTCACTTCTACTTCTCACTTCCATGGAGGTTCTTAATACTGGGTCCAACTGGGAACAGTGAGTGTATATCTTCTCGCATAGTATCTGAGTTAGGACACCAAAATTATATTATTTAAACTTACATTATGTTTTAAAACTGTATCAAGGTGAATTTTACATAACCTGAAATTCATAGTCTTTAAGTGAACAATTCAGTGGCATTTGATAGATTCAGTTTTGTGCAACCACCACCTCTGCCTAGTTCCAAAATATTTTCATCACTCCAAAACAAAACCCTGTGCCCATTTACATTACTTTTTAATGCATGTTTTATTTTTAATATAGAAAATCCTTTCATAATGTATTGCAATCAAATGTTAATCTTACTCCAAAATAAGTGTTTTCTTTCATCTCACCTCTTTTTAATTAAGAATTTCATTTTAATTCTATTGTATATGTGTCCCCATCATTCCAGCTTGGCTCTTCATAAGGCATAAATACATTTCTGTGTCTTCTACATTTTAGTCTTAGGACTAAATGCAGTAACTTAATTTTGCTGTAAGTCTACAATATTTTATGATTTGTATATATGTGTATGTGTGTTTCACCCAATTTTTTCATTTGTTATGTCTTGTTTCTCCGAGGTCAAGAAATTATGAATTAATTCCTTCTTTCCAGTGCTGCTATGCTGTATCACTTCGCATGATAGTGCCAAGAGCAGAAGGAGACTGAAATCAGGGCAGCTCTGCCAGGCTTGTAAATTACATGTGCAGCCTTCTGCAAAGGGATGCTAAACCTGAAAGCTATAAATCAGAGTTTAATAGCAAGCATTTCTTCACAGAAGTAATTTCTGCTAAGTCAGAGCTATTTTGGTAGTATCAGTTCTCTTTTTGTGTTATGTAAGATTTTGATGATTTTTAACTTGAGCCCTGAGAATGAAATCAAAGGATAATTAGCAGTACAGAATCCAGGAAAATTAAAATTCATAATGATTCTATCTATGTAATTCCGAAATGTGATTGTTTTGCCACATGTTGCTGCTAATGCTTTTTATAAACAAAGAATTCTCTTTTCTTGATCCAAATGAAATAGATATTTTGGCAATGAAATAATCATCTTAATAGAAAAGCTTGGCACATTTTCCTGTTTTTAATATGCCTTAGGTTGAGAAAATATGATTTATATCTATATTTTTTGCTATCTCCTACAGAGATAACATTTTATTTCAAACTGGAGTGATTTATGGGTAAATTTGTGATGGTATAAAGTATATATTTCTATGTAAAGGCAAGCTTGCAACTATAACTCAGAGAAATTCCTCAGGGGGTGGAAACAATAATGACCATTTACAGAGTACATACCATATGCAAAGTAGTACCATGTGCATCACGCATGTAAATATAGTGTCTCATTTAATCTTAGTGACAACTTTGTAAGATGAGTACTGTTCTTTTTATCATTTTACAGACGTGGATATAAAAATAATTCTCCCAATATCACATAGGGAGTGTACAGTAGAGGCTAACTCCAAAGCCTCTGCTATAACCTCCATGTTATGGCGCAGTAACCCTAAAGCCTGATACACAAAATTATGCTGGCATAAGTATTGAATTTTGGCTGAAGAGAGAGAAGAGAGTTCATGAGAGTTAGGTTGTAAGTTCATTTACTTCCTTATCTTCAGATATTGACCCCATGATTCCAGTATTTTTATTCTCTGCATTTGTTTCCTATGGTTGCCATTAAAAAATACTACAAACCAGGTGACTTAAAACAATAGAAATTTATTCTCTCATGGTTCTGGAGGCTAGAAGTTCAAAATCAAGCATTAGTACCTGAGGGCCTAGGCACTGGCTCTTTCCTTACTTGGGATCTTCTTTCTCAAAGAACTATATAATGAATTCTCTCCCTCCTTTAAACCTTTGGTCAAATGTCACCTTCTAAACGAGGTGAACTCTCGCTACCGTTTTTCAAAAATTGTAGCCCTGTCCCTAGCACTTCCAAACCTCCTGTACTCTGCTCTGCTCTCTTTTGTCTTCATAACCCTCATCATCTACTAACATACGAGGTAATTCACTTTATTACGTTTCTTGTTTATCTGACTTCCCCTGCTGGATTGTAAGATTCCAAAGGGCAAGGATCTTTGTTTTGTTCACTGATACAGCTCAAGAACAATGCATGGCAGACAGTAAGTACTCAACATATTTTGGATGAACTGGATAAACCATTTCTCCACATTTTACATGGCCAGCGAGAGAGAGGCTGGAGTGAAGTCACTGGACTTAGGAAAATTATTGCTATATTTTCTAGTATAAGTTTCATAGAGGTTTTTCCACAGCGCAATAAGGACAGAAATTAGGAAGAATTCACCAGGAGGGGTGTGTGTATGTGTGCGTGCACACGCAAGCACACGCACATGCGTGAGTATCTAAATATGTAACCCAATGCAATTATTTAAGTGTAAAATAAGACTTAAGACACAGAAGACATGAGGAATAGGCTAAAAATGAGTGTGGGTGTGTGTGTAATTGTTGGAAACTCACAAAATACCGGAAGGAAACCTATCTACAACTCAAGACTCCGGAAGGTCACCACCCATTCTCCTTAATCAACAGAACAGAACTGTATTTCCTCAGACAGGTCCCTTAGCACACATTTGTCTTTGTAGCATAATTGTAAACATGTCTGTAAAATGATGTCTCTTTGTAATATAAAACCTGCTTTAAAAACTTTAGATATCCTTGAAAACAATTTTTGGTTCTTTTCTTCCTTGCCTTTCTTTTCTCTGCCCTACTTTCTATTTTCCATTACCTTTTATTCCATTTCTGTATGTCCAGCAATATGTGTGGAATGAAAAAAATTAGAAACTAAATATTCTGCATTCTTTTTTAACATTCATTTGCTTAACATTAAAATCAGAGGTATGAAAAGGATTTTAAAATAATTTCTGGTCAAAGATACTGTGCTTTTTTAGGTCAAACCATATGCCTTGTGGGAAAAAAGTATTTCAGAAATATGGAGTTGACATTCTAGAGAGCCTGGTTAAAAAATACTTTTAAAAATATTTATAACTGGAGGTTTCCATTTGGCAACTTGAAGCGGTTCCCAGACTGGCACTGGGTTGTTTTTTTTTCTCTCTCAGACATCTCGTTTGGACAGTGAAAAGGGGGTTCCTTTGGAGGCTCCAAGAATTATTTAATGATACAATTGCAGTAAATTTCTTGTAATAAAAGCACTTAGCTACATTGAGGTAGTCACAGTTGATGCCAAGATTTAAATTTTAATAATTATCTGGACTGAGGCAAGGTTATATAGGCAGTTGTTTGGGGGTAAAAATCAATGATTTATTAGGAGACCATGTTGGATATGTATTAATGTATTTGTAGAGCAGGTCGACAAAGAAGGGATCTGAGTGAGAATATAGCATGTTGCTGAAACTTTTCTGGTTTCCCAGCATGTCCTGGGCTGGATTAAGTGCCTTTCTTGGGTACTAAGCATGAATCACCATTTACATAGCTGGTATTCAGCAACACTGAGCTGAAATGCCATTATCTTAGTTTCTTCTTCTACCAGATGGTAGACTCCTTCAAGACTGAGACTGAGAATAATAAGATACGTAATTAATCATAGCTGCCATTTGTTAAGTCCTTACTATGTCCAAGTCTGTGTGCTTTGCGTATCTTATTGCATTTGAAGACTCACAACAACTTTGTGAAATACTAGCCCATTTTACCGGTGAAAACTCAAACTTGATAACCAGGGAAATAAGCATAGTGTCACGCAGTTATTATGTGGAAGAGCTAGAAGGCTTCCAATTCATCTCTGCATTGAGCCAACATGGGACCCGTTGAAGTAATTTATGAATGAATGAATGAATAAAACTATAAAGGAGTAATTTAAATATGTTTAAAATGTTGTTACTCAGTTAAGTAAAATATAAATTCATGGAGACAATTAGAAAAACAAGTATTTTTATTGTTGTTCCTAGAGGCTATTTTAGCCTGTAAAACCCCAAAGAAGACTGTTTCCTCCAGATTAGAGTGGAAGAAACTGGGTCGGAGTGTCTCCTTTGTCTACTATCAACAGACTCTTCAAGGTAAGAAGCTGGAGGCTTGAAGAGGTGTGAGCAAGAGAATGCCAAGTACAACCAGGATCCTTTAATTGACAAATGAGATCAGGACATGACTGATTACTGAAAACGTGTTTTTGTAAGTGTGAGATGAAAGCAACCACGTCTGAGACATAAAACACAATAGCCACAAAAGCAGAGAACAGAGGGAGGTGAAGCCCACTGAATCCCTGGACTCTTCTTTCTCAATTCAGGCATAAAGGATGCAAAATGCAATTGCTCTTATTGGCTCTGTAGATTAAACTCTCTTTCTCTTTCTTTCTTTCTTTCTTTCTTTCTTTCTTTCTTTCTTTCTTTCTTTCTTTCTTTCTTTCCTTCTTTCTTTCCTTATTTCCTTCTTTCTTTCTTTCTTTTCCTTCTTTCTTTCTTCCCTTCCTTTCCTTTCTTTCTTTTCTTTTCCTTCCTTCCTTCTTTTCTTTTTTCGTTTCTTTTCTTTCTTTCTTCCCTTCCTTTCCTTTCTTCTCTCTCTCTTTCTTTCTTTCTCTCTTTCCCTTTCTTTCTTTTTCTTTTTCTTTTCTTCTTTCTTTCTTTCTTTCCTTTCTTCTTTTTCTTCCTTTCTTTCCTTTCTTCTTTTTCTTCCTTTCTTCCTTTCTTTCCTTTCTTTTTTCAAGGTCTTGTTCTCTTGCCCAGCCCAGAGTACAGTGGTATGATCATGGCTCACTGCAGTCTCCACCTCTGGAGCTCAAGTTATCCTCCCATCTCAGTCCCCAAGAAGCTGGAACTACAGGTGCACACAAGTATGCTCAGCTAATTTAATTTTTTTTTTGTAGAGATGAGGTGAGGTCTCCCTATGTTGCCCAGGCTGGTCTTGAACTCCTGGGCTCAAACCATCCTCCTGCCTCAGTCTCCAAAAATACTGAAATCACAGGTGTGAGCCACTTGCCTGGCTCCTGAGAGAAAGGAATTAAAAAATTGTGTGGTTTGGAAGTGGAAGGTTGCTTCTCAGTCATAATGCTGTCAACCTATTTCCTTAAGTCCATCTTGAAAGGCAGGCCACCACTGAGAAGCTTAGGGAGTTAAGACTTAAGAGTGGGTTGTGACAACAACCATTATCAAGTACTTTCTTTTCTTTTCTTTCTTTTGTTATACATTTCTTTCTACTACCAACTCTTGCCATTGAATATGTGATGAACTTATAATTTAAGACATTGATAATGATGGATGAAGCAAATTTCCATTTGCTTCAAAATAAACCAGTGGTTAATGATACAGATGAAACAAGATAAACCCTGCATTGATTACTATTATAGCTGGTCAATGATACATTGAGGTACAATTCACTCTACTTTCTAATGTTGTGTATGCTTGAATCTTTCCATTATAAATATTTCTAAAGCTGGAAATACAATTTTACAAGTGTAATAAACCTGTTATTATTTTAAAATACTATGTATTTCTTTAATGTTAAAGAATTAAGTGAAAATGTTTGAAGTTTGTAGAAAATTTAAAATATCCCCTCGAGTTCTTATATGTCAAGATAAAGACTACTAGCTGTAAGATGTTAATAGCACAGCTGTCTTCACTTGAATTTTCTGTAGTTGCCATTTCTGGCATGTGCACGTTATGCAAAACTATTTGAGCCACTGCACCTGCCTAATTTTTACATTTTTTAAAGAGATGAGATCTGGCCATGTTGCCAAGGCTGGCCTCAAACTTCTGTCCTCAAGTGATGCTCCTACCTCAGCTGGGACTACAGGTACAAGCCACCACACCGGGTGCAAAACACTATTTTAATTCTGAATATGTTACTATCAAAAAATAAAATAATGTTTTTAACCACCTTTTCTTGTGCCGCAGTGTTACGTGGGCCACCACACATAAAGTTACTGTTCCAGCCAATTAAACCAGACTCCCTGGTTTTCTGAAGACATGAATATTTTTACAAGGGAACTAGAAAGGGAATGAGGCAAGCATTTGAACTGAATTCTTTAAAATATAACATGGGGCTGGGCACAGTGGCTCATGTCTGTAATCCCAGCACTTTGGGAGGCCGAGGCATGCGGATCACTTGAGGCCAGGAGTTCGAGACCAGCCTGGCCAACATGGTGAAACCCCATCTCTACTAAAAATACAAAAATTAGCCAGCATGGTGGTGCACATCTGTAATCCCAGATGCCTGGGAGGCCGAGGCATGAGAATGGCTTGCAGTGAGCCAAGATCATGCCACTGCACTCCAGCCTGGGCAACAGAGCAAGACTCTGTCTCAAAAAATAAAATTTATATACATAATATGGAAGGGCCTCCGGGGCCAGGCCTGCTGGCAGCTGTTCCTCAGAGGGCCCACGCTGGAGGTGACAGCCTGCCAGGGAGCTGGGCACTTGGAGACGGGGTGGGAGCACTGGGGTCAGCCAGAAATCAAACATGTCAGTGAAGGCCCAGAGCAGCTCGGAAGATAAAATAACAGTCCACTTTATAAACCAACAGTGAAACATTCACAAACAAAGGAAACGTGGATAACTCTCTGCTAGATGTTGTGGTTGAAAATAACGTAGATATTGATGGGTTTGTTGCCTAGCAGGGAGCCTTGGCTTGCTCTGTCACCTCATTTTTGAAAAGCACATATTTGAGAGGTTAGACACAATCACTGACAATATGCTTGATCTGGCATATGGACTGACAGGTCAGAGTTGTATTGCCAAATCTGGTTGACAAAAATCTATGGGCCATATGACTGTCTGAGTACCTGATGCAGTGGCCAGTGCAAGACAATCCACTGACATGGGCAAGACCACCTAAGCTAGAATAAATAGGAATGCTTTCACTAAATTTTACCTATTTTTATAATTATGTCTTAATATAATAAAATAAAAACATGCATGAATGAACATTATTATGACCAGCTTTACTATCTTAATTCACCTTGTATAACTACTGAATTTTGTAGTTCTGAAAACATGCAATTTTTATATTTGTTAAATTAGAAAAAGGTCAGTTAAATATTAGAAAATAATTAATATGATAATACCTTACAAATTTTGCCTCACGTTTGTTTAGCAACTTTCAGCAAAATGTTTTCACATGGCCTTATGTCTGCTTACCTAGAAAGTAAATTTTTTGAAAAAGATATTATTATCCCTGTTTTATGTAAGTGAAGGCAAAGACCTAAAATGGCTTGTTAGGGCCATCCAAATAATTAGAAAATCTATGCAGGTGTGTACTGTAAGGTATATGTTAGACTGAAACTGGAGAAATTATGACTATCTTACAGCAGCAATTAAATCTGACTGCGTATGGACAAAAACATTTAATTGCTCGGTGAACTGCTTAACTGACAGTTATTAACCTTATACATAAATATTTCAAAATTTTGATTCGGTGAGAAGTATGAGGTTGAACATAGGCATTACAACACTGCCAAATAAGTTTGATCTCTGTTTTGACTAAGCTAGTAGAATAAACTAAAATTAGATGTCAAAATGAATTAAAATATGAGAATATAAAACTAAATATGCCTTTTTGAACTTTTTTTTTTTTTTTTTTGAGACTGATTCTCGCTCTGTCGCCCAGGCTGGAGTGCAGTGGCACAATCTCGGCTCACTGCAGCCTCCGCCTCCTGGGTTCAAATGATTCTCCTGCCTCAGCCTCCCAAGTAGCAGGGTTTACAGGCGCATGCCACCATGCCCAGCTAATTTTTTGTATTTTTAGTAAAGACAGGATTTCACCATGTTGGCCAGGCTTGTCTCCAACCGCCTCGGCCTCCCAAAGTGCTGGGATTACAGGCATGAGCCACCACGCCTGGCCTTTTGAACATTTTAAAAACTGTCCTTTCCAAAAGAAAAAATTTAAATAACAGCATCCATATATAATTTTTAGGCTTTAAACTTGTTTAAATTAATCAATATTTTCCTATTGATTAATAGGGAAATAAATGCTTTGGTTACTAAATGAACTGACTAGAGGAAGGTATTACACAGAAAGCTACTTGGGTTATTACTAACATCAGTGTCTTCTTTTTCTAAAAGGTGATTTTAAAAATCGAGCTGAGATGATAGATTTCAATATCCGGATCAAAAATGTGACAAGAAGTGATGCGGGGAAATATCGTTGTGAAGTTAGTGCCCCATCTGAGCAAGGCCAAAACCTGGAAGAGGACACAGTCACTCTGGAAGTATTAGGTGATGTGCATGTATATGTGTGACTACGTCTCTCACTTCTTCTCCACCACACAGCCCTGGGGGCAACCAAGCACTGGTCCATGAACATGCCAGCATCAACTGGGAGCCTCAACCAGTCAAGTTACAGAGACCATAAGCATCACCTTCCCGGCAAGCTCTTGGCCATTTCTCCCCATCCCCTCATTGGCTGCTGAAATTTTAGTAACGTGTTATCACAAAGTATCTCTTTGTTAAAGATGGAGGCAATTCCTAGCGGTCCTACAATGTACATAGGAGTATCTTTCCTGAGGGTTTATTTTTCAGTAGTTTTCAGCATATACACAAATTTTCCAACCATTTAAAATAGTATCACGTGAGATGGTAGAGAAGCAATAACACACAAAAAAAGTAGACCGAAGGTAGGATTAGAAGTCATTTGGTAAATAAAGGAAATTGACATTGATTATGTACCTGATATGTGTTAGCCCTTGTCACATAAGTAATTTTACTTCATCTTCATTAACATTAATATGATTTTAAATGGAATTTAAATGATTTAACAAGGCCATACAGCTAGAAAGTGTCTGGACTAAGATTTTAATCCAGATGGGGTTAACTCCAAAACCAGTATGTTTAGTTTCTGTAAGAATCATGGATAGACTAGGCACAGGGGCTTATGCCTGTAATCCCACCACTTTGTGAGGTTGAAGTGGGAGGATCCCTTGAGGTCAGGAGATTGAGACCAGCCTGGGCAGCATAGTGAGTCCCCTATATCTCTCTCTCTTAAAAAAAAAAAGAAAGAAAGATAGAAAGAAAACAAAAGAAAAATCCATTTGTGGTGTTGTTATACACCTGTAGTCCCAGCTACTTGGAGGCTGAGGCCAGAGGATTACTTGAGCCCAGGAGTTCAAGGCTGCAATGAGCTATGATCATGCCACTGCACTCTAACCTGGGAGACAGCAAGACTTTCTCAAATAAATAAATAAATAAATAAAAAGAATCACTGATAGATAGTAAAACAGTTCATGATGGTAGTTTGTGGAGGAACACGATCTCTTCTCTTTCATTGGTGGTGTATAATCTACCAAGCAAAGACACTAAAACAGCTCCCCTTCCTTTTTCATGTTGTTCATGCTCTTTCTGAAATACTAGTGATGCACTAGCACAGGAGAAATTTAATTCAGAAAACCTTGCAGCAGATCTGGCCAGTTTATTCATTTTCTAGTGTTGTATAACAACTAAATAGGTCTGTACAGCAAAAGTCCAACAAGGAGACTGGGTATCTGCCCAAAGTATCCCAAGGCTGAAATCAAAGTATTGACAAGACTGAGTTCTTATCTACAAGCTATGAGGAAAAATCCGTTTCCAGGCTCATTCTTGGTGTTGGCAGATTTCTGTTCCTTGTGGTTGTAGGACCAAAGTCCCTGTTCCATGCTGGCTATCAGTTGGTGGGCCACGCTCAACTCCTAGAGGCCACCACATTCCTTATTACATGGTCCCTTCCATCTTCAATGAAAGAAAAGCATGTCAAATTCTTGTACTTCGTTTTTGTTGTTGCTTTGAGACAAGATTTTGCTGTCTTCCAGATCACGGCTTACTACAGCCTCAACCTCCTTGGCTTAAGTGATTCTCCCATCTCAGCCTCCCATCTCAGCTGAGACCACAGGCACACACCACTTGTGTGTGTGTGTGTATGTGTGTGTGTATATGTGTGTGTTTTGTAGAGACACAATCTCGCTATGTTGCCCAGGCTGGTCTCAAACTCCAGGCCTCAAGTGATCTTCTTGCCTTGGCCTCCCAAAATGCTGTGATTACAGGTGTGAGCCACCACACCTAGCCTTCTTCTTGTGCCTTGCATATCTGACTTTTCCTTCTGTAACCAGCCAGAGAAAACTCTCTGCTTTTAAAGGTTCATGTGATTAGGTCAAACCCATTCATGAAATCATCCTATCTTAGGGACAATGGTTTTGGGACCTCAGTTACATTTCCAAAATCTTTCTACTACAGTACCTAGATTAGTGTTTGATTGAATAACTGGAAAAAAAAAAAAGTGTATTTTTACCAAGGACTGCAATCTTGGGAGACCACCTTAGAGTTTTGGAGTAGAAATACTGTAATCTTGGGAGACCACCTTAGAATACAGCCAGTTCTGGGTTTTCCTGAATAATAAATAGGTCACCTAATGAAGTCTGGTTTACTTTTCAATCCCTGAGATCAGAATAACCCTAATAGCTGGACCAGGTATTTTCTAACTTGGCCAGTTCTAGACAGAATGAGATTTATAGTTGAGTACTGGGCCTGAAAAAAATACTCAGGTTTGGCCGGGCATGGTGGCTCATGCCTATAATCCCAGCACTGTGGGAGGCCAAAGCAGGAGGATTGCTTGAGCCTAGGAGTTCAAGACCAGCCTGGGCAACATAGTGAGACCCTTTCTATAAAAAAAAAAATTTCTAAATTAGCTGGTCATGGTGGCTCGAGCCTATATTCCAGCTACTTGGGAGGTTGAGGTGGAAGGATCAATTGCTTGAGCTCGGGAGGTTGAGGCTACAGTAAACCGTGATCACGCCACTTTACTCTAGGCTGAGTTATAGGGTGAGATTCTGTCTCAAAAAAAAAAAAAAATCTATCTACACACACACACACATGCACACGCACTCTCTCTCTCTGTTAGGCTTCTTTTAAATATAATTGGTAATAAACCAATTGAAGAAAACAGTAGAGATTGTTTATCTAATAAAGAATAGCTGTTGTACAAGCTAAAGTAATGCTTATTATTATAAAAGATAGGCCTTTAACTCTCAGGGAGTTGATTAACATAATAAGTTTCTTTCTCACTGAAGTAAAGCCTAAATAGTTGGGACAGTGGTGGAGGAGCTATATTATTTTATTTCATGAAACCATTAGAGACTCAACCTAATATAGGTCTGACATCTTCAATACATGACTTTCCAAGGTCACCATTGTTGTTGACACCTACTTGGTAGTGGGAGGGGGTGGAGGATATGAACAAACATGTGGAGGTTTTTAATTAGTCAGACCTGGAACTGGGATATATCACTTTTTTCCCACATTCCATTAGCCAGAACTCATGTATATGACCCCATCTGGCAACAAGAGTGCTGGGAAACGTGGTCCACTGTGTGTCCATGAAGAAAGAAGATGGGTTTGTTGGACAAGTAACCAGTCTCTATCATAGGGTCCAGTAAGCACACATCTTTACCTGGCTATTAAAACCCTTGATTATAGAGACAAAGTCAACAGCTTTAAAGAAAACAAACAACCTTGATTAGCCTATAAATAATCAATATCATCTGACTTCCATTGTTCAGTGGCTCCAGCAGTTCCATCATGTGAAGTACCCTCTTCTGCTCTGAGTGGAACTGTGGTAGAGCTACGATGTCAAGACAAAGAAGGGAATCCAGCTCCTGAATACACATGGTTTAAGGATGGCATCCGTTTGCTAGAAAATCCCAGACTTGGCTCCCAAAGCACCAACAGCTCATACACAATGAACACAAAAACTGGAACTCTGGTAAGGTCATTTCAAGATTGACTTTATAACTGTCTTGCATTTGGATCAAAAAATATTATTAGAACTTAAGATGATGTTGAATAGAGAAGTGATACCATTGCTTGCTAAGTGGAGAGAAGCAGGGGCAGCAGAAAAGATGGCAGCACTTGTACCAAGAAGTGATGGAAAGAGCTACTACAGGAGATGGGAAGAGAAAACAGAGACTGAGGGAGCTAAGTGTCCAAGGACCAGTAAAAGAGCAAAGGGGCAAGGTTCCTGAAGCAAAGGAGCAAAGGCTGTGTGTTTATCTTTTCAGAATTTAAAAAGATTCTAGAATTGATAATCCTATAAATGATACCAATTAAGATTTTCCTACACCCTAAGCTACTTCCTGGTAGTAACTCTGGCTCTTTAAAGGAAATGTTTATTGTTTGCTGCTGCAATGAACTCACTTGTGACTTAGGAAAGTGCATGAACCCTTTTACCGTGGAGGCCTTCATTTATATAGACGATGTTTCCTAGGAATTAGAAATACCTAGACTACTGAGTACTACCATGTGCTATAAACTTTAAAAAATGCGTGGCCCGGGCGCGGTGGCTCACGCCTCTAATCCCAGCACATTGGGAGGCACCATGCCCAGTCAATTTTAATGAATTTTGGAAGGAGGATATAATGCTTCATTCCTTTCATCTACAAGTGCACAATAACATTTACAAACTATATCTTCTGATAAACAAGAAAGCAAATTGCTAAAGTGGCTGAATAATGAAGCCTATTGGATGCAGCTCCTTCTTAAGCCCGGCCACGCTCTGGCCTCTCAGCAGTCAGCAGGTACAATCAGCAGGTCTGAGTGATTTTACACTGAGCAACTGGGCAGAAAAACCTGCTGTCACACTTTGCTATATTTACTTTTCAAATGTATTTTTTCTCAGGGTAGTCGGTAAAAGCCCCAAGGCAGGTCTGAAAGGATAGATTCACTTTCCTCAGCTAACCTCAACCCTTGAAATAGCTTGTGATGTCAAAGGAATGCACCTGGGTTGAACTAGGATGGGTTCTTATGTGAGAAATGAACAACAAAGGCTCTGGTGTATGGAAGCCAATGACTTCCTTTTAATTACCAGCTATCATATGCTGGAAGATCATTTTGGGTTTTAGTCTAACATATTATTTATATGTAACCTTGGCCCCGAGTTCATGGTGAATATTCTAAAAGCATTCTGGCTTTGAGGAGAGTGAGAGATGATTCCATAGAGTGAAAAAAAAGAAAAAGAAAAGAACAGGAAAACTTCCTCTCCCTCCATTTAGGAGGATCTAAGACAATGACCCTTCAAGGTGACCAGGATTACACTCCCTTTCTTCCCTCCCTCCAGCCCTTTCTTCTTTCCTTCCTTCCTTTCTCCCTCTCTCCCGCCCTCTCTTCCTCCCTTTCTCCCTCTCTCCCTCCCTCTCTTCCTTCCTTTCTCTCTCTCTCCCTCACTCTCTTCCTTCCTTTCTCCCTCCCTCCCTCCCTCTCTTCCTTCCTTTCTCTCTCTCTCCCTCCCTCTCTTCCTTCCTTTCTCCCTCCCTCCCTCTCTTCCTTCCTTTCTCTCTCTCTCCCTCCCTCTCTTCCTTCCTTTCTCCCTCCCTCCCTCCCTCTCTTCCTTCCTTTCTGTCTCTCCCTCCCTCTCTTCTTTCCTTTCTCCCTCTCTCTCTCCCTCCCTCTCTTCCTTCCTTTCTCTCTCCCTCCCTCCCTCTCTTCCTTCCTTTCTCCCTCTCTCTCTCCCTCCCTCTCTTCCTTCCTTTCTCCCTCCCTCCCTCCCTCTCTTCTTTCTTTTCTCCCTCCCTCCCTCCCTCTCTTCTTTCTTTTCTCCCTCCCTCCCTCTCTTCTTTCTTTTCTCCCTCCCTCCCTCTCTTCTTTCTTTTCTCCCTCCCTCCCTCTCTTCTTTCTTTTCTCCCTCCCTCTCTTCTTTCTTTTCTCCCTCCCTCCCTCCCTCTCTTCTTTCTTTTCTCCCTCCCTCCCTCCCTCTCTTCTTTCTTTTCTCCCTCCCTCCCTCTCTTCTTTCTTTTCTCCCTTCCTCCCTCCCTCCCTCCCTCTCTTCTTTCTTTTCTCCCTCCCTCCCTCCCTCCCTCTCTTCTTTCTTTTCTCCCTCCCTCCCTCCCTCCCTCTCTTCTTTCTTTTCTCCCTCCCTCCCTCCCTCCCTCTCTTCTTTCTTTTCTCCCTCCCTCCCTCTCTTTCTTTTCTCCCTCCCTCCCTCCCTCTCTTCTTTCTTTTCTCCTCTTCTTCCTTTTTGTCTGCCTTCATTCCTTCCAAATATTCTCCAAGGGGATAAAACTACTGATAAAAATAATGAAGTATATTATATCAGTATTAGCTTTTGGTTGCTTTGACAGGGATGGGAAGGAGCAAGGGCTGGCTTTTCTTTTCAAATTTAAAAAAAATTCTAGAATTGATAGAATCAACAATCCTATAAACCGATACCAATTAAGATTTTCCTAGGCCCGGCCGGGCGCGGTGGCTCAAGCCTGTAATCCCAGCACTTTGGGAGGCCGAGACGGGCGGATCACGAGGTCAGGAGATCGAGACCATCCTGGCTAACACGGCGAAACTCCGTCTCTACTAAAAAATACAAAAAACTAGCCGGGCGAGGTGGCAGACGCCTGTAGTCCCAGCTACTCGGGAGGCTGAGGCAGGAGAATGGCATAAACCCGGGAGGCGGAGCTTGCAGTGAGCTGAGATCCGGCCACAGCACTCCAGCCTGGGCGACAGAGCGAGACTCAGTCTCAAAAAAAAAAAAAAAAAAGATTTTCCTAGGCCCTAAGCTACTTCCTGGTAGTAACTGACTCTTTTAAAGGGAGTATTTATTGTTGGCTGCTGCAGTGAACTCGCTTGTGACTTAGGAAAGTGCATTAACCCTTTTACCAGGGAGGCCTGCCCTTCATTTATAAATGATGTTTCCTAGGAATTAGAAATACCTAGACTACTTAATACTACCATGTGTTATGAACTTTAAAAAATGCTCACTGCCTTCCTAACTGTACTACTTTCATGGTTAAAAAAAAAAAAAAAAGGAACTTCCCTGTGTGTGTTTTATCTTTGTTCTTCTCTGTCAAATTAAGCAAAAGTCTAGCTTAAACTCCTTGAAGTCATGAAGATTTTTAAGTTCATAGTAAAGATAGAAAGTCTCAAATTTTTAAAAAGGAAAGACAAACTTGAAGCTAAAACTTGAGGAACAGGGTTATTTAAAAAGTCTACTTATACATCTATGGCTTAAAAATACATATTTTTGCATCCACAAATAGCAATTTAATACTGTTTCCAAACTGGATACTGGAGAATATTCCTGTGAAGCCCGCAATTCTGTTGGATATCGCAGGTGTCCTGGGAAACGAATGCAAGTAGGTAAGCATGAAATATTGGGAGGAACAAATGATTTTCAATTAGACTGTGAATTCCAGCATTTGGGGGTAGAAGGAGCAAGGAGCAGGACATGTCTGAGTGACTTGAAGGATAAACAGGAGAGAATGATTAAAATTAACTTGATATGATGTGTTGCAAAGAAGCAAGGATGCTGTTTTTAAGCCATCTCCCAAATAAGCCAAAAATACTTAGTATTGTAGTTAACCACTGTTTTTAGTTTTTTAAATAATTGTTTTTAAAATACATTCTTCTGGGTAATCTTTCTCTCGATTAAAAGCTAAGTATCTTGTAGTCTAAATTGTTGAAGGTCTAGAAGTTTGAATTTCTGATATTTTTAAAATTCAGGAATGCATATCATTGATATTAGCCACCAAATTAATTCAGGTGTTGACATTTACAGTCAACATAGCAGTTATTTAAGTAATCAGAAAGTATCCCTTTCAATGCTGCTTTGAAATAATCATTTAAAAAATTCATCACAACATGTTTAAAAATTAAGGCATTGTTTTCTTAGTTTCATTTATTCACATATGTCCTCATGGGTTTTTCTTTTGTTGTTGTTGTTTTTGGTTTTTGTTTTTTTGAGAAAGAGTCCTCCTTGCCCAGGCTGGAGTGCAGGGTCGTGATCTCGGCTCACTGCAACCTCTGCCTCCCAGGTTCAAGCAATTCTCCTGCCTCAGCCTCCCAAATAGCTGGGATTACAGGTGCACCCACCGCACCCAGCTAATTTTGGTATCTTTAGTAGAGACAGGGTTTCACCATGTTGGTCAGGCTGGTCTCAAACTCCTGACCACAGGTGATCCACCCACCTCAGTCTCCCAAAGTGCTGGGATTACAAGTGTGAGCCACCGCGCCCGGCCTGTCCTCATGGTTTTTGCCATTACCTTGTACTACCAGCACAATTTCTGTTTATTTTTCCTTCCATTTAAATGGTCCTGTTTACTTTAAACGTCTACCTTTGCCTTCTCTTAAGGAATCATATCCGGGAAGTCATGGTTTTGATGTATTAGTTACTTTTTCTTAGCACACAATAAATACGTAATGAATAAAATTTAAATGTTTGTTTCTCCATGAGGACCACTTTAATTTGGACATGATTCTCACATATCTACTCTTTCTAAACACAAGTTAGCTTAGAAGTTAAAATTAGTTTGTTTAATGCTCATCCATTGATCCGAGGTGTTTTGCGTCCTTGGTTGGGACTTACATCTTTTGAAATACATACAAATTCATAAATTCATTTTTTTTTGTTTTCTTTGTGAATTATAACTATTTTCACATGTAACCAAAATTAGAACATGTTAACTCTCCTAAGACATTTTTTCAAAGTGCAGGATTTGTTGGTTGTTTTTGTACTGACTCACTGTAAAACTCCAGCAGGCTCTACTCACACTGAGCCTTTCAGCAGTTTAGTTCCTTTTCTTTCAGTCAGAAAAATGGTACTTTCCTTTTATAGAGACTTTTCCAAAAAAAAAAATCACAAAATATTTTCATATTTAATGTTACATTTTCTCTACACTGAGGCATAATATGGCTGTATGACTTGCTCAACATCACAGAAAATGGTGAACAGGATGTAAGAAGTTAACTTACTCCTAATCTGTTACTCCTCTATCTCCCATTTCATTGAAGAAAAATAACATAAAATTCATACCACGACTTAGCACTTACAGGACAATTTTTTGTGTTAATCCTTCCTCCATAGATGTTAAATTCATTGATAAACTACAAGACAGTTTTTTTTGGTCAGATAATAGCCCTTACTTTGAACGCTTCATAGATGTCAAATTTATTGACTACTACAAAGTAAATAGAAGGCACACTTTGGTTCTCAGGAATTTCACTTGTTGATTTGACTTTGCCTAAGATTATGATTACTGTAGATTTTTTCTCTATCTGCTCTTTTTAATCCAAGTAAATAAGAAGCCGAATCTTACTGACCTCTCAATACCCAAGCAAACTGAGTTTATACCAAGCAATAATTAATGTTTTCTACTCTGGTCAAATTACTTAACCTTTCAAAAGATTTATCAAGTTTTCTTTTTTTTAAAAAAAAATCAATTAATATTTTGGAGGTATTTAAGAAAATTAGTAACACAATTGGCATTAGGAAAGAATTTCAAGACCTGAAGTTTTTATAAGCAGATTCACTTAAACAGTATCTCTAAAAAGATCATTTCCAAAATGTACATTGCTTTAAAATATTTAAATTATTTTTGAGAAAATGCTACCTAATATTTTCTCTAGGTTATTTAATCATATGCTAATTAAAACTTGTTTTTTAAAATGGGAACTCTTTGAAGAATTGCTCCTTTAATAAATACATGGCAAGTATCTAAATAGCAGAAGAGTGTGGCTCATAAAATCCTCATGGACAAGATGGAGAAATATGGTCCAAACAATGTTTTGGTGGATCCACACGCAGTTGAATCCCATGCTCAAAGAATGTTAATAAATTGTGTTGTATGACGGGAGGTGTCTACTAGACTGTTGTTACATAGTTCTTTCCTAAACAAATGCATGTTCATCATGTTATTAATGACTTGAATGAGAGTATTTGTAATAAAATTCTCAGTTTGCAGAAATGTTAAGCTTGGAAGGTTAATGTTATTATTAATAATTTTTTATTAATTATATTATTAATAATACATTATAATTAATGTATTATTGGGCAACAGAATCAATCTGGGAAGAATCACAGTAGTTATTTCCAAACTTGGGTTCAAAACATCCAGTTGCATTACATTAGAGGATGGATGCCTTAACAGCCATAGGAAAAGCCTCAGAGAATTTAATTCATTTTTCATAAATGGATGACAATTTAGTTGCATATATGTATATGGCTGTATACACACATATATACACACACCCATATAATTCAAAAAGGAAGGTATTTCTTACTTAGTTTTACAGAATAACAATGACATGTGCTTTTTTTTGAGACAGTCTCGCTCTGTCACCTAGACTGGAGGGAAGTAGTGCAGTCATAGTTCACTATAATCTCAAACTCCTGGGCTCAAGTGAACCTCCAGCCTCAGTCTTCTGAGTATCTGGGGCTCCAGGAATGCACCACCATATCCGGCTAATTTTTTTTATTTTTTATTTTTTAGAGATGGATTCTTGCTCTGTTGCCTAGGCTGGTCTCAAATTCCTAGCCTCAAGCAGTCCTCCCACCTCAGCCTCCTGAGTAGCTGGGATTACAGGCGTAAGCCAACATGCCCGGCACCACATGCTGTCTTTGATGCCGAGTTTTTCATTATTTGTGAAATTCACACAGATGATGATGTAGAAGAATTTTAAGATGTGGGGTAGGGGGTGGCAGTAGAATACTTGAACTCATTGAACTTCAAAGATCGCTTCCGGTCTTTTAATCCTGTGAATTATTACACATCTCCAAATGAATGCAAAAGAAAACCACACATTTTATTTTTTAATCTGAGAAGTTTTTAAAATTTAGTATTTTCCCAAAGCTTCAGTTCTGTTAATATGTTTAATCAATTTTGAACCATGTCTTAGAAGTGAGTTAGTTGAATAGGCTTCAAAATCGTTAAAGTATGCTTTATGATATAGCTGCAAAGGGGACCTTTTTTTTGAACCTTTTCAATTTAATGACTGCATCAGTCCGTGTAATCCACATAAATTTATGCATAGTTTATTTTGCATTCCAGATGATCTCAACATAAGTGGCATCATAGCAGCCGTAGTAGTTGTGGCCTTAGTGATCTCCGTTTGTGGCCTTGGTGTGTGCTATGCTCAGAGGAAAGGCTACTTTTCAAGTAAGTGAATCTCACCCTTCTTTGGCAGATAACTTTCTATGGCTATGGAGTTTATTTATGAGATACTGTTTCTCCTTGGAAGTTGTTTTTTTGTTTTTTTTTGTTTTTTTTTTTGTTTTTTTTTTTCCAGACAGAGTCTTGCTCTGTCGCCTAGGCTGGAGTGCAGTGGTGGCAAAACCTCCACTCAATGCAACCTCCACCTCCCAGGTTCAGGTGATTCTCACGTCTCAACCTCCCAAATAGTTGGGATTACAAGCGTGCACCAACACACCCAGCTCATTTTTGTATTTTTAGTAGAGATGGAGTTTCGCTATGTTGGCCAGGCTGGTCTCGAACTCCTGGCCTCAAGTGATCTGCCCACCTTGGCCTTCCAAAGTGCTGGGATTACAGGCGTGAGTGGTCGCGCCTGGCCCTCTCCTAGGAAGTTCTAACAAACTCTGGAGAATATTGTTCATTTATTTTCTGCTATAGAAAATGTTCAGGATGACATGCAGGTGGCTTATGAAACACCTTGGCAAACCTAGGGAGAAAAGGCAAAACTGCCTAGTTGCAAATTCCAGGGAGTACCACAGAATATGCAAGGGGCATCCTTGGAGTGGTGCAGTGCAGCGAGACAGAGATATTCAATGTGAACAGATATTTATAGTATCTTTGCATGTTTTTAAGATTTTTTTTTTTTTTTTTTGAAAGAGTCTCGCTCTGTCGCCCAGGCTGGAGTGCGGTGGCGCAATCTCGGCTCACTGCAAGTTCCATCTCCCGGGTTCACGCCATTCTCCTGCCTCAGCCTCCCGAGTAGCCGGGACTACAGGCACCTGCCACCATGCCTGGCTAATTTTTGTATTTTTAGTAGAGACGGGGTTTCACCGTGTTAGCCAGGATGGTGTTGATCTCCTGACCTTGTGATCCACCCGCCTCGGCCTCCCAAAGTGCTGGGAGTACAGGTGTAAGCCACCATGCCCGGCCAATATCTTTTTATTTTAAGTTAGGAATTGTATATCTCAAGATATAAGTTGATTTCAAATTTATAAAGAAATTTCATTGAAATAAATAAGTGAAATATTTCATCAGTGAAGAACAGTGAAGTGTTGAATGTTAAATTTAGGACAACTGTATTTAGAAGAGAATTGTTCAGCTGGGTGTGGTGGCTCACGCCTGTAATCCTACCACTTTAGGAGGCTGAGGCGGGTGGATCACTTGAGGTCAGGAGTTCGAGACCAGCCTGGCCAACATGGTGAAACCCTGTCTCTACTAAAAATACAAAAATTAGCCAGGAATGGTGGCATGCACCTGTAGTCCCAGCTACTCGGGAGGCTGAAGCAGAGGAATCACTTGAACCTGGGAGGTGGAGGTTGTAGTGAGCCAAATTGTGCCACTCCACTCCAGCCTGGGTGAAAAAGCAAGACTCTGCTGCAAAAGAAAAAAAAAAAAAGAGAATTGTTCAGTCAAAACTAGAAACCTATTGTATTTATGAGAACTACTTCTGTACACAGTGTTGAATTCTTCAAATTTAGACCTTTTGTAACTTCACACCTCCATTTGATGATGCAATAGGTTTGATGTAAATGGGTGAGATTTAAAAATGTTTTATTCTCTTAATGCATTTCTTCACTCTCTAATATTACTGGAGAGCTCAGAAGCTGCAGCACTCTATCAGGTCCACTGGTAATAGTGTATAAAATAAAATTTTTAATTGAATTATAAATTTATAGCATATACAAGTTATAGACCCATGGTTTTACAGCAAACATTAATTTTGGAATTTCGATTTTTAAAACAATTTTTTTTTTTTTTTTTTTTTTTTGGAGACAGGGTCTCACTCTGTCACCCATGCTGAGTGCAGTGGTGTGATCATGGCTCACTGCAGCCTTGACTTTTCAGGCTCAAGAGATCCTCCCACCTCAGCCTTCTGAAGTAGCTGGGACTACAGGCACATACCACCACGCCTGGCTAATTTTCTTTTATTTTTTGTGGAGACAGGTTCTTGCTCTGTTGCTCAGGCTGGTATCGAACTCCTGGGATCAAGCAATCCTCCCACCCCAGCCTCCCAAAATGCTAGGATTACAGGTGTGAGCCACCACTCCTGGCCTTAAAAAAAAAATTTTGTGCCAAAATAAAACTTAAATATAAAATGTGTTCCTAATAATACCTACAATTAGGTATTATGTCTCATAAAATGTTTCTGTGGACATGGATTCCAAGAGATGCCCTATAATTAAGAATAACTGGGCTGGGTGTAGTGGCTCACACTTGCATTCCCAACACTTCGGGAGGCCGAGGCGGGAGGATCACTTGAGTCCAGGACTTCAAGACCAGCCTGGGCAACATAGGGAGACCCTTTCTTTACAAAAAATAAAAAATAAGCCAGGCATAGTTGCACACGCCTTTAGTCCCAGCTACTCAGGAGGCTAAAGTAGGAGGATCGCTTAGCCCAGAGGTCGAGGCTGCAGTGAGTTATAATCTCACCACTGCACTCCAAGCTGGATAACAGAGCAAGACACTGACCAAACAAACAAAAAGAGCTGCTCTGTCAATTAATACTTGTTCAGTGCTTCAATGCAGTCCACTGCAATGTAACTTTATGAATTGAATCCAGCTGTGTCCCCCTGCTGGTCATCAGCGAAAGTACAGACAAGTAAGATGACTCAAAACTCTTGTCATGTTTATACCCTAAAAGAATACCGGTCTGAGTTTTTTAACGAGGAGTTAGTAAACAAATTTTCCTAAAGTACTGAATTAATTAAAAGTTGACTTGAATATTAGGGGTTCATTACCTAAGAATGTTACTCTCATTTTCATCTAGCAGAAAAATCTATCCAAGAGAACCATATTCTTGAACTTATGTTTAGGACACAGGTTGGCAGACTAATACCTGTGGACCAAATCTGTGGACCAAATCTGCCCTCCCCGCCTATTTTTCTATGACCTGTGTACAAAAATGGCTTTACAGATGAACATTTACAATCTATTTGATGATAGGGACTACTGACTTTGAACCCCAATTAAAGAGAAATGTTATCTTCCCCAAAAGAATTCCATTTCTCTAACTAGTAGGCCTGCTTTTCAAGACTTTTATTATTAGTATTATATTTTTTATTTTACCCTTAAAAATGTTTGGAAATTTGTTTGCTCTCTTGTTTTAAGTACCTACATAGTATCCTCTTGGCCCCAAAGCCTAAAATGGATGCTGTATGGCTCTTTATCAAAAAAGGTTGCCAACTCTTAATTTAGAAGGTATAAATGTCAACAAGATTAAAATTAATAAAAATAAATTAAACCCAAACTCATTTTTATATGAATCTGTATCATACCATTATAACCCTTGCATTAATGATATATATTTTTTCTTTTATAGAAGAAACCTCCTTCCAGTAAGTATACTTTCCTACAATGCATGTTTCCTCTATGTCAACTACTTTTCTATTAATCATCTGTTTAAAGTCAAAAGAGGGAAGTTGGGTTATTTGTGTAGGTTTACTCTCCCAAGAAGTTACACAAGTTTATCAAGAAATACATCTGTATTAGGCCGTTCAGCAAGCTTTGATAACTTGCTGATCTGTTGGATGTGGGCTGTGAGAGAAACAGAGAAATACCTGAGACGGGGTAGTTTATTTTAAAAAGAGGTTTAATTGGCTCACGGTTCTGAAAGTTGTACAAGCCTGGCACCAACACTGCTTGGCTTTTGGGGAGGCCTCAGGAAGCTTTTACTCATGGCTGAAGGCGAAGCAGGAGCAGGCATGTCACATGGCAAAAGCGGGAGCAAGGTTGGGGAGGTGCCATATACTTTTAAACAACCAGATCTCAAGAAAACTCAGTCACTATTCTGAGGACAGCATCAACGGGGTGGTACTAAACCGTTCATGAGAAATCCGCCCCCCCATGATCTCATCAGCTCCCACAAGCCCCACCTCCAACACTGGGTATTACAATTCAACATAAGATTTGGGCGAGGCAAATATCCAGACTCTATCAACATCACACTTCACACTTCATACCTACTTGTAAATGACAGTACAGAGAGAATGATGATTACCCAGACAAGAAAAATGGTCACTAATTTGATTTCATAAGCATATCTATAAACTAATTTAAAAAAACATATTCACTGTATTTTGCTAAATTGAAATTTTTCACATAAAATTTTAGTTAACAGTCATTTTTTACATTAATTGAATACCAATTTTGCGCCTAACACTGTTCTAAGGACTGGGGATACAGCAGTGAACAAAACAGGCCAAAAACCCCACAAAACTCTGCCTTATGGAGTTTACATTCTAGTAGAGAAAGGCCGAAAATAAACAGATAATAGTATATAGTATATCAGATGGTGGTATCATGGAGAAAAATAAAACGAATAAGAGAATGTAGAATACAAAGGGTAGGAGTGGAGATAGTAATTTCAAATAGGGTGGTCGGGAAGGATCTCACTAATAAGGGATTTTTGAGAAAGGCCAGAAGACAGTGAGGAAGCAAGTTGTGCAAATAAGAATGAGAAGAGCGTTCAGGCAGAGGGGAGAGAGCAAACTGAAAGATCCTGAGGCCAGGCAAGCCTAGAGTATCTGAGGGATGTCAGCGGGAGCAGGGTGGCTGGAACAGAGTGAGAGAAACAGAGATGAGTGTACACAAGTAGCGGTGGGGGCAGACTGTATGGAGTCCCTTTTAGGCGGTTGTGAGGAGTCTGGCTTTGGTCTGAGTAAGATAGAAAGTCACTGGAGGGCATTAAGCAGAGGTGTGGTGTCATCTTAATTTTTCAAAACTCACACTGGCTTCTCTGTTAAGAATAAACTGAGATGACAAAAGGTGGAAGCAGGGAGATCAGTTAGCAAACTACCACACCAAGTGAGGCAAGAGAAAACGGCGGCTGGTGCGAAAGCAGTAGTGTTGGAGATGCTGAGAAGTGACAGTGTTTTGGATATAATGTTTTAATAACTTGCTGATCTGTTGGATGTGGGCTGTGAGAGAAACAGAGAAATCGAAGATGGCTTCAAGGTTATGAGAAGGATGGAATTACCATTTACAGAAGTGTGGAAGATTTTAAGAGGAGAGAGTTTGGGAGTGGTGATGGGGATAAGCGGAGAGGTTGGAGTGTTTGGAATTTTAATATTTGATATGCTTATCTGATTCCAAGTGGAGGTAATCAGTAAGTAACTGAATATTCAACATCTAGAGTTTGGGGAAATAACTGGAAATAGAATGGTAGGAGTCATTGGTACATGAAATATGGATGAGCTCCCCAAAGCCCTGCAGTTTGTGCTTGTTTTATGACTGTCCTTCTTGTATGTACGGATGGGGCAGACCCAACTTTGGCTCCATAGGTGTAGAGAGAAGATGGATGACAAACTATCTGAGGTCATGACAGTTGCGAGTGGAGAAGAGATACTGAAGCCATGGCTTCAGTTTGTCATCTCCTAATTCCTTTGAAGAATCAGCTGCCGTTGACTTCCTGTTCCCAGATTTCTGGCTCAATCCTGGTCTCTCAGTCTCGTAAGATCCTAATACAAGTCTAGGTTGAAGTTCAAATTATCGAGAACTAGCAGTAACGAAGCCAGTGAGTTCAGAAGGGCACAGTAGCCTGAAAGTGTTGCTACTTCCCACCCCTCACCTCCGGGTGATTGTGAGGACTTCCGCTTTTATTGAGTGCCACAGAGAGTAATCGGAAGGTTTTGAGCAGAGCGGAGATATCGGCTTACGTGAAGTGGGAAGGGTGACATGGCTGCAGTGAGGGAGGTTATTCTTCCATCAGTATCTCTAGCAAATCAAGTAGTCATCTGGTGGGGAGTAACTTCATTCCTAGACATACGCCCTCACATTCATTAAATCTGTGGCCTTCAAAATATGATGAATGACAAAATGGATGACTGGAACCCTAGTCACCATGTAAAACTTTTTCCATGGAAAAATAAAATCAATTTTGAGATTATAATAGTCAAGCTTTCAAAATGTTAAATGTTAATATATTACATTAAAAGTTAGTCAGTCTCTGGTTTGTGCATTCCACAAAAACCTTTCTTTAGTATACCAGCCATAAGCTACATTTACGTGCACAAGGCTTCACACTGATGTTTTGTTGCATGAGTTTCTCTGTGAATATTGTCTGTAAACATAAGGAATTCAGCAAGAATTCTTGTCTTGTTTTCTACCTAAGATATATGTTCATGTTCTTGCTGAGAAAATGTATGGAAGTAAAATTAACTAAAAGAGCATATGTGTTCCAGATTGGAAGTGATAATGCAGTAAATATTGTCTTTTATATTCCACAAACAGGAAGAGTAATTCTTCATCTAAAGCCACGACAATGAGTGAAAATGTGAGTAGTTTTAAAGCATATTTATAGAATGAATGTGTTTAGGGAATAGGGCAGGGAAATGAATTATATGGACCTTGTGAATTTTCACTTTTAATACACTTTGCACCAGTGTCTATCACTAGTGTTTAAAAGGAGCTAAGTAGATGTTAGCTGCTGTACCCTGTCTAGGATGGCATGATAAAGATACCTGGCATTTCCAATTGCAGAAGTGATCTTTAATCATATCACGATTTGTTTCATGGTATTTTCTATAATCAGTCTGTCTTCTTAGTCTCACTAGGTCTGGCATTATCGGCTCTCTTTGACAGATGAGTAAATTAAAACACAGGTTCTTACAGGATAACAGTGGTGGAGCTGGGACTCAGGCCCTTTTCTTCCCTGTAGCTTGACCAAGCAGAGTGGTTCCAGCAGATCTGTGGTTCTAGGACTCACCTTTGGTTATGTGAAGTACTTGGAACATTTTAGGGCTAGGCAATGTCTTAGTCATTGACTAAGGACTGCTATAACAAAAATACCATACACTGGGTAATTTACAAACAACAAATTTATTTTCAGTTTTGGAGGCTGGGAAGTCCACAGTCAAGGCGCCAGTAGATTCAATGTCTAGTGAGAGCCTGTTCCTCATAGATGGAGCCTTCCTGCTGTGTCCTCACACAGTAGCAGGGGCAAAACAAGCACCCTCCGGCCTCTTTGATAAGGGCACAGTTCCATTCATGAAGGTCCTGCCCTCATCACCTGATCACCTCCTAAAGGCCCCACCTCTTAATATTATTGCCTTAGGGATTAGGTTTCAACATATGAATTTTGGGTGACACAAACATTCAGACCAGAGCACAGAATATCCTGTTATAATTGAAAGGAACATTTCAGAAATGTTTGAAAAGATGCAGTAATTACCTAACTCAGAGGGTTTAAGGAACATAGACATTTGGACCCTTTGTAAACACTACATTGTTGCAGCAAATACCATTATTACTCAGATTTTGTAGCTCTTTGGATGGATATTCAGCCTTCTGGATGATTTTCTCAGGAATATAGTGGGTTGGGGCCAGGGGAGTTCCTATGGTTTTAGAGGCCTAAGTCGTTTCTTGAGAAACAAAGCATGGGTTCTCAGAAACACTTTACTCATCTATGGCAGGAATTCTCTCAGATTTCCTCTCAGCAGAGTCTGGAGGGTGGGGCAGGCGGGGGTCGGGGGAGGGGGGAGCCTGGACATCAGTATTTTAAATGCATAAGTGATTTTAATGGATAGTAGTGTTTAATATTCATCCACTTTTCTGTACAAATTTGATTTTTAAAAATTGTTCCAGAAACTATTACAGAATTCACCTTATTTTGTGGTTTACTACACTGAAAACATACTGATGTTTAATTAGGGGACAAGAAACTTTGTTCCTACCATTTTTGTTCCTACAATTTACAGAAAGTACTCTCGGAGTGTAGAATCGAATACTCCCATCCCTCCACACAGTATGAAGCACACTGTGGCTAAACTGAATGAACAAAAGCCATTTATTTTTTCTTTGCCTTCCTCTCAGTCGCCCTCATCAGCTAAGAGCTAGAGTCCCCTTCAGTTCTCTTGTGCCCTACACCGCAGGGTTTCTCAACCTCAACACTACTGATACTTTGGTCCACATCATTCTTTGTGTAAGGTGCTGTCCTGTACATCGCAGCATGCGTAGCAACGGGCCTGTCCTCCAACACTAGATGCCGGGAGCATCCTCCTAACAGGATTTATCTGCCTCTGCCTTCCAGTCCTACCTCTTTACTCTCTGGGCAAAGCTTCAGAGTACCTTGTCTGCTAGGAGTTAGTTAATTAATTCCCCATAAAACGGGTTTAATTAAATATATACTGGTTTGGCTAGGTGCACTGGCTGACGCCTGTAATCCCAGCACTTTGGAAGGCCAAGGCAGGTGGATCACGAGGTTAGGAGTTCTAGACCAGTCTGGCCAATATGGTGAAACCCCATCTCTACTAAAATACAAAAATTAGCTGTGCATGGTGGCGTGTGCCTGTAGTTCCAGCAGATTGGGAGGCTGAGGCAGGAGAATCACTTGAACCTGGGAGGCGGAGGTTGCAGTGAGCTGAGATCGTGCCACTGCACTCCAGCCGGAGCAACAGAGCAAGACTCTGTCTCAAAAAATAAATAAGATAAATAAATAAATACTGGTTTTTACCTGTAAAATTCTTACAATAAATATAGCTTGATATTCATAAGATTTATGTTTCTTTAAATACGAGTTAATATATTTAAACTTGTTTTTTCTTTCTTTTCCTAGGATTTCAAGCACACAAAATCCTTTATAATTTAAAGACTCCACTTTTGAGATACACCAAAACCACCGTTGTTACACAAATTATTAAACTATTATAAAACTCTGCTTTGTCTGACATTTGCAAAGAGGTACATGAGGAAATGAAAGTGGTATTTCATTTTAATTTTTATGACTACTAACTCACCTGAACTTGTTATTTTAAACAAATAGTTCTGTCCACACCTAAAATACAGTCTGGCTTCTTGTGTCTGGACTAAGTTAAAAGAATCAAAATACTTTGTAATATTCTGGGCTTTGGCAACTGTTAACCATATCCTAACTTCTAGAGAACGTTACTAAAATGTAACATACTGATTGTGAAGTTAATCCACAGATCATGAAAATATAAATCAGACTCTGAGCGAGAGTCTGATTTAGGGCGTCCAACAAATACTCTGACAGATGCAAAAGGAACCTCTGGTCTCATTTCTGCCAGACTCCTCTTTTCTCCCCTCATATCATCTTATTCCGATGCTCGTTCATCACTAACATATCCACAGAAAGGAGGAAGCGGGATGGGTCTTAGGCCTGAGGATTTGCACTTAGTGTTTACTTCCATTCCTGAGAACTAAAAGCAACATCAAAAGAAATACCTAATGGCTGGAGCCCACAGGTGTGCACCACAGGATTCGCCTGGTGTGTGTCACTGATTTCTTCATTAAATGTAATTTTGACGGTCAAACACAAACCAAAGTGGCTTATTTCACCCCTACTGCTGCTTGCCACTGCTTCCTTCTCGTAAGATTTCTTTGAAGAGGATCAGTGACCTTGGCATCAGAACTCACCACTGGAGGCTACACAAGTTTGCAGATACCTTTCCCTGCAGGAGTGGTGACTTCACATCCTTCTGTCTCTAAAAATTGTGCAGTGACATTCCGGGTCAAGTTCCTTGGTCAGGGGTTGCCAATTCTGCTTTTGGAAAAGGAAGGATGTGGAGGGAAGAAGTAATTGTCTACAAGGAAGATGAGATGAGAAAGCTCACTGACTCCCTGCATCTGGTACCCCTCTTGATACATAGTGGGCATATGGAGAAATGGCTCAAATGAAAAGTGGGTCTAATGTGGGTTTCTCAACTGATGAACCACAAAAGCCTCCAGCTACTATTACAATGTGAAAATTCCAATGATCCATTTACCAGAGCAGTTAGACTATGATAAAAATGCATATCATCTGTAACTTCTTTTAATTACCGAATTGATATTAAAAACAAAACATGGCTAAGGCATGTCCTGTTCTGGGCAAATCGGGATGAAAAGGTCACTTGCTACCTTTGACAACTATGAACATGGTTAATCTTCTTTCTTTTTTTTTTGAGACAGTCTCACTCTGTTGCCCAGGCAGGAGTGCAGTGGCACAATCTTGGCTCACTGCAACATCTGCCTCCCCTCCGCCTGCCAGGTTCAAGCAATTATCCTGCCTCAGCCTCCCAAGTAGCTGAGATTACAGGCATGTACCACCACACTTGGCTAATTTTTGTAATTTTAGTAGAGACGGGTTTCACCATGTTGGCCAGGCTGGTCTCGAACTTCTGACCTCAAATGATCCACCCGCCTCAGCCTCCCAAAGTGCTGGGACTACAACCATGAGCCACCGCACTCGGCAGGTTAATCTTCTTTCAAAAGAATCTTATCTTTCTACCCAATTGGCAAAGCAAATCCTCAGGATTCACTGAACAAATGGATTAAGCACCCACTGAGTGCCTAGCATGTGCCTGGACACCAGGCCACTGGGAAGATGCTCCCCCTTTGACTTAGCTGTGACATTCTATGTGTCTCACCAGATCCCTTTCTGGAGGTCGGGCTTCTGTAACATGGCTCTGCCTCCAAAATCAAATTTTCACCACATGATCAGGGATCGGCAAATATTTTTTGTAAAGAGCCAGAAAGTAGATATTTTAAGTCATAAGGTCCTTGTTAACAACTACTTGACTCTGCCATTGTAGCACAAAGGCAGCCACAGCCAAAATAAGCAAGCAGTCATGTCTGTGTTCCAATAAGACTTTATTTACAAAAACAGCAGGCACAGACAAGATTTGGCCCACAGGCATAGATTCCCAACTCATGGTGGTGAAGGACAGAAAAAAACACCTGTTTACAAGCTTTTGTAAGAAATTAGGCTAAATATTACCTGTTTTGGTTGGAAGATTTCTTTGGTTTGAGGAATGCTTTCCTCTTGCCTTGGCATGCCAAGAGGATAGATGACTCTGAACGACGCCTCTTCAGACATACCTGTCATCACACGAGATCAACTTCTTCAGTTTAAATGACACAAATCCACATTGTGGAGGGAAAATATGTAGTGCCTTAGCTTCACTAATAGTTGTAAAACTTCTTTTGAAGACATCAAAGGCTAGAGGATTCATTTATGCAGTGTGAACATCTAACACTCTCTGTGTCAAATATATATTGTACATTACCTTAAACTATTGTAATAGCTAGGTAACAATCCTTGTATAAAGAATGTTTTCTCCCACACAAAGGGCACAGTATTGAGCACTAATTTCCTAATTATTAAAAGTACATGTATGTATCTGTGGGTCACTGGTGTCCAGACTTGTATTTCCATTTGTGTTTACTTGAGGAATTTGAACACTAACAATTGGTAAAATCCCATTGTAATTCTTACAGCATTTTGACTTTACTTTCTTGCAGTGAATTGTGTTGTGTAAAGATTTGGGCTTTAAAATCTTTATTAGCAAGCTTTGTTTTGTTTTCATTATTGTTGCTGTTGTAACCAGATTTAATTTATTTTTAGTTGGAGGTTTGACCTAGCTAAATCTGGACCAATTGTTTTTCAATACAACTTTGCAAAGAACGTCCTTCGTCCACAGGTGGCTTTGTTTGATTAAAGTCTACACTAATAAAAATAGCTGAACTTGTTAAACTTTTTAGCCCCATATAACAGTGCAGGGAAAGAGTCATCCACCTATTGTTATTCATCAAACCCAGGAAACTACACCCTTTTACCTTCTGTAGCTACAAGGCTAGCTGCTGGTTAGCTGTTTAAGATTAGAATCTCATCATCTCTGTTTGGATGGCTGCCAACTTCTCAAATGCTGAGAAAAATGCTCTGAAAATAAAAAGCAAAAACTATTGAACACTTCATATATGTCAGAGGTGGAGATGGATGGGGGTGAGGATGCATAAAACCTCATTCATCTCAACGATACTATAAAGTGGGTAATGCCATCATTTTGCAGATGAGGAAACGGTTACTGACTTGCCAAGTTCACGGAGCTGAGGAGCGAGGAATCAGGGTCTGTGGGGACCCAGATCAGTCTGATCCAGGATGTTTCACACACCATGTTTTTCTCTACCCCATGATTTCCTTTTAAATTCCTTGTTGTTATTGTTGAGATGGGGTTTTGCTCTGTCACTGGAGCGCAGTGCCGCAATCATGGCTTCCTACAGCTTCGACTTCCCAGGCTCAAGTGATTCCCCCAGCTCAGCCTCCCAAATAGGTGAAGCCACAGGTGTGCGTCATGCCCAGGTAATTGTTTATTTATTATATTTTATTTTTGTAGAAGCGAGGTCTTGCCATGTTGCCAGGCTGGTCTCAAACTCCTGGACTCAAGCGCTCCTCCCTCTTCGGCCTCCGAAACTGCCAGCATTACTATAGGCCTGAGCCCGGTCCTTTTACTGATTGATTGATTGATTGATTGAGATGGAGTCTCGCTCTGTCACCAGGCTGGAGTGCAGTGGCATGATCTCGGCTCATTGCAACCTCCAGGGTTCAAGCAATTCTCCTGCCTCAGTCTCCCGAGCAGCTGGGACTACAGGTGTGCACCACCACACTTAGCTAATTTTTGTGGTTTTAGTAGAGACGGGGTTTCACCATGTTGGCCAGGATGGTTTTGATCTCTTGACCTCGTGATCTGCCCACCTCGGCCTCCCAAAGTGCTGGGATTACAGGCATAAGCCACCATGCCCAGCCAAGCCCAGTCCTTTTAAATTCTTGTGTTATTCTCTGTCACTTTCCCTTCATCCTCAGTTATCTCTGGCCCCTCCACGGCCTTCCAGTCTCACTGTCAGACAAAATGCCTTTTTGTCGTGCCTTCCCCCCAAACCAGTCTAAATACCACAGTGGACCATTTCATTCTCTTCCACTCTCCTGTCATTCTCCGAAGATGCCCAAATCTCTAATATTATTTTGAAAAATATTGAGGCTAACCAGGATGAATGCATTTAAATCCTATCACCACTACTGCCCCCTCCTATCTCTAAATCTCTCCATCTTTAGCCTCCCATTTACATTGACTACATCATTCATTGTCTTATTCGATTCTTCAGTCTTTCACCCTTTTATCTCAGGCTTTCACTACTATCTCAACTTTTGTCTCCTGGGAACTTCTACCCTCAAGTACCCTCTCACAACATCAATCTCTCCAGTTCCAAAGGCTCCTTTTCCCTCTAATCTCTTCTTCCCCCCACCCCGTCCATTAATTTGCCCCATTTCTCTCGAACCATGTCAACTCCCTTCTTCCTTCCCCTGGCTAAAACCCTTTCACTCTTCCTTTACCTGGTCTATCACAAAATCTAAACTCCTCAGCCTGGAATTCAAGGTTTCCCACCCATCACAGACACATCCCGTCATATTGCCACAGCCTATGTATTCAGCTACATGTTCTACTAACGTCTTTGGTTGCCTTATGCACCCATTAAACTGAGCTATGGTCATTTTCTCTTAACCTGTTTTTCCCCCTCCTCTATACATTTACTTATAATACCCCATCCACCTGGAATGCTAATTCTCGTAAACACAAGACTTGTATATTCTATCTACTCATTAAGAGACAGGTCAAATTCCACCCCCTCTGGGACAGCCTTCTCTCATTTCCTCTGCTGGAAAAGGTTTCTTTCTTCTCTGAATTTCCGTAACCCTTGATTCACTTACTGGTTTCTATCCCATGATAGGAATGAACATGTTTGACACCCCTACCAATCTGGAAGCATTTTGAGAAAAGAACCAGGTTTTACACAACCTTATAAGACCCAAATAATTTAACAGCATCTAACACGTGGTTGGCATTTAATAAGTGATAAATGAATTTTTCAAAATCAAAGGAACACTTGTCAAAGAGCAAATTTAGCATTTAATTATAAAATTTCCCCATAGTTAGAATATTAATAAATGATTATATTCTGAAATATGTAATTACAATAGTTATCTAATATGTGAAGTTACAAAACTGTTCCATGAATGAAGGTTGGATAGAAACTATTTCTCATACCAGTCTTTTAGCAATTAGACATGAATTTCCACACAGTTCTTAAGAAGCTCTTCAAATATTTTTCCAACTTTAAAATTTTAAAATTTAATTTTCCATCTTTTGTTTTCTCTTTTTGGAACACTTTTAGCGTTAACAACTGGTTAAGAAATCCAAGGTAAACTAAAAGCTTTCATTTGTGATACTTTCAATATTTGTTTACTTTTCAATATATGCCAAGTTTTTACTTGACCAGGTTTGAAAAAATGTAAGACAAACTAGAGTGTAAAATGTCTTTTTACTTTCTACCAAGAAAATGCTCTCAAAACAAGTGAAGAGTGTGTGTCAACAAAGGACCTGTTTAACTTCTTTGAAACTGAAAGTAGGCTGTTTCAAAGCTCCATCTCATGATCCCTTTATTTTCAACTTCAAGTGTGCTATTTATAAAGTTTCTTAAAGATGGTATAAAAATAGAGATTTACCAAGAGCTATAGTTGGAGTCCTAAAGTTGCTTATGCTTTTTTTTTTTTTTTTGAGATAGAGTCTCGCTCTGTCACCCAGGTTGGAGTGCAGTGGTGCAATCTTGGTTCACTGCAGCCTCCTGAGGTGCAGTTCACGCGATTCTCATGCCTCAGCCTCCTGAGTAGCCAGGATTACTTGCACTGGCCATCATGCCTGGTTAATTTTTGTATTTTTAGTAGAGACAGGGTTTCGCCATGTTGGCCAGGCTGGTCTTGAACTCCTGACCTCAGTGATCTGCCTACCTCAGTCTCCCAAAGTGTTGGGATTACAGGCGTGAGCCACTGCACCCAGCTAACTTCTTTTCATTCTCAAACTTTCTTTCCAAATATTTACTATAGAATTTAACTACTGATAAATTGAAGTTACTGTAGGTTAAGAAACATTTTATTTCTAAATTTTAGGATAACATATACCAAAGAGAATGAATAAGCATCTCTTTACAAAGATGTTATATTCATGTAACAGGATGTTAACTGGGACTTTCTCTGTTGCTCAAAGACTAAAAACAAGTATCCCACTTTCGAGGGAAAATGAAGGCTGGACGCAGTGGCTCACACCTGTAATCCCAGCACTTTGGAAGGCTGACGTGGGAGGATCATTTGAATCTAGAAGTTTGAGAACAGCATGGACAACACAGTGAGACTGTCTCAAAAAATTTAAGAACTAGCTGGGTGTGGTGACATGCGCCTGTAGTCCCAGCTACTCGGGAGGCTGAGACAGGAGGATCACTTGAGCCCAGGAGGCTGAGGCTGCAGTGAGCTATGATCACACCACTGCAACTTTAGCCTGGGCAAAAGAGTGACTTTGTTTCAAAAAAAGAAAATGAAAAATACATTGGGTATAAATACCCCTTCACTGTTCATGAAGAGACAGCTACCCTGAAATAATTACTCCAGTCCACCACTACTCTTTACCCTTCACCTCATCACACAGTCCTTATAAGCTGAAGTGTATATGGATGCATTTGGGATGGGAAGGAATGAGGGGACAGAAAGAGACAAAGAATGAGTTTGCCAAAGTCATAAGGAGTACTATTCCCCAAGTCACCCCCAAGGGAAGTAAAGAGAATGTTTAAGAGAATCACTTGCAAAAACTGAAGGCACCTGCCAAGGAAACAGGAGCTATTTGAGCCGATGGAAAGAGAGCTGGAAAAAAATATCAAGAAGAGGGGGAGGGCCAGGCGTGGTAGTGTGTGCCTACAGCACCAGCTACTCTGGAGGCTGAATTGGGGGGACTGCTTAAGCCCAGGAATTCAAGGCTGCAGTGAGCTATGATCAAGCCACTGCCTGGGCAACAGAACAAAAGCCCATCTCTTTAAAAAAAAAAAAAAAAAAAAAGGTGAGCGAAGTAGGGGAGGATGGTGAAACACCTGTTTTCCCAAGATTTCTTAGGTCAAGGACATGAGTGTCCCGTGGGTCCAGTAGGCACCACTGGAAGTAGCTGGCCTTGAGCCTTCTTGCCAGTGCCTCCCCAGAGCAAACATCGGAAACAGTGTGTACTTATCATTCCAGTGGGAGCTAAGGGGAGTTTGGAAGGGAGTAGGAGTGAATCTGCCATTTAAGAGAATGGAATCTGTACGACTGGGAAGACCTCCTCGGCCACAGGGCCCCCCACAAGAACTCATACATGCACCTTACTAGAGACCTAGCATTTGGAAGGCTGCTACTACCCCAGGAGCAGCAACAATCAGAGAAACAGTAACAGCCAAAAACAAACAAAAAAAGCCTACACTGAATGTTAAATAAGTAAAAATTGCCAAGCCTTCTTGGGTTACTATTAAAGGTAGTGCTATGTAAGTAACAGACACATGTCCCTTTCTAGTTCTCCTTACCTCTCCTCAACTCAAATTTCCTCTTCGTGTAAGGACACCAGTCAGATAGGATTAAGACCTACCCTAAAGGTCTCATTTTAACTTAAAGTCCCTATCTCCAAATAGTCACATTATGAGGTAGTGGAAGTTGGGCTTCAATTCAATCAAGTATGAATTTTGGGGAAACACAATTCAGTTCATAACACCAGGCAAGGGGGAAAATAGCCATTTTATATAACCACAAGCCTGAGATCGTTTGTCATAATCACATAAAGTGGTTCTGAATGGTTAAGTGCAGGACAAGGAGTGACCTGGCAGGCTGAAGTGCTGCACAAAGGCCAGCGTTTGCAGGGTTGGAGCAGTCCAGCCAAAAAGAGGAAGGGACTCTGAGGAAGACGAAGCCTTGGTTAAGATCCCTGACTCACAGCACCACAAGAGGTTCAGCTGGAAAACAGGGAGTGCTTGCCTGACCAAAAGTTAAATGTAAATGCACAGCCCTGTAATATAAGGCACGAGAATAGGATGCTTCCTACAGTCAAACAGAACCCTGTTTCAATAATGAACAGAGAGACTGGGATATTCAAGCAATTCTACAGTTGTGAGACAAGTAAAAAATGTGTTAATGAGATAAGTATGTGTTAGCTGATAAAAGGTAAAATTCAGCTAAACTCTGAATGAAGAAGGAGGTAGAGACAGGGAGAGGAAGCATATGCAGAAAAGGTCAGTTTGTTCTCTACTGACTGGCAGTTCCAGCTGACACAAGACGGCTTTGCAGCCACAGGTGGGTGGAGGAGAGCTGTTTCAGGGTAGGTTAGAGGAAGACCCTGGGTCAACTAGACTTCCGTGATTACCTTTAGATAGTGCCATAATTAAATACCCGATTCTCTGTTCCAACGCCTGCAATTATTTAAGTAAAAGTAGTTCAACTGCTCTGTCACTGCTTAGCCACATTTGAAGAAAAGTGGGCTGTTTCTTCCTACTGTACTGCCCTCCCCAATTCCTTCTCTACACAGCATATTAATCGTATCTACATAATTAGGAAATATCTGTAGATCTTTCAAAAAGGAATCCCCAGCAGGTTTTGCCTTCAGCTATAGTATGCCATAATAAAAATCTATTCCCTTTGGCCCAGGCACAGTGACTCAAGCCTGTAATCGCAGCACTTTGGGAGGCTGAGGCAGGTGGATCACCTAAGGTCAAGAGTTTGAGACCAGCCTGGCCAACATGGTGAAACCCTGTCTTTACTAAAAATACAAAAATTAGCCAGGCATGGTGGCGCACACCTGTAATCCCAGCTACCCGGGAGGCTGAGGCAGGAGAACTGCTTGAACCTGGGTAACATAGCAAGATTCCATCTCCGAAAAAAAAAAAAAACAAAAAAAAAACACTGTTGGCTTCACACTTTTACAGAAAATCTTAAAGCTCTATTAAAGACCTATATTTAACACATATCAGAGATATTGTCAAATACTAATAAGACATGGCTGTTTTTCCTTTAAAATTTACTTTTTTGTAAGCCTGATTTTGACCATTAAAAAAAATTTTTTTAAGTAACTTCCTTGAGAGCCAGTTATAGTCACTAAAATTTTGACCATGTCTGATATGACACTTATCTAGAATGTATCTGTTGGAACTCTTCTTATTAGGACAAAACAACACCATATAGTTTACTCTTTAAAAGTAAGTTCCTTTATAGAACCCCATTCATCCCTACCTTTCCCTCATCAATCTGAACAGAATTGTAACATACACTGTGACCTGCAAGCAAAGATGAGGGACCTGGGTTACTAGGAGAAAATTATTTAACATTTGAGGAGATCAAAGTTAAAACACAATAGATGTTCCAGGACATATAAAAAAATTACACTCAGATTTCTGAGAAAGCTATGACAAAGAATTTATAAACCATTTCTTCATGTTCTAAAGGAAGGGTAACATCCCTCCACGACAAGCAGGGTTATGGGCGAGTTGTGCCCAATTTATCCAAGGTCTTCATCTGCTTAATTATAACCAAATGAAAGGATCTAAAAACATCCGTAACAAACAGCACTTAACTCATTAAGAACACACTCAACATCACCAAATAATTTATTTGGACTCAGAATTAAAAGAACATTTGACAGTTATGAAATGCATGTTTATTCTGAAACATCTAACTAGTTGTACAGCTAACCCATGACAAATTACCAGATTAATTTTACTTTATTTCTTCAGGCCGGGGGTTTTTCGATGACTTCAAATTTGGGATCTAAGAAGAAGGGAAAAAAAGGGTCAAGCTTAGCTATACTGCAGGAAAATGGATTATGTAAAATGCTCAAGATTTAACTCATCAATCTTCTGATTTTGTTAGTAAATATCTACTGTTTGTAAACATTTACATAGAAATATAGCTAAACATTTATGCAACACTTTCTATGAGCCACGCATTCCATTAATTGACTTTGCATATATTATGTCATTTAACTACATATGCAGAAGATACTATAATTCTCCCCAACTGTCAGATGAGGAAATATGCAACAGTTAATTACTCAAGATTACACAACTGAAAGTGATTGTCAGGATTCAGGATCAGGCAATTCAATTTCAGATCCCCACCATTTAATCGCTATGTTATGTGATTTCCTATACTGCTCTTATTCTAATGGCAAACATTTAGCCGGCAGCTTCTCAGGCACACATCATGGTCCTAATAAATTCACGTTAACACTGTCATTCGATTCTCCAAAAATCCAAGTAAGGGTAAATATTCTTCACTTATCCCCCACAAGAATGAATCTGTGATTCACAAGATGTACCTTCAAATTTGAAGGTGGGAAATGTATTCATGTCTGCTTTACCAAACATTTGCTTGAGCTTAAAAAGCTCCTTCTCCAGCTCTTGCTGATACTCCGGACCAGTATCAACAGGTCCTCCAGATGTCCTGTTAAGTAAATGAGCAAACAAAAATTAATTTTATGTACTAGTTTACTAAAACAAAATTACTCTTCACCACATTTCAATAGATCTTTTTTTTTTTTCTTTTTTGAGACGGAGTCTTGCTTGGTTGCCAGGCTAGAGTGCAGTGGCACGATCTTGGCTCTCTGCAACCTCCAACTCCCTGGTTCAAGTGATTCTCCTGCCTCAACCTCCTGAGTAGCTGGGACTACAAGGCGCCGCCACCACACCCAGCTAATTTTTGTATTTTTAGTAGAGAGGGGGTTTCACCATGTTGACCAGGATGGTCTTGATCACCTGACCTTGTGATTCGCCCGCCTCGGCCTCCCAAAGTGCTGGGATTAAGGGCGTGAGCCACCACACCCAGCCAATAGACCTTTTTAAAGCATTCATGTAGTCGAAGAAAAAACTTCAGAAAGAAAAGAAGTATTTCCACTTCAATTTCAATTCAAACTATTTTATTATGATGAGGTTTCACATAAATGAGGTAACTTCAAACAAATCTCTAACATTCAAGGTTTCTTAGTATCACAGACACTTAAGTCAGAATTTCTCAGGGTCTAAGTTCCAGTAAGGTGTATCATTAAGTCTACGGGCTCTGGAGTCAAAGACTGGTTCCATTTGAGTGTAAGTTCAACTATTCAGCAACTGTGTAAACCTGAGCAAGGCACAGAGCCTCTAAATTTTAGTTTCCACATCTAAACATGAAGTTCCTACCAAACAAGGGTGTAAACGCACACATACCTCTAAGCACAGTGCCCAGCACACAGTGAATACTCAATTATTATCTACTATTATCATTTGCTTTAAGTCAGCCATCACTAAATGGCTTTTAAAGAACTTAGTAACTTTTAAGTTTCTACAATAGGGGTTCTATTAAAGAAGCAAATTATTTCCTACCCTCAGAGATTTTGCAATTTAGAAGAAAAAAATTACATGTTTATAAATATTTATGCTGTAAAGGAGTGATGTGGTGAGCTTCAAAGACATGGTTTAACAAAAAGCTATTCAAGTTGAGGAAGAGATCACTTTTGCTAAGCTAATCAGGGAAAATTTCATTTTAAAAAGGTGGCATTTGAGAAACATCAGGCATTTGGGGCCAGGGTTTATTTTGAGACCTTCTAAGATGGAAAAAGCAAAGACATAGAGGTGGTAAAGGATTGACTATATGTGGGGAATGCTAAGGAGTCTAGATGGAAAAATCAGCAAACCCCAGATCATGAGAGGCCTGGAATGTTAGGCCTGGGAGTTTGTATTTTATTTTATTTGCTAAGCAATAAAATGACAAAATTAGATGTGTGCAGTTTGGGAAAATAAATATAGCATCATGGACCAGCAGCAGGGCCAATTGGGTCCAATTAATTATTTGAAGAAATTCTTCTGTTTTTGTCATAAATATTACTGCCTACCTGGCAATGAACAATATTCTAAACGTAAAAAAAAAATGTATACGTGAAAATTCCTTCAAGGGTAATAACATTTTTACACATGCCTATGATCAAAGCATAGAGTCTTATTTAAGTTAAAGAACGTGCACAAAAAAATACATAGGTGGCTCCAATTTAAGAACTTGTTAACAATGTTTCTTGTTAGAGATCCAATTTTCTTTCAGATTAGCACTGTCCAATAGAACTTTTTGTGATGTTAGAAATATTCTCTGTCTGTGTTGTCCAATATGGTAGCCACTAGCCATATCTGGCTATTGAGCGCTAGAAATTGAGCTAACATGTATGAGAAAATGAGAAACTGAATTTATATATACATTTAATTGTAATTAGAATTTGAATAGTCTCATGGATAATGACAACCGAAATGGACAGTGTGGTTCTAAATAGATCCTTCAACTAGATACTCTAATACTGGTTACTGATGGATGATGGCTATTTTAACTTTAATATGCACTCTTGTGATAAAAAGAGGCCAGAAATCATCTACCTCCTCAAATGAATGTAAGTCTTGCTGCTTATCTTGTTTATTACTATATCCCTAGGCTCTCACATGGTGACATGGTGACTGGGACAAAGCAGTCACTCAGAAGACACTTGTTCATTTCACTAGCAAATACTAGGCACGCTAATGTACTGAATCATTTAATTTTTATAATATCCTATGAAATGGGTAAGTACTATCATCATCCCCATTTTAGTAAGAGAAAACTGTCCTACAGAAGGTAAACCTGCCCGAGGTCATAGAGCTCATTAGTGGCTGTGCTGGATGCCAGCCCAGGGTCTATCCTCAGAACTCTCCATGTATGTGTTTGCACAAACCAATCAATGACCCACAAACAAGACTCCTTAGATTTCGGGTACACCTAAGAATTCACTTCTTACTAGATAGGCTTTTAAGGACAGTTAAAATGATGCGAACAGCATCAATACTATAACGTAACACCACATTTGGACAGAAGACACTCAAAATTCCCTGACGAGTCCTGTACATCTGGTTACTTCATAGCATGATTTTTGGCAAATTCTAACTGTCAGCCTTGGTTTTCTCATATATAAAACTGGGGTAACATCTATAGGGTTGTCAAAGCACATAGTAACTTACTACATTTTTAATCCCTTCACTATTTCTCCTCAGTTTTGGCAACAGTAACACCTTTGTTAGTTACCTCGCCTCAAAAGTCGGTTTTCTTTTATTGTTCCCTCTCCTCTTCCTCTCCAGCAGCTCACCAAAACCAGTCATCAGTGTTTCAATGTCTTGACTCTGTCACTTTTACATTATCACTGCTATGAAGTCAAGGTTCTCATCAACTAATGTTTAGGTTACATTTTGCTAACATATCTATCTTTGCTCTCTTCCCATTTCAAACCTAAGTTATCCTCCTAATTCAGAGTAATCTCCCATCCCCACAGTCATGTTCAAAAAGCTTTAATTTCTCATGAATGCCTACCACATATCTTACTTGCTCAGTCTATAATCAAGGCCTTCCATAATCCCTCATTCTAACCCTATACCATCCTTATACTCTTCATATACCCTATACTTCAGGGAAACAGAATTATACCATTCACCAAATGTATCTTGTGCTTTCTAGTTTTCATGCCTTAGTTCACACCATTTTTTCCTCCTAAAAGATACTCTCCTCCTACCCTCATTTATCTGTCCAACCTTCATACACTGATCTTTAGAACCTAGCGTAAACCCCTGGGTTTAGTGTCTACTGAAGGCCTCCTGTGGGTTTGAGAACCATTTCATGCTATAAGCAAAATCATGTAAGTAAATTCTTCATGTTTGTTTCTTTAAACTGGGAAGATGATCCACAGTTGTCCATGAGATTCTCAAGAGGGATGAATACCCAAACACTGCCTTCCAAAAAGCCTCTAAAATGCCTCTAGCTGGAAAGGAGTATTCTTTCCTATGAACTCCCCAAGCACTCAACATTTCCCTATCTTAGCACCTAACTCATTTTACCTTATATTGTATTTATTTGCTTACTAGCTTTCTACTCCTGTCAGACTTTAAGAATATTGTAAAAAAATGCCCTGTGGCCCATCACAGTTAACAGCCAAGTGCTTTACACACAGTAGACAACTATATGAAAGAAAATGGAACTATGAATTGATGCACATCACTCTTCCTAAGACTTGGGCTTTGGACCTGATGACGGCTAAGGTGGTCATTCATTTCCAAAACTAGGGTTCTACAATTGTTTTTCTTGGACTTACATTATGTCATTTCAGAGTCTTTTGTCCTTTAATATATATTCTCAGAGAACTTAACTATGGAAACAGCGTTTTAAAAAAAAGAGCTGTGCTTATACATTTCTCCCAAATTACGAGGTCACAGAAAGGCCACTAAATTGAGGGCTAAAATATACTATGATAATACATTTTTCCCCAATTAGTTTTATGATCTTAGGCTAATTAATGTCTAAGGGAGTTACTTCTTTCAAACTTAGCTGCTAAATGATTTCCAAGACCCTCTGTATTTCTATGAATTGATGTGGTTTATAATATATGACATTAAAGTAAGGATATATTTGAAATGGCAATAGATTTAATAGGATTTTCCCTTATAACTAGTACGAGGAAGATACAGTTTATGACTTAAAAAAATCAAGATCCTTACCTTCTTTTTTGAGGGCACCTAATGAACCTCTGTGTCAGAGATGAGCTCAGTGAAGGTCTGACACTTTCAAATACCACATCATTTTTTATTACCACCTTGGAGCTTACATACTTTGAATATTTATATTTACACTGTAGTTATTTATTCACTTACTGTCGCTTAGATTTGTATTCTCTAATCTTGTCCACAAAGAGTTTCTGTACAGGATCAAGTTCCTTATTAAATGCTACTGCTGTAACACCAATGTTCCTCCGAAAATGGACTGAGACTGCTGACCGAATGATAGAGGAGAACCTGAAGAGCCTCTGAAGAATCATGCTGATTCTGTTACTGAAAACAAGCATCAGAAATGTTAATATACTTATCAGAAATCACCTCTAAATATATCATGAGATTCAAATTCTACTAATTGCTACAGAATTACATCATATCAGATCTCAGTCTATACCTGACCACAGTTCCCTTCTCCTCCTCATTCCCCATTGCAAGATTTTTAGGTCTTAACCAAAAGTCCCTGGGATATAGGAACAGTTAAAAACTCAGGCCTGAAGCTTCATCAAGGTTAGAGCACAAAATGTGAGGTGAGGTATTTCTTCTCCCTTGAACTTAGTCTTGGATCAGAGAAAACAGTAGAGGTAGACTGTTGCAACACTGTCCACTCCTAACAGGAAAAACACACTGGTCCCCAAACTGATGTACAAGGTTTCCCATGCCTCAGCCAGGCATGATAACCTGAAAGCATGGACTTCTCAGGCCCAAAGAGGCAGAAACTGCTCTGTCCGTTACAACAGGATTCCAGCCGTTTAAGAATACTGTAACAACTAAATCAAAGTCCAGAAGAACCAGCAAAGAAAAACAGCAGCCATACCAAATGAGCTGTGCATGACACGGGGGAGGGGCTGGCAGTCCAATTTTACCAGTGAAATAAATTGGTGAAGGAGATGGAAGCCTGAACTTTATAAATAAGGACTTATGGCCAGGTGCTGTGGCTCATGCCTGTAATCCCAGCACTTTGGGAGGCCGAGGCGGGCAGATCACCTGAGGTCGGGAGTTCGAGACCAGTCTGACCAACATAGAGAAACCCCGTCTCTACTAAAAATACAAAAATTAGCTGGGCGTGGTGGGGCACGCCTGTAATCCCAGCTACTCAGGAGGCTGAGGCAGGCAGAAGAATCGCTTGAACCCGGGAAGCAGAGGTTACAGTGGGCCGAAATCATGCCATTACACTCCAGCCTGGGCAACGAGAGCAAAACTCCGTATCAAAAAAAAAAACAAAAAATAAAGACTTAAAGACTTTCGAATCCCACGACTTCCTTAAGCTAAAATATATTATTTTCTAACTAAAACATTTCAGTAGAGGACAATCCCTGTTGAGATTTACTTTAGTGATTTAAAGATCAAATGCAAAAAGTATTCCAAATTACAACAAATAGGTGTAAACAGGAATTCTAGAAGAAAAGGAATAAAGAGGGCCAAGCGCGGTGGCTTGTGTGTGTAATCCTAGCACTTTGGGAGGCCAAGGCAGGTAGATCACTTGAGGTCAGAGGTTTGAGACCAGCCTGTCCAACATGGTGAAACTCTGTCTCCACTAAAAATACAAAAATAAATTAATCCCAGCTACTTGGGAGGCTCAGGCAGGAGAATCGCTTGAACTAAGGAGGTGGAGGTTGCAGGGAGCCCAGATCACACCACTGCACTCCAGCCTGGATGACAGGGCAAGACTCCAACTCAAAAGGTAAAAAAAAAAAAAAAAAAAAAAAAGGAGTGAGAGACCATAAATAATTAGAAGAATACATTTTTCTCAGATCAAGGCCGAGTCTATACATTGACAGGGCTTGCCAAACCCCATATTGGAATGGTGACAAAATGCTCACAATGCACCACAGCCTGGTAAAATTTCTGCATCATTTTTTTTTTTTGAGACAGGGTCTCACTCTGTTGCCCAGGCTGAACACAGCTCGTTACAGCCTCGACCTCCTGGACTCATGCAATCCTTCCACCTTAGCCTCCCAAGCAGATGGGAGCACACTTGTGTGCCATCACACCAGGCTAATGTTTACTTTTATTTTTTTGTAGAGACAAGGTCTTGCCATATTGCCCTGGCTGGTAAAATTTCTGAATCTTCGAGTGAAAACCTGATATGCTAACATGCTTGCATGCCTTCCCAAATTTCCTAATGACAATACCAGTCATCATCGTGTTGACACTGGACTTCTACTAAGTCATAATAGGACTAGTGGAAGTATACACGCTATGTTTTTGGTCTAAAGTAATACAGAAATTAGATATAAGTATTTAGAGGTCAGGCGAGGTGGCTCACCTCCCAGCACTTTGGGAGGCTGTGATGGGAGAATCACTTGAGGCCAGGAGTTTGAAACCAGCCTGGCCAACATGGTGAAACCCTGTCTCTACTATTTAAAAAAAAAAAAAAATTAGCCAGGCATGGGCACACCTGTCATCCCAGCTACTCGGGAGGCTGAGGCAGGAGAATCACTTGAACTTGGGAAGTGGAGGTTGCAGTGAGCCAGGATCACACCACTGCACTCCAGCCTGGCCTACAGAGCAAGAGCCTGTCTCAAAACAAAGAAATTAGAAATAAGCATTTAGAAACTTATAACGACTCAAGAGGTAATTTGTTTGCTGAATTTAAAAATAAAAAAAAATAGAGCTTATGAACCGGGTGTGGTGGCTCATGCCTGTAATCCCAGAACTTTGGGAGGCTGAGGAGGGAGGATTGTTTGAACTCAGGAGTTCAAGACCAGACTGGGAAACATGGAGAGAACCTGTCTCTAAAAAATTAGACATTGTATTTTAAGTGACTTCATTGTTTTGTTTTTTAAATTTCATTTCTTTTGTAATTCATTTTCACTGTACTCAAAAGTGTCCACAAGAGCGGGTGTGAGAATGGCCCTTTACCACTGACAGTTTGAGAAGCACTAGCTAGAAAACTGTAGAGTAGCACAATAGTTCTCAAAATGGGGTTGGGGGTGGGGGAAGAGGTGAGATTTTCCCTCCATGGAGACATCTGGCAATGTCTTTAGACATTTTTGGTTGTTCTCACCAAGCTGAGTGCTACTGGCCTATAATGAGTACAAAGCCAGGAATGCTGCCAAACACTCTATAACGACAATAACAGCCCTCTCACCCACAAGAATTATCTGGTCATAATGTCAATAATGCCAGGGTTGACAAACTCTGGAATGGCATGTAAAAATTATCAAAAGAAATCCTACAATGAGCCAGGTGCAGTGGCTGATGCCTGTAATCCCAGCACTTTGGGAGACCAAGGCAGGAGGATCACTTGAGCCCAGAAATTCAAGACCAGCCTAGGCAACATAGTGTGATCTCATCTCTAAAAAAAACCAAAACAGCCAGGTGTGGTGGTGAGTGCCTGTAGTCCCAGGTACTTGGAAGGCTGAGGCAGGAGGATCACTTGAGCTTGTTAGGTAGAGGCTGCAGTGTGCTGTGATTGTACCACTGCATTCCAGCCTAGGTTACAGAGTGAAACCCTGTCAAGAAGGAGGAGGGGAGGGGAGGGCAGGGGAGGGCAGGGGAGGGGAGGGCAGGGGAGGGGAGGGCAGGGGAGGGCAGAGGAGGGGAGGAGAGGGGAGGGCAGAGGAGGGGAGGAGAGGAGAGGGCAGGGGAGGGGAGGGCAGGGGAGGGGAGGAGAGTCCAACAATCAGGCCGGGCACGACGGCTCACGCCTGTAATCCCAGCACTTTGTTGTAATCCCAGCATTTTGGGAGGCCAAGGTGGGCGGATCACCTGAGGTAGGGAGTTCGAGATCAGCCTGACCAACATGGAGAAATCTGTCTCTAAAAATACAAAATTAGCTGGGAGTGGTGGCACATGCCTGTAATCCCAACTACTGAGGAGGCTGAGGCAGGAGAATCGCTTGAACCCAGGAGGCAGAGGTTGCAGTGAGCCAAGATCGTGCCATTGCACTCCAGCCTGGGCAACAACAGCGAAACTCTGTCTCAAAAAAAAAAAAAAAAAAAAAAAAAAAAAGAAATCCTACAATCAATACAATCAAAATATGCTTCACCTGAATGAAAGCAAAGTATTTGAAGAAATTAAAGAATTCATAACATATCACTTTTATACCCCATTAGGGAAAAACACTTGAGAAAAGGCTACAAGCAAACAACAAATGACCTTTCATAAGGTCATGTGCCACTTATTAGCATTCCTATGTTTAAACATACAGAAACTGAGGATTAGCATTATCTGGTCAAAGTTACACAGCAAAATCTAACTTAACACAAATATGTAAAAAAAACAAAAAATTGTGCAACTCAATGCCTACTTTCCTTTCTAGCAAACTAAGGACATGCTTAACATTCAGCAATAAGTTCACCCAACATTTGCTCAGCCCTATATACTGTGTAAAGTACTTCCATATATATCCTCTCCTTGTACCCTTACAGCAATACTCTTAAAAGAGTTAGAAGAAAGTGTTCTTATCCCTGCTTTACGTATGATAAAACTATATCTAAGAAAGGTGAAGCTGCACATAGTCACACAGTTAATTTGCTCTAAGTCTGACTGCAGATGTTATTCCTGCTACAACATGGGTAAACTTCACTTTCATAGCTTCAATTATCTAAGTGCCTATGATTCCCTAATCGCATTTCTAATTTTAGTATTCATCCTGAACCCCAAATCTATACACAGTATTCAACAGTTCTCGTCTCCCTTATAAGTTCTACGAACTCATCCAAAGAACAAACACATAATCTCATATCAAAACTTGTTCCTTCTCCTTTAATCATTTTCATTTTTTTCACTGATCAGTGAATGCGCATTGTCCACTGACACGCAGAAGATAGTCATTACACAAATGGCTGTGAAATACCACCTGCCATAAATTCTCCATTCCAGTACCATCGGGTGCCACAAGAGAATATGATAGCGTCTGACATGATTAGAAAGACTGGGGAAGGCAACAGTAAGAAAACACTAGTCTGAGCAGAGGCCTCGTCGTGGGCGGGGACATGGTTCTCCTATTTATAGTGATGACTGACCGGCCATAGGTTAGTAGGTTCGCTGCCTCGTCAGTGCACATTCCTAAGAACAATCCATAAAGTCGCCTAACGAAGTGTTAGCACTATCATCGTTTTTAGGTGGGATGCAAACTTTCAAGATTGTAACTATTCTTTTCCCTCTTATGGTGCCCGTTCTGCCTAAGTAGCTTAGACGGTCCCGTGCGCCCGGGTAGGCCTGGCCGAAAACCTCTCCCGCGCGCCTGACCTTGGGTTGCCCCAACCAGGATGCGGGCCCGAGACCCCCAGGCCTCCCTTACCCCCGCGCCGCCCCATTAGCCCTCAGAGAGGGTATCGATCTTATTTCTGGGTCTAGGCAAACTCCCAGGTCTAGAAACGTAGAGGTCAGCTGTGACCCCGGGCCAGGCAGCGCAGGTATCCAGGACACAGAGCTGCTCTCTCCTAGTAGAGTAAAGGTGAGAGGCAGCCCAGGCCTCGTGAAGAAACCCAGAACTGGAGTCCCAAGAGGCCACGCTGATCTAGCTACCCTCCCAGTCACCTTGCACTCAGTCCCGAGCTGCCAAAGCCTCCGCCGCCACCGCCACCGCCACCGCTCTACTTCCGGCCCTGGCTCCGCCCCCACACGCCTACCCGCCATCGCAATGCATTATGGGCCGCCGTTTCAGTCGGTCGACGCTCACCGGACAGGAAGCGTCTCGGAGACAGTCTGCGACCGGACGGGTCTAGGTGAGACAGAAGCCAAACAGGAGGAGGAAGTGGAGGGTAAGTGCTTCCGGGTCCCCTGGCAAAGCCTCCGCCATCTTTTCTTCCCCTAATTTGACCCGTTCTTTTTCCCCTCCTTGAAACCTTGCTCTGTACGCATGCGCCCTTTGACTGGCCTTTCCCCTAGTTCAAGCTCCCCTCCGAGTCAGCGTCCTGTTCGTTAGGGTTATCGAGGTGTATAATGGTGCAGGGAAAGTGAGACTATGTAAAACAGAGCGGATTGGGGTGTTGTGCTTCCTTGTGCCTCGTGAGCCTCCGTTGCCTTGGGCGTTCGTTTTGCGCACCCTGCTGGGAGTTGTAGTCCTGGACCCGGAGGTGCCTGGGAGGCGGGAGGGGGGTTGGGGCTTCTCAGCGCCGATTCCGCGGGAAGGGCCCTGGGGCCTCACACTTGTAGTCGCGGGAGCTGCAGGTCTTACCCGGAGAGACACTGCACGTGGAGCCCGCGCCGCTGCCGTTCTTAGCCGGCTCTGGAGTGCGGGCGGGGGCAACAGGGCCGATTCCGGAGTGGGTGAGTGCGGCCTCCGGGGAGGAGGGGAACGCGGGCCCGCGCGGGCCGGCCTCGTTCCGGGGCCTTTTCTCCCACAGCGGCCCCCCCGCGGCCGCCTCTGTGTTTTGTTTCCGCTGGTCCCCGACGCTGTGACTCCCATTTCCGTTTGTGGAGACTTGAGGGAGTCGGGTGGGGAGGGGCGGGAGAGGCTGTGCGGGGAGCGAAGGGGAGGGGCGGGGGGCGAGCGGCCTGGAACCCGCGGGGACCGGGCGCCGCCGGGACCCGCGCCGGACGGGTCGCCTGTCGCCGCTCCCTCCCTTCCGCGTCCCCTCCTCGCCGGTCCACACTCCGCCGCAGTCTCAGCCTGCTCAGCTGGGATGTGGTCCTGATGCCCCCAGATTTTAAGAGCAAAAGGCAGACCCTGTCTCATCGCGGGACTCAGCGATTCACTCACTTCAAATCCAGTGTCTTTGTAGAACAACACAGTTACACGAAAATCATTTATCAGCGTATATGGTAGTCATCTGGGTTTGGGTTTTTTTGTGTTTGTTTTTAAGCGAGGAAGTAAACCAAGGAGATAACAATGGGTTGTCTACTTTTAAAGTTTTTTGTGTGCTAGAAGACACGCTGTGTGTGCGTGTTTGGATTTAGGGACCCCAGTTTGATCGGGTTAGCGACCGAGAGGTCAGTGCCTAATATTGCACTGCAAGATTATTAGAAATGTAGACATAAAGTTCACTTCATAAATAGTTTCCACTAATAGCAGTAGAGCTGACTCGTGAGAGGAGCAAAGATTTAGCAGGATTCACTTGAGCGAATTGTAGAACGAGGCGGTGATAACATTCCTAGGTAGTGTTATCTTGAACTTCAGAAGAAACCGCTCAACTCTTCAGCAATTGCTTGAGGGGCCAGCCTGTCTCTCAGGGTTCCCTCCAGGCTTTCCAAGCTGCTTTATTTTTAGACAGACAGTGACGCTGGGTGGACTTAAGTCAGTTTTACCTGAATTGTGTATACAAGAGCATCTGTCATGAGGCATGTATGGTAATGCAGTAATTAAATCGTGAGCTAGATGTTAGGTTGAAGTAAGTCATCAGACCGAGTAGTAAGTTAAAACTGTTGACTTTAGCCTTCCCTCAACTCTTTATATATAAAACTCCAAACCTATGGAAAAATTGGGGGAAAAAATCATACAGTGAACACCCATATACCCTTCACCTGGGGGTCCCAACTGTTAATCTTTCACTGTATGTACTTTGTCTTCATATTAAATAGATGTGCATGCTTTGCTTTTTCTTCACTGCTACCTTTATTTTTGAAATAAAAATGTCTTTTAATTTCCTCAGACACTGAAAAGCATTTATTTAATAACTTAGGAAAATGTGCAGTAAATTTCGCAGGTACTCCCACACTCCACTTATATTTATAATATATTGGGAAAAAATGTTCTAAGTTCTGTAATTAATAACGCACTCCAATGAAGGACAATTCTCAAATTTATCTGTAATTTCAAAAGGGAATGTTACATCTGTCTGTATTTTAAAAGACACTAGCTGTTCTCAGAATTTTTCGTTAAATTCAAGTTCAGTTTGTATCCCATCTTGTGAAACATTCCGAACCCCAGCTTGGATTTAATCCAGCAGAACCAGAGTGTCAGTGAAAGTATATGAAATTGTTCTGTGCATTTCTGGCGGGGGCAGCCCTTAGATGGAGAAACTGCTAGTAATTTTCTCTCAGTTTTCCTAAGTGTTGACGTAGAAGCCTGGGGAATTGGTTTCAGAAAAAGAGATAAGACTCACTCAAAAACTGATATGTAAGATTGGGACTATTTCTCAAATCTCTGTTTTGCTTCTCTAGACTAAGCATAGATAGAGAACCTGGAGAGAAAGATCATTTAAGAGACTGAGTAATATTTTTTGAAAGATCATTTAAGAAACTGAGTTTTTTATATGTGTATATATATGTATATATTTTTCCCTCCAAAAGGGCATGAGTTTTTGTTTTGTTTTTTTCTCTATTTGGCACTTTCGAGGGATTGGTCTATAAATTTTTTGAAAGATCATATGATACATTTCTTTGTAGCAACTTCCTATTTTAGTGTTTATATTAGGGGAGCCCCAGGTGTCCCTGTTGACAAGTCATTAGGGCCGCTTCTCAGCCTCTGGCTACATCATATGCTTTTTTTTCTATTTTGCCAAAGTTTCCAGAAAATTATGTTTTCTAATCATTAAAAAATGGGTTGTGGAGATGGGAGTGGACCTCTTTATAAGCCCTGAAAATAAGTGATTTTTTAAAGTGCTATTCTGCTGCAAACCTGATTCTCACTGTTTTCTGTAAACAACAGTTTTTTATAATTTATTTTGTGTGGACGTTATTTCCTTTTAATCAGTACTAAAATTCCATAGTGTATGCTTTCTCCGTGTTTTCTTTGATGAATACTTTCTTAACATAGACACTTGGATTGGCACCAGCTGTCACCAACAAAGCTGCCCTGAACATTATCAGTCAATCCTGTTAAGCAATTGGAGAATTTTTCTGGAACGCTGAGTTAGGGATGAGCTTGCTGGGTTGCAGGTGTAAGTATGCTCGATACACTTTTCTGCAGAATGTCTACACCTGTGAGCACCGCAGCTGCAGAGACACGGGAATCTTATGTTCCTGCTAACTGCTCTCGTTATTTAACTTTCTGACCTTTGCCGCCTCCCCCGTGCCCCAACACACACACACGCAGTATAAAGTGGTAATTTCTTGTTTTAAATTGAACTTTTGAATGATTTGAGTTTGGGCATTTTTTTGTATCATGAGTTATTTTGGTTTCCCTTTATGTGAAAATCCTTTTCCTAGGCTTTGGCTACTTTTCTAATTTGTCCCTTTTTTTGGTTATCAAATTCCAGGCCATTGTGTCTATTCCATTGTCACTTTTGGGTATTGGAAATACCTTCCCATTCTGTAGCCTGTCTATGGAACATAAATCTTGATTTTTATGTAATCAGATTTTTCTCGTTACGGTTATGTTCTTGGAATTTTATTTAAGAAATCCTTTTCTATCCTGAGACCACAAAAATGTCCCCACCATTTTCTTCTGTTTCATAGTTTTGCCTTTTATGTTTAATCCTTTAAGGCATCTGTAGTTCATTTTATATGGTGTGAAATAGTTCTTATTCATTTATTCAACACATATTGGTGGAGTGCCTGCTGAATATCTACACCTGTGTGTACCACACAGTACCACTCTTCAGAGTACTTTGTATATATCTGTGAACACATATTCCTGCCCTGTGAAGCTTATGTTGTCCTTCAAGGTAGATCCCTACTGGTTTTCCACCTGTTTTCTTTAGCACTCAGGTTGAATTCCACAATTTTACACATAGCACCAGTTGAGGAATAGGCTTTATTGGAGAAAGGGAAGGCTTATTAGGCCAGCATCAGCAAGAAAAAAGAAAACCAGAGGGTCTTCATTTTTTCATCATCCCTAAAAGAAGCCTGCTGGAACCTGTGCAGTCTGCCAGATAGGCGTGTGAACGGAGCCTGCGCAGTCTGCTCCATGTGCATGCGTCCAGCCCATTGGAGAACCTTACCCTTTTATTGTTTGTCCTTTAAGGACAAGCCTGAGAGCAACGTTAATTATGTGGGAAAAATTAGATCATTTTGTATCAGGCAGTCTAGATTTGGATGCTAGCTATTTGTCAAAAAACCAGCTACCCCAGAGTTGGAGATATTGAGAACTGAGGAGAGTTATAGCCCTTTCGAAAGTGGAAAGGGAGACAGTTTGTTAATGTGAGTGTGACAAAGTATGCAAATTTAGTGGCTTAAAAACACCACCAGTTTATTATCTTACAGTTTTGGAGTCAAATATGAAGTAGGTCTCTGGGCTAAAATGAGGTGTTGCCAGTCCTGTTTTTCTAAAGCCTTCCAAGGAGAATCTGTTCCTCGTCTAGCTTTCAGGAGCTACCTGCATGCCTTGGCTGATAGCTCCTTTCCTCCATCTTCAAAGCCAGTCGCAGCTAACCAGCAAGTCTTCACATTGAATCACTCTGGCCCTCTCTTCCAATTTCCTCTTCTACTTTTATGGACCTTCTACTTTTATTTAGTTATTTTAAGAGCCAGGGTCTCACTGTTGCCCAGGAGGGAGTGCAGTGGCGCGATCATCATTGACTGCAGCCTCAACTCTTGGTCTCAAGCGATCTTCCCACTTCAGCCTCCCGAATAGCTAGGACTGCAGGTGCACACCACCATGCCTGGCTAATTTTAAAATATAGGAGACAGGTTCTTTTTATGTTGCCCAGGCTGGTCTTGAACTCATGGGTTCAAACATCCTCTCTCCTCGATCTCCCAAAGTGTTGGGATTACAGGTATGAGGCACCATATCTGGCCCAGCTGCGTTTTAAAAACGATCACACTTTGGCTGTTTTATTGGCTGAGAATAGACTGGGGGGGGGACAAGAGTGAACACAGGGACCTCCTTTAGGAGATTGTTGCAGTACTCCAGGTAAGGGGTGGTGGTGGCTGTGGTACTGATATACGCAATACAGAACCTATATTTGAACAACCATGGTTCATCCGCATCTGGAATGATACCTGCTTAGGTTGATACACCAGAACTGTGACATGGAGCCACAGGTGGTTTAGCGTCACCTCTGAATAGTGTTTGTATGAGATGGGGCTCAAAATAAGGTTGCTCTATGCAAAACATTTGAATGCAGTGCCTGATGCTCAGTGAGTAATGGTTATTAATACAAATGAATATTTAAATTCTTCATTTCGTCAAGTCTTGTGAGTGGGAACACAACTGTTTTGTAAATGTCGGAATACCAAATTTAGTGGAGCATTCATTATAAAGGTACGCCTCTTTTTAGATGTGCCATACACTTTAACGTCTCAGAAGGTGCTGTGGACTGAAATTACATATGGAGTCCAAAGACAAATTTATTGACCTACAAGGGGGTAGTTAATAACAGAACCTGGTATTTAACAGTAGTAACACCTCAGAAATGTCCACAAAGAAATATATATGTGTATATAGCTATTTGTGCATTACTTAGCATTTTTAAAATTCTAATGTTTTTGTATCAGTGGTTTTAAGCAATAGATAAAAATTTTACATTGGATAATTAAAAACTGAAGTAGTGGTTTGTTTAAAATAAAACCACATCTGAAAAAAATCATTAAAAATTTTCTACTGTGTGTAATCAGGGAAATAATATGCATATCTATACTTTATTACTTTGTTTTGCTGTTTTATAATATTGCATTTATAAGGGACATCATTTGTATCAAATCCTAGCTGATTAATTTGCATGTCATTGTATCAGTGTGATACTTTGCAGTAAATTATGCTACTAAGGTACAACTTTTAGCTGAATAAACATAGTTCATCTCCATGTTAAGCTTCAGGTTTGAATCTTTTATTGAGACTGAGTTGCTTTAATATAGTTAACAGACCCTTAACTTAATTTTGAGGTAACTTAACTGATTGCGATTGGTCCCAAAAATATCCCAGTAAATCCAGTAGATTGATGAAGTTGTCATGTCAGGTTGATAAACACCAGTTTTTAAAAAAATTAATTTGTAAATGTCATTTGTGGATTTTCTTTATTTTATTTTTCCAACAGGGTCTCACTTTGTCGCCCATGCTGGAGTGCAGTGGTGCGATCATGGCTCACTGCAGCCGCAGCCTCCTGGGCTCAGGTGATCCTCCCATCTCAGCCTCCCAAGTATTAACAGCTGGGACTACAGGTGCGTGCCACCACGCCCTGCTAATTTTTGTATTTTTAGTAGAGACAGGATTTCGCCAAGTTACCCAGGCTGATTTCAAACTCCTGGGCTCAAGCAATCTGCCTGCCTTGGCCTCCCAAAGTGCTGAGGTTAGAGACATGAGCCATCACGCCCAGCTGATTTTCTTCTATGAGTAAAGACTACTTCCTCCTCTTCTGCTTGCCCTTTGCCTTTTATTTGAATTGGGTCTCTACTTCTTGTGTGTCGTTTCTGTTTATGTAGATAATTTTAAAGTATCTTAAAAAGTCACTCTTGCAGGACCGATCCTTTGAAATACTTCAGCCATGACTAAAAGAGAAGCAGAGGAGCTGATAGAAATTGAGATTGATGGAACAGAGAAACCAGAGTGCACAGAAGAAAGGTAGGTGTTTCTGAATTTTATCATTTTTTTCAAAATACCGATATACCTAATTAAAACCAGGAAACAAGTCATAGTTCTTTTGGACTTCCTTTTTTTTTTTAAAAACTGTTCTCAGCATTTTAGGGGATAATGTATTGTTTTATTTCCTCTGACTTAGTGTGCTTGTAGCTGAGAGGGAAAGACAGTTTTAAACTAATGATAGTAAAAGGGTGAATGAAATCAAAAGCAATTGATTTCAATAGTTTTCTCCTTTGGGGCATTTAATTCTTTATTCTTTTCCTCAGCACTGGTTGCTTTAATTTCAGAAATAGTTTAATTCAACCTGAACTATTTTAACAGATATTTATGAGTAACTGTTGTAAACAACTAATTGACAAGAATATGTGAATAAATAAGATACTAATCTGCCCTTATAAAGGCCACATTGTATTTGAGGAGACATACAGGTATATGAGTAATTACGTGACCAGTACTAAGCATAAAGTGTAGTGAAAAGTGTTAATTCTTGGAATAATAATGGAATCATACTTATTTGAAAGGAGGACAGTAGTAGTGAGTTCAGAATCCAAGGAGAGAACATGAGTAGAAATAGACATTTGGGCGTCAACAAGAAGATTGAGGAAAGTAGTAGTTAGTGATCCCTATTTTACTCTGTGGAGTAGGAGGGGAGATAATAAACTGACAGTAAAAGGGACTGAAAAGTAATAGAGAATCTCCGTGGAGTAACAGGTTTAGAAATCTCTGCAGTGCAACTGAACAAGATAATTAAGGTTAAGGAGGATACTGAGTGTTGAGAGTACAGTTGAGATTTAAAACTTTAAATTTTTAATAGAGCTTTTCAACTTGTTTATCCCAGTTTTTCCAGCATAAGAAAGAGGGAATGCATGCTTCTGTGGAATTTCATGTATAGATATTTGTGTAACAAATTACCCCAAAATTCAGAAACAAAAAATGCCCAACATTCGGCCAGATGCAGTGGCTCATGCCTATAATCCCAGCACTTTGGGAGGCTGAGGTGGACAGATCACTTGAGCCCAGGAGTTCAAGACGAGCCTGGGCAGCATGGCAAAACCCTGTCTCTATAAAACATGCAAAAAAAAATTTAGCCTGGCCTGGTGACATGTGCCTAAGTCCCAGCTACTCTGGAGGCTGAGGTGGGAGGATTGCTGGAGCCCAGGAGTTTAAGGCTGCAGTGAGCCATGATTGTGCCACCGCATTCCAGCTTTAGTGACAGGACAAGATGCTGTCTCAAAAAAAAAAAAAAAAGCCCAATATTTTTTATTGCACATTGTTTCTCGGAGGAACCTGGGAGCAACTTACCTGGGTGGTTTGCCTCGGGGGTATTTCATGAGTCTGCAATGAAGCTGTCAGCCCGGGCTGCAGTCTCCTAAAGACTGGACACTAGGGCTCGGGTGTCTGCATCCAAAGTCATGCTTGAGACTCTTAGCAGGATACCGCAGTTCCTCATCACATGACTGTCTCTAGGGCTGCTCATGGGATGGCAGCTGGCTTCCCTTAAAGCAAATGGTCTGAGAGACATAGAATGGCAAGGTAGAAAGCCCCAGTGTCTTTAAGTAATCTAAGAAGTGACATACCACTTTATCTTAGTCTTCTGGTCGCACAGTCCAACCCTGGTACAGTGTGGGGCGGAACTTTGAAAGGGCATGCATTTAAGAATCATTAGGAGCCCTCTTTGAGCCTAGCATGCGTATATTTGTGTTTATACAAGCATGCACACAGATGGTCCACAAAGTCTGAAGTATATACTATCCGACCTTTTGTGGATAGTCTAGGTTAGGCGACAGATCGGTAATTAATATGTATGACCTATGTGAAGGAGGCAGTAATTGACATTTACCTAATGTAGATTTTTGCTGTACAGGAATTTAGGTCCAGTTTTTTGAGATCATCTACTTTTTTTTTTTAAGAGAAATTGGTACTTTAGATATTTGTATGAAGTCTTCCAAGGTTTTAATGATAGTAATAAAAACTTTAGAAAAATGTTTAATGTTCAGCTAGTATAAAATAGTTCTTTAAAAATTTGTTTTAAAGTGACATCTGAATCTCAAGAATAATTGTTACAAAAAAAGAAAAAGCTGGCCTGGCACAGTGGCTCATGCCTGTAATCCCAGCACTTTGGGACGCCAAGGCAGGTGGATCACGAGGTCAAGAGATCGAGACCATCCTGGCCAACATGATGAAACCCCATCTCTACTAAAAATACAAAAATTAGCTGAGCATGGTGACACATGCTTATGGTCCCAGCTACTCGGGAGGCTGAGGCAGGAGAATTGCTTGAACCCAGGAGGTGGAGGTTGTAGTGAGCCGAGATTGTGCCACTGCACCTCAGCCGGGCGACAGAGCAAGACTCCATCTCAAAAAAAAAAAAAAAAAACCAGCAACCTACCATGGCTATAGCTGAAGACTTTGGTAAAAAGGCTTACTTAAGATTTTTTTTTTTTTTAACCTTAAAAAATAACAATAGTATACTAGTATTTTTAAATAAGCTTGTTTTTAATCATGAGGGGTCTATTTTATAAATTTTAAATGTTTTAAGTCAGGTGCAATGGCACACACCTGTAGTCCCAGCGACTTGGGTGGCTGAGGCAGGAAGATCACTTTAGCTCAGGAGTTTGGGGCTGGCCTGGTGTGAACATAGGGAGACTGTCTCTAAAATTAAAATATAAATAAATGTTTTAGAAAAAATTTTAAGTTATATACATTCATTGACTATCGTGTATGTGTCTCATTTTACTTGTAATTTATGTGAAGACTCAACAGATTTTTTAATGCATACTGTTTTTGACAATCACAAATGAGATTTAAATCATGTTTAAATTAAACATGTTGGAATACTTAATTGAATTCCACATTCACCAATTCAGCAAATATTACTTAGTGTTTGTCTTCTATTTGGTCCTATATAAGGATTTGTAAGAGATATATAGGATTACTTACCAAAGATTTTAACCCTTTTGAATTCAAAGTGTGAAATAATATGAAAGAGCACTAAGACAGTTTTTAGGAAGAATATAAACTTTTTTGAACATGGAGCTGTCCTGATTACAACCAGTTGTGTTCATATTAAATTAAAGGGAAAGTCTTTTATTTAATTTATTCTATTTTTATATCTTTATATTTTTATTTATGTGGGGAAGGGAAATTGACTAGTAGAGATGGCATACAGATTTTGAGGAGACAATGTGTCTTCCTTTCTGGGTCTAAAATTCTTCAAAATAACTTGAAAATATAATGCAAATGCAAACATAATGTATGTGCAATATTTATATGTGTACACATACACACATATGTATGTACATACATAATCAGGCATATTTACAAGGATGCTTTAAATTTCAAGCTAGCATTTCTTTATGAAATTCAGTGTTCATTTTGGCAATACTAGTTGGGGGTGAGCCTACCACAGCATCTATGTAGAAATGACTTTTCAAAGACCAGAAATGTGTTTTAGTTTGGGATTATGTTTTTAGCATATTGTTACTTTGAAATCCAGGCTAAAAAATGTAACTGTTAGCACTTACATCTTTAACATTTAGCATTGTAGAACAAACCTACGCGCCAGCTGAATGTGTAAGCCAGGCCATAGACATCAATGAACCAATAGGCAATTTAAAGAAACTGCTAGAACCAAGACTACAGTGTTCTTTGGATGCTCATGAAATTTGCCTGCAAGATATCCAGGTAATTTTTATTTTTGTAAATTTGTATTGCAACATTTTAGTCTGCATAGGAATATTTTTTTGTTAGCCTTTTCTTTATAGCTTTAGACTTTATCTCTGTAAGATTTGATTGGTATTACTGTAAAATTTAAGTGTTTAGAAATAAGGTTTTCAAGCAAAATTTTCTCCATTTAAAATTATATTTTAAAAATTTAGTACTAAAACAAATGAAACATTTGTTTTTTACTTTTCACAAATATAAAATGAGAAGTTTAAATAAATAAGAATCAAAGCTTAAATATAAGTAGTAATAGTAGGGAGCACATTGACTTTTGAAACTGAAGTATATTTCTAGCCAGCTTCTAACTTCTCAAATGTATCATTTAACTAAATGATTTCCACATTTCCCTTTTACCTTTATTTTCTCTGACAGTAGGTTTTGGATAAGAATTTAAATGTTAACTGATAGGTCCTGGAATTTATTGTAAAAGGATTTACTCATGGTAGTATTATAATATGTTATGTCTGAAACATATTCCGAGTCATATTTTGCAGTATGTTTTCAAGATAGATAGTACTTTTATGTATAAAAGTATAGTACTTTTATGTATAAAAAAAAAATAGAATTGCCCATACAGTTTTCCATGACCTTTCTTAAACATATGATTAAATACATACTAGAGTTTTATACTTTTTCTTTTTTCTTTTTTTTGAAATGGAGCCTCATTCTGTCACCCAGGCTTTAGTGCACTGGTGCGATTTCAGGTCACTGCAACCTCCACCTCCCAGGTTCATACCATTCTCCTGCCTCAGCCTCCCGAGTAGCTGGGACTACAGGCCAATGCCTCCACACCTGGCTAATTTTTGTATTTTTAGTAGACAGGGGGTTTTGCCATGTTGGCCAGGCTGGTCTTGAACTCCTGACCTCAAGTGATCCGTCTGCCTTGGCCTCCCAAAGTGCTGGGATTATAGGTGTGAGCCAGCGCACCTGGCTGAGTTTTATACTATTTTTATTTATTTATATATGTATTTATACATTATATATATATAAATGTTTATATATAAATATTTTTATATTTTTATATATAAGATTTTATATTATGTATTAATTATATATAAAATTTTACATATTTATATATTATATAAAAATATATATGTTTATAAATATATGTTTATAAAATATATATGTTTATAACTTAGATTAATGTATATTGTGTCATCTTTTGGATCGTTCTTTACTCTTTCCCCTGCCTGCCTTGTGATATGGGTATTCCTTATATTACAGAACTTTTGTGTTAGTTTTTTAAAAATTCAAATCATCATATGCTGCTACTATTTTTAATAAAATACTGTTGTACAGTAAGTTGAAATGTTTTAACAAAATTTGTGCATTTTATTTGCCTTTTAACCATACTTTAATCTTTTCATTTCAATATAAATCTAGTAATTGGTGGTGGGTAGGGATGATAGAGTGCTCCAAAACTAGGGAATGTGGGAAGGTCTAGTAATGTTACAATTTTAGGATTTAAAGTATTTTTCTCTTAATGACAGGATGAATTAACTTAGTCTTTTTGGAAGACTACTTCCCATTGAATATCTGTTAATGTTAAATGTGAAATAGCTAACAGTTCCACTTCAGCAAATTATTCCTACAGAAATGCTCACCTGGGTGGGTAAAGGTATATGCATGAAGATGTTCATGGCTTTGCAAAAACTGAAAACACCTCAAATGTTCCAAAAATGAGATTTGATATGTTAGTTCCATAGAATAGAATTTGAGGTAGCTATTAAAAACTGGTGAACTTGAGCTATGTGGGCAAGGTGCATTGAGTGAAAAAAATACTTCCAAAACACTCTAATTCGCTCATGTAATCTTCACATCAGTCTTTGAAATCAGCATATTACTAGTCACATTCTGCAGATGTAGAAACAGATTTAAAGAGGTTAAATAATGTGCCCAGTGTGTGGCTACAAAGGGGTATACTGGAATTTGAACCCAGACCTCTGTGATTCCAGAACTCTCTTCACTTGTTTGAGGCAAAAAAACAAAAAACTTTTTTAAAGGTTTATAGTGAATATAACTCAGTGTCACTGGACTTTGCCTGGTTTGCTCATATGTAAAGTAAAGGGGAATCTGGACTTAATCTCTTAGTTGTCTTTCAGCTGTAACATTTATTGCTTTCTTTTTAATACTTGACCTATCCAAAATGAAAGTATGGCCTGCAGATTACCCATACTCTTCCAGATTCTCAGTAAATATTAGTTGGATAAATGGTAATATTTATAATTCATATTGTCGTAGAATTCAGGGCTAGCTTTGGATCTAAGGGCATTTTACGTTACTCCTTGTCCCCCTTTCCTCCTTAAAAAGGATATGAGGACCACCACTTCTGTTCTTCATGTCAATGCAAACATACATTTGAATCAGAAGTCTTGCTGCTTATGGTAATGCTCTTATATTTTCAGATGTGGGCTGACTTGAAAGCTGAGGGAACAATGGCTAAGTTGCACTTTTTTGAAGAATGTTAACACAAGATCAAATACCAGGCTTGAGTTTTGTCCTTATTCTGGCTTTTAGTGAACTTGCTAATATGTTCAGTACCTGAGCGCTTATACTTTCAGAGTTACATTTGCCATAGCTTCTAGTGGATAATACCAGCGTCCACCAGACAAGGAGAAAAAACTTGACCTTAAGACAATTTTTAATGAAATGTATATTAATGGATGTAACTGTCATATTTAATCTGTCTACAAGATGACACAGTCTTTTTTTTTTTTTTTTTTTTTTGAGATGGAGTCTCGCTCTATCGCCCAGGCAGAGTGCAGTGGCACTCACTGCAACCTCCACCTCCCGTGTCCAAGCGATTCTCATGCTTCAGCCTCCCAAGTAGCTGGGATTACAGGCGTGCGCCACCACTCCTGGCTAATTTTTGTATTTGTGTATAGACAGGGTTTTACCATGTTGCCCAGGCTGGTCTTGAACTTCAGACCTCAGGTGATCCACCTGCCTTGGACTCCCAAAGTGCTGGGATTACAAGTGTGAGCCACCACGCCCAGCCCTACACAGTTTGTTTTATCCCCTGTTCAAGTTAGATTCATAGTCATTTGTCATATGTTTGTGCCATGACAACACCATCAGGTTAATTATTGGGATTGAGAGTAGACCTGCAGCTATATGACATGCAGACACAGTTATAAATTATGCGAGATGATTATAACGGAAGCCTGTCTATAAACTGATTACAGAAAGTGTCTGGAAGTCAGAATTAACATCAATTTGCCATCGTGTGAAATACATTCATTTTAATGATATATGAAGGAAAAAACACTAATACTGAAATGATACAGAATTAGGATTCAAGATATTTATAGCTAGGTTAGGTAGTAAGGTCATAAGTGCTTTAATTTTATTAACTTTATGATGACAGATTTAGAGTAAACCCTTATCTTCAATATGTAGCGCTTGTTACAAGGCAGATATGGCAAGAATATGTTAATATATTTAGATAAATTATCACCACTAATTAAACACTCTTATTCATGACAGGTATAGTGTACTTTAAATACATTTCAAAATGAATAATTGACTTTTGGAATTATTTAAAATCCCAAACTAGACTCCAGAGATAGAGAAAACTGACATGACAAATTTGGTGGTATGCTGTCCTGAATTACTTCCTCAGTAGTGAAAATATTTTAAATTTTGGCAAAGAATTAAATATGACAAGCTAGATAATGTGTTCTTATAATTTAATTAGTATGTTCAGTAATTAAGTTCTTTTTGGTACATCCATTTATTCTAAACCAAAGGCAAGGGACTTAATCTAATGATTGCACTAAAATAATCTTACTCATTTTATCCATGGTTAGCTGGATCCAGAACGAAGTTTATTTGACCAAGGAGTAAAAACAGATGGAACTGTACAGCTTAGTGTACAGGTAATTTCTTACCAAGGTAAGTTACTTTTCATGATAGTTATTTAAAATTTTAGCTCATGTTTTTCTGATATAATTTATAAGTGTTTTAGATGGTTGTCTGAATTACTTGATATGACAGCCAAATATTCCTGCTTTGGGTTTCGTAGTTGTATTTGACAGGGTGAAACAGAGAGTGTACCACATTCTATCTAGTTTAATCCTAAAAGGATATATGATATGGTAGTAAATAGCAGATTCACAGAGCGTGTTGGAAGTCAGCAGGTTCCAGCTGACTTCCTAAGAGTACCTCAGCCACACTGCAGAGCTGGACTGCTAAGGAAGCTGCTGCCCTGCCATGATCTGGAAAATACAACACCTGGAAGCTACCATGGTGGCTGTCACTTAAACCATGTTGCCTTTACAGTGATCCACACTAGTAAAAAAAATAGGATGTCTGCTGGCTGCGGGGGTGCACACCTGTAATCCTACCACTTTGGGAGGCCAAGGTGGGTGGATCATTTGAGGGCAGGAGTTTGAGAACAGCCTGGCCAATGTGGTGAAACCCCATCTCTACTAAAAATACAAAATAAGCTGGGCATGGTGGCACGTGCCTATAATCCTAGCTATTTGGGAGGCTAAGACAGGAAAATCACTTGAACCTAGGAAGTGGAGGTTGCAGTGAGCAGAGATTGTGTCACTACACTCCCTCCTGGGCAACAAGAACAAAACTCTGTCTCAGTCAGTCAGTCAATCAATAAACAAAATAGATGGCATATGCCTCAATGGTCCCCAACCTTTTTTGGCACCAGGGACCAGTTTCACAGAAGACAATTTTTCCGTGGATTGGGGCAGGGGAATTCAAGTGCATTACATTTATCGTGTGCTTTGTGTCTATTATTACTACATTGTAGTATATAATGATACAATTATACAACTCACCATGATGTAGAATCAGTGGGAGCCTTGAGCTTGTTTCCCTGCAACTAGACAGTTTCCTCTGGAGGTGATGGGAGACGGTGACAGAGTGTCAGGCGTTAAATTCTCATAAGGAGCATGCAACCTAGATACTTCACATGTGCAGCTCACAATAGGGTTTGCGCTGCTGTGAGAATCTAATGCTGCCAGTGATCTGACAAGAAGTGGAGCTCAAGCGGTAATGTGAGCGATAGGGAGCAGCTGTAAATACAGATGAAGCTTCATTCACTCGCCTGCCAGTCATCTCCTGTTGTGTGGTCTGTGGCCTGGGTTTTGGGGACCCCTGATCTGCCTGCTTGCCCCCTCAGCTCATTTCCAAATAGAAGGCTTATACCAGTGATTCTAAAGCCTAAATCACACCTGGAACCCTAGCTGCAAGGAAATCCAGTCTGTACAGTTTAGCATAGAGAGAAGAATTTGTAATAGAATCATCCAGTCAGCCTTATTCATTACAGTATTTTACTAAACTTGTATAAATACCCAAGTTAGAAAAGAAAATTAGGAAACTATTTTTGGTAGGTTGAATTTTAGCTTTTTAAAATTTAGAATAATGTCATCTCTAACATATATTGTTCACAATTAACGTTTCACAAACCACGTTTTTCTTCAGACTCTGTAAATGGTAGGTACATACTTCTGATCCTTAATTTCCTCAGGATTGATTATTGGGAACAGGAAATAAATTAGTAGTTTTTATCTTCAAAAGCCTAGTGACCTATTGATGCAAGTGTGTTTAAGAAGAGTTTACTTGGCCGGGCGCGGTGGCTCAAGCCTGTAATCCCAGCACTTTGGGAGGCCGAGACGGGCGGATCACGAGGTCAGGAGATCGAGACCATCCTGGCTAACACGGTGAAACCCCGTCTCTACTAAAAAATACAAAAAACTAGCCGGGCGAGGTGGCGGGCGCCTGTAGTCCCAGCTACTCGGGAGGCTGAGGCAGGAGAATGGCATAAACCCGGGAGGCGGAGCTTGCAGTGAGCCGAGATTGCGCCACTGCACTCCAGCCTGGGTGACAGAGCCAGACTCCGTCTCAAAAAAAAAAAAAAAAAAAAAAAAAGGAAGAGTTTACTTAAAGCCATAAACGTGTGAAATTTAGATGAAGGATTAGGAAATAGATTTTAAGAAAAAATACTTTTGATTCTGATTATTTTTATCATGTGTATTTGAGAAGTGATTCTGTTTATACCACCTGAGAATGATAGTAGTAGTTTCTTGCAATACTGGTTTTCACAGAAGATCAAAGTTGAGTTGTGCTTTTTCTTTAAACTGTACTTTGATTGAATTTTGATATAGATTGTAATAGATTCAGTAAGGAACAGAAGCAGTTATATAATATGATAGTGTCTTAGAGCTGTCATTTTAGTCTGAGGTTATTTCATAGAGGGCTAATTCCATTTTGAACAGATAAATAATAGTATGTCTTATAGAGAGTACTGCACACATACTGAAATAACTGCTTTTATGGCATAATTTCTTAATTATAATTTCTGAAACAGGTTTCAGTGTTTTGATTCTGGATAGTTGAGGAGCCTTTGTATTAATAAACTATTTATCTTTATCTTTTCCATAGGAATTACAATTCTTAACACCTTTATACTAGGAGCTTAAAATATTCAGGATTTGGGTTTTTCTTCATCTAATTTAAAATGAAAATTAGAATTTAATGGTAAATTTAATTTAGCAAATTTGGCATCGTTTTTAACACATCTACTTTGTCCTTTAAAAAGAAAAACTGAGTCAGTAAATAATTTTAATTTGTTTAGAAGGATTTTTTGAAATTCCAAGGATAGGTAGCTGCTTGTTTCTACTCTGCATAGTCTAATTTTTATTTTGTTTCATATTGGTAATTTTTATTTTTATTTATTTTATTGTGGTATGAACAGGTACTTTTTTTCTAATGATGTTTATAGGTAGGGTTTGTGTGTGTCTTATGTTTTATAAAATTATTTTAAACTTATAGAAAAGTTGCAAGACTAGTAGAAGAATTCTTAAATATTCTTCACCCAGATTCCCCAAATGTTAACTTTTACTACATTTGCTTTATTTGATGTAGTTTTTCTCTACCATTTTGGAACATATACCCTAAATTATGTTTTGGTGACTTCTGTGTTTTCATTTAGATTCATAATTTTTTTTATCCACTGTTAAGGAATTGAACCAAAGTTAAACATCCTTGAAATTGTTAAACCTGCGGACACTGTTGAGGTTGTTATTGATCCAGATGCCCACCATGCTGAATCAGAAGCACATCTTGTTGAAGAAGCTCAAGTGATAACTCTTGATGGCACAAAACACATCACAACCATTTCAGATGAAACTTCAGAACAAGTGACAAGATGGGCTGCTGCACTGGAAGGCTATAGGAAAGAACAAGAACGCCTTGGGATACCCTATGGTAATGAAATACGTAATTCTATATTGGGTAGAACAGTAGGAATTAAGCTTGACATAGAAGACACTAGGGTAAGTTATAATCTATTTTACATGTAGAGTTATTAGAATGAATGTTGATTTTCTTATCTCTCTTTTTTAATTGTAATATACATTTAAGCTCATATGGTGGACAAATTCAGTCCTGCGTGCCGGCAGTACAAAGAAGTCTAAAAAATTTCTGCTCTTAGGGTGTTGAGAGTGTAGTTGAAGAGAGAGAAGATAGATGAAAAGTGATAATTGCTGTAAAAGGTAACATGTTTTTAAACTGTCAGTAACTCTTATAGAAGCAGCATGCTATTGGAATCTCCAAGGGATCCTAGTTGCCCTGTGGGAAAGGTGAAAAGGGTTTATTATAAATAAGGTTTATTATAAATAAGATACTATTGGGCAGAGAAAGACATTTAAGACAGGAAGTGTTATGTGCAAAGCTTAGACCTGGGGGTATGCGTGAGTAGTGAGAAAATTGAGTGGTTAAGGAGTTACTCTGTAGCATTACAGAACTGTTTTGATTGATGAAAATAATTGGAAAATGAATATGGTGGTGGTATATGGTGTCAGTTGGAACAGGTAGAGACTGAGTGAAGGGAAAAGAGGAGCATATTATAATTGTGGCTAGATGATAGGTGATTTCTTTGGGAGTAGAAAGGAAAAAGTAGATGAAAACGGTAATAGGACTGAGCAGATTGACAGATTTTATGAGAGTAGAGAGAGAAGATACAAGTATTGATCTAACTTCTCAAGCTTCATCTTGGTGACTAAAACAGTAATAATCTTGATAAAAATTGGTTCCATCATCATTGCATGTTTAGTGAACACTACTATATGCCAGGCACCATGTTAAATGCTGGGCTTAATTAAGATGGTGCACTAGAAAGAGCATGCCTTCAATAGCCCAGTTGGGGAAGTAGAGAAGTCTGGTATAGGAAATGCTTTTTTCAAGAGAAGGTGGATAGCACTTGATTTTGAGGTGAAAGTTTATATTCAGCTGCAGGTAGCCAGAAAATGGTTTCAGTTATATAAGATTTGGGCTGGAGACAAAGATGTTATATGAGACTCATTCACATTGAATTTGTATTTGAAGCTATAAAAGTCTACGTAGTCCCTGATGGAGAGCAAGGAATGGAAAAGAACACACAACTAAAGCATATATCCTAGACCCTATAAACATTTAGGGTTGGAGAAAAGGGAGACAAGAAATAACTGAAGAGACAGAAAGAAATAACTTATATGTATAGTGTCACTGAAATTGAGGGGAGAGTTTGGATGGTCAAGACTCTCAGATGCTGCCGAGAAAGTCAAAGAATGCTCACTATATCTCTTAAATGTGATGATCAGAGGATCATTCTTAAATTTAGACAAAAGTAACTAGAGTTAGTGAGACAAAACAGTATTATAAGAAATAGACATCTTAGAAGTGGGGGCGGATGAGGAAGAATGCTGGGGTAACAAATAAATACTATTGATCATCCAAGAGTTGGTGGGGACCTCAGTGTATTTGTAAATGAAACAGTATTGTCGGGTTTTTTGTCCTTTTTTTATTTTTTATTTTTAGAGACAAGGTTGTACCTGGGGAGCAGTGCTGATGACAGAAAGGCTGTGTTATAGAACTGCTGTTTTCCCTAAGACATTTTTTTCTTTCTTTAAACCAAACCTAAAAGATACACAATAAATGATAGAGCTTACCCATGGAACTGAAAGAGAGCTACGGAACCAGACAGCTAGTGTAGAATTTCAGTCTGTCCCTCTACTGCCCAGGACTGTAGCCACTCATCACGTGTGAGCACTTGAAGTGTCCCTGGTCAAAATTAAGATGTGTTATGAATGTAAAATACCCATTAAAAGAAAGAATGTAAAATCTTTTAAAATTTTTTATATTGATTACTGGTTGAAATAACATTTAGAACATTAAGTTAAAATAAATTCATTATTGCTGACGAGTTGATGGGTGCAGCACGCCAACATGGCACAAGTATACATATGTAACAAACCTGCACGTTATGCACATGTACCCTAGAATTTAAAGTATAATAAAAATAAATAAATAAATAAATAGTGAGTTTAATGGGAAAAAAAAGATGTATTTCACCAACTTTTTAAATGTAACTATTAGAAAATTAAAAATTACATAATGGTCTGCATTATATTTCTGTTGGACAGCCCTGATCTTGATAATTGTCACCTTTAGTTCTGGATGTTCTTACTGCATTCTTTTGATAAATACTTCTGTGTTCTTTTTTCGGAACTCCTGTTGAATCTCTTGAGTTGATCTGCTGCATCTTTTTTCTTGTTTATTTTTCGTCTTTCCTATCTGCACTACTTTCTTCCAGATTTTCTTGTCTTTATAATATAACCTATCTGATTTGTAATTTACAAGGGCTCTTCGTTTTTGTTTGTGCCTTTCTGTAGCATTCTGATCTTATATTGCCAATGTCATGTTTTCTCCTACTTCTTTGAGTATATTGATTATAGTTTTAACTTTTAAAAAGCTTTACTGCAGTATTTCTGTTTCTTGTGGATTCTGCTTTTCTTGTGGTTTTTGTTTGTGGTGTTTTTAACCTCTCTCAAATATCTAATTATTTTTGCCCATCTTTTCACATTTAAGAATTAATCACTTCAGGCCGGGTGTGGTGGTTCACGCCTGTAATCCCAGCACTTTGGGAGGCTGAGGCGGGTGGGTCACTTGAGGCCAGGAGTTTGAGACCAGCCTGGCCAACATGGTGAAACCCTGTTTCTACTCAAAATATAAAAATTAGCTGGGCGTGGTGGCGCATGCCTGTAATCCCAGCTACTTGGGAGGCTGAGGCATGAGAATCTCTTGAACCTGGGAGGCAGAGGTTGCAGTGAGCTGAAATTGCACCACTGCACTCTAGCCTGGGCAACACAGTGAGACTCCATCTCGAAAAAAAAAATAAGAGTAAATAACTTTAAAGCTAATTAATGTGAAGTTCTGAAGGATTTGATAACTATATGCTGATAAAATGAGGCATTGACTCTTTCATTAAAAGAATTTCAGGCCAGGTGTGGTGGCTCATGCCTGTAATCCCAGCACATTGAGAGGCTGAGGTAGGAGGGTTTCTTGAGGCCAAGAGTTTGAGACCAGCCTGGGCTATATAGCCAGACTGTCTCCACAAAAAAAAAAAAAAAAAAAAAAAAAGAGCTGGGTGTAGTGGCATACACCAATATCCTGGGAGGCTCAGTTGGGAGAATTGCTTGAGCGCTGGAGTCTGAAGCTATAGAGAGCTGTGACGGCACCACTGTATGCCAGCCTGGGTGGCAAAGCAAGATGGTCTCAAAAAAAAGACAAAGGAGTTCTTTTCAAACGTATCAGTATTTATAGATCTTTTTGCAGATACCTGTCAGCAGAAGATGGGGTGAGCATTTGGGATCGGTGTGTATGTGAATACTGCGTTCTGGAACTGGAAAAGGAAGTGGAGCAGAGAAGACGTAGAGACGGTCTCACTCTTCAGTTTATAGGGTTTTATTACTGAGAATTGTTCTCTCGGTGTCTGTTCATTTCATGTCTCTCCCCGTATATTAATAAATGTTTTCCCGGTGTCCACATGTGTGGGGTACGCCCATTTAACTGGCACCCCAAATGAAAGACCCTGAAGGTTCTAACCACACCATCTACTTTAAATCAGTCTCCTCATTTTCAGCTTTAAGCCTCTCTTGCTACTCAGAACCACCATGACTTGAACCGGTGAACAGGGTTCTGCGAGCAGGAATTCTCTCACTTCTTACTGGTATCCTCCTTGGCAAACATTTTAGGTCATAGTTTCCCCACCTCTGCCAAATCGATTACCACTCTGTTTATTGTCTTCAAAACATTAGATTAAATCTCTCATCCATGCCTGTCACTTTGTACTCATGTTCCTATGATTTTACATCCTTAAAAAATTCCTTTACTGTTGTTTCACTAGAGTCTGAGAGAAAAGAGGCAGAACATGGATGGCCAATTAGTTATGTTAAACTAGAAGTCCTGATACTTGAGAAAACAAATCAGACAAATTATATTTTTCCCTGAGTTTTTTTTATTCTTAAATTTTTATGTAAAATTATCTTTCTTTTTCTTTTAAAAGAGGTGTGATTCAGGATAGCTTTTCTAATTTAACTCTGCTTCTGTTGTTTTCCATTAGTATAGTATTCACAGATAAGAGAACTTTCTTTTTCAGTTCTTGTTGACTTTTACCTGGGCCTTCTCCTTCTCTTTCCTTTTCCTTGGCGTCCCTCTGCTGCTCACTTCTAATTCTACTCTGCCAGTTTCTCCTTATTGTGGGCCATTCTCCTGGAAGTGGTTCTTGGCTCAGTTTGAAAAACACCCAGGTGCTACATTGCTTCAGCACTTTAAATCTTAACACAGACTGCGGCTATTGGATTGGGCAAAACTGCTTTTTAGCGTTGCTTTCAGCTTGTCCTGTTGTACTTTCAATGCATGCTTCTTGGCTGTGCTCAGGCTTTCCTGTGATCAGAGTGGGTCACATTTCTCTTGCTTCCCTTTGCTTTCTCCTGCACACAAGCTAAGACCATGGAGGTCTTATAACCCTTACTGCTTTGTCTTTACTCTCTTGTATCTTGAAGTCCATGAAGATATCTTGTCACCTGGTTTTATGTAAATGTTTGTGGGTTTTTGGTTTTGTCCTCTAGTCACGTTTTTAATGTTTATGTGTACATTCAGAAAAATTAAAAAACTTTGCCATCATCTTCCTAGAATCCTCCCTTAACTTCTTTGTGGAAAAATTTAAAAATATATATTCTATGGCTATTAATCCTGTATTCTTTGAAGCTAGGGCACCTCTGTTCCTTTAGTCTCAAATGGAATAGTTTCAGTTTCAATAGCACTTTGCCTTTTTGAATAACTTTTATAAAATTCTTATGTTTGATTTATTTTCACTATAATTTGCCCTCAATACCTAAATGTTATTTTTTTTCTACTTTTCTTATTGAATAGCATTTATTTATTGGGTATATAAGCAATATTATTTGAATAAATCATCTTCTTGAAGCGGGAGTACCAGAACCAAAACCAATTTAGCTAATATGTATTAAACTTACACAGATAGAATGTTCTGTTAGGTGCAGGTGATACAGCAATGTAATAGTTATAGATATTGGCCATATTTTTTTATTTATGAATTCAATTAGTAAAAAATCATAGGGAAAAGGAAATTATTTGGATATACTCTTTAAGATTAAACAAGTGTATGAGCAAGGCACTGTTAGGTTCTAAAGATATAATGGTTTTTATAGGACACATTTATTGTATTTCTTAGTGTGTTGTGAGGGGACAGCTGAGTAAAACAGGCAGTTACCATGTTTATTTATTGGAAATGCATCATAAGGGTAAATGCAGGAGCAGCCAGCTTTTTACAGGAAGGAAAAGGGAGGAAAAAGGATATGGTTCATATTTTGGAGAATAGAGAATCCCCTTTTGATTTTTTTTTCAATGCAACTGCAAATTTTTTTAAACTTGGATAATTTACTTTATTCTCTACAGAATAATCTCATATTTTATTCTTTCATTTGACCCACTGGAGAGCAATTTTGCATTTTGTTTTTCTTGATACAGTTCCAACTGAGGTTGAACCAAGTGACTCCATCAGAAATTTAGATTACAAAATTGAAAAGGAGCTGAGGAGAAAATTACAGCATAAATTTTTGTTTTTGTTTTTTGCTTCATATAATAAGTTTACCTCACATACTTAGGGAAAGAAAACATCTGTGTGTATGTGTGTGTATTAACAAGTTAACTGTAAATTTACACAGTATCTAAAATGGAACTAGGCTAAAGTTAATATTTTTCTTTCTAGATCCCATACAGTGGTCCACAGACCAAGTCCTGCATTGGGTGGTTTGGGTAATGAAGGAATTCAGCATGACCGATATAGACCTCACCACACTCAACATTTCGGGGAGAGAATTATGTAGTCTCAACCAAGAAGATTTTTTTCAGCGGGTGCCTCGGGGAGAAATTCTCTGGAGTCATCTGGAACTTCTCCGAAAATGTATGAAATTACAGTTATTTCTTTACATTGTAATTTAAGCTGAATTTTATTTCCTTACAACTTTGTTTTCATCTTGTTTATTGATAATGATAAGTAATAAGCAGTAATAATTAACATTTATTTACTGTATAATGCTATGCTGAAAGCTCTATATGTTATCTCATTTAATTCCTATAGTAATACCACAAATCATTACTTTGCTTATTTTTTAGATAGGAAAGTGAGGCTTTGAGAGCCCCACAAAGTCACAGCTAGGAAGTGGCAGAGCCAGGATACAAGCCCAGGCTAACATTAGAATCCAAGTTCTTAAATCAGGTGCTGTGCCCTACACTTGGCCCTCTTCATATATTCTATTTGTTGCCTTCTGTTTGATCAGCTCTTACATTTACTGCTCATCTAGAAACTGAAGAGATCATTTGTTTGCAGGTGGCTTCCTTCCCATTCTCTTCATTATTGATGAGATTAAATCTTTGTTCAAGTCTTTACAATTAACTGAATAGAGTCTTAAGAGGGAAGGAAGTGTATGCAACCACCTTTTTGAATTGGAAGCCACCGGTTATAAGTTTTTCCACTTACAACTTACAAGGCCTCAGACATTAATATGATTCAGTGACCATATAAAGAAATTGGACCAGCACTTTGGAAGATGAGACAGGCAGATCACTTGAGGTTAGAAGTTCAAGACCAGCCTGGCCAACATGGTGAAACCCTATCTCCACTAAAAATACAGAAAAATAGCTGGGCAAGTTGCTGTGTGCCTGTAGTCCCACCTACTTGGGAGGTTGAGGCGAGAGGATAGCCTGAACCTGAAAGGCAGAGGTTGCAGTGAGCTGAGAGCGCGCCACGACACTCCAGCATGGGTGACAGAGCAAGAGTCTCAGTTGGAAAAAAAACAGAGAGAGAAATTTGGAAACTACTTGGCTGTCCAAGAAAACAAGGCACAAATATAAATTATTTTTGCTTGAATATTAATCCATCTTATATTTCAGTGACTGTTAAGACACTGAATCAAGCAACCCATTCCTTGACAGTTTTGCATATCAGAAATGCTAGCCGGACCCACATATTTTTCAGAACACATGAATACAACAAACTCTGACTTTGCTTTTGTATCAGTTATGGATGAAAATGTTACTGATAGCATTTTGTTCTATTATATACCCAATAACGGAAGAGCTCTGGTGGAGGGATTTTCCACCTTAATTCAATGCTTGCAGTTTTCACTCAAGGTGCTTTCTCTGGCCGGGTGCAGTGGCTCACTCCTGTCACCCCAGCACTTTGGGAGTCTGGGGCGGGTGGATCACTTGAGGTCAGGAATTGAAAGTGCTTTCTCTGCTGGTGAATAAGAAGTGAGCTCTGGAGAGAGGCATTTCCTCATTGTTTATAATTTTATTCTTGTAAAGATTCGCTCGGATTTGTTTTTTAAGTATCTATGATACTAAAAGACTTAGTATATTCATTGTATTTGCAGCATTTATTTCCAGTGTCTGTTCTTACTAGATAAATAAGTTGAATGTCTTGGTTGAAGCTTTGTCCTTGGTTTCACAGATTTCCTTCCCTGCAGAGGTTTTGAAATGAATAAGGTAAATTCTGAATTGTGAAACATGTGAGTCATGTTTATTGAAACACTTTCTTGTAAGAAATCTCAAGAACACAACAAGGATAGTGCATAGATGATAGTTTCATTTTTCCCAAATCCACGTTTTTTCCAGTCTCTCCCAGGTCAGCTCTTCGTTGTGGCTGTCTCTTTCTGCTTCTCTTATTGCATCTCAAACTTTAAAGTTCATTCACAGGTTTTTCCTAGAACAGAAGTCAAAGGTGTCTTGTATATCTTTGCATTTCCATGCAGTTGAATGAGTCTTCCTCAGAAAAGCTCTGCTCTGGAACCGTTGCTTTGTCTTTTAAAGCAACAAAGTCCCACAGCCTAGATGAGCGTCTCACAGAATTTCTTGGTGATCCAGCCATGGTTCTTCACTTAGCCTGGGCAGGGAATTCCTGTCTGACTTGGAAATGTAGTGCTCAGTTCAGAATTGAGAGATGGGCAGGATGATGTGTAAGGGTATTTCTAACAGACTTTCTAGAATTCACAAGTCTCACTTCTCAGAACAGGGTTTTTTGAGCACAATGCAGTAATCTGGTCCCTTCTGTAGAGAGAAGTCTGCAGCCTCTCTGTGAAAGGCACTGATTCTGGGACAGAACCCAGCCTCTATTATCCATCCTCAGTGATCTCTCAAGAAGCGGCAGTACTGAAGAGGTAGAGCTCCTTCTTCAGATATTTGTATTAGATTATTCACCTGAGCAGCCACCTGCCTGCAGTCCCCGCTCTGCTGAAACTTCATCCACGTCCTACTATACATGGGAGATAATTAGGAAATGTTCCAGTACTACCAGTTCCATGATGTCCTTCTCGGTGTGAATCTCTGTCTTCTGTCACCAAAGGCATAGGAAGTTCTCAGTTTGCTGAGGGTTTTCTTTAGGAAAAATAATTGTTTTATTCCTGTAGTGTAATGTTTCTTCATAAAATGGCTCCATATCCCCCAGGGCTTTGCCTCTCAAGACTGCTTCCTTTATGCCTAGCAAGGATTTGGGAGTTTCAGGGAGGAATATGATATTCAGGGTGCCTGTACTCTGAAGAGATTGGTCTTGGACCAGTCTTTCAAAAGCTTTTTTTTTACCCCTGTGGTCTGCCTTCTGTCTTGAGAGCTTCCAGGAAACAAAGCAAACTCCAATCTGAGAATTAGGACGTAGAAGGTGATTTTACAAGTTGATTATACCTGTGCTGTGGGATGGTGACGCTTTCGTTTGCCTCTTTTGAGGCTAATTCCTTTTGTCTTCAAATGAAACGGTTCCTCTTTGAGGAACTTTTATAAAATTCTGAGGAAAATTTACTACAAACATAAGGTACGTTTTTTTTTGTTTTTTTTTTTTTTCAAGAGAGACACAGTTCTGGAGGAGAATGCTCAGAACTAGGAGTCTGGATAAAACGTGAGGTTGTCAGTTGACTGAAAAGTAATTGTTTTGTGCACTGTGCTTCTTAACATGTTTCTTTAATCCTCACAATAACCTCATGAGGCGATAAGTATAGGTGTCTAATTTAAACATGAGGAAGTTAATGTTGAAAGAGGTTGGTAATTTTACCAAAGTCATACAGTCAGTAAGAGCTGAGAACTGAATCCAGATCTGTCTGAAGCCAGTCCCATATAATTGTTTTAAGTCCTCAGTCTTCAGACCCTCAAAGCTCCCATCTGGTAGGATTCAGACCTGTTTTTACTTTCCCAACCTTTTCCAGCTCTGCGTGTCTGGAACTGGGTCCTGGCAAGGCACCCTTAGCAGAGTCTTCTTGGGAGCCCAGGCCTCAGTACCCAGAATGATTGCTGGAGGGTATAGTTTCATTTTTAAGAGAGAGGCATGCAATTTATGATCGGCACGAAGTAGGCTGAAGTAATAAGAGACTGGGATGTGCAGTTCTTTGAGAGGTAAAGAATAACATTTAAGTGGGTAATAGCAACAGATAAGTAATGAATGGTTCTGTAAAGGCTTATCTTAGGACCTTTTATAATATTTTTATTTGGGGAGCTATATTTTTAGATGTGAAATTATTTACTTTAATTGAGACATTTAGGACCGCTACAATTGTATTGAAAATTTGCTATCTTTAAGTAGAAGCATTAAAAAGCTTAAGCAGCTTTAGTCAAAAGCGGATGTTACAACAGATAATGTGAAGGAGGCCTTTTTGGTGGAGATCCATATCTAAATAATTTCATTTTGGTGTATATTTTATCTTTGATATGATCTTGAAGATTTCCATATTTTTACATGGTTTTATACAGATTTTGATACAAATATTTACATTTAGAAAACCATAGTTCTCTGCAGAACTTTACTGAACACTAAAAGACATTGGAGCTTTTCCCTGTGTTACTTCTCTTAAAGGTATCTTTTCCTTTTAAAGTGACTATCAAATATTTTTAATGTTTTTATGCCAGTAAGTTTCAGTTCAGTGTTTTGGTTTTAATTGTGGAGTTCTTTTTTAAAAGAATCATGTTTATTAAGTTGGGTTTGATTGGATTGGGGTTTTTGGTTTTAAATTTTTTTAAATTGTGTTTTTTTTCAGATGTATTGGCAAGTCAAGAACAACAGATGAATGAAATAGTTACAATTGATCAACGTGAGTATTCGTATCTATATTTGCCCTTTTATTGAAGAAATGTTTATTTGATACTGCAAGGTAGTAAAAAGGAAAATTATTTAAAAAAATTTTTTCCCCACACACGAAATATCTTTTGTTCTGTGGAATGAGAGCTCAACACAAGTACTTTATAAGATCCACTCATGTCGTGTTTTTAAATGATGCGATTAACATAACAGCTTGCTTTGTATCTGGGTTCACTAAAATTTGTTAGGACATCATTTGTTTCATCTTTACTGACTGTTAATTACCAAGTTGTAAGCACAATTCTAACCACATTCATACCTGACAGAACTTTCATGCCTGATAATAACTGGATATTGGGTGGCATCCAATTAAAATATCAGTATAGCTTGGATACAGCAAAGAAAATATTCAAGTGTCCAAAACAAACTTGAGGAGTTACACTGGGTTTGAAATGAAGAAAAAAGGCAAGTTAAAATAGGAAAATGAATAGTTTTCATTTGGTGAGAGTTGCAATCAAAAGTATACATTTGTATACATTCTAATTGATCATCAGTCCCATGTGGCATTTTCCAAGGTTTTAAGAGTCTACCAGGCCAAACCCTTCGCCGCCTTCACTACTTTTGTTTGGCTTTTCCCCTTTTTCTTTTCTCTCACTTTGCATTCAGCTTTATTCTTTACCTTTGGTTCATCCATATTGGGTACTATGCATGCTGGTCTAGAAGAGTCTTTTTGTTTCTCTTAGTATCAGTCTCCATTTTCATGTCATATTTTCCAACTTTTACCTCACATTGCATTTTCTCTTAGCATGTTTGGGTTTCGGTACACCACAGTTGCTATCTCTTAAACATTTTTCATTAAAACATTACTGTCTAGTTTGAGAATCCTTTTAAGCCTGCTGAGCTCTTTGGGGCATTATTTTTTTCCCTTTTCAGCGGACATCTTTCTTTTCCCCTTACACCATAGCTTTTAGCCATGTTTTACCTGAGATACGAACACACACGTCACAAGATCATCCCAACCGGCTAAAATTTTTAATGAAGAATCTGAGATACACAAAAAGTGTAACACCTGTGTACATATAAGAAATAAAATTTTATATACCAAGTTTACCTGTTGTAGATTTCATTTTCCTCTCTCTTACCAGAGAATTGACTATCTTGAATTTTATGTTTATTACTATTTTATATTTTTACCACCTATGTAACCATAAACACTGTATAGCATTGTTTTGCACATGTTTAAGCATTTTCTGTAAAATACATTGTACATATTCTTTTATAACTTTATCATTTGAAAATTACCCATGTTGATACTTGTAGCTGTTTCATTCATTTTCATTGCTGTATAGTATTTTTTAAATGCTGTGAACATCATTGAGTGAATATTTGTAAGAACATGTGTGAGATGTTCATGTCATAGGGTTTCTAAAATCCTTTCAACCTTACTCCAGATACTGCCAGAGTCTCAAAGTGGTGGTATGAATTCTTATTTGTCCACATTTTCTACAATATTTGACAAACTGTTTTTATGAACAAATGTTTTAAAAACAAACATGTTAAAATACTCTGTCTAATGTGTGTGCATCACTGAGTTATTTCCAAACAAGAATACTAGCTCTTACTAAGATGCACAAACTGTAATGCAAGCATTATACTGTACCATCTGACCTTTTTTGTTATTTTGTTTGAAATTGTGGCTTGAGGCTTTTTGTAGTGAAGTACTTTCTTGGGGTAATTCATAGGGCATTAGTTAAACTGATAATGTCTTTCAGTAATTTTTTTTTCCCCTTGTCTTTGCAGCTGTGCAAATTATTCCAGCATCAGTGCAATCTGCTACACCTACTACCATTAAAGTTATAAATAGTAGTGCGAAGGCAGCCAAAGTGCAAAGAGCACCGAGGATTTCAGGAGAAGATAGAAGCTCACCTGGGAACAGAACAGGTATTTTTGTATTTTCTTGTATTTGTAAAATATATCTATCTAATTAGGTATATTTTGTTTTATTTCACTGTATGAAAAATGTGAATTTGGACTATTGCTCTGGTAGTATTTAGACAGCATTTCTAGAAAAACAAAAATTGTTTTTGCCATGGCTGAGATTTGAACCAAAGAACCAGTTTGTTGCCTTTGCCTTGGGCTAATCTATAACACTATAGCCAATGCTTTGTTCCTCTTATCAATTTAGGAAACAATGGCCAAATCCAACTATGGCAGTTTTTGCTAGAACTTCTTACTGATAAGGATGCTCGAGACTGTATTTCTTGGGTTGGTGATGAAGGTGAATTTAAGCTAAATCAGCCTGAACTGGTTGCACAAAAATGGGGACAGCGTAAAAATAAGCCTACAATGAACTATGAGAAACTCAGTCGTGCATTAAGGTAAGCCTTTATTACTGTTTTTTCTGTTATCATGCCTTTCTAAAAAATAGCTGCTGCTTCTAGATGTAAGCATTGTTACGTAATGATATTAAAAACTTGTTCATGTTTTCTTTACAAATTAAAAAACCTTTTTAAAAAGATCTTAATTTTGAGGTACGGTTTTTTTTACAAAATTACTCTAAGATTGTTTTTATCTGATTTGAAAGCATATAATACTGTCAAAAAAAGTTTGATTTTGAGATTTTTATTATTTGCATAGGTGAATTGTTAATTTTTAATGAGTAAGCAGAAACTGTCCTCTGTTTTTACAATTACATGCAAAATATTGACCCGTTTTCTATACAATCTGCCTAAATCTGGATATCCAATCTTTACATTGATACAAACTCCGTAAGTAGTATAAAGTTTTCCGACAGAAATTACTATCAAATTATGCCTACTACAGTGATAGAAATTCAGCAGGTACATTTAAGTATCTGAGAAGGAGGATATATAAGAATATCACAGAATTATGTCTGATTTTTGGGGGGATTGAATATAGTATAGTAGTTCTGCAATTTACAAGTTTTTCTAAATAGCATGCCTTTACTGCTTCTTGTTTCACTTGGCCATTTTCACACTGAAAGATTATAATTTAGCTCACACACACACTCCCCCTTCCCCTTTCTATCCCCTCATCTCAATATCCCAATATGATTATATAGAAATTTTGGTTCAGCGAGTATCATTGTTAGAGTATTATGGCCATGTAACTATTATTACATAGTTGACCGTTATTCTTCTTCTTTTCCTGAATGACCTGTTGTTTCTCAGAGTTCATAACTAAAATGTTTAGTTTTCAATATGCTTATCATTTATCATTCAGTCTCAAACACATTGCCAACTGTCTAAAGATTCTTTGTGTATAATCAGAACTAAAGCTGCCATTTTTGAGAGTTGATGCAGATTGTATACATACAAGACCCCTCAAAATTACAGCGGTAATTTTGATTTTTCAAATCAAACTAAGTTTTTTCATAGAATTTGAAAAGATAATTGTAAAATTTACATGGGACTATAAAGTACCATGGTAGTCAGTGGTCAGGACACCTGAAGATTAGCAAAGTGGAAAGACTTGTCCCACAGGATATTGAGACTGACTCTAAAGTTACAGTAATAAGACAGTTATGCTATTTGCTCAAGACAAATAGGCCATACAGTAGAATAGGGAGCCAAAATAGAACCAGGAATACATAAGCATTTGATTTAAAGAAATGGCAGTGGGGAGAAAACATATGAGGAAACGATCATCTTTTCAATCATCAGTGCGGGGATAATTTACTATCCGTCTTGGGAGAAAAGTAAAAGTTGACCTCTTCCTTACGCCGTACCAAAAATCAATTCCATGTAGCTTGTAGCTCTACCTGTCAAAAATCAATTGCATGTAGCTTGTAGCTCTACCTGTCAAAAGTAAAATAGAAAAGGATGTAGAAATACTTTCATAACTTGTGGTGGTAGGGAGACATTTATGCAGAATCAAAAGGACTGATTATAAAGGGAAAGATCAATAAATTGGACTATATTTAAATTAGGAACTTTTGGTCGTTGAAAGCCTTATTAAGAGAGCCACACATGTCTTACAGAAGTATGTAGAATATCTAACCAATTCTTACGAATCAGTTTTTTAATGGGCAAGAGACTTGAATAGACACCTCAGGCTAGAGATTATCCAAATGGCCAATGAATATATGCAAAGGTATACAGCCTCATTAGTATTCAGAGTAATGCAATTGAAAACCATAATTAAATGGTACAACACACCCCCTAGAGTGGCTACAATTTAAAAGATTGCCAGAACTAAGTGCTGTTGAGGATATGGAGCAATGGGAATGCTTCTACCCTTTTGATAGGAATGCAAATTGTAACAGTTGCTCCCCTAAGCAACTGTTCGATATATATCAAACAGAAGTGTACTTGTATGCCCATACACATGTTCATAGCAGATTATTTGTAACATCCAAATCCCAGAAACAACCAGATATCTATCAACAGTAGAGAAGAAATCATTTATGGTATATTCATACAAGAATACCTTGCATTCTCGAAAACTGAGCTCCTGCTACAAACGAAGACCAGTGAACCTCACAAACATAATGTTCAGTGACAGAATCCAGACCCAAAAGACCAAATTCTGTATGATTACATTTATTCAGTAAAGTTCAAAAAACAGGAAAATTAAATTGCAGTATTTAGGGTTGCATGTTTGGGAGATAAAAATATAAAGAAAAAGCAATGAAATTACTGTCATGGTGCAGGCTTGTGTTTACCTTTTAGAGCCAGGATTTGGGGAATGATTGGGAGGGGACATAAAGGGGATTCTAGATGCTGACAGTGTTGTTTCTTGAGTGATACTTAACAGGGGAATGAATGTTCACTTTGTAATAAGTCACTGAACTGTTCACTTCTGTGTCCTTTTGTGTGATATATTTGCAATTAAAAAGTTTTTTAAAAATACAAGTTCAAAAAAAGGGAAGAAAAGAAATCATATCCGTGAAATACAGGTATTGTGTATCTTTCTACTTTCTTCATTTTAGGGAGGGAACAAGTGGAATAAGTGCTACTGTATACAGTTGTGTGATGCATGTGCTAGATCAAAGGAAGTATTCAGTAAAATTCAAATTTATGTGTGTATATTCTTTTTTATCACCTCTTACCAAGAAATATAATGCCAACTCCTAGAACTGGCATAATCATAGAATATATTTTCCTCCTAGAATTATAAAACCTTTTCCATTTTCCTTTTTTCCCCACGTATAGTCTTATATATTAACGTAGAAATGTTTTAAAGCAATTGAAACGCCTACAGCATTCTTAACTGGATGGCAAGGAATTGTTGGTTTGTGAGCTGAGATCCAAATTCTATACTAATGTAACTGACATAAATGGAAACTACAAGACTGCGCAATGTGTTATATCTCTTACTGGGAAATCAAACATAACTATTTTCCTTTAACTATTCTGGAATTAGGGAAAGATGAGAGTTTCCTGTATATAGGTCAGTCCTTTCATTAATAGACTCTTGATTAAGCCAAGTGACTTTTATCCTGCTAAATGTGATAGTTTATATCAGCGGTACTTTTGCAAATAGTTGTTTCTTTTGTAGTAGCCGTTTGTCAGTGGGCAGTGCAATTTTAAAATAAGGGCTTTGCATTCTGCCAGTCCTGGAAAGAGCTTGACTTGCCTTTTTTTCCTGTTGTTGGAATTAGCAGTACATAGTGTTTGTTTAAATAAAGTCTGTTTTCCAAAGGAAACATAAATCCAACTCCGTTTGCATCTCTATAGAATGCAGCAGTAAACCAGATTTCTAGAATGACTGCTGGAACTCTGCTTGTGTACATTTAGAAATATTGTCTCTTTACAATGCCCTTTTCCTGTTTTTCTGTATCCTCTATTTCGTTTAGACCTTTTCCTTAGACTTAAAGCTCCCTGTTGGGCTTGGATAATTTATCTGAAATTTGGAAAGCATTTACATAGTGAAATAATAAAGATGAAGACATGACTTCATCATATAGGATTCTTTACAAGACAGAAAAGAAGTGGAATATATTCGTTCTTTCATATTATCGATTTTTATTAACATAGCTTCTATTTTGTAGAGGGCTATGTGCCAGTCATTGTATACTAAGCACTTTACAAAGATTATCCCTCTAATCCTCAACAGTGATATGAGGGTGTAAGCACTGTTCACCTCACTTTATAAATGAGGAATAGAAGCTTTGAGAAAATATGACTCCTGTGGTCCAGAAATGTTAGGTTTTGAATCTCGGCTCTGACTCCAAAGCTCTTGTTCTTAGGCTCTTCTACTGCTCTAAAGGTTTTTTGTTTTGTTTAATAATTACTTTTAAATCAATGTTTTATCCTAATTGTTGAAAATACGTTTTGAAAGTTTATAGAGTTTTGGAGTACTGAGCATTGAAATAGTAAATGATGTTTGGATGTGTTTCATTTGATAGTAGCATTAAATATTCTATATAACTTCAGTATTAATTGCTATTGTGGTGGATGCAGTACTCTACTAGGCTTCTGCTTATGGAATAGTCTGTAAATTATTCTAAGTCTCATTTATTTTTTATGAAGTCTCTAATTTTTCTCTTTTTAAAGGTATTATTATGATGGGGACATGATTTGTAAAGTTCAAGGCAAGAGATTTGTGTACAAGTTTGTCTGTGACTTGAAGACTCTTATTGGATACAGTGCAGCAGAGTTGAACCGTTTGGTCACAGAATGTGAACAGAAGAAACTTGCAAAGATGCAGCTCCATGGAATTGCCCAGCCAGTCACAGCAGTAGCTCTGGCCACTGCTTCTCTGCAAACGGAAAAGGATAATTGAGCCCCAGGACATTCTGGGACTCCAAAGTCTTTCTTAAAATGTTTAGAGCAAGTATAGCTCTTACCTTTATTACCGAATTTGAATCTTCTTTTATTTCTAGACTGTACAGTCTGATGCATGATTTTTTTATAAATATTTCATACTCTTGTGAATTTGGATCTTTTTACTTTGAGCATATATTTTAGAATATGTGTATGTTAAAGGATCTCCACAATGTCTGCAGCGTGAAGGCAGGTTCATTGTGGAATAGTTTGTTAACAGTCAGGAAAGCTAAACTGGTCAGTATTAATGTGTAGCCCTACCAAAAATAGCCAGTAGTATCTGAAAATGAAAAATAAATGAAGTATCTCCAGGAAACAGTCTGGCTTAACTATTTTTGAAAATATAACTGTTTCCCCTCTCTGCTGCTTTAGATGTTGCTTTACATAGAACCAGAAAATGGAATTTCTCAGCTAAAGCATGTGTGCCTGTTTCATCTAATCAAGCAGAGCTAAAATGTTCATATCAAATAAATTTATATTAATAAATTACTAAACTAAGAGTATCAGGTTATTTATATATTTGCAAGCAAAGGACAGTAAGAAGTTGACTGGCAAAAAGAACAGTGCTGAAGGAGGAGATCCAGGTTTAAATCTGGCTTATTAACTCAAGCCAATTGTAAGGATTTTCTGTACAGATTATTCATGTCAGACCAAGAATTTAAATTATTTTGAGAGAGGAATTTAATTCTAATAAACCAGCTGTTACAAAAATTATAAAATGATCTCTGTTTTTCCCGTCAGAGATTTAAAAAACTGAAAAGGTATACCTCAACCCAAAAGTAAAGGTTTGGTTTGGTTTGTTATGGCTTCCTTTTTTTTAAAATTACCCTGTAGTGCCAGTTTATTATGCAAAGCAGCTTATATTCCTGTGTTTCTGATAAAATGAAGACTTTAAATTAGTCAGCAGTACTTTACCTTTCAAGGCATTAGTAAATTACTTGCAAATAGTTTTAAAAAGAAAATTCGACCTCTGTTATAGGCAGTCTTCTCTTTAAGATAACTTTTCCACTTTTTTTTCCTTTTCCATATTATATATGTGTATACATATATCTATATATTCAGTTGATTTTATAAACATATATGAAGGCATAAAGATATACAGAAGATTATTCATTTTAAGATTCAAATTAAATAATTCCTGCATATATGACATTCCTTACATAAACTAACACTAAATGGCTAGAAATGTCTTTTTCTTTATTTTCTGTTTTTGTTGTTTAAGGTATTAAGCACAAATTATTATATGAGACTGGCAAGATAGCTATTAATCCTCTTACAGATTTGAGAAGGTTGATTCTCAAATATTTATGCACCTTCTCCTTCATTGTTTTCTTTAAATCTGTCCCCTTAAAAAACTTCTTAAGAGCTCAGTTAATGCTTTTAACTTAACTAGGAGAAAAAGGCATGTTAATACAGGCAAGATGGCATTGTTAGCAATTCTGGTAGTGGTTTGGAATGAATCATAAGAGGCAGGGATCTTAAGGACAAGGAAGAGAGGAGAGAGAGGTAATCTCTTTCTCTGGTAATCTTAACGCATAATTTTACTACAACATGTTCTCTTAATTCATTTATATTATTAAGTCCTTTCTGCAGCTGATACCTGAGCAGAGTAAAATTTGTATGTCCATTATTACTTTTTTGAAAGAGAATATATGAACAAATTATTAGTACAATTTGGGCACTGTGGTTGTAAGAATGTCTGAGTAAAATAACAATATGAAATAATATACAGAAGCTCTAGTGTCAGATAACAAATAGACAGCTAGAAAGGTTTTGCACCATCCTCTTACGGCCTAGGGAGTTGACAAGTTGCTTGTAGTTTTAAAAAAAATAATAAAGTATACCATTCTGGTATATCATCAAGAGCTTAAGAATCTTGGCTTTCATATTTAAAATGCTTTTGGGGAGACATATTAAAATTTTAGCCAAGATGACAGACATGTCTCAATTACATATGTGTGTGTATGTTTTTAAAGCTAGAAACATTAGTTTTAGATCCCTAGAATGAAAATTCTTTTCTCATCTATGCAATTCCCATATGGTTTTTTTAAAATCATATTTTATTCATTTTCTCCCTTTAGCAATTTTCATTTTATTTCTCATAATTTGAACAGAGACAGTTCTCATACATGATCAGATGCTTTTTTTTTTCTTCTTACCATCATTTATGCATGACATAGGTAAAGTAATATGGCTAATTTCTCCAGTTGATTCAAGAAACTCATTACTTTGCCTTAAATTATATGTAAAATATTTGTTTTACTTACAGTTATCAGAAAGCCAGGTAGTTTTTCTTCTTCTATTAAAAGATAACATATTGTGAAAGAAAATAAAATTCATGCTATTCATTCTTTGCTTTGTTTTTATAAATGAATTTTTCATACAATTTACAGTATATTCAAAGGAAGATAAAATTATTGGTCATCATTTGTACCTTAGAAGTACAAGAATTTAAGTAAAAGAAATGTTCCTTTTTGTTTTAAAACTTGTTTTCCATGTGAAGTTTTTATTGAGCCAACTTTCATACATATCTCGCTAGCCTAAAGTCTAAATATTTGTGTTGGCATCAGAAAAACCAATTAGGCAGAATTGCTTTGCGTGGTCGATCTTCAGATAAATTGACTGATCACATTTATTTTTGTATCAGTCTATGTCATTTAATTAGGAAAAATTGTTTAGGTGTTTTCTCCCCTGATTAATGGTGATACTCAAGTATGATACAAAAAGAATTGTACCACCAAATATTTTTGCAAGGTCTGCTGTTTTCCATATTCCTTTTATGCTACTGCCTTTAAGAAAGAACTAGTATCCTTGAAATAGCACAAAAATGTTTTAAAATTAATAATTGCAAAACAAACCTGTGACTAACTTAATGTCTTCAGATCTAAAGGGTGTAAAAATATTGATACTTCAATATTTCACTTGCTGCCAGGAAAAAAAAATTCTCAATCTTTTGTAAATGGGAGGAGGACTTTTGCATACATTTTTACTCTTTAAATAACGACAACGACACTTATACTGTCATAATAACAATTATGTATTTCTTTGTGGTTTTAATTTTTTTTGTAATTTTACATAAAACAGTTATTTTCTATTTTTACGCAGATAAAAAATATTTGTGCATAAAATGTAAAAATAGTAAAATGAGAAAAATAAAACTATTATACAGTATGTTTCTGTGTTGCTTAAAGTTTTTTTTTCCTGAAAACAAAATCTTAAATCCCCAGGATATTTTGTTGGATAGTAATCTGACAGTCCACTTATACATTGTACATATGATTCCCATGCACTTTTTAACTTAAAAGCTGTCAATTTGCGAAGAACATACTTCACTGAACTAAATTTAGTAGGTTAACCTCTTTAAGAAAATGAAATTCCATCTACAAAGCCAAATTGTTTTAGAATAGTAACAGATGAAGTGGTAAGACTGAGTAGCTGTCAGAAGGCAAGCTGATGATTGCTAAATTGTAAACCTTTTGTAAAGCTTTTTTTTTTTTAAACAAACAAAAAATCACCTGTTCATGTTGGCTATCAGCAGATTGCTTCAGCCAGAATCAGAATATAGAAGAATGGATGGAAGGGGTTAGGAAAGAGTGATTCATGCCTGCCTTTATGGTGAAGCAATGATGAAACTTTGATTGACATGCTTAAATAGAAACTTACGGTTAGAAATAAATTGCTTTAAAAATACAAAGTGTAATTGTATCTAGTTTGAAGCGATATCAGCCAGGACGCTAGTGAGGTGTATTTGTTCTCCCAGGACTGCAGTTTTGTGTGTGTACAGCTTTAGAGTTTAATTTGCAAGCCAAATATGTGTTTAAAATGCTTTTTACTAATAATAAACTGACAGTTTTAGAACATTGCTTTTAAAACTTTCTGTAGTAAAGGACCACTTATTTCCAATTTGTCACAAACATTTGTAAAATAAAAACAATTAGTAGCAGGGAGGGGGAAATGGGAAGTTACTGTTTAATGGGCATAGAGTTTCAGTTTCACAAGATGAAAAACTGGAGATGGTTACACAGCTATGAATATGCTTAACAATACCAAACCGTAGTAAAGATGGTTAAGATGGTAAATTTCCTATTGTGTGTATTTTACCACAGTTGAGTTTTTTTTAAAGAATCAATTACAAGAATTTTAAAAATCAGTATTTACCATATTAACAATACAATGGGGGAGGAACATGTTCAACTCAATAGATGCAGAAAAATATACAATTTAACATCCATTCATGATTAAAACTCTCAGCAAACTAGAAGAGAACTTCCTTAACCTGATAAAAAGGTATCTATGGAAAAACCTGTAACAAACATCACATGTTCGTTGCCCCTCACCACTCTGCCTCCCTCCCCACAAGATTTGGGAAACAAATCTGCTTTTATCATTTTTTTTCAGAATTGTATCAGCCTAGCCTGTGAAATAAGGTAAGAGAAGTAAAAAGCATACATAGTGCAAAAAATAAAACTGCAGAAGACATCAGACATGTTAAACGCCCCCAGGAATAGAAAAAGTTGTGAGAATAACAAGGTAAGGTACAAGGTCAATATGCAAAGTTCAATTTTATTTCTACATGCTAGAAACTAATAAATGGAAATTAACATTTAAAAACCACTATTTACAATAATATTGACATGAAATAGGGACAAATAGAGCAAAATTTGTGCAAGACCTATCAATGAAAACTATAGAACTTGCAAAGAAATGAAAGAATGTCTAAGTAGGTGGAGATATAACACCATAATTCTGGATTGGAAGACTCAATTTTGGGTTTTCTTACTTTTCTTTTTGAGACAGTCTCACTCTGTCACCCAAGCTGGAGTACAGTAGTGCTATCTCAGCCCACTGCAACCTCCGCCTGCTGGGTTCAAGCGATTACCATGCTTCAGCCTCCCGAATAGCTGGGATTACAGGCGTGTGCCATGATACCTGACTAATTTTTTGTATTTTTAGTAGAGATGGGGCCTTCGCTATGTTGGCCAGGCTGGTCTCGAACTCCTGACTTCAAGTGATCGGCCTGACTCGGCCTCCTGAAGTGCTGGGATTACAGGCGTGAGCCACCATGCCTGGCCTAAGACCCAATTGTGTAAATGTAAATCTTGTAAATGTTAGTTATTCCTAAATTGATCTATAAATTACATTACAATAAAAATTCTGCCCGTCTTTTTTTGTAGACAAGCTAATCATAAAATTTATGTGTAAATACAAATGACAGAATAGTCACAATATTTTGGAAAAAGAATTAGAGAACTTGCACTGTGCTATATAAAACTTTGCTATATAAAGCTACAGCAATCAAGAAGTGGTATTTAGGTAAGGATAAACATATAGGTCAATGAACAGACTAGGATCCAGAAATGGACCCACATATATGGCTCATTGATTTTTGACAAAGTTGCCAAGGTAATTCAATAGGGAAACGGTAGTTATTTCAACAAATGTTAGAACAACTGCATCTATTCATGGAGAAAAATGAATGTCAACCCTTGCCTCATACCACACATAAAAATTAACACAACGGATTCTAGACCTAAATATAAAATCTAAAACTTACAAAAAATTTTCATAACCTTGGAGTAGACAAAGATTTCTCAGATATTAAAGAAGCAAAACTAGGCTGGATGTGGTGGCTCCTGCCTGTAAATACAGTGCCTTGGAAGGCTGAGGCAGGAAGATTACTTGAGGCCATGAGTTTTGAGACCAGCCTGGGCAACATAGCAAGACCCCATCTCTACAAAAATATAAAAATTAAAATAAAATTCGCTGGGCATGGTTGTGTACGGCTGTAGTTCTAGCTACTCAGAAGGCTGAGGAGGGAGGATTGCTTGAGCCCAGGTTCAAATTTGAAGTTCAAGTGCAGATCGAGCTTGAGGTTACAGTGAGGTGTGATTCTGCCACTACAGCACTCCAGTCTGGGGGTGACAGAGTGGGACGCTGTCTCTGATAAAAAACAAGACAGTAAATTGGACTTCATCAAAAATTTTTAAAACACCTGTTCTTTGAAAGACACTATTAAAAGGCAAGGCTGGGTGTAGTGACACACGCCTGTAATTTCAGTGCTTTGGGAGGTTGACTGGGGAGGATTGCTTGAACCCAGGAGTTCGAGACCAGCCTGGGCAACCTTGTGAGACCCCCTCTCTACGAAAAAAAAATTTTTTTTAATTAGCCAAGTATGGTAGCATGCACCTGTAGTTCTGGCTACTCAGAAGCCTGAGGCAGGAACATGGAGTCTAGGAGCCTGAGGTTATGATGAGCTATGATCACACCAGTGCACTGTAGTCTGGGTGACAGAGCAAGACCCTGTCTAAAAAAAAAAAAAAAAAAAGAAGTAATTAAGTTAAATAAAAGGCAAGGTACAGATTGGGAGAAAATATTTGCAATACACTTATCTTACAAAGGTAAGTAGTGCTATCTCAGCCCACTGCAACCTCCACCTCTTACAAAGGTAAGATAAGTGTATTTGACCACACTAATTTGCATTATTTTGTCATTAAGCGATGAGCATCAGTTTTAACTGAATGATTATGGCAATGTTACTATCTTACAAAGGTAAGATATTTAATATCAAAAATTTATGAGAAACTCTTTTAACTCACTAAGACAAATAATTTATGGTCAAAGGATTCATACAGACATTTCATAAAAAAAGATATATGTATGGCCAGTAAGCATATGAAAAGCTATTTGGCATTATTAGTTATCAGGAAACATGAAGTCACAATCCAGTACCACTAAAACACATTACAACTGCTTGAAGTTAGAAGACTCACAATAGCAATTGTTCTCAATGACAAGGACCAAATGAAGTCACGCACATTGCTAGTGGAAATGTAAAATGGCACACTGCTTTGGAAAACTTAAACACTTCTGTCACGACACAGCAATTCTAATCCTAGGCATTTTTTTTTTATTTTTTTGAGACAGAGTTTCACTCTTGCCACCCAGGCTAGAGTGCAATGGTGCAATCTTGACTCACTGCAACCTCCACCTCCCAGGTTCAAGTGATTCTCCTGCCTCAGCTTCCCAAATAGCTGGGATTACAGGCACCAGCCACCACATCCAGGTAATTTTTGTATTTTTAGTAGAGACAGGGTTTTGCCATGTTGGCCGGGGCTAGTCTCGAACTCCGGACTTCAGGTGATCTGCCCGCCTAGGCCTCCCAAAGTGCTGACAATACAGGTATTAGCCATCATGCCCAGCCCAATCCTAGACATTTATTTAAGAGAAATAAAACACGTTCACTGAAAGACTTGTACACGAATGTTTATAACAGCTTTATTCATAATGTCCCCAAACCGTTAACAACACAACTATCCATCAACAGGTGACTGAATAAACAAATTATGAATACCCATAGAATAGAAGTATGACTCAGCAATAAAGGGAGTGAACAACTGCCTCATCAACAACTCTGGAAAAGGCAAATCTCGTTGTAAGGACAGAAAGCAGTTCATTGGTTGCCTAGGGCTAGGGATAGTGGTTGATTTCCTGGATTCGGCATAAAGAAATTTGGGAGGATGATGAGCATAGCCTATATTACGCTTTGTTGACGATTATCTGGATGAACAGATTTGCCAAAACTCATCTAAATGTATACTTAAAATAAGTGCAAGGGATTATGTAAATTACACCTCAATACGTTTAAAAACTGAATTACTAGAGAAATGAAATTTAAAAGACAAAAATACATAACTATTTTTAAAAAATTATTAGGTTCCACAGGCATAAGATTTCTCTATCAAATTACCAAAATTGTTTTAATGCTTGCACTTATCTCCCTGTAGACTGACAACAAACAGTTCACAGACTGACCACACTGACTTACAACATTTCATTGTCAACTGATGAGCATCCGTTTTAACTAAACGATTATGGCAGTGTTCATGGGATTTGAAACTTTCTCCGTAAACTTTTTTTTTTTTTTTTTTTGAGACCCACAGTCTCACTTTGTCGTCCAGGCTGGAGCACAGTTAATCTCGGCTCACCGCAGCCTCTGCCTCCTGAGTTTAAGCGATTCTCCTGCCTCACCCTCCTCAGTAGCTGGGATTGATCACAGGCCTGCATCACCACACCCAGCTAATTTTTGTATTTTTAGTAGAGACGGGGTTTCACCATGTTGGCCAGGCTGTTCTCGAACTCCTGAGTTCAAGTGATCTGCCCACCTCGGCCTCCCAAAGTGCTGGGATTACAGGCATGAGCCACCGCGCCTGGCTGTAATCTGAGAAAAGCGTTTTCTCATGTCCGCTAACAAGGTAGTTGATTTGGGAATCTTCATTCCATGATACTAGTAACACCCAGTTAACACTTACGCTATTTTTATAGGAACACCACAGTAACTAGATAGGAATGAAATAGAACATTGAAGAAAATGTTATTTATCAAATCTATGAGCAACTCTTTAATTCACTTCCTTAGAAAACTATGCAAAAAGGTTTGCTCTAATACTCATCATAGGAATAGAGAAAGTAAGCTTCCTATCGCTAATGTTGGTTTTACTTTGTGAATGAGATGGCATGTTGCATATTAATACACTGATAAACATCACTGAATAGTTGAACTAGAATGTTCATTTTACTTAATGGTTAAAGGAAAAAGCTATGCATTAAGAACTCCATGCTAGGATTCTTGCTCCAGCTCTCAGATCCTAAAAATAGAGGATTTTTGTTTTTGAGACAGAGTCACTGTGTTGCCCAGGCTGGGGTGCAATGGCATGATCTCAGCTCACTGCAACCTTTACCTTCCGGGTTCAAGCAATTTTCCTGCCTCAGTCTCCCATGTAGCTGGGACTACAGGTGTGAGCCACCACATCTGGCTAATTTTTGTATTTTCAGTAGAGACGAGGTTTCACCATGTTGGCCAGGCTGGTCTCGAACTCCTGACCTCAAGTGATCTGGCCGCCTCGGCCTCCCAAAGTGCTGGAATTACAGGCGTGAGCCACCGCGCCCGGCCTAAAAATAGAGGATATTTTAAATAGAAGTAAGTGTGAGAATCTGCCCTGTTGGCCTAAAATGCATTAGCTAGTTGATTAAACAAATAAAGAATACCTAGAATAAAGGTATAAACAAATAAAGAACCTTCTGTTGTGGAGGATATGTAAAGTGGCGTGCCAAAGGAAAGAACCAGAAGAAACAGATTATGGTCCTTGTTTTCCCACTACCAGATATGAAACTTAGAGCAAGTTGTTTAACCTTTCTCCTCCTCCATTTTCTCTCTCCTATGCTAGGGTCATTGACACACTTGCCTGCAGTGCAGGGCCACTGAAAGGGTTAAATGAACTCATGTATGTGAACTCATCTTGCAACTGTAGACTCCTAAATAAGTGTAAAGGTCTAGGAAAGAAAAACTTCCCTCCAAAGAATCCAGTGCTCTAGGTTGAAATTGGTGCTCACCTCATGTAATGGTGAAAAATCATAAAATAGCGTAAAAAATGTGTTGAATGACTGAATGAGTAAGGAATAAGAGCTAATTCTGATCTCTTATGATCTGTCAAGTCCTTTATTTGTCTTCTCACTTATCTCTCACAACTCCTTGAAGTAGATAAGAGAACTGTCCATTTTATAAATGGAGAAATCGAGGCATAGAGGGATTAGTCAACTTGGCTGAGGTCACTTGCATAAGGGCCAACCCAGGCTTGAAGCCCTGCCTGGGGCTTTTCATTAGGATTAAGTCTGTCTCAACAGAAGATTGCTGTTAGCACCTACAGTCAATGGAAGGGAGGTGTGTTTAATACGTCTAACAAATGAGAAATGCAAACATTGGGTACTTTTCTCATTTCCTCTGGCTTTTGTCTTATCCAAAGTGAGAAGCTTATACCAAATTTTACTTTAAGTAGTATTCATCTCTACTAAGTCAACGGAGTTTTATAAAATATTACCATACAACCAACCCTTAGTAAAATAATGGCTCTAGGCAATCATCACCAACAGCTGCTAAAACCATTAGGTGAAAAGTTGGTGAGACAGTTTGTAAAGGATGGATTTGCCTCACAATCCCTGAATATATCTATTGATCTTAATATCATGAAGAGAGAGACAACCCGGGCCGGGCGCAGTGGCTCACGCCTGTAATCCCAGCACTTTGGGAGGCCGAGGCAGGTGGATCACAAGGTCAGCAGATCGAGACCATCCTGGCTAACATGGTGAAACCCTGTCTCTACTAAAAAATACAAAAAATTCGTCAGGCGTGGTGGCAGGAGCCTGTGGTCCCAGCCACTCGGGAGCCTGAGGCAGGAGAATGGCATGAATCCGGGAGGTGGAGGTTGCAGTGAGCCGAGGTCGCGCCACTGCACTCCAGCCTGGGCAACAGAGTGAGACTCTATCTCAAAAAAAAAAAAAAAAAAAAAAAGAGCGAGACAACCAGATAATCATATGCCTCCTGATATGACGCATTGGGACGACTCTTGCCAAAACACAAACTGAACCTAAATCTGATAAATTCCCCCAGTATAAGTACCAGTTCATAGGAAATATAGGAGACAGAGAGACTGTCATTTACATGGATACAATCAGCAAAAATACAAATGAAAACAACACAGATACAAAAAAATTACAAGAAAAATAAGAAGGGGAATGTATAAATTAAAAGAGACTTAAGAGTCTTTCACTCACCCAATGCATTGTGTGGTTTGGTTTGTATCCTGATTACAATAAATAAGTAAACTTTTGAGGCAATCAAGGAAATTTGAACACTATTTTTTTAAATATTAAGGAATTTGCTGTTTTTTAGGTGTGGTAATAGTGTCGCGGTTATGAGGAAAGGAAGGAAGGAAAGAGGAGAGAGAGAAATGGAGGAAAGGGATTTTAATCTTTCAAAAATGCATACTGAAGTACTTAGAGATGAAATAGTGTGATGTCTAGCATTTGCTTCAAAATACTTCAGTGGGTGGACTGAAAACACACACACACACACACACACACACACACACACACACACACACACACACAAAGGCCATGTGCTGAAAACTGTTGAGACTGGGTGACAGATACGTGAGGGTTTATTATACTGTGCTCTCTATTGAGTATGCATGAAATTTTCCATAAAATAGAACATTTTTTAAAAAACACTATCATAAAGAAGCTTACCCAAAAGAATACCACAGACGTGGCAATGTCACCTACAAAATCATATCAGGTTTTTGAAACTGCATCACTAGGTAAAGAATACATATTTCTTTTCATGAAATGGGGGGCACCTTATGTAACAAAGGTGTTTCTGAAAAGTTGTACCTAAATATTATAAGCATAATTGTTAGCAGTATTATACATACTGTCTGGCTCCCTGAGAAAGGTGCATATATATATATATATTTATTTATTTATTTTTTTGAGACAAGGTCTTGCTCTCTCACTCAGGCTACATACAGTGGCACAATCACAGCTCACTGCAGCCTCAACCTCCTGGGCTCAAGCAGTCCTCCCACCTCAGCCTCTCGCTAGGACCACAGGAGTATGCTACAACTCCTGGCTAATTCTTTCTAAATTTTTGGTAGATTCAGGTTCTCCTTATGTTGCCCAGCCTGGTCTCACACTCCTGGGCTCAAGTGATCCTCCTGCCTTGGCCTCCCAAAGCGCTGGTATTAAAGGCATGAGCCAATGTGCCCAGCCCATGGTTCTTGAATACCAGAGAAGAAAATAAATTTGTAATTAAGCTCTAAATTACATAGGAGTGGTACTCCTGAAAAACATTTAGTAAGTGGAAACTCTGGGACTATAATACATATATTTAGAAACCCAGGACTTGCAACTACTTCACAAGAAATACTAGACACAAATTACCACAAGACAACACAGCTTACTGACATGGAAATTAGATTCCATCAAGCCTATGTCTAAAACTCCTTCATAGTTTCTTATTACCCTCTAGAAAAGAAGTCCAATTTCCTTAGCATGGTGTGAAAGCATGGAGCCAGTTTCTATCTTTACCCAGCTTCCAGTTCCTATACACCTTCCTCCTGGAAACAGTATTTATCAACCATAATTAGCCCAGGTCAGATTTGTGCATTAGAAATACGGTCACTTCACTCTCTCTCCTCTACTGGATTAGCATCCATTAAGTTTAGGACCTGATATTTTTCCTTGTTTACCACTGCATCTTAAAACCTTAGCTGTGGCCGGGCCCGGTGGCTCACACCTGTAATCTCAGCACTTTGGGAGGCTGAGGTGGGTGGACCATGAGGTCAGGAATTTGAGACCAGCCTGGCCAACGTGGCAAAACCCTGTCTCTACTAAAAATACAAAAATTAGCTGGGTGTGGTGGCACACGCCTGTAATCCCAGCCACTCAGGAGGCTGAGGCAGGAGAATCGCTTGAACCTGGGAGGCGGAGGTTGCAGTGAGCTGAGATTGTGCCACTGCACTCCAGCCTGACAGACAGAGTGAGGCTCCATTCCCTCTCCCCGCAAAAATAAAAATCCTTAGCTGTTACAATGGATACGGCACTGTAGTTGGGCCATTAGTCCTCAAAATTCATGGCGTTGGCATCTTATATGACTTATTTTACAGACAAAGAAAAATTATTATACTAGAGAACTGTATTTTTTTTCTACAGTTTCTTAGATATAATTCCATGGAAACTTGGATCTGCTGAAACAATTGTCGGCAGCATCAGTATAGCATTAGGAAATGATAAAAGGAAATCCGTTAAAACTATCAGAAATTTCATTAATCACATACGTTTATCCATTTGATAAATAAATCATGTCCCTTTGTCGATTTAAATATACATTTATATTAAGATATTTTATCTTTCTGACCATTTTTGTGACTTTTTTGGAGAAGCATGCTTTGGTACCAGAGTACCTTCAGCACAGTGATTCATATTCGGATAACAAGAGTCACAAAAGGAAAAATCACCGTTTCATTACTTTAATGCTTAGTTGCCACAATATATTTGATTTGTATATGACTTTGTAGAAACTATTTTGTGCTCAAGTATATTCCCGTAAATAGAACTTTATATTTCTTAATTGGCCAGGTTGTTGCATTGATTTGTCCCAAGTCTCATTATGAAATCTCAAAATCTCACTTTGGTTTGAAAAAGTAAAGGGAATCAGACCATTTCTGGGTTTTTTTTTTTTTTTTTTTTTTTTTTGACAAGATTTTTGGTGCACAGTTTGAGAAATGGCAGAATTACCCCCCAGCTAAAATATTATTCGGAGGCTCACAATTCATACTAACCTTTCTTGTTTCCTAAGCTGTAAAAAGTAGCTGCCCAGCAGAATTCTTACGGCAGGTTCTTGTCGAATTCTCACGCTGAAGCAAATCAATGACATATTTGAGAGCAGCAAGCTTCAGAGGAATTTAGCAAACAGGATGTCAGAAACCTTTCAGAAATAAAATCATTCACCAGGTGGATTTAGGGCTGAGATACTCCATGATATGTGTTTGATAAACTTTCATGCCACTGAAAACATTTCTCCCTCATATTCAGACTTCTAAAACTTTTCTCACCTATTTCTTATGTTAAAAATTAACCCATCTCATCCCTGTTGAGAAATAAACAATGCCCCACATCTTTGAAAAGATAAACCAAAGTAAGATTATGTTCTATGTCTTCACTTCATCCGTGGGGATGCCAGAATTTCTTTTGGCTGTTTGTCAGGTCCTTGGCAATATCAAACAGAATTATTTCTCAGAGGAGAAGTAGTTGAACTCGTATCACCCTGTGGGAACTGTTGGGAGTAAATTAGATTGTGGAAACGGCATATGCTCTATCTGAAAGTCAATCTCTGTTCATTAACTAGTATCCTAAGAATCTGAAGGAGTTAAGGATGAGAAATAATGTTTCCTCAAATAAATCTTTCTATATTTTCACTATTTCCTAAAAGTTGATAGCTAGAAGATCAATTTAGTATCTCTTCGGGGAGGAGCGTGAGTAGGGACTGTGGTGTGTGTGTGTGTGTGTTTTGAGATGGAGTTTCACTCTTGTTGCCCAGGCTGGAATGCAATGGCCCAACCTCGGCTCACTGCAACCTCTGCCTCCTGGGTTCAAGCGATTCTCATGCCTCAGCCTCCCAAGTAGCTAGGATTACAGGCATGCGCCACCACACCCGGCTGATTTTTATGTATTTTTTTTTTTTGGTAGAGATGGGGTTTCTCCATGTTGGTCAGGCTGGTCTTGAACTCCCGACTCAGGTGATCCACCCACCTCGGCCTCCCAAAGTGCTGGGATTACAGGCATGAGCCACTGCACCCAGCCTGTTTTTTCATTCTGTTCCCTCTGATTGAAATACTTCCTCTCTTTATCCTTCCTTTTCCTTCTTTCTCTCTGCCCATCAAAATTCCCATTATCTTTCGCTGTTCAGAATTGACCAGACTGTCCTTGAGCACATTTCCTTTGAAGCTACACTCAACTGATTTTCCACCTCACTGATCCCTACTTTTGGGTTCAATACTAGGCTCCTTTTTTTCTTCCAACCTCACATTAGGTGACTGTAACTTTACAAATCATCTATGCGACTCATAAATTTTAATATCCAGCTTTGACCTCTCCCAGAATCCATTAATATCTCCATCTGCTTACAAGGGTGTAAAAGTTAAGACATTTTAATCAAAAAATGGCAAAAGGAATACTTTTTATTTTTATTTTAGACCGAATCTTGCTCTGTCACTGAGGCTGGAGTGCAGTGGCGCAATCTCGGCTCATTGCAACCTCCACATGCCAGGTTCAAGCCGTTCTCATGCTTCAGCCTCCTGAGTAGCTGGGACTACAGGCGCAGCGCCAGCATGATCACTAATTTTTGTATTTTTAGTAGAGAGGAGGTTTCACCATGTTCGCCACGCTGGTCTCAAACTCTTGATCTCAGGTGATCCACCGCCTCAGCTTCTTAAAGTGCTGGGATTACAGGTGTGAGCCACTGCACCTGGCCAGAAAACAGTACTTTCTATTTTCCAACATATCTCTGCTCTTCCCAATTTTCTCTTCCCAATAAACAGCACCTCCGTCGACCCAATTGCTCAAAAGAAAGGACTTAAAATTTTCCTTGATTCCTCTATTTTCCTCATATTTATATCCTATCAGCAAGTTTTCTCTTTTCTTTTTTTTTTTTTTTTGAGACAAGATCTCTGTCACCCAGGCTGGAGTGCAATGGTGTGATCTTGGCTCACTGCAACCTCCGCTTCCTGGGTTCAAGCGATTCTCCTGCCTCAGCCTTTTGACTAGCTGGGACTACAAGTACCCGCCACCACGCCTGGCTGATTTTGTATTTTTAGTAGAGATGGGGTTTCACCATGTTGGCCAGACTGGTCTCGAACTCCTGACCTCAAGTGGTCCGCCTGCCTCAGCCTCTCAAAATGCTGGGATTACAGGTGTGAGCCACCGCGCCCTGCCTTATCAGTGAATCTTCTATCATAAATACCTATCACAAATCCATATCCTCCTCTTCGTCCCCACTGCTACTAACCTAGTTGTCCAAGCCAAAGGTACTCAGTTGGATTTATGGAGATGACTCTTTAAATGTGTTTAATTATGTTGATTGATTTTTGAATCACAAACTGATTTTGTTTTCCTGGAATGAACCCTGCTTAGAGTTATTGTTTTCATATGTTGCTGGATTTGGCGTGCTAGTATTTTGTTGAAGGTTTTTTTTTTTTTTGTCTGCAAACATAAGAGATACTGGTCTGTAATTTTCTTTGTCAGGCTTTGCTGTGGGTTTATGCTGACCCCATAACTAAGTTAGAAGTGTTTCTTTTGTCTCTAATTTCTGAACAGTTTTGGATAATATTGTCATTATTTCTTCTTTAAATATTGGATAGACTTCACCAGTGAAACCATCTAGTCCTGGAGTTTTCTTTGTAAAGGGACTTTTTAATTAGTGGATTACACTACTTAAGCAGATACAGGGAAATTAAGAGTTTTAATTTCATCTTAAGTCAGCTTGGATAAGTTGACTCTTTTTGCAATAAATTTGTCCACTTCATCCAACTTGTCAAATGTGTTGGCATAAAATTGCCATTATCCATTGTCTATAGAATCTATAGTGTATCTTGCTTTCATTCTTGACATCGACATTTGGGTTTGTCTCTTTAAAAAAAAAATGTTCTTGCTAGGGATGAATCAATTTCATTGATCTTTTTAAGGAATTAATTTTTGGCTTTGTTAATTTTCTCTGTTATTTGTTGTCTTCTCTATAGATTTATGCTTTTATCTTTATTGCTTTCTTTCTTGTTTGGGTTTAATATAATCATATCTTTCTGGCTTCTTAATGTGAAAATTTATGTCATTGGTTTAACACATTTACTTATTTATTTTTTGAGAATCCACAGACCATTTATTAAGATAAATCTTATTTGATGCCACAGACAAGTCTTGATACATTTAAAAGGATTAAAACCACACAAAGTATGTTCTCTGACTATAAGGGATTTAATTAGAAATCGATAACAGAAAGATATGTAGAAAATATCCAATGATTTGCAAACTAAACAATACTTTTTATTTTTTTACTATATACATTTAAAGTTGTGCATTTCTCCTAAACATAGCTTCAAGCTCCAAATACATTTTAGAATGTCATATTTTTATTATAATTCAGTTTAAATATATTCTAAGTTCCTTTATCATTTTCTATTTTGCACACTTGGATTATTTCAAAATACATTATTTAATTTCAATATCTATAACAGTGGTTTTTGTAACTGGAAAAGTTACAAAAATTCCAAATTTCTTATGAGACGGTATTGTTTACTCATAAAAACTCAGCCCATTAAAAATGATGTGGCATATGAAATAAGATAACATATAAACAACATTTTATTTTTTTACTTCTTTGTAAAATCCAATTTTAAACATTTTATTAAAAGCAAAAAAATTTATGATATAGCATTAAAATATTTCATTTTGGGCTGGGTGCGGTGACTCACACTTGTAATCCCAGCACTTTGGGAGGCCAAGACAGGTGGATTGTCTGAGGTCAGGAGTTCGAGACCAGCCTGGCCAACATAGTGAAACCCCATCTCTACTAAAAATACAAAAAATTAGCTGGGCATGGTGGCAGGCGCCTGTAATCCCAGCTACTCGGGAGGCTGAGGCAGGAGAATCGTTTGAACCTGGGAGGTGGAGGTTGCAATAAGCCAAGATCACACCGTTATACTCCAGCCTGGGCAACAAAAGCAAAACGCTGTCTAAAAATTTTTCACTTTGAAGCATACATACATATCTATATATGTAAATCATATGTATTTATGTATATGTGATCTTTACACCACAGGTAACTTAAAAAATATGAATGCCATTCCCTAACAGACCTTTTCACTCTCTTCAGAAAGTTCGTAACTTGGATATGTGAAGGAAATCCTAGAGCTGAATTTAAACACAGGGTTTGAGGAGACTGGAGTCATTCTGCATAGTAAAATAAGATTTTGTTTTGTCATTGTTGTTCACCCATAAAAGAGGGAGAAGAGGAGAGCTAAGCACTGTGCCTATGAAGCCTGCGTTGCAGAATCTTTTAGCAAGATTAACGTCAAATATGGAATTTTAAGATATTGGCATTACTATATGTCAAAGGGTGTTATAACAAAATATCATTAACCGGTGGCTTATAAACAACGAAATTTATTTCTCACAGTTCTGGAGGCTGGAAGTCTGAGATCAAGGTGCTGGGAGATTTGGTGTCTGGTGAGGACCCACTTCTTGGCTCGTAGATGCCACCTTCTCACCACCGTGTCTTCATATGGTTAAAGGGGCAAGACAGCTTTCTGAGACCAATTTTATAAGAGCATTAAACCTGTTCATGAAAGCTCTGCCCTCGTGACCTAATCACCTCCCAAAGGCCCCACCTCCTAACACCATCCCTTTGGTGACTAGGTTTCAACATGTGAGTTTTAGGGAGACACAAATGCTCAGACTATAGCAGTTACAGCCTTCCATGTCCACTACCACCACCTACACATCTGCCTCTCATAAAAATGCACTGAAAAGGCGAGTTTGGAGGCAATTAACCAACAATGTACCCAGTTTTAGATTTAGGAAATGTAACTAAATCTTAAGGAATGGAAAGCCTTCCTGCAGACATCTATGTTGTGTTTGTGTATTTATTTGAGTATATCTGCATATAACTGTTAAAGAATTGGACAATTCACTAACACATATTTGTTATCTGTAGGTGGCAGAAAAAGGATTTTTAACATATTTGCTTATTCCAATTTCTACTCTAAAAATATATCACAGTAGTCATACTCCCACTTATGGTTAAGATGGTGTAACCAGAATGAGGTAAGCCTCATTTATTTATCAGCTTAAAATGAGATTCCAGGGTTGCAGCATGTGGAGAGAGTAGAAACCACTGGGAAGCCAAGACAGAGTTCGCGGAGCAGAGAGAAAAAGATCGCACGGAGATCAAGCTTGGGAGATCTGCAGAGGGTTACCCTGGGGCCGTCCACTGAGACCTGGTCAGTACATATACGGGAGGATCCTACCCAAGGCTGGGGAAGGAGCCACACGACAGGAGCACAGGGAACAATCCTCAGAGCATACACAGGACCAGTAGCAGTTGTGCTTCCACCAGGCAGAGAGGAAAACCTTGTAATCATAAGATATAGAGTACTCAGAATGCTAGAGACTAAAGGCTGCCCCGATCCTACCTGACAAAACTTAAAAAGAAAGCCTAGTCTTAGCCGGGCGTGGTGGCGCACGCCTGTAATCCCAGCACTTTGGGAGCCCGAGGCAGGCGGATCACCTGAGGTCAGAAGTTCGAGATCAGCCTGGTCAACAAGACGAAACCCTGTCTCTACTAAAAATAAAAAATTAGCCAGGTGTGGTGGTATGCTCCTATAGTCCCAGTTACTGGGGAGACTGAGGCAGGTGCTTGAACCCAGGAGGCAGAGGTTGCAGTGAGCAGAGATCGTGCCACTGCACTCCAGCCTGGGTGACAGAGCGAGACTCAGTCTCAAAAAAAAAATCCAACAAAGCCTAGTCCCAGAAAAAAATTTAAAATTACTTTTAGGAATAAATAATAGATTATTGTTAATTTGCATTACTTTTAAAAAATATGATCCATTACATATTATATGCCTGTTATCAAAATATCACATGTATCCCCAAAATATATGTAACTATTACATGTCAATTTTTTAAAAGTTGTACCCAGTCTTCAAATTCCAACTAAAATGCTAACCGATTTCCTTCATCTAAATTTTTGTAGCATTCTTTTATGGCAATTAACACAGTCTATATTTTAGAGATTTTATCCAATTGTATTGTAAATGGGTTTTATCTATTAGGTTGGTGCAAAAATAATTGCGATTTTTTCAATTACTTTTAATGGCAGAAACCACAATTATTTTTGCACCAACCTAATAGTTGTGCTGTAAATTCCAAGGGACAGGGAACACCCAAGATTCATACATCTTTGAGTAAATATCTTAACAATCTTTCATTATTAGTGCCTTATGTAAATCTGATTTCCAAATACATATTTGCTCAATAAATGAATATTTCAGTAAAGTTTAATCCAAAAATATAAGTATTAACTGGCTATTAATTCATATGAATTTATGTAGAAGTCTTCCTAAAAATGTGAAAGTTAAGAATCATTCTTACATCATTATTGCTAGCATGTTTTCCAAAGTATGAGCCTAAATATATGGACTAATCAGTTCTCATGGCCATTAGTGTACACATGTAAAATTATTTTTATTATTTATATTGGAATGTGCAAAGTCTATTTTCAAATCCAACTGGGATTATTTTTATGGCACAGCGATTATTAGAGCTATACTTCTAAGTCATGTAGAAAAAAAATGTGAATCTGGGGGGTCCTGTGATGCTTAGAGATTTCAGTTCCAACTTGTTCCAGTTGATGTCACTATGGCAAAGGTATCCCACACATGCGGCATACAGCAGCAGGGGAAGGAGGATACAAATTTAATAATGTGGCCGAATCAAGAGGAAACGTATTTGGGGGCAATGCTAAAATGGAAATGAGAGCATGGCAGAACATCAGGATTCCATTTTTGGAATCAGAGGGGCTGAGTGAACTCATTTACCTGATCTTCTACGAGTCAGCAAAACAAACACACAAACAAAGCCGTTGTGAGTTTGGAAGCTGTGAAAATGCTGCTCTTTGCAATGACCGATCTGCCTATGCTCTGAACTGCAGCAATACATTGAGGTAGTAGCAATTACAGCCTTTCATATGGCTTCTCTGCTCTGTAGAAAGTAGTAAATGGACCTCTTAGGGCTACATTTCTAGCTCCGGGCTGTTGCACCATTTTTCTCCCTGCAGGAAGTCATGACAGACTACAGAGGAAGTCCAAAGCAAGGACAATGCTGTTTATGAAAAGGAGTGGTAATGGTTCAGAGTGAAAATTAACAGACGTTTGGATAAAAATGTCTGCCTGGACACTTTATGGCTCCAAAGTAAATAATATATCTTTGAGTTTTAACAGCTGTTTAGGGACTCATATCTCTTAGCATTAAACGGCAAGGTAAAGGAACTTATGTAACTTAACACTGTTCATCAGCAAGAACTTACTGGATATCTTTCTGAAATGTGAAAACAGATCTCTTTTCAGATATTATTCAACTGTGCAAGGAGGCAAACAGATGTATTCATTAACACTCCCCACAGAGCATATTGTGATATTCGCAAATGGAAAATGCTAGAGCTGAGGTTACACAAATGTTTTCTGTTACGAAACCTGCTTCCATGAGACCATGATTTTCAAGGAGGATCTCATTTAGGACTGTTTTTTGTTGTTATACTTTATGTAATGGGTGATTTTTCTAATTAAGATAATTTGCATTTTAACCTTGTTTTAGAAAATGATTGGGTTTTTTTCTGTCTAAAGGTAGATGATTTTACCTGTTTACATTCAGTTTTTTTAACCCAAGTTTTGCCTCAGGATCTATAAAAGTCAATTTTTTATAGTAAGATATTGGATGCCCAGTGAAGAAAAAGTTTTCGCCAAGCTGAAGGAAATGCAAGGCAAGATTGAGAGATGTCATTGGTACAATACACACCAACTAAGAATCCTTGTTTCTGTTTTATACCTATGAACCAATAACAGTGACCAGTGTGGGGACGTTTTGTTGGAATTCTGCCTGAGAAAAGCAGGTGTATTCGGTCCTTCAGCGCCACCAACAGCTCTGGATGCCAAAAGACCATGCCGTTGGGGTTCAGAGTGTCCAGACAGAAGTATGAGTCAGGGTTTAATGGGGAAATGAGATGGGTCTGCGATGGGTAGGAAGAGAGGAAAATGAGCCTCTCCATGCTCTCATAGCCTCAATGCTCTCAAAACAGCCACTGAGGCAATGAAATGGGTTTTGTGTTTTTACTTTAGGTCCAGGGATACATGTGCAAGCTTGTTATACAGATAAATTATCAAGGGGGTTTGATGTACAGATTGTCACCTATGTAATAAGCATAGTATCTCATAGGTAGTTTTATGATCCTCAACCTCCACCCACCCTCCACTAAGCCCTGGTGTCTGTGGTTCCCTTCTTTGTGTCCATGTGTTCTCAATGCTTAGCTCCCACTTATAAGTGAGAACATGCAGTATTTAGTTTTCTGTTCCTGCCTTTGTTCACTTAGGATAATGGTCTCCAGCTCTAGCCATGTTTCTGCAAAGAACATGATCTCATTCTTCTTTTATGGCTGCACAGTATTCCATGCTGTATTGTACCACATTTCTTTTTTTTTTAAGATAGAGTCTTGCTCTGTCGCCCAGGCTGGAGTGCAGTGGTGAGATCTCAGGTCACTGCAAGCTCCGCCTCCTGGGTTCACGCCATTCTCCCGCCTCAGCCGCCCGAGTAGCTGGGACTACAGGTGCCCACCACCACACCCGGCTAGTTTTGTTTTTGTATTATTAGTAGAGATGGGGTTTCACCATGTCAGTCAGGATGGTCTTGATCTCCTGACCTCATGATCCACCCACCTCAGCCTCCCAAAGTGCTGGGATTACAGGTGTGAGCCACCACACCTGGCCTATACCACATTTTCTTTATCCAGTCTACCATTGATGAACATGCAGATTGATTCCTCATCTTTGGTACCGTGAATAGTGCTGCAGTGAACACGCATGTGCATGTGGTCTTTATGGTGGAATAATTTATCTTCCTTTAAGTATATACCCAATAATGGGATTGCTAAGGTCGAATGGTAATTCTGTTTTAAGTTCTGAGAAATCACCAAACTGCTTTCTGCAGTGGATGAACTAATTTACGTGAGCACCAGCAATGTATGAACATTCCGTTATCTCTACAACCTCACCAGCATCTGTTATTTTTTGACTTTTTTATAGTAGCCATTCTGACTGGTGGGAGATGGTATCTCACTGTGGTTTTGATTTGCATTAATAAAAAGATATTTGAGACAGGGTCTGGCTCTGTTGCCCATGCTGGAGTGCAGCAGTGTGAACAGACTCACTGCAGCCTCAACCTCTTGGGCTCAGGTGATCCTCCTGCCTCAGCCTCCTGAGTAGCTGGGTCTACGGGTGTGCACCATCATGTCTTTCTAATTTTTAAATTATTTGTAAAGACAGGGTCTTCCTATGTTGCCCAGGCTGGTCTTGAACTCCTGGGCTCCCGTGATCCTCCCACTTTGGCCTCCCAATGTGCTGTGATTATAGACATGAGCCACCACAGTCAGCCTGAAAAGAGTTGAAAGGCACAGGGAGAACTCGGGTTTCTGTGGACTCGACCAGGACATGATGAAAAATGGACCTTGAATGAAATTCCTTGACTTTAGGTGGCTAGGAAGACTCCTGGTAAGTATCTGCTGTGGTAACTTCAACCCACAGAGGAGAGACAGAGAAAATGTCCTGAGTCAGGGGGATAATAGTCATGACAAGGGCGAAACAGAATGAAAAAAAAAAAACCCAGAGAGAGGAAAGGTTGATCTTGTTGACAGAATAAACACTATAAAGGAAAATCATCCTTCTGAAGTAAATTCTGTCAACATGAATCTTGTTTGTCAAATTTGATTTTAATATTGAGAGAAAGATAATTTTCAGTTTATCTGCTGGGATCGTGGTGAAGCACTTTATCTAGAATTTCCCCAGTGATCTTTCCAGGGATTTTTTTCTATATCCCAAGCTTTCAGCAAATTTTGATGAGATGCCCACTTTGTGTGAAGAGATACAAAAGCAGCACATGTGACCCCTGCTTCCCCATGTGCAAGACAAAACTGGCCCCTAATGAATTGAGACGAGATTCCCAAGATTTGGGGATTTCATGGAAGGGTAAAATTGCAAAATACAAACAACAATGTTTTAGTTTCCTAAGGCTGACATAACAAAGTCCTACAGACTAGGTGGTTTTAACACAGGAATTTATTTCCTCACAATTCTGGAAGTTGGCAATTCAAAATCAGGGTTGGTTTCTTCTGAGGTGTTAAGGACCTGTTCCACTTCTCTCCTTGACTTTTAGACGGATTTCTTTTCCCTGTGTCTTCACATCTTTCTTTTATTTCCCCTCCTCCCTCCCTCCCTTCCTCTCTCTTTCCTTTTTTTTTTTTTTTGACAGTCTCTCTGTCACCCAGGCTGGAGTGCAATGGCACAATCTTGGCTCACTGCAACCTCTGCCTGCTGGGTACAAGAGATTCTCCCACCTCAGCCTCCCAAGTAGCTGTGATTACAGGCACATGCCACAACGCCTGGCTAATATTTGTATGATTTGGTAGAGATGGGGTTTCACCATGTTGGCCAGGCTTATCTCGAACTCCTGACCTTAGGTGACCCGCCCGCCTGGGCCTCCCAAAGTGCTGGGATTATACGCATGAGCCACCACGCCCGGCCATGTCATCTTCCTTCTGTTGCTTGTTTGTATCCAATGTGCCTCCTCTTATAAGGATAGCAGTCAAAAGGTGGGTAATTAGGCCCACCCTAATAACTCATTTTAATTAATTTATCTTTTTAAAGACTCTCTTCAAATACAGTCACATTCAGAGTTTCTGGGGTTTGGACCTCAATATATGAATTAGGGGCTTGGGGATGGGGGGATATAATTCAGCCCACAGCAAGCTACAACAACAAACCCACAAGCCAACAACCTGAGGTGGATGACACATGCTTTCAAAATTTGTATTTTGCAAAATCAGGATTAAAAAACATGGCTGGGTGCAGTGACTCATGCCTGCAATCCCGACACTGTGGGAGGCTAAGGCAGGAGAACTGCTTGAGGTTAGGAGTTCAAGACCAGCCTGGGCAACATAGTGAGACCCCCCCCATCTCTACAAAATAATTTAAAAATTAGCCAGGCATGGTCATGCATGCCTGTGGTCCCAGCTCTTCAGGAGGCTGAGGTAGGAGGACCATTTGAGTCCAGGAGGTAGAGGCTGCAGTGAGCCATGATGGTGCCACTGCACTCCAGCCTGGGTGACACAGCAAGACCCTTTCTGAAAGCCAAACAAGCCACAAACAAAACAAAACCTATGACATTATTATAATAAAAGAAATTATTAACAGAAAAATGATGTACTAAGGATATAATCAAAGAAGAAAGGAGTATCCTTTAAACTAAATACATTTAACTTTATAAGCATCTCATAAATTTGTCCTTATTTTTAGGACCAGTGGAATTTGGAAATTTTTATTAGTAACTGGTGAGGATGTGCTAAAATACATTACGGTAATTGTAACATGGTGCCCTAGGTAAAATTTGGTTCTGATATTTTCAAAACCTTAAATATGCTGGTAGAAACCCTGCAGGAGGCAAGACCTAAATATATCCTGAGGTCTTGCTTCTGGAAAACCACCAGAAGGGATTATTTGATTATACTCATACTAAGCTGATAGTTTAACCAAAAGAGTAATTTCTAAGGAGGTAGAAGGTTCTGTGAAATCATGAGAGAGCAAGAGTGAGACAAAAAGAGGTGAGGACGTAGAGTAGCACTTTTTTTTTTTTCTTTTTTTTTTGAGATGGAGTCTTGCTATCACCAGGCTGGTGCGACCTCGGCTCACTGCAACCTCTGACTCCCTGGTTCAAGCGATTCTCCTGCCTCAGCCTCCCGAGTAGCTGGAATTACAGGCATGTGCCACCATGCCCAGCTAATTTTTGTGTTTTTAGTAGAGACGGGGTTTCACCATGTTGGCCAGGATGGTCTCAATCTCCTGACCTCGTAATCCACCCACCTCGGCCTCCCAAAGTGCTGGGATAAAAGGCATGAACCACTGAGCCTGGCCAGATGGCATTTTTATAAAGAGTTTATTTCCGTTTTTAAATATAAGCTACACTATGCCTATGATCTGCCACTCTTTCTTATGGAGGTAGGGTGTGTGTGTGTGTTATTCTTGTTGTTGCTTCTGTTGTTACAGAAATTACTCATGAGTGATCCGGGGTTGAGACTTAGCCATTGAAAGAAGCTAAGTGAGGGCAGATCTTCATCTCACACGAAGAGGGAAGTCACGAAGAGGGAAGTGACGAAGTGGAATTGAGCTCGGACTATACTTTTGATCTCCTGCATGTGAAGCTATTAAAACAGAATCATACATATTTGGAGAAAGGTTCTGATATGACACTAATGTACTCTGATGTGATTTCCTACTGATGCCCTATGACAGATTCCAAGCCCCATAAGCAAGGATTTTGTTGATCCAAAAGGATATTCTCATCATCAGTTATTTCAGAAAGAGATGCATTCTAAATGAAGAAATTAGAACTGACAACTAAGTCCTTAGATTGGCTTGGCAAGGAGAAAGTATATGGCACCTCTTTCTGCTGTGTAGATCTTTGCTGGCAGCAAAGGACACCAGTGTCAGGAGACTAGCTCAAGGGTACTCTGTCTGGGTAGAGGGTTACATACCCTCTATCCTCATGCACATTGGGCCAAGGCACCCAGTAAAGACGGCTCCTGCCTGAAGAGCTCTGAAAGCTGCAGAATCCATTGGCAGCTGAAATAAAACTGTATTGCATTGAAATGACTTTCTGTCATTTAAGTTCAGTCCTGAACTTTGAGTCTTATTAAAGACTGCAACCTGTCTCAGTTGTGCTGAGCAATAAAAAAGTAGGTTCCATGCTTGGCCCACGTGGGAAGGATTTCCACTCTTTAGACAAGATAATATATTGGTCCTGATGGTATTGAAAACATTCATATTTTGTTCATTATAAATGTTTTACATTAACTAAAAGTATTGCATTAAAATATTACTTATTTCAATCGCTGAGTTTTTCTGTGCCTCTGCAAATTTGGCACCCTATTATCAGCCTTGATTACTTCAACTATAAAATGTCATGATCTGTTTTACAATGAGACAAAGAGTTTTAAGTTTCCAAGTTCATAGGAAATGAAACAAGAAATGTAACAATACGATTTTATATCACAGTAGGAATAAGTTTAACAAAACACATAAAAGTATTTCATGACTCTAAGAGCTGTCAGCGTGTGTGTGTGTGTATATATATATATAGCTTTCTCAATAAATGATACTCAACATTGGGTGTAGAAGAAAGAAGGGAAAGGAGTAACTATAGCCTTTGGGGTGGGGAAAGCAGTCTAAATGTGACAATCACATCAACAAATCACTGGCAGCATGAAATTCTTGCCCTAAAATTGTGCATTCTGATATGATGTATCAACGATTATTTTTGGATACAGTACCAGGGCAAGTTGAAAATACTTCTACCCAAACTTGGGATAGATCATTACACTTTGGGAATACTATATCATATTTGCCGCATCTTCTGGAGCTTGGAAGTATACAATAACTCAAGTATCTAGGAGCCTTCTGACTGCAACTCTGACATGTAATGAGTTTGGAAATGGTCACTCCTGGCCTTTCAACAGGAAAAGCTGGAAAACTGAAAATTGATTGACTTTTCCCGGACCTATCAGATAATTGAGGTTACAGAGTAAACTACCACCCCAAACTGCAGAGGCGTGCAAATCCAGATAGTCACAACCAGTATCTGCTCCTAACAGAAGCTGGGAGAGCCATAACCTGGTAGGAATACTGACCTGGCTATTTTGATGAATGGCTGAAAGCTGTATGTGCACTAGCTTCCGAATTAAAAACTCCTGGGCCTCAGTGTAAGGGGACTCTCACACTTACATAAATTTCCAGAAAGCCCATCTGGTCTTCATGATGAAGAATCAAAATAAATCCCCTCGTGGCTCTGGGAGACGGAAGAAGGAATAACCATTGAAACATGCCCCAAGCTTCTGCCACAAGAGGGAACTCTCCAGTAGAAAAGGCTTTATCAGAGCCTTATCTGGGGAAGGACATTTCTCCCATTTCTCCCACTTCAGCCCCTTTAGCCTTCTCACTTAAGGAGGGGGAAAGACAAGAAACACTTGTGAAGGTCATAGCCCAGGGACACAGGCCCATAATACACTGGGATTTAACCGTAAGATCCAGAATGCTTCACTTCCCCCATATCTTACCACCACACCAAGAGGGCTTCAGTATAATGACAGCGGATTACTGTTAAAATGTTTTTGATTCTCTGCATTTCTTTGAATTTGTTCTTAGAAGATAAAGAGCGGCAAGCTACAGAGTCTATCTGAGGAGGAGTTCTCAGGGAAGCCCAGAGTCAACAGGGGAGACAAAAATAAGAACACTAGCGGGGCGTGGTGGCTCATGACTATAATCCCAGCAATTTGGGAGGCGGAGGTGGGCGGATCACCTGAGGTCAGGAGTTCGAGACCAGCCTGACCAACATGGAGAAACCCTGTCTCTACTAAAAACACAAAATTAGCCGGGAGTGGTGGCACGTGCCTGTAATCCCAGCTACTCGGGAGGCTGAGGCAGGAGAATCACTTGAACCTGGGAGGTGGAAGTTGCGGTGAGCTGAGATGGTACCACCATGCTCCAGCCTGGGCAACAAGAGCGAGACTCCATCTCAAATAATAATAATGAAAACACTAGAGAAGTTTGAACCTACAGTTACAGCTAACATTAAATACAGCCCAATTTCTAGTCAGATAACATAAAAACTCACCCAAATGCCTTATTACCTTGCTTCCTATTACCTAATACATTGCCATGTCTGGCTTTCAACAAAAAAATTTCCAGACACTCTAAAAAAGAGAAAGACAAAAAAAAAAAAAAAAAAAACCACACACACACAACACAGGAAAAAGCAAAGTCTGAAAGATGAAGCAAACATTAGAACCAGACTCAGATATGAGACAGATTTTTGAATTATCAGTGAAATTAAAATAACCATGATTACTATAGGGCTCTAATGGAAAAAGTAGACAACAAGCAACAACAGTAATGGAATAACAGAAATGGAAACTCTAAGAAAGGATCAAAAGGAAATGCTAGAAATCAACCACATTGTAACAAAAATGCAGAATGCCTTTGATGGGCTTATCAGTGAAGTGGCGTTGCCTGGAGTAAAATACCTGAGGTTCACTGTCTCACACCAAGGGAATGAGAGCACGGACCCAAGAAGTGGGTTTAAGAGCGGGGGTTTAGTAGGCAAGAAAAGGAGAAGGGAGAACAGCTCTCTTTTCTTCGGAAAGAGAGGGGCACCCGAATGGGAATTCCTGCCTGCCACGGAGTGCACCGGATTTTATAGACAGGTTTGAGGAGTTGCTGTCTGATTTACAAAGGGCCCACAGATTGGTTGGACCAGGTGTGATGCTTACAGAGTGCACGAGGAAGCTGGTTGCCCCAGCCTAATCTTATGCAAATGGAGTCTTTGCTTGGCTGGTGCCATGTTGCCTGCTCCTTACTGTAAACATGGCTGGCAAAGAGGAAGAAACATGGAGCTGCCATTTTGAACCTGTGTAGTCCCAGGTAGCCTTGCCTATTGGCACAACTGCCAGCGTTCAACGGTGCAAGCTTCCAGCTTGCTTGTCTATGTCTGCAGCTCGATTTTACAGGCTGCTCTTTGTTAGAAAATGATATTGGGGCTGCTTTTAATTAAAAGGAAAACCTGGGCCAGGCGCAGTGGCTCACACCTGTAATTGCCAGCACTTTGTGAGGCCGAGGCGGGTGGATCACCTGAGGTCAGGTGTTTGAGACCAGCCTGACCAACATGGAGAAACCCCGTCTCTACTAAATATAAAAAATTCGCTGGGCGTGGTAGCACATGCCTGTAATCCCAGCTACTCGGGAGGCTGAGGCAGTAGAATCGCTTGAACCTGGGAGGTGGAGGTTGTGGTGAGCTGAGATCGCGCCACTGCACTCCAGCCTGAGCAACAAGGGCGAAATTCCGTCTCAAAAAAAAAAAAAAAAGGAAAACCTTACCAAGGACTTCCGTGCCCTCACTACCTGCCTAATTTCTTAACCCCCATATCATCAGTAGACGGGACATGACCAAGGAAAGAATCAGTGAGATGGAAGGTTTGTAATAGAAACTTCCGGAACTGTAACACAAAGAGAAAAAGGAATGAACAAAATGGAATTGGCCATCCAACACCTGTGGAACAATTTTAAAACGTATAATAGACACAATTGGAATACCTGAAGGATAAGAAGAGAAAGAAGAGAAATATCTGACGTAATTAAAGCTGAGAATTTCCCCCAAATTAATGACAGACACAAAACCAAGATCCAGGAAGCTCAGAGAAGACCAGAGGATAAATATTCAAAAAGCTACATATTTGTATATCATATTCAAACCACAGAAGACCAAAGACAAAGAGAAAATTTTGAAAAAGATGAAAAAAAAATCCTTATCTATTGTATTAGTCTGTTCTCATTACTGCTAATAAAGACATATCTGAGACTGGGTAATTTATAAAGGAAAGAGGTTTAAGTGACTCACAATTCTACGTGGCTGGGGAGGCCTCACAATCATGGCGGAAGGCGAATGAGGAGCAAAGTCACGTCTTGATGGCAGGCAAGAGAGCTTGCGGAGAGAAACTCCCTTTTATAGAACCATCAGCTCTCTTGAGACTTACTACCACAAGAACAGTATGGGGGAAACCACGCCCGTGATTCAATTATCTCCACCTGAGATTTGGGTGGGGCGCTCCCAATCATCTATTGATGATAGGGTTCAGCTGTCACCCATAGAGAACAGCTGTTGTCTATCAGCTGTTCAGCTAACAGCTGAACCCTATCACCAATAGAGAACAAAGATAAGAATTACAGATTTCTGAGTGAAATATTTAATTTAATGAGAGAACCCCTGACCCCACCAATCTAGAATTTCATATCCCACAACATTATCCTTCAAAAATGAAGGAGAAATGAAGACCTTGTCAGACCAAAAAAAAAAATAAAAAATAAAAAAAAATTTGTTGTTAGCAGATCTATACTGCAAGAAATGTTTAAAGTTCTTCAGAGAGAAGAAAAATTATGTTGTTCAGAAAATCAGATCTACATAAAGAAGCAAGAGTGTTGGAGAAGGAATAAATGAAGCTAAAATAAAATATTTTATCTTGTTCTTGAGTGAAAAGAAATCATTTTTGTTTTTGTTTTTTTTGTTTTGTTTTGTTTTGTTTTTTGAGATGGAATCTCGCTCTGTCCCCCAGGCTGGAGTGTAGTGGCACAATCTCAGCTTACTGCAACCTCTGCTCCTGGGTTCAAGCGATTCTTCTGCCTCAGCCTCCCGAGTAGCTGGGACTACAGGTGCGTGCCACCATGCCCGGCTAATTTTTTGTATTTTTAGTAGAGACGGGGTTTCACCATGTTAGCCAGGATGGTCTCGATCTCCTGACCTCGTGATCCACCGCCTCGGCCTCCCAAAGTTCCGGGATTACAGGTGTGAGCCACTGTACCCAGCCCGAAATCATTTGTTTTAATTAATAGCTGTAGCAATGTATTGAACAATTATATACATAAGTGAAATGAATGACATAAATGTCATAAGGGGTGAGAGAGGAACTGGGAATACTCTACTGTGAGGTATCTTACTATACATGAAGTGGTATAGTGTTATTATCTGAAGGTGGATTTAGATTAGTTTAAAATGTATATTGTATTTTACTCTGAAATTATAAATACAGATTATATGCTAACAAAGGAGGTAAAATGGAGCCATATAAAATACCCAACTAAAACTGAAGGAGGCAGAAAAAGAGGGGAAAAATAACAAATGCAATAGAAAACAGTTACAAACATGGCTGGTATTAATCCAAGAATATCAGTAATATCACTTTAAATGGGAATGGTCGGAAAATAGCAACTAAAAGACAAAGATTGTCAAAGACTGTCAAAGTGAATTAGAAAACAAGACAATTATATTGCCATCTACAAGAAACCCACCTTATAGACTCAGATGGAAAGTAAAGGGATGGTGAAAGATATCATGCTAACACTAATTTTTAAAAAGCTGGAGTAGCTATATTAATTTCAGACAAAGTGGACTTTAGAGCAAGGAAAATTATTAGTGATAAACAGGGGCATTACATAATACTAAAGTGGTCAATTCTCCAAAATGATAAAACAGTCTTTAATGTTTATGCGTTTAACAACAAAGTGTCAAAATACATGTGGCAAAAACTGACAACTTGAAGGAGAAATGGACAAATCTATCACAAATGAAGACTTCACTCATCTCTGAGCAATTCATAGTTCAAGCAGGTAGAAAATCAGTAAGGGTATAGTTCACTTGAACAGCACCATCAGCCACCTAGATCTGACAGCTATAGAACACTTCATCCAATCAGAAGAATACACATTATTCTTACATGGAACCTACACCAAGATCAACCATCTGAAAAACAGCAATCATACAAAGTATGTTTTCAGATTACAGTGGAATTAAACTAGAAATATACAACACAGAGAGAATATCCTAAAATATTTAGAAATTAAACAACATGCTCCTAAATAACTCATGGGTCAAAGATGACGTCTCCAGAAACACTAAAAATATTTCAAACTGAATGAAAATACAAATTCAACTTATCAGCCAGCTGTGGTGGCTCACACTTGTTCTCCCAGCACTTTGGGAGGCTGAGGCAGGAGGATCACTTGAGGCCAGGAGTTTGAGAGTAGCCTAGGCAACATAGTGACACTCTGTCGCTTTAAAAAATAATAAAATAAAATAATAAAAAAATTTAAAAGACAACTGATCAAAATTTGTAGGATGCGGTGAAAGCAGTGCTTAGAGGGAAATTTATAGCATTAAATGTATATATTAAATGAAAATATCTAAAATCAATAAGCTATATGAAACTAGGAAAAGAAACTAGAGAAAAGAAGAACAATTTAAGAGTGACACAAACAGAGAAAAAAAATAAAAATTAGAGCAGAAATCACTGAAATTGAAAATAAGAAACCAATAAAGAAAATGAAAGAAATCAAAGTTGGACTTCAGTTAATAATATCTTGTCACTACTGGTTCAATAATTGTGCCAAATGTACCATACTAACGGAAGATGTTAATAATTGAAGAAGCTGGATGTGAGATATGTGAGTCTCTGAACTCTTTGTATTATCTGTGCAATTTTTCTGTAAATACATAGCTATTACAAAAACTATGTTTTTTAAAAAATATTAAATATCTGGTTTGAGAGGGTGAATTCATTACTAAGCAAGTTGGCCATATCTGCTTTTAAAAAAGCTTTGAGAATGACACTAAGACCCATATTTTAGAGATGGCTCAGATCCGACATGGCCAAGACTCAGGAACGGCATATTTCGGGTTCCTTTTGAAGTGTGAAATTTGAGTATGAAATTGTCTAAGATCTTCAAGCAGTCACCTTCCATCTGTTTCCAAATGGGACAGGATATAAATAAGTTTATTGCTTTTGAAAGATCATGTGTAAAAGGGCTACAAAAACAAGGACATGGAGAAAAGGCAGAAAGGTGCTTCTAGAAATAGGATTTTAAAAAGTGAAAGTTCTGCATTAACAAGACTTGCAAAACCTGCTTAGGTTGGCAAGAGCTATTTTTTGAAGAAGGAATTTTGAAGGAAAGATCAGAGGTGCGTGTCCCACATAAGGTCTGCTTTAGAAAAGAATGGGATATTAATATTGCTATGTCACCTAATTTTGACTTTTAGAACAGGAACACCCCAAATAACAAGGGTGGTTTAACCAAATAGAAATCTTGTCTCATTCTAATATTGAATTTGGAGCCAATTGACCAGGGCTTGGTTTCCTCATCTGTAAAATGGATGGCAACACACATCATGGTGATGGTCATCATCATCATAGTTATTAGACTGTGGCCGGGCATGATGGCTCACGCCTGTTATCCCAGCACTTCGGGAGGTGGAGGTGGGCAGATCACCTGAGATTAGGAATTCAAGACCAGTCTGGCCAACATGGTGAAACCCCATATCTACTAAAGATACAAAAATTAGCCAGGCATGGTGGCAGGCGCCTGTAATCCCAGCTACTCAGGAGGCTGAGGCGGGAGAATTGCTTGAACAAGGGAGGCAGAGTTTGCAGTGAGCCGAGATCGCGCCACTGCACTCCAGCCTGGTTGACAGAGCAAGACTCTGTCTCAAAAAAAAAAAAAAAAAAAAAAAAATATATATATATATATATATGTATGTATAGACACACACACACGTATGTACAACCCAAACACTGACTGAGAAAGCTCTGTAAATGAACATCCTAAGCCTCATTCACATAGGACAGCTTTATAGATTTTTTTTAACATCCCTGTTTTTAGCTATAGAATTGCTAATTGTGCAACAAATGCTATAGAGCTGCTCGCTTGGCATAAAAAGGAACAGTGAATTCCATAAGGCTGAAATCCATCAGCATACTGCAAACCAAAATGTAGGAATACTTTGGGAAGGAAGTATGTGTGTTGTACAGGAGAGAGCACTGGCCTTGCAGCCAGGTAGATATACATTGGACCCTGTCAGAGCCACTCATTCATAGCATAAACCTGGAGACTTTGCAAACTTCTTTGTTTTCTTCATTTGTTTGTTTGTTTGTTTGGAGACAGGGTCTCACTGTGTCACCCCAGGCTGAAATGCAGTGACGTGAACATGGGTCACTGCAGCCTCGACCTCCCAGGCTTACATGATCCTCCCACCTTAGATTCCTGGGTAGCAGGGACTATAGTTGGGTGCCACCACGCCCCGCTAATTTTTGTATTTTTTTGTGTGGAGACAGGGTTTCATGGTCTTAAACTCCACTCCTGGGCTCAAGTGATCCGCCTGCCTTGGCCTCCCCAAGTGCTAGGATTATAGGCACGGGCCACGGCTCCTGGCCTGCAAACTTCTTTCTTCCTGCATTTTCCCCACCTGTAAGGTGAGGATGTTCCCTGGAGGTCTGTATTATGTTAATGATCTTTAACCAGTGACACGCCCAGAAACTAGGACAGGGATGCTACTGGATTAAGAAAATATGAGAAATATGAGGATGGGAAAATGTTTCAAAGCAAGCTGCATGCAACGTCAACTAGATATGAAGACAGGACTGTTATCTTCCTGCCTAAAAGAAGTGGTTCTGTCTGATGGAACTTAGCTTTAGCTGGTGGATATTAGCCATGACATTTTGACTCAATGAACAATAAACTCTCCCATTGTCTCTCACTTCTCAAAATCCCCCAGATGTAACCTGCTAAAACACCTATAGATTATAAATTCTCCATTCATATGCTCTCTGACTTGGTAGCAGGAGAGAGGCACTTACCTTAACATTCTTTAGACAGAAGATTAAGAAACAAATAGTATGTCAACAAATTGTTAGTGTTAGAAGTCCTTTAACAACTTCAGCAAGGCATCCTTTTAGAAGCTTTAAAAATAAGCTTCAAATTTAAAGTGGCACCTAGAGAGCTGAGATTACAGGTTTGAGCCACCATGCCCGGCCCTATATTTAAATTCACACGTATGCACGCCATACCCAGAAAACTCCCTTTGAAAAAAAAATAACAAAGTTCTTTCTAATTGGCAACATACAGAATCATACAGCTTATTGTTTACAAAATAAATCAAACTCTTAAACTGAACAACAGGAAAGTGAGTGTTTAAGATGAGACCAGTCTTCTGCAAATTGGGACCAATAGCCGTGTATTGATTTTATTCACCATCCCAGGTCTCCTGTTATCTGAATAGTGACTTGTCTGATAGACTAAACTTACACACCATCACTATTGGTTGATAATGCTAATAAACTAGAAATCAATATAATGAACTTTAGCCTGAATTCCTTAAATATAAGTCTTTGCATTATGCTCAAGGTATTTCTATTGTATTGTCTTAAAATTTAGATTTTAACATTTCATTAAGTTTAATGTAAGAAATGTATTCTTTAAGAAAAGCTTCCACTTTGGATGATTTTTTTTTTTGGAAGAAAATGTCAGGGACATCATACCTAGAGAGATTTAAAAATAGAATGAAGCTAAAACCAAAAATATGTTTTTAAAAAATTTTTTGAGATGGAGTTTTTGCTCATTGCCCAGGCTGGAGTGCAATGGTGTGATCTCGGCTCACTGCAACCTCCGCCTCCCAGGTTCAAGTGATTCTCTTGCCTCAGCCTCCTGAGTAGCTGGAATTACAGGTGTGGGTCACCACGTCTGGCTAATTTTTGTATTTTTAGTAGAGACAGGAGTTTCACCATGTTGGCCAGGCTGGTCTCAAACTCCTGACCTCAAGTGATCGGCCTGCCTTGGCCTCCCAAAGTGCTGGGATTACAGGTGTGAGCCACCGCGTCTAGCCCAAAAATATGTTTTTATTATAGAAAATAAGTTGGTTTCTGTGGTACAGATTTTTTCCCCCATAACAACTTGCTATAAAAAAGTAAGACTCACCTCTCTTCTTCCAGCAACCCCCAGGAAATAAGATTATCCATCCAGTAGAGAATAGAACTAGGAAAGATAAATCCCTCTTTGACTTCTGATATTTTATTTTTCTGATGTTTTCTGTACCTCCATTACTGTTTTGACATAATATTTGACCTCTGAATTTTTAACTTTTCCCAGTTGTTGTCGTTCTTGAGAAAGTGAAAAGATTATTAAGTTTCAACATAAATTTGGAGTAAGCTCCAGTTTTCACACAAACACACACAAATCACAAGGCACTTACAATGTTTCGCAAGCTACAGGTCTTTTAAAATACCACCTATTAGCCATTGAACACAGGGCTGTTAAAAACTTTTATTTATCAGAGAACATAGTTGCTATGCTCTCCATATAACAATACTTTCGAAAACTTCCAACCATTAAAACTACATTTTCTGGCCCGGCGCGGTGGGTCATGCCTGTAATCCCAGCACTTTGGGAGGCCGAGGCGGGTGGATCACCTGAGATCAAGAGTTCGAGACCAACCTGGCCAACATGGCGAAACCCCGTCTCTACTAAAAGTACAAAAATTAGCCGGGCGTATTGGCACGTGCCTGTAGTTTCAGCTACTCCGAATGCTGAGGTACAAGAATCGCTTGAACCCAGGAGGCAGAGGTTGCAGTGAGCTGAGACCACATCCCTGTACTCCAGCCTGGGCGACCAAGTGAGACTTCGTGTCAAAAAAAAAAAAAACCACAACAACAACAAACAAAAAAACTACATTTTTTCCCTCTCGAATCTTTTGATCCTGAATTAATACAGAAGCTAATTCAAGTGGATGCTAACTCCATTCTTTGGAATTTTTTCTTTCCTTTTCTTTTCTTTTTTTTTTGAGACAGAGTCCCGTTCTGTCGCCCAGGCTGGAATGCAATGGCACAATCTCTGCTTACTGCAACCTCTGCCTCCCGGGTTCAAGCAATTCTCCTGCCTCAGCCTCTTGAGTAGCTGGGATTACAGGCCCCCGCCACCACGTCCGGCTAATTTTGGTATTTTTAGTACAGACGGGGTTTTGCCATGTTGGCCAGGCTGGTCTCGAACTCCTGACCTCAAGTGATCCCCTTGCTTCGGCCTCCCAAAGTGCTGTGATTACAAGCGTGAGCTACCGAGCCCAGCCTCTTTGGGACATTTCTTCTTTTCTAAACATACAGCAGTGGTGGTTAAAATATAAAATGAAAATATAAAAAGGCATAGTGATGCTTTAAAATCCAATGAAGAGTCTGCGTAGACTGGGAAGCAGCACTTGGACAGAGACAGGTGAGTGAATTGAAGATCCAGGACTGTGGTTGTGGACCGGAGAGTTGGGCTCTGTTCGGATAAATCGCTCCGCAAAAGACAGGGGCTAGAGTTAGCTCACCGTTGAAAACAAAGGCCGGTGCGGTTTTTCTGCCCCTGAAATGTAATTCAGAACTCCTGCTGCTGACACTTGACACTCAGGTTTCTGCGACACTTGGGTTTCTGTGGACCTGAAGAAGAGGGAGGACACAGACTCACAAGCGGAAACTGCATGCGACCAGCCCCCTAGAGGCTCATAACTGAACTGCAGTGTCCCCAGCAGCGCCCTGTGCAATGATTTTGTTCTGCATTGCGCCCCCTAGAGGTGAGTGGAAGCAAGGTCCAAGCTGTGGGCAAGTGGGATGAGTACTCGAAGGGAGTGAAATAAAACCCCAGAAACAACCCAGGAGCCTGCACACCAAGCATTCAGAATGCATGAAGAAGTATAATGCCAAGAAACAAAACTGCAAGATCATCATCAAGTAAATATGGGTCAGATAAAAATAATAGGACAATCTGAAAGAAGACTTTAAAAATAAATATTTAAGGTACTTCAAGGGAAAGTTAAGGGAAACATTCTCAAAAAAAAAATAATAAAGGGGAGAAAAAATGTAATACAAAATAGGCATACATAAACTACGGGGAAACATGAAAAATGACTGATTAGAAATGAGAAATTAAAAAATCAGAAATATACCTTAAGAAATTGGATAAACTATATTGGACATAACTGCAGTAGAAAATTAGTTGATGAAACCATTTATGCAGAAATAGTGGACAGATGGAAGGCTTTTCCCGTGTATCCAAAAGAAGGTCCAGAAAAGAAAATGGAGGGAAGAGTGGAAAAATGATATCAAACAGTGACTAGCTAAGGCTTTCCCAGGATCAAATTAAAACACAAGTTTTTAAATTAGAAGAGGACTGGGCACTGTGGCTCACACCTATAATCCCAGCATTTTGGGAGGCCGAGGCAGGAGGATTGCTTGAGTCCAGGAGCTCGAGGCTGCAGTGAGCCATAATCACGTTACTGTAACACGGCACTCCAGTATGGGCAAAGAGTGAGACTTTGTCTCAAAAAAATGTAAAAATTTAAAAAATAAAATAAATGTATTAGAAGGGTAGTCCAAGTACCAAGGATAATAAAGAAAAATAAACCCAAACAAGACACATTATAGTAAAACTCTCTGGGAAAATTTAACAGTTACTGGGGAGAAAGATTACCACATGTTAATGACTGAAGAGTTATTATCAGCAAAGATAGATGCATAGAGAGAGTGAAATAATATCTTAAATATCCCAAAGTCCATAATTACTAGCATAGTGTTTTATACCCAGAGAATGAGGGCTATACTAAGAGTTGGCCACACATATCTTCTCAATTAAAAACCATACTGGTCGGGGGCGGTGGCTCACGGCTGTAATCCCAGCACTTTGGGAGGCGGAGGCGGGTGGATCACAAGGTCAGGGGTTCGAGACCAGCCTGACCAACATGGTGAAATCCCGTCTTTACTAAAAATACAAAAATTAGCTGGGCGTGGTGGTGCACGCCTGTAATCCCAGCTACTCAGGAGGCTGAGGCAGGAGAATTGCTTGAACCCGGGAGGTGGAGGTTGCAGTGAGCCAAGATGGCTCCACTGCACTCCAGCCTGGGTGACAGAGTGAGACTCCATCTCAAAAAGAAAAAATAAAGAAAAAATAAAATAAAAACAATACTAACAACAAAAAACTATTAAGGGATATACTTCCGCAGGAAAAAAACTAAACCCAAAGAAAAGGCACTGAGATACAAAAAATACTATAAATATGGAAACTGATAAAATATTTTGCTGAGAATAATATGGACTATGTAAATAAAATTATACCTCTATGCAAGAAGAAAATGAAAGAGCAGAAAAGAAGCAATAACAAAGCAAATAAAAAGTACGGTGATCAGGAAAAGAAAAAGCAAAGAAAGAAAGAGAAAAAGAAAATAGAAACAATTCCAGCTGTGTAAATAACCACTCTAAAGGTAGACAGATTAAACTCACCTTTTAAAAAGACTGAAATGATCAGATTGGATAATAAAACAAAATCTAGCTACATGTTGCCTTTAAGAGGCATAGGTTAGAATTTTTAAAAAGGGATGTGTAGTTATGCAAGATGTCAACAGTGAGTGAGAAAAGGGTGCTCAAGATCTCCCTGCACATTTTTTGCTGTGGCAAGTTTCTGTGAATATATAGTTATTTCAAAATAAAGAGTTATCAAAAAGGGGAGTGGACAAAACCTATAGCATTCAAGTATCAACCGAAATAAAGGGGCATAGCAATATTAATACCATACAAAATAGAATATAAGACAAAGAATTAATGGGGATAAAAAGATTAGTCCATAATAATTGAAAGAACAATCCACTGAGAAAATATAATAATTGTGAACCTGAATATACCTATAATAAGACCCAGAACTCTATGAAACAAGCTCTTATGGAATTATCAGGAGAGAGAAAACCACGTAGTAGTAAGATTCCAATATATCTCTATCAGGGTCTGATAAATTTGACCAAAATTAGTATGGATAAGATTTACAAAATAAATTGGCCTTATCTAATAGATACCTAGAATTCTCCCTCTGACAAGCAGACATTATACATTTTTAGAGTGTATTTACAAAAAGTATACAGGGCATTTCAAAAATTAACCACACACTGTATCACTAAAGAAGTTTCAGCAAGTGTCAGGGAGTGAATATGACATAGTCAATGTGCTCTCCTCCTAATTCAATTAAATGATAAGTCAACAAATAAAATCCATTTATTTTTTATTATTTTTAGAAATAGGGTATCACTCTGTCACCTGGGCTGGAGTGCAGTGGCGCGATCTCGGCTCACTGCAAGCTCCGCCTCCCGGGTTCCCGCCATTCTCCTGCCTCAGCCTCCCCAGTAGCTGGGACTACAGGCGCCTGCCACCTCGCCCGGCTAGTTTTTTGTATTTTTTTTTTTTAGTGGAAACGGGGTTTCATCGTGTTAGCCAGGATGGTCTCCATCTTCTGACCTCGTGATCCGCCTGTCTCGGCCTCCCAAAGTGCTGGGATTAAAGGCTTGAGCCACCGCGCCCGGCGCAAAGTCAGTTTTTAAAACTATTCATATGGCTGCAAACCTAAAAACTTACTTCGAAAGAATTCCCACAAAAGAATTACATAATACTTAGAACTGAATGATAATTAAAGTACAGTATATCAAAATATACAGGATTCAATTAGTCACATTAATACATTTCTAACTTTAAATGCACTCATTTAAAAAAGAAACAAGAAAGAAATGAGTGAAGAAGGTGTCTCAAGAGCTAGATAAGGCTGGACATGGTGGCTCATGCTATAATTCCTGCACTTTGGCAAGCCAAGGTAGGAGGGTGGCTTGAACCCAGAGTTTGAAATCAGCCTGGGCAACATAGTGAGACCTCCCACCATCTTTAGCCTCCCCCCATCAGAATTGTTTTTAATTATCTGGGCATGGTGGTGTGCACCTGTCGTCCCAACTACTCCCGAGGCTGAGGTGGGAGGATCACTTGAGCCCAGCTGTGAAGTTGAGGTTGCAGTGAGTTGTGATAGCATCACTATACTGCCACCTGGGTGACAGAGCAAGACTTTGTCTCTTTAAAAAAACCAACCAACCAACAAACAAACAAAAACAGAGCTAGATAAATAAATAAATGTAAGGAAAGTATAAGAACTAAAATAAAGACAGAAATACGGATGAACGAGATAAAATCAGAAGGAATAGAAAGGGTCAAAAACTAGAGTAGGATTAAGTAAAAGAGAGAGAACAAATAAAAATATAAGAAATTCAGAAATCATGAGTACTTTGAACAATTTTATACCAATAAACCTGAAAAACTGTGCAACTGGAATTATCTAGGAAGGAAAATATTAACAAAATTAACTCAAGAAAAATAGAAAAAAATTGATACCCATTTTAAATTCACTGATACTATCAAAGCCTCTCTTGACAAGTGTTTCATGGACTCAAGTATGTGTCTCAAATCTAATGGTAGATGCTGAGAATGGCAGGCAGGTTATTTAAGACATAGTCACTTTACTTATAGATAATTCTGTGTAGTTCGTTCTCCGTCCTCTGGAGAGAAGTAGAGGTTTTTCATTTAACAACGATTAATTTTTCTCTAATTTATCCTGGGGAGACTGGCTTGTTATAAACAATACTGGAGTAACAATTTTTTGGTAAATATGGTTTATCTGCCAAATTGATGGTCTCCTTAGAGAGTTTTTTTGTTGTTGTTTGGTTGTTTTTTTGGTTTTTGTTTGTTTTTTTTAGAGACAGGGTCTCACTCTGTCACCCAGGCTGGAGTGCAGTGGTGCAATCATGGCACACTGCAACCTTGAACTTCTGGGCTTAAGCACTACTCCCACCTTAGCCTCCTGTGTCACTAGGACTATAGGTGCGTGCCACCACACCCGGCTAAAATTAAAATTAAATTAAATTAAAATTTTTAATTTTTTTTTTTTTGGTAGAGATGAGGTTCTCACTATGTTGCCCAAACTGGTCTCAAACTCCTGAGCTCAAGCAATTTTCCCATGTTGGCCTCCCAAAGTGCTGGGATTACAGGTGTGAGCCACTGTGCCCGGCCAAGATAAATTCTTGACTGTGGAATTTCTAGATCAAAAGTTTGGTATTCTTCACCCCCAGTGCATTTACTGGTTGAGAAAACACCATCCCAGGCACCATCTCCCAGCACTACACGGAGGAAGACTATGTGGAGTTAGAACAGGTAGAGTCCCAGGACTAACCCCACCCTGTCACACATCCTTGCTCACTTAGCTACTGCCAGAAAAACAAACCTCTTCAGTCCATCTGTATGTCTAGTGAGATCACGTAATTTATTGTCTGAACTTGGACATATACTAAACTGCATGTCAGGATGACACATACACACGGGGACAGCCTTGGGATGTTTTGTCATCTTACTCGTGACCCCTACTGTTCAAAACACCTCCCCCATAAATCTGACTTGATCCTCTGCATGCCCCCACCACCACACCCACACTCATATTTTTCACTGTGGCCTTCAGGTCTGCAAACAGCAGATCCACATACATTCAGTCTCTTTGCTAAATGTTTCTTTCACTTCCTGAATTCACCGGAAACGCAGCTCTCCCTTGTGAACACTCTTCTCCCTTTGACTCTGTGCTGCATTTTAGGTGTTAACTTGACTGGGTTAAGGGATGCACAGAAACATTTCTGGGTGGGTCTGTGAGAGTGTTTTTGGAAGGGATTAGCACTGAAATCCACAGACTGAGTAAACAGGATCTGCCCTCATCAATGTGGGTGGACATTATTCAGTCTGATGAAAGCAGGGAGAGAATAAAAAGGTAGAGAAAGGGTGAATTTGCCCTCTCTTCTTGAGCTGGGGCATCTATCTTCTCCTGTCCTTGAACACTGGACCTTCTGGTTCTCAGGCCTTCAGACTCTGGGACTTACATTAATGGGACCACTGGTTCTCAGGACTTTGACCTTAGATTGAGAGTGACAACATTAGCTTCCCCGGCTCTCAGATCTTTAGACTAAGACTGAATGACACTACCAGCTTTCCTGGGTCTCCAGCTTGCACACAGCAGATGATGGGGCTTCTCAGCCTCCATAGTTGTGTCTAGTTCCCATAACAAATCCCCTGTTATATATCTATACAAATACTATTGCTTCTGTTCCTCTGGAGGACCTGACCAACACACACCCTCTCCAGGGGAGCTATTTTTTCTCTTATACTCCTTGTATATCAGGGTGAGAATATAAAATTCAAAGTCTTCCTTTGTGCATTTCACTGCTATTTCCAGACCATTTGTCCATCTTTTTGGGGCTGGGAAGTTGGGGGAAGGAAAGATTGCACTGTATCTTTGAGGCTTAGACTACCTGACTTGAAATATTCTCTCCTCTTTGTGGCTGTTGTCTGGTGGCATCCCTGCCACTCTTCCTCATGGCTGAGGATCGACTCTCAGCTATAAATATTTATCTCTACATAGACCCCCATCACAATGACCAGCAACTTCAACAATTAACATGACAGATCGGCTCTTTGATAATATTATGTAGTAGCCGGGCATGGTGGCTCATGCCTGTAATCCCAGCACTTTGGGAGGCCGAGGTGGGCGGATCACCTGAGGTCAGGAGTTCAAGACCAGCCTGGCCAACATGGCAAAACCCTGTCTCTACTAAAAATACACGAATTAGCCCTGCGTGGTGGCACATGTCTGTAATCCCACCTACTCGGGAGGCTGAGGCAGGAAAATTGCTTCAACCTGGGAGACGGAGTTTGTGGTGAGCCGAGATCATGCCACTGCACTCCAGCCTGGGTGGCAGGTCAAGACTCTGTCTCAAAAAAATAATAATAAAGATAATATTATGTAGTTATTGTTATTAGTTTTAGATTTGATAATGTAGTGTGGAAGTTTTCTCAGAATCATTTTAAAAATTAGATGCCAATCTGATATATCTACACATATAAACATGTGAGTGTCTGGATTTGCTTCCAATGGTACAGGAAGATTGGCCATGAGTTGATAATTACTAAGATGGGTGACGTATGGATGGAAGTTTATTACGCCTTCTCTACTTTTTTTTTTTTTTTTTTTTTTGAGACGGAGTCTCGCTCTGTCGCCCAGGCTGGAGTGCAGTAGCAGGATCTCAGCTCACTGCAAGCTCTGCCTCCCAGGTTCACGCCATTCTCCTGCCTCAGCCTCCCGAGTAGCTGGGACTATAGGCGCCCGCCACCTCGCCCAGCTAGTTTTTTGTAGTTTTTTTTTTTTAGTAGAAACAGGGTTTCACCATGTTAGCCAGGATGGTCTCGATCTCCTGACCTCATGATCCACCCGTCTCAGCCTCCCAAAGTGCTGGGATTACAGGCTTGAGCCACCGCGCCTGGCCGCCTTCTCTACTTTTATATTTAAGATTTCCATAACAAAACAGCAAATGAATCTCTGTGAGTGTTCCAAACCACTACCATGGCCTCTCATTTCCTTGACCACTACTCCCATGGAATCACTCAGTGTCATAGTCAAACTTAACCTTGTCAGCCCAGAAATTATCACCTTCAAAATTCCCATGTCATGCCTCTCATTCTCACAGCACTACTGCCTGTTATTTCAAGCTCACTTACTTATTCTAGAAAATTCCAGCATTCTCAACCTCATTAAGAGCTCCATTTCGGCTGGGTACGGTGGCTCATGCCTGTAATTCCAGCACTTTGGGAGGCCAAGACAGGCAGACCGCTTGAGGCCAGGAGTTTGAGATCAGCCTGGCCAACATGGCGAAACCCCATCTCTACTAAAAATACAAAAATTTGCTGGGCGTGGTGGTGGGTGCCTGTAGTCCCAGCTACTTAGAAGGCTGTGGCAGAATTGCTTGAACCTGGAAGGCAAAGGTTGCAGTCAGCCGAGATGCCACTCCAGCTTGGGAGACAGGGCCAGATGACTCTGTCTCAAAAAAAAATTTTTTTTTTAAAAAGAGCTCCGTTTCATTGATCCAACCACCACATTCTCTCTTGTCCCTCATCCCCTTCCTGTATTCACTTGCCTCCTTGTCTAGCTTAAATTATGTTGAAAAGTCTTGCCATGTCTTCAACTCCCTTGCTGTTTTTCTTTCTGGCATACTTGACTAAGGAAATTCTGACAGTTGAAGTCTACTGTCTGCCATCTTGGGACCAGTGGTTGAGCAGTTGAACATTTTTAGGAGAAATTCACCCAAATGGGCTGACTTATTTGTCTTTAAATTCATGTTTATAATATTTGAATGGGCATTCAACACTGTCCAGTAACCTACCAAAATTTTCCTGATGTCTGCCTACCAAGATGACTAACTCATCAGCCTCTCCTCTTTCATCAGTCCTGTTGCCCATCAGGACTGATGATCTCCCTCATGCATCACTAAAGTGATAAAATTAATCTGAGAGAAATATTTTACCTTCTCATTAACCAAATCTTTAAACCTCTTAAATCTGCATCCCCTTCTTCCCATCTATCCCATCCCTTCCTTTCCCCAAATGACAATTTCTCCACATGCTCTCAGAACAATTTTCCTTCCCAGGAACTTAGCTCCTTTGATGGTCTGCACTCTCTCTGCATTATTAATCTACCAGTTCACACTGGATTAGTCCAACCAGGACCTAGGCTAGCTGAGACTTCTCAAACTGAAATTTGCACATGAGTCATCTGGAAGTCTCATAAAAATGAAAATTATGATTCAGTAGGTCTGGGGTGGGGCCTGCAATTCTTCATTTCTCAAAAACTCCAAGATAATGCATGGGTTCATGCATCTCATTCTTTGAGTAATAAGGCTTTAGTGCATTTTAGAATACAAGTAACAGGTGTTCATATGGTAGAGGTACAAGCAGAAGTGCTATGAGAAGTACCAAGCACAACACAGGTACCAATCCTCAGAAGAAAAGCAGGCCATATCTCTGCAGAAGCAAGCACCTCAGGGCCTTCTGCTAGGTCCAGGTTGAACTGTTTAATGTCCAGATTATGGACTGGTCCAGAACTGTCCAGTGGCAGTTGTGGGGGTTGGGGAGCTTAGAACAGTGGTTTTTAACAACTGTGCTTGAGTATTTTAACAATCAGTAATTTGTACCGGTATTAACCAGCTGAATGCAACAAATATGCATTTGGATATTCATCTCCTCCAACTCTCATGTTGAATGATCCCTAGTGTTGGAGGTGGGGCCTAGTGGGAGGTGTTTCAGTCATGGGGGCGGATCCCTCATGAATAGGAGTGCTGTCCTCATGGTAATGAGTTCAGCCTCTGTGAGTTCACATGAGATCTGATTGTTTAAAAGAGCCTGGCACCCCCTCCCTCTCTCTCTTGCTTTCTGTCTCAGAGTGTGACGCTCCTGATCCTCCTTCACCTTCCATCATGATTGTACGCTTCCTGAGTCCTTGCCACTAGCAGATGCTGGCACCATGCTTTTCATACAGCCTGCAGAACCATGAACCAAAATAAACCTCTTTTTTTTTTTTATAAACTACCTAGTCTGAGATATTTCTTTATAGTGATACATAACTAAGACAGCAATCTTTATGTCATATGACAAATTTGAGAAGAAATTAACAAAAAATTCACAGAGACAGCTCTGAGCTCAACTTGGAAAGAATATTCTTACAGTGCCAACCAAAAATGAAGTGGGCTGAGTGAAAAATAATTTCCTATTCCTGAAAGGATTTAACCCAAGTGAAGTATTTGTCATAGAATATGTAGAGAATTGTTTGTGTTACAGAAAAGGGGTCCAGATCCAGACCCCAAGAGAGGATTCTTGGATCTCATGCAAGAAAGAATTTGGGGTGAGTCCACAGAGTAAAGTGAAAGAAGTTTAAGGAATAAAAGAATGGCTACTCCATAGACAGAGCAGCCCTGAGGGCTGCTGGTTGCCCATTTTATGGTTATTTCTTGATTACACGCTAAACAACGGGTGGATTATTCATGCCTCTCCTTTTTAGACCATATAGGGTAACTTCCTGACATTGCCATGGCATTTGTAAACTGTCATGGTGCTGGTGGGAAGGTAGCAGTGAGGATGACCAGAGGGTCACTCTCATTGCTATCTTGGTTTTGGTGGGTTTTAGCCGGCTTCTTTACTGCAACCTGTTTTATCAGCAAGGTCTTTATGACCTGTATCTTGTGCTGACCTCCAATCTCATTCTTGACTTAGAATGCCTTAACCAACTGGGAAGGTAACCTAGTAGGTCTCAGCCTCATTTTACCTAGCTCCTATTTAAGGCGAAGTTGCTGTGGTTCACACCCTTCTGACATTTGAACTAGATAATTCAAGATTCCTTCAAACCTTAGATTCAATGAGTTCTACTCCAGTAGATAACCATTATCGCTCCAGTGTGATCTTAAAAAAAATCTAAAATAAACTCAACTGGACTTCAAATTAGAGTTTACTTGAGGTCACAGTTTACAGACTGCTCAGATTTTTTCAGAAAGAAAAATTTTAAAATAATTAATGGATCAAAAACACATATCCTTTCCCAATCTTTCTAATTCTTTTCTAATTTTCTTTTTCTTTCCTTATGGCACCTAATAAGTAAATTTTGCAAGAGCATAGAAAAAAAAGTCAATAAACAAAAAATCAGTTTCGGAAGACCAGAGGTAAACAGTTGGAAAGTGAAATTATGATAAAGAATAACATTGATAAATGCTGCCAGAACATGATATACTTAGGGATAAGCTGAACAAAATACATGTAAGACCTGTTTGTATACCCAAAACTACAAAATAGTGCTTGAAGAAGTAAAAGAAGACATAAATAAATGGAGAGATACACCATGTCATTGGAATGGAAGATTTAATGTTACTAAGATGACAATTCTTCCCAAATTGATCTATAGATTTGATGCATCCCTGATCAACATTATATAGGCTTTTTTTTGTTTTTTTCAGTAGAAATTGAGCTGATTCTAAAATTTATGTGAAAATAGAAAATACCTGGAATACCCGGGGCAATTTAGAAATAGATGAACACAACTGGAAGACTTACACTACCTGATTCCCAACCTGCCGCAATCATGACAGTGCGACATGGGAGGAAGAATCAATGGAATAAAACAGAGAATCTAAAAACAGACCCCTGGCTTATATGATCAATTAAAATTTTGTTTTCTTTTTTTTTGAGACAGTGTCTCACTCTGTTGCCCAGGCTGGAGTGCAGTGGCGCGATCTCGGCTCACTGCAACATCCACCTCCTGCGTTCAAGTGATTCTCCTGCCTCAGCTTCCTGAGCAGCTGGGATTACAGGTGCGCACCACCATGCCCGGCTAATTTTTTGTATTTTTAGCAGAGACGGGGTTTCACCATGTTGGCCAGGCTGGTCTTGAACTCCTGACCTCATGATCCGCCCGCTTCAGCCTCCCAAAGTGCTGGGATTACAGGCGTGAGCCACCACGCCCAGCCAGTCAATTAATTTTTGACAAAGTTGCTAAGAAAATAAAATGGGAGAATAATAGTTTTTCAACAAATGGTAGTGGAATAATTGGGTATCTGTATGGACAAAACTGAGCCTCAATCATGACATCACACCATACATGAAAATTAACTGTAAGTCAATCATTAATCTAAATATAAAAGTTAAAACTAAAAACTTCTAAAAGAAAATAAAACTTCCAAAACAACCTTGAAGTGGAGGCAGATTTCTCAGAACAGGAAAATTGCTATAATCTAAATAAATGTGTAAATAAATTGGACTTTATATAAATTAAGGGTGTCTATCTTTTGAAAAACTATGTCAAGAAACTGAAAAGGCAAGCCACAGTCTGGGAGAAAATTGCAATACATTTTTCTGACAAAGAACTTGCATTCAGGATATACAAAGAACTCAAACTCAATGAAAAGTGAACAAAATATTTGAACTAACATTCCAATAAGAAGATATAAAAATGACTGGCCGGGAGTGGTTGCTCACGGCTATAATCCCAGAACTTAGAAAGGCCAAGGTGGGTGAATGGCTTGAGCCCCAGAGTTTGAGACCAGCCTGGGCAAGATAGTGAGACCTTGTCTCTACAAAAAATGAAAAATGAGGTGGGAGTGTCGCTTGAGCCCAGGAGGCGGAGGCTGCAATGAGCCATGATTGTGCCACTGCACTCCCGCCTGGGCGATGGGAGTGAGACCCTGTCTTTAAAAAATAATAAATAAATACACAAATAAATAAGGCTAATGGAAGTGAGACCCTGTCTTTAAAAAATAATAAATAAATAAATAAATAAGGCTAATATTACCATAAGAAGATGCTCACATTTATTAGTCATCAGAAAATGGAGATTAAAGCCCTATTGAGATACCACTACACATTCCACATCGGGGAGAATGGCTAAAATTAAAAAGACTGACAGTACCAATTTTGGTGAGAATGTGGAGTAACTGGGACTTTCAGGTATTATTGGTGGGAGTGAAAATAGTATGGTACACAAAGCTGCAATAATAAAAACAAAACTGGCATAGAGACCGACCATAGAGACTAGTGGAATAGAGTAGAAAACACAGAAATAAGCCCTGTCGCAAATGGTCAAATAATGTTTGACAAGGCTGCTAAGATCATTCAATGGGGAAAAGGCAATCTTTGAAACAAATGGTACTGGAAAAACTGGATATCCACATGCGAAAGATTGAAATTGGTCCCTTACCTTACAACGTACACAAAAGTTAACTCAAAGTGGGATCAAAGACCTAAACATAAGAGCTAAAACTATAAAACTCTTAGAAGAAATTATAGGGGAAAATTTTCATGGCGTTAGGTTTGGTAATTGTTTCTTGGATATGACAACAAAAGTACAGGCAATAGAAGTAAAAATAGATAAATTGGACTAAATTAAAATGTAAAACTTCTGTATATGCATATGAACAGACACAATCAACACATGAGGAAAAAGCAACTTACACAGTGACAGAACATGCCTACAAATCACATTTCTGATAAGGGGTTAATATCTGTAATATAAGTATAAAGAACTCCTACAACTCAGCAAAGAAAACCAAGCAACCCAATTTTAAAAATGGGCAAAGATTTTTTTTTTTTTTTAGATGGAGTTTCACTCTTGTTCCCCAGGCTGGAGTGCAATGGCGCAATCTCGGTTCACTGCAACCTCAGCCTCCTGGGTTCAAGTGATTCTTTGCCTCAGTCTCCTGAGTAGCCAGGATTACAGGGGACCACCATCACGACCAGGTAATTTTTGTATTTTTAGTAGAGACTGGGTTTCACCAGTTAGCCAGGCAGGTCTTGAACTCCTGACCTCGAATGATCTGCCCGTCTCAGCCTCCCAAAATGCAGGGATTACAGGCATGAGTCATCACACCTAGCCTTAGGGCAAATAATTTGAATGGACATTTCTCTCAAGAAGATGTACAAATGACCAACAAGCACAAGAAAAGATGTTCAGTATTACTAATCATTAGGGAGATGCAAATGACAACCACAAAGAGATACTACCGTTAAAAACCCGAAAATAGCAAGTGTTGCTAAGGACGTAGAGGAACTGGAGAAATTCACTGTTGGTGGGATTGTAAAATGGTGCAGATGCTGTGGAAAACTATATTGTTTTCAAAAGAAAAATCGCACATAAAATTACCGTATGATCAAACCACTCCACTTCTGGTTATACATCGAAAAGAATTGCAATCAGGGTCTCAACGAGATATTTATCCATCCATGTTCACAGCAGCATCATTCAAAATAGCCAACAAGTAGAAGCTAACCCAAGCATTCACTGGTGGATAAATAAACAAAATGTGGTATGTCCATGCAATAGAATATTATTCAGCCTCAAAAAAGGAAGGACGCTTCTGCTGCTGCTGCTTCTTCTTCTTCTTCTTCTTCTTCTTTCTTCTTTCTTCTTTCTTCTTTTTTTTTTTTTTTTTTTTTTTTGAGACAGAGCCTTACTCTGTCGCCTAGGCTGGAGTGCAGTGGCTCGATCTCGGCTCACTGCAACCTCCACCTCCCGGGTTCAAGTGATTCTCCTGCCTCAGCCTCCTGAGTAGGTGGGATTACAGGCACCTGCCACTACACCCGGCGAATTTTTGTATTTTTAGTGGAGATGGGGTTTCACCATATTGGTCAGGCTGGTCTCGAACTCCTGACCTCAGGTGATCCACCCACCTTGGCCTCTGAAAGTGCTGGGATTACAGGCGTGAACCACTGTGCCCAGCCAAAGAAGGACGTTCGGACACACGTCACAACATGGATGAACCTTGATTCAGGACATTGTACTAAGGGAAATAAGCCAGTCAGAAAAAGATAAATACTGTATGATTCCACTTATATGAGGTACCTCAAATAGTCAAATTCATAGAGAAAGAAAATAGCATGATGGTTGCCAGGAGCTGGGGAATAGAGAGAATGGGAAGTTGTTTAGTGGGTACAGAGTTTCAGTTTTACAAAGTGAAAAGACCTTTGGAGATTGATTGCACAGCAATGTGAATGTGCTTAGCGCTATCGAACCATATACAGTCGTGCCTCAATATTCATGCAAGATTGCTTCCAAGATCCTGCTCAGTTGCCAAAATCAGTGGATACTCAAATCCCTTATATAGAATGGTAGTATTTGCATAAACCTCTGCACATCCGCCTATATACTTTAAATCATTTTTATATTGCTTCTAATACCCAATGCAATGTAAATGCTATGTAAATAGTTGTCACAGTGTTATTTGTATTAATTTTTAATGTTGCATTTAAAAAAATATTTTGACTGCTCTGCAATTGAATCTATGGATATGGAGCCTGCAGTTACAGAAGGCCTGCTGTACTTAAAAATCGTTAAGATGGTTACTTTTATGTTAATTAATAGTTTTTAAAAATTAATTTTGAATAGTATGGTACAACCCCTTAGGAAAACACTTTGGCACTTTTCTATGATTTTTCTTTTTTTTTTTTTTTGGAGACAGAATCTTGCTCTGTTGCCCGGGCTGGAGTGCAGTGGCGTGATCTCAGCTCACTGCAACCTCTGTCTCCTGAGTAGCTGGGGCTACAGGCCTGCGCCACCAGGCACAGCTAATTTTTCTATTTTTAGTAGAGACAAAGTTTCACCATGTTGGCCAGGCTGGTCTCCGGCTCCTGACCTCAAGTGATCTGCCCCTCCACCTCCCAAAGTGCTGGGAATTACAGGCCTGAGCCATGGCGCGTGGCCTCTTTTCTATAAAACTAAGTGTATACGATTCCATAATATCCAGAAACTCCATTGCTACACTTTTACCCAAGTGAAATGAAAACATGTCCTCGAAATGACTTGTACACAAATGTTCACAGCAGCTTAATTAATAGCTCCAAATTGGAAAGCGCCATTAGTAAATGGATAAGCAAACTGTGATATTTATACAATGAAATACTTTTTAGCAATACAAAGGAATGAGCTATTGATACATACAACATGGGTGAATGTTTGAAACATTATGCTGTGTTAAAGAAGCCAAAATGAAAAAGTACTTACTACATTATTCCATTTATACGAAATTCTAGAACAGGCCAAACAAATCTGTAAAGGTGGAAAGCAGATCATGTCAAAGGGAGAAAACAAAATTGACCCAAAGGGCATGAGAAGACTGGGGCAATAGAAATGTTCTGTATTTTAAGTGTGTGGGGGACTAAATCTACATGTAGTATAGGAGCAAGCAAGCAAGCCATGTTCTTTCTTGGTCAAGCAAATGAAAGGGTTTCCCAGATTCTGATAAAAGGAGCAAGAGACTCTCTGCTAGAATACTGATTTGTTCCCTGACACTTTCAGTGAGGTACTTGAAGAACTCCCACCGAAGCTATTCACAAATGTGAAGCTGCAGAGTTTTATGTACAGTCTTGGGTGTTACTTGCCAACATTTACCCCGACTTCGCTGTACTCCTCCAGCATGTTGATATTCTCAGTAATTCTCAGGTCATTTTTTTTTTTCCTTTTTTTGCCTTGACTTCTCATCAGCTCCAGACCTCAGATCCCTGCTTCCGTCCAATACAATTTCTGAGTCCAGAGTGACATAAAGACTGACATAGCTCATCTACCAAATTGAAGTCCATTGAAAAATCCCCATTGCTTGGCTTATGGTCCACCTTTCTGTACCTCAAAAGCAGTTGATTCACCTCTTCTGATTCCCCATCATGATCCATGTGGTGGTTGCACCAGGCATCCTCTCTCTCTCCTCCTTCCCACAACTTATCTTTCTGCCGTGACTTTGCTTCCAGCGTTACTGAGAAGATAAGGCCATCAAATGTGACTCCCTCAGTTACACATGTTATTCTTCATGTTATTTTTGTTTCTGCACTTCCAGCTTTGCCAGCAACCTAAGCCTAGGTAGGTACTCCTCTTCTCTCTGTTCATTCTTGGTGCCATAGTGGCTGGTGGGGATTCATTCTACATATAAGCTATTCATTGCCATCAAGACTTTCACTTGCCAGTTTTAAACAATTTTATTCCATACAAAAATATTCCAGAACTTTTGTACAAGTCACTGCCTCATTTACCAATTGTACCAATTTTACCTCATTTACCAATTGTACCAATTGTACCTGCCCACGAACAATGTGTAAGAGGGAGTTTCACTGCACTCAACAATCCTTAGGGAGGCAATAAAGCACAGTGGGTGAAAGAGCTCCACCAAGAACTAGCCACATGACCTTGACTAAATTAGTTCGACTTCTGTGCTTTAGTTTCCTCATCTGTAAAACAGGGATAAATAATAAGACCTAGTAGTGATGAGTTGTTACAAAGAGGAAGCGGCTGGAAGACGGAAAACACTTGGCAGGGTGCTATGTAATAGTGCTTAGTAAGTGCTATACACACACACTAAATCTGTGCACGTTCGTAGCTGAAAATAGCTCTGTTGTGATTTCTTCTATAATTAATAATGTTGAACATTTATTCACATGTTTTTGGTCATTTGTTTTCTTTTGGGAAATGCCTTTTCAAGTCCTTTGCCAATTTGTTTTTGTTTGTGTTTCTTTTTCAACCCTGACCTACAGAACTTTGCCAATTGTAATGGCCCACAAACATTTCCTCACTGATTTTCAAGCTGTTTAGGAATTAAGGCTATTAACTTTCTGTTATCCTGTGTTTTATTATTTGAAAATAGCTTTTCAGTCTGCTGTTGGCCTTTATATTTGTTTATAGCATCTTAATTTTTTTCTTCTATGACTAGAAAATTCTTCCCATTATTATATCACTTAAAGTTTCTGTTTTCTGTATTTGCTCCTTCCCTCCATTCCCAATCTGACAACTGATAGAAGGTGCCTTGAGCTCTTTGGAGGACAGTGCCATCTCGAGTGCTCATTGTTCAATTTGGGGACTGTTTAGTAAAGAATAATAATGTTTCTAAAGAGATAGCTCCATACTGTACTTGTAAATCAAGGAATTTGTCCTCCAGTCTCCTCAAAGAGTGAGGCTATTACTAGAGAAGCACCATAATTGGCTGAAAAAGATGGACATTTGAAAAGCCACATGTAAGAAATGTTACAAAAGAAGCCCTGCTTCTTGAGATTGAACACTGTCTTCTGTAGACTTCCCTCAGGAAATCAACCTCCGAGAGCTGCTGTTGTTGCCTTTGCTTCTCTGGCCATTTGTCAAGCTAAATTGAGTGGAGCTCCCGTGTGTTGTCTGTGTAATCTCCCTCTTTGACAGAAGCTTTCTCATTACCTACCTGGCCCTGTTGCAAACCAGCGCCTGGAGGCAGACATATTGCACACCATTTCCTCCAGGGTCTTGCTGCAGGTTGTCTCCAGGAAGTAATGAAAATCTGGAATGTTCTCAGTGGGCAGGCTTCAGACCCACCTCCCCCTGCCACGAACCCTCAGCAGGCCAGCAATGTAGTAAAAGCCATTATTGAAGAAATCTGGAGGAGTTCACCTCTAGGCAGGATGATTTGACTTCTGGAAGATATTCTGGAGTTAGCCAAGATATTTTTATCTGAAAATTGTTTCTGTCTTATAACTGTGTTCCCTGGAGGCTCTAAGAATAGCCAAAACTGACAAATTATGTTTTTGTTGTGGTTTACTTTCCTTTAATCTGCTAATGAATAGTTTTAGCTCCACATGAGGCTGTGTCTTGGCAGCTGCGTTCTTCAGGGCTGTTTCCTCTCAGTTTTGGGGTATTCTCCTGGCCTTTGATACAGAGTCTTAATCTTAAACTGCCTTGTCATGACAGGTGTTGATTTTGCCCGAGACTTCTTAGTCAGTTTAGGTGAATGTCAGGCAAAAACTCTTCTCTCTTCAAAAAGAAACGTTAGAGCAGAATAAGAATAAGGAAAACCACCTTCCCAGAGCCTTTTTAATAAAGGGATTCTTTTGTGTTTATAGGTTGTTGCATGACCTTGAGAATGACTTGCTTGCAAAATAAATTATTCAGAGGTTACCACGGTTTTCAAATTAATAAGCAGTTTGTTAAAGGAATGCTTTCAAAGCCCTACTTCTTAGATTTCAAATCTTATTCTACTTATATGTCTAGCAATTTTTTTTTTTGAGACAGTCTCACTCTGTTGTCCAGACTGGAGTGCAGTGGTGCGATCTTGGCTCACTGTAACCTCTGCCTCCCAGGTTCAAGCAATTCTCGTGCCTCAGCCTTCCAAGTAGCTGGGACTACAGGTGCACGCCACCACACCTGGCTAATTTTTGTATTTTTAATAAAGATGGGTTTTCAATATGTTGGCCAGGCTGGTCTCAAACTCCTGACCTCAGGTGATCCACCCACCTCGGCCTCCCAAAGTGCTGGGATTACAGGTGTGAGCCACCACGCCTGTCCAAGTCTAGCAAATATTAACAGACACAAGGGAGTGTAGTGGGTTGAATAGTATCCCCCCCAAAATACATGTCTAGCCAGAACCTCAGAATAGGATCTCATTTGGAATTAGGTTCATTGCAGATGTAATTTAGATAAGGATCAAGACGAGATCATACTGGATTTGGTTGAACCCTAACTCTAATGAGAATGGCCTTCTTAGATGCAGGGGAAAAAAAAAGACATACAGAGAAGAAAGTCATGTGAAGAAGGAGACAAAGACTCGAGTTAATGCTGCCACAAGCCAAGGAATTCCAGGAGCCAGCAGCGACTTGAAAAGTCAAGAAAGGATTTTTCTTTTTTTTCTTTTTCTTTCTTTCTTTCTTTTTTTTTTTTTTTTTTTTTTGGAGATGGAACCTCGCTCTGTCGTCCAGGCTAGAGTGCAGTGGCGCGATCTCAGCTCACTGCAACTTCTGCCTCCTGGGTTCAAGCGATTCTCCTGCCTCAGCCTCCTGAGTAGCTGGGATTAACAGGTACCTGCCACCACACTCAACTAATTTCTTTTGTATTTTAGTAGAGATGCGGTTTCACCATGTTGCCCAGGTTGGTCCTGAGCTCAGGCAATCTGCCCTAGTCGGCCTCCCAAAGCACTGGGATTACAAGCATGAGCCACCGTGCCCAGCCAAGAAAGGATTTTTCTAAAGAATTGTCAGAATTGTCTGTGAGAGAGTGGCCATGCTGACACCTTTATTCCAGTCTTCTGGCCTCTGGATATGTAAAATAAAATAAAATAAATTTCTTTCTTTTTTTTTCCTGAGATGGAGTCTTGCTCTGTTGCCCAGGCTGGAGCGCAGAGGCACAATCTAGGCTGACTGCACCCTCCACCTCCCAGGTTCAAGCGATTCTCCTGCCTCAGCCTCCTGAGTAGCTGGGACTACAGGCACCTGCCACCACATCTGGCGAATTTTTGCATTTTTAATAGAGATGGGGTTACACCATGTTGGTCAGGCTGGCCTCAAACTCCTGACCTCAGGTTATCCACCCACCTTGGCCTCCCAAAGTGCTGGGATTACAGGTGTGAGCCACCACGCCCAGCCAAATTTCTGTTTTTTTTTTTTTTTTTTGAGATGGAGTCTCGCTGTGTCTCCCAGGCTGGAGTGCAGTGGCGTGATCTCGGCTCACTGCAAGCTCCGCCTCCCGGGTTCACGCCGTTCTCCCACCTCAGCCTCCCAAGTAGCTGGGACTACAGGCGCCCGCCACCACGCCCGGCTAGTTTTTTGTATTTTTAGTAGAGACGGGGTTTCACCATGTTAGCCAGGATAGTCTTGATCTCCTGACCTCGTGATCCACCCGCCTCGGCCTCCCAAAGTGCTGGGATTACAGGCTTGAGCCACCGCACCCGGCCCAAATTTCTGTTGTTTTAAGCCACCTAGTTTGAGGTAATTTGTTACAGCAGCCCTAGAAACTAATATAAGGAGGTTTGATCCTAGGCTTTACTTACAAATTTAAATTTCTTTAAACAAAACTGAAGCTTAGATATTTGCTTACCTTTTTAAATATTTCAATTATCTAACAAATAAACTTTCCAAGATGCTTGTGTCTTGATTTAATTAGCTATTTCCCTATTTCAAACACTTCTGTTGCTTTCATTTTTTTCTTGAAATCATAAAAAATATAGCAAAGTGTACATTAATTGGAAACTAACAATATGTACATTTCTTTGCAGAGGTAGACTCTGGCATTAAAACTATTAGCATTTGGGCTGGTCCAGTGTGCTTGGCTGATGGGAGCACAGTGCTGATGAGACTAAGACACCAATCAGCTCTAAAGGGAGAAAAGCTGTGTCCTCCACGGCCAGGCTAGAACGTTTGAATCACTTAACAGGTGCATGCCACTGGGCTACCAGGGAGAGATGTACTCACCCATTATTGTTAAAGGATAAAGCTCAAATATTTCGATTGGTTTCTCTGATGATACAAACTTTATTTTTCTACGAAGAACATTATTTATAATAACACGTGAAAATAGCTAAAGCTTCATTCAGGCATTAATCTCATAGGAAATGTTTGTACAAAAGGCGGGGAGATGTAAGATCAAGACTTCTCATGACATTTCATCACAGAGCAATGGCAGAATGAGATACAGAATGCAGTTTTAACACTGTATGTCTAGGGGCATAATCCTTCTAGCTTTAACTGGCAGCTTTTTTTTCGAGGACTAAAGACACCAGCATAATAAACACCTTTAAGCTCTGCCTTCACCACGGAATTGTGTTTAGGAAACTCATCTACGATCCCAGGATTCACTGTTTGAAAGGAGTTGCTGGTGTTACCTTCAGAGACCTTAAATTGGTTTGAAATTGTACAGTCACTAAAGAGATTGTGATTATCATTTTAAGTTCTTTTTTTTTTTTCTTTGAGACAGAGTCTCACTCTGTCGCCCAGGCTGGAGTGCAGTGGTGTGATTTCAGCTCACTGCAACCTCTGCCTCCCAGGTTCAAGCAATTCTCCTGCCTCAGCCTCCCAGGTAGCTGGGATTACAGGTGTGCACCACCACACTCAGCTACTTTTTGTGTTTTTAGTAGAGATGGGGTTTTGCCATGTTGGCCAGGCTGGTCTCGAACTCCTGACCTCAGGTGATCCACTCACCTCAGCCTCCCAAAGTGCTGGGATTACAGGCATGAGCCACCGTGCCCAGTTCATTTTAAACTCTTTATGCCTCAGTTTCCTCCTCTCTAAAATGGGGATCATAAGGGCACCTACTTGATAGAGATAATTAATACATGAGTTTAACATAATATGCTTAGTAACTGGTACAAAAAATAGAAAGAATAAATAAGACCTACTATTTGATAGCACAACAGGGTGACTATAGTCAATAATAAGTTAATTTAATAAGTTAATTGTACATTTAAAAAATAATTAAAACTATAATTGGATTGTTTGTAACACAAAAGATAAATGCTGGTGGGGACGAAGACCCCATTCTCCACGATGTGATTTTTTTTTTTTTGTGATGGAGTCTTGCTCTGTTGCCCAGGCTGGAGTGCAGTGGTGTAATATCGGCTCACTGCAACCTCCGCCTCCTGGGTTCACGCTGTTCTCCTGCCTCAGCCTCCCGAGTAGCTGGGACTACAGGCACCTGCCACCATAGCTGGCTAATTTTTTGTATTTTTAGTAGAGACGGGGTTTCACCATGTTAGCCAGGATGGTCTCGATCTCCTGACCTCGTGATCTGCCCGCCTCGACCTCCCCAAGTACTGGGATTATAGGTGTGAGCCACCGCGCCTGACCATGATGTGATTATTACACATCGCATGCCTGTATCAAAATATCTCATGTACCTCATAAATATGATATACGCCCTCCATGTACCCTCAAAAATTAAAAATGAAAAAATAACATGCTTAAAACAGCCTTTAAACTAGTAGCCATATATAAATGTTAGCTGTTACTTCTTTAGGCTTTGGACAAGGAAATATCTTTTCTGTGTACCAGTCTATTTCCAGTGCCAAACTATAGTGCCAAGTAAATAGTGAGTGCTCAATGAAGATTTGCAAGTGACTTGATAGCAATTGAAGGAACACATAGAGGCATTGACTTTGCTTTGCCTTCTTGATCTGTTTATATTTTTGTTTCCCTTAAGCTTTGTAATTTAGGGATTAGGAGCAGCTGGTTGCTTATGTTCATAACTCAAAACACAAAAAGAGCTCAGCGGGTCTAAGAGGGAGCACAGCAATGTCTTTCACAGCTTAGACGGTGAACGGTGAAAGTTTATTTCCACGTTAGCTATTTTCATCGATGAAAACTGGTTAGAACATTATTTTTGGAGCGTTAGATACTGAAAAGATTGACTGTAAATCCATAATTTTCACAGCTGTGTTCTCCAAAATTTTCTTTACTCCTACAAGTGAAGAATGAAAATAACAGAAATATATCTATGTGTGCATAGGAAGTCCTTTGCCTTTGGAATTCTCCAGTCGGCAATTCAATTACTTTGCTACAGTAACTTATGACCTCCTTCTCAGAATTAACTTCCTGATCCTCTTAAATTGCAGGTGTATTTGTCAGGTGTGGATGGGCAGGTCTGTGGTTGGGCTTGCACCTGCCTCAACAGTTCTACTTCTGCCAACTGGATTCTAGAAAGCCCTGCTGCAATCTGGTGGTTTAACTTGAGGTATAGTTTCCCAGAGAGACAACATTAGGTATTAGGTTTCATAACCAGACCAAGGAAATCAATTAATCTTACTATCCATGAAGGGTAATCAGATATAAACAGCACTAGGAAATCCGGCCACCATTTATGACAATCATTGTAGGGGCTGCTTTTAGGCTGTCAATTTAGTGAGCTAGAAGTACATCTTTCTTAAAAGTGAAATTAGGGAATACACTTCTCTCTACCGTCCAGTTGCTGTCTTTGAACACAAAGTGATAATTCTGGTCAGGCGTGGTGGCTCACACCTGCAATCCCAGTGCTTTGGGAGGATGAGGCAGGTGGATCACCTGAGGTCAGGAGTTTGAGACCAGCCTAGCCAACATGGTGAAACCCCATCTCTATGGGAAATCCAAAAATATTAGCCAGATGTAGTGGTGCATGTACCATCTGTAATCCCAACTACTCAGGAGGCTGAGGCAGGAGAATCGCTTGAACCCGGGAGGTGGAGGTTGCAGTGAGCTGAGATGGCGCCACTGCACTCTAGCCTGGGCAACAGAGCAAGACTCCATCTCAATAAATAAATAAATAGAAAGAAAGAAAGTGATGATGCTTCTAGTCTTTGCCTAAGTAGGAGATGACTCCTCTGGACAGACAGAGGATGAGAATGAAAAGTCAGAGGGAATCAGGGAGCCCTGGAAAACAAGAACCATCTGCTGGGTAACCTCTGAGCTCAGTCTGTCTTTTTTGAAGTTCCCAGGGCTTGATTTATGGCACACTATGAACTCTGCTGTTACAATTCTTTATTTCCAATTACAGCATGATCTTCTTATGGAAAGATGAGTTCCTAGAAGATTGATCCTTGATATACCCTTTATCATCACTGCTTAATCACAACGCCTGTCACATACTAGGGGCTACATAATTGTTGAAATGAAATCCCTCTAGTTTCTAACCTTTCCTAACCTGTTCAGGAGAATTGTATAACTTGATAGGTTCTTCACTACCTCTCCTGTCACTCAAGGAAGAACTCAACTTTCTCGACATATCTTGTGAATTTCATTCCAAAAAGTGAAACAAATTTCTACCCAGACCCTGTAGAGAAAGACAACAGGCCATGTATCTGATAGGCAGATGCGTTCGCCATGTGCTAGCCCCAGTCTGCGGCTAACTGTGCTCTATGCCCGCCAGTCAGGTAATTCTGAGTGGTAGAGATCAGTTGGATTTCCAATGTACCCTAACAATAGACTGTGTCCTTCCTGCCTTGGTTTACCTGAGACGCTTCTGCATCTCTTTTTTTTGGGGGGGGGGAGGGGACGGAGTCTTGCTCTGTCGCCCAGGCTGGAGTGCAGTGGCGCGATCTCGGCTCACTGCAAGCTCCGCCTCCCGGGTTCCCGCCATTCTCCTGCCTCAGCCTCCCGAGTAGCTGGGACTACAGGCGCCGCCACCACGCCCGGCTAATTTTTTGTATTTTTAGTAGAGACGGGGTTTCATCATGTTAGCCAGGATGGTCTCGATATCCTGACCTCGTGATCCACCCGCCTCGGTCTCCCAAAGTGCTGGGATTACAGGCGTGAGCCAAGGCACCCGGCCGAATCTTTTCAGTTACTGATCCAACTCTTATCTCTTTATTTGAGCTACCATGACTAGAACTCAATTTCTAGAGATCAAAAAATGTTGGCCAAGACAATAGAGGTACGTCTTTAAGTCCCCCCACCCCCCCCAAAAAAAACCCATCTTCTACATTTAAGAGGAAAACCAACCTCACAGGTCTTTACAGGGACAGAGAAGGAGAGCAGAGTTAGAGATCTATAGATACATTGATGAAGTCAGGTGTGATGTGCTGGACCTCAGTTGGAGGAGAGCAGATTATCTAGAAACTCAGTGAGGAGGAAAGAGAGCAGGGATAACTACTGATAGGAGAGCATGTATGTCCTGCTTGTTAAGGAGGTGAAGGCAGAATTCATTTATAAGTAAAGAAGATTCGTGGTATAGGGACCAGATACGTTAGGGGGTGATAGTCTCTTATTTTATTCCTGGTAGACTCACTTGAGAAATAAACACGGAGCACCAGTGGCTTGTGCTTAAATATGTCGTTTGTATATTTTGCTCAGTAGAGGTTTAATTGGGATAATTTCTACTTCTAATGTATAAATAAGCCAGCAGTTAGAACAATTTCCAGAAATATTCACAATGTGTTCTATAGGAATGATTTCCCCCCAGTCTCATTCTGTGACACTAGAACCCTCTGGAATTATACAATATGGGAACCTTGTGTGTGAAAATGTAGAAGAATTAAGCTTACTGGTAATAAACATCTTGATGCCAATTGTTTGATTCATTTTCTTACTTTAATGATATTAACCTGTAAGATGGATTTTAGATTGATGGACTAGGTAGTGGCTTTCAGAGGGAATGCCAAGATCACCAGTGTCTTGCTCTGTCTTAACTCCCAATTAAAAAAAAAAAAAAAAAACTTTTAAAATAAACTTTTGTTTAAGAATAGGTATTGATTTTCAGAATAGCTGTGAAGATAGTATGGAGTTTCCATATACTCCACACCCAGCTTCATTTGTTATTAGCATCTTATATTAATATGGTACATTTGCCACAATTAATGAACCCATGTTAATATTATTAACTAAAGTCAATACTTTCTCTTTTCTTTCTTTCTCTTTCTTTCCTTCTCTTTCTTTCCTTCTTTCTCTCTTTCTTTTTCTTTTCTTTCTTTTTTCCCTCCTTCCTTCCTTCCTTCCTTCCTTCCTCCTTTCCTCCATTCCTCCCTCCCTCCCTTCCTCTCTTCCTTCCTCTCCCTTCTTTCCTTCCTCTCCCTTCCTTCCCCTTCCTCTCCCTTCCTTCCCCTTCCTCTCCCTTCCTTCCCCTTCCTTCCTTTCTCTCCCTTCCTTCTCCTTCCTTCTCCTTCCTTCCTTCCTTCCTTCCTTCCTTCTTCTTTCTTTCTTGGACAGAGTCTCGCCTCTGTTGCCCAGGCTGGAGTGCAGTGGTGCCATCATGGTTCACTGTAGCTTTGCTCTCCCAGGCTTAAACAATTTTCCCATCTCAGCCTTCTAAGTAGCTGGGACTACAGGTGCATGCCACCACACCCTGCCATTAGAAAAAAGTTATTATTTATTTGTAGAGATGGGGTCTCCGTATCTTGTCCAGGTTGGTCTCGAACTCCTGGGCTTAAGCAATCCTTCCACTTCAGCCTCCCAAAGTGCTGGAATTATGGGTGTGAACCGCACCCAGCCAATATTTTCCTTAGATTTACTTAGTTTTTACCTTATGTCTTTTTTCTTTTCCAGGATCCCACCTAGGAAACCATACTGCATTCAGTCATCAAGCCTCCTTAGGCTCCTTTCGGCTGTGAGAGTTCTCAAACTTTCTTTATTTTTGATGACCTTGACATGTTTAAGAAGTACAGGTCAGATATTTTGTAAAATATCCCTCAATTGAAATTTGTCTACTGTTTTCCTTATGGGTAGAGTAGGATTATGGGTTTTGGAGAGAAGGCAACAGAGAGAAAATGCAACTTTCATCATCACATCATATTATGCTATAGGTATAGACTATCAACATCATTTACTACTATTAATGTTAACTGTGATCACCTGGATGAAATGTTTGGTTTTTGCCGCTCTAAAGTTACTCTTTTTTTTTTTTTTTGAGACAGAGTCTCACTCTGTCACCCCAGCTGGAGTGCAGTGGTGCCATTACAGCTCACTGCAGCCTCAACCCCCCAGGCCCAATGATCCTCCCGCCTCAACCTTCTGGGTAGCTGGGACTACAGGTATGTGCCACCATGTCCAGTTGATTTTTTTGATACTTTAATAGAGAGAGGGTCTCACTATGTTGCCCAGGCTGATCTCCAATTTCTGGGCTCGTGTGATCTTCCTGCCTTGACTTCCCAAAGTGCTGGAATTGCAGGCATGAGCCACTGTACCTGGCCTAAAGTTACTCTTTATTTTACTCCTTTTTTTTTAATTCTAGGGAGCTATGAATGCAAGGGCTACCATATGTTTATTGGAATACTCAATGGTTTCCTCTATGTATTGAAGCTACTCTATTCTGGATATGATTCTTAAGCCTTCCTAACGATAAAAATCACATTGGAGCTTTAAAATGCATGTCACTAGGTTCCCCCACTGAAGATCCTGATTTATTTGGGCAAGGGAGTCCCTGGGCAAGAACTTACCTTTTTGTTTTTTAAACAAACACAGGTGATGCTAATGTAACAGTGTGGGGGAAAAGAAAGAGAGATCAGCCTGTTACTGTGTCTGTATAGAAAGAAGCAGACATAAGAGACTCCATTTGGTTCTGTATTTGAGATGCTGTTAATCTGTGACCCTACCCCTAACCTTGTCCTTGCAAGAGACATGTGCTGTGGTGACTCAAGGTTTAATGGATTTTGGGCTGTGCAGGATGTGTCTTTGTTAAACAAGTGCCCGAAGGCAGCTTGCTGGTTAAAAATCCTGCCCATCCTGGGCAATGGAACATCTCTGTGTGAGACCCGATTGTATGCTCCGTTTACTGAGATAGGAGAAAACCACCTTACGGCATAAAGTGGGACTTGCTGGCTGGACTTGCTGGCTCAATGCTGCTAAGAGGTTTGTGGAGATGTTTGCATATGCATATCAAGGCACAGCATTTTCCTTTGAACTTACCCATGTCACAGAGATCTTTATCCATATGTCTTACTGCTAATTTTCTCCCTAAAATGATCCTATTGTCCTGCCACTCCCTTATCTTTAAGATGGTAAAGATAATTATCAATAAATACTAAGGGAACTCAGAGACCGGCGTGGATCCTCTGTAAGCTGAGCGCCGGTCCCCTGGGCCCACTTTTTCTTTCTCTATACTTTGTCTCTGTGTCTCATTTCTTTTCTCAAGTCTCTCGTTCCACCTAACGAGAAACACCCACAGGTGTGGAGGGGCAGGCCACCCCTTCAAACAGTCTCTAGACTACATATATTTTGAGAAAATCAGACCTAAACTGTAAAGGGAAATTAAGAAATCCTTAATACCACTTAGAAGTTGCCATATCCATTTCTGTGATGCTAGAGTAAAGGAAAATTTCATTGTAAGTTGTTTTTTTGGCACCATCCCAGAGCATAACATACAATTAGTATCTAACTCAATCATTTCTCTTCTTAAAAGCACTTTCCTATCCCTCTTGGATGGGCAGGGCCACTTTCCAATGTGCTGCAATAGCATTTTGTTAAAACCAACATCTCATGTTAACACAACTATTTGTGGGCTTACACAACAAGAATAGATGGAGAAATACATCCCGGGAAGGAAAATATTATTATTAAAGAAAAACCTCAACTGACTAGTCACATTTTTATCCTGTAGGGATAGCAGAATTCACATCATGGAAATTTTTATGTTTTCATTTAGAAAAACTACTTACGGAGCCTTTTGGTTATAAAACAAAAAGGCCCAGACCCATGTAGATTAGAGAAGAAGAAACAAAGGGAGCTAAACTGATCTTCATAATGAACTTAAGCGGAGTCCTCCCTGAGGATGGAGAGAATGATCTAAGCTGGAAAGGGCTATGTGGGCTTTCTTTGACCAGGCTCCAGAAGGAATAGGTTTCCAGTCCCTGGAACTTAGAGAAGCCAGCGCAGAAATGGGCTGAAGCAACGTGATGAAAGAATGAGGTGCTAGAGAAGAGACAACCAGAGAGAGGTTCCTTGGGGCAGGGAATGGTGGATGAGATTTAGGATCCGTGCTGTCAGATTCTGTCTGTTGCAAATTATTGCCTTTTATCCTAGTCCTTCATATACATTCACCTTGTTGTGGATCATGTTTTAAAGCACAAGAAAAAGGCAGATTGGACAGACCTAAAGCAGTATAAGGAGGTAGAGTCAGAAGGCCCAAAATGATGAAGGAGAGGATTAGAGTAGGAGTCGGGTCTGGGACTCTTCCGAATTATAGGTGAGTGTGCTGGATATCCACATTCATATGCATGGCACTTTGAGTTCTTTGATCTGGACTCATAATGGCAGATAGACTTAAGGACTGTGGGTTATATTAACAAGAAAGACCCTAAAGATTCTTTTGTCTTCCTGCAGATCTGAAAGATGAATATTGATAGAAACTTTCGTAACAAATGGATATCTCTCCTACCATTTTTCCCCTGATTATGTTGTTCTAGTTGTCTGTGATTCTTATTGTCAGCACCGCACTGAATTTTCAAATAAACTCTTGCTTATGAAGCTGGCAGTATTTCATTATTTATGACTCTGTTCAACTTCATCTAGTCTAAACACAAAGTAGATAGAAGTTGTGTTTTTCTATTGCTGACAGCAAAATTCTCTGGCATGAACATATTTCTTTATACAGACAAAAGATGTTGAGAAAGGCATGATAGGTTTTGCATAGTACAGCTGAGGAGGATGGATAGAATGACTGCTGCAATATAAGAAACTGAAAAAAAAAATTCAAGGCAAAAGAGCACAATCTATAAGCTAGTAAAACTGGGATATAAACATGAAAATTAAAAAGATACATTTTCCTCTAGCCTTTGTGCTATAAATTATATGAAAAGAGTGACTGATGGAAGAGGGAAATTTGTTTTTAATCCTCTGGGAAATGCTAATAGTCTCCCTTCCTTCCTTCCTTCCTTCCTTCCTTCCTTCCTTCCTTCCTTCCTTCCTTCCTTCCTTCCTTCCTTCCTTCCTTCTTTCCTCTCTCTCTCTCTCTTTCTTTCTTTCTTTTGGGAGTCTCGCTCTGTTGCCCAGACTGGAGTGCAGTGGCGCTATCTTGGCTCACTGCAAGCTCCTCCTCCCAGGTTCACACCGTTCTCCTGCCTCAGCCTCCATTGGGACTACAGGTGCCCGCCACCATGCCTGGCTAATTTTTTGTATTTTTAGTAGAGATGGGGTTTCACCATGTTAGCCAGGATAGTCTCGATCTCCTGACCTTCAGATCCTCCTGCCTTGGCCTCCCAAAGTGCTGGGATTACAGGCGTGAGCCACCGCGCCCAGCCATTAATGAGTCATTTCTGTGTGTTTGCTGGGGGCAGCGATAATGGACTAAAGAGAACATCACATTAGAATATTTCTCATAAACGGGTAGCTGTGTTCCTTCCAGTTTCTGAGAGCTGTCATGGAGCCTGGTAAGAGTTTTGTGATAGTGAAAAGTTTTGTGGATAACAATATTCTCAAAATCAATATTTTCATGGTTGTTTTAATGTTTATATTTTGGGTTGATGTATTGGTTTTCTCTTGCTGCTGGAACAAATTACCGCAAAGTCAGTGGTATAAAACAACAGAGATTTGGCGGGGCGCGGTGACTCAAACCTGTAATCCCAGCACTTTGGGAGGCTGAGGTGGGTGGATCATGAGGTCAGGAGATTGAGACCATCCTGGCTAACACGGTGAAACCCATCTCTCCTAAAAATACAAAAAATTAGCCTGGTGTGGTGGTGGTTGCCTGTAGTCCCAGCTACTCAGGAGGTTGATGCAGGAGAATTGCTTGAACCCAGGAGGCGGAAGTTGCAGTGAGCCCAGATCATGCCACTGCACTCCAGCCTGGGCGACAAGAGCAAGACTCCATCTCCAAAAAACAAACCCAAAAAATCACAGATTTATTATTTTACAATTCTAGAGGTTAGAAGTATGACATGGATCACGGGGCTAAATATCAAGGTGTCAGCAGGTCTGCATTTTTTTTGGAGACTCTAAGGGAAGGTCTGTTGGCTGGGAGGCCAGGCCTGTCTCGCATTTTCACGTTTTTCTGCCTGCTTTATATTTGCCGGCAGTTTATTAGATTGTTCCCACCAGATTAAAAGTGGATCTGCCTTCCCCAGCCCACTGACTCCAATGTTAATCTCTTTTGGCAACACTTACACAGACACACCTGGGATTAATACTTTGTATCCCTCAATCCAATCAAGTCGACCCTCAGTAGTAACCATCACACCATTCATATTCCTTGGCTCAAGGCCTGTTCCTCTATCCTCAAAACCCTTAGTGTCACATCACTTGATTTTCTACTCCAGCTAAGAACAGCTTTCTGCATTAAGGACCAAGGTGATTAGAGTGGACCTTCCTGAATAATCCAGGATAATCTCCCCATCTCAAAGCCATTAACTTAGTCATGTCCATAAAGTTCCTTAGCAATTTTAAGGTAACATATTAATAGGTTATTGGGATTAGGACATACATACCACATATTGACTATAGATTTCATGTTCCAGTTCATTCATTTTTTTCACCGGAGCCACTGAGGAAATTTTTAATATAAGTCATGAAAAAGCATGGGGCAAAATTGGAATTGCAGGATTCCTTGCTTCCAGTAAAAAAAAAAAAAAGAAAAGAAAAGTTAAGGATTAAGTAAAGGACTAATTTAAACTGGGCTCCCTACTCCAACCAATTATCTTGTCTCATTTGATAGCCTCAGGGTGCTACTGATACTGAATAATTTGATCCCTGTCTGGAATCTTTTCCTTGACTTCATTATTATACTTGTTCTTATCTACCTCAGGTTGAAATATACATGATGGTCATGGCAGGTTTCTTGGTAAAGGAGTTTGGCTTGTTTTTTCAATCCATCACTAGAAGGTACCTTTTGGAGCTATCAGGTATTGGGAAATGCTGTTCTGGTAAGACTTAGAAAACCATGACAATTAGCACCATTAGAAGAGGAAAATTTGGTTTAGAGCCAGGTAACAGAGACTCTCTTTAGAGAAAGAAAGGGTCATTAAATAATCTAGTGCAACACAATCTAATAGAAATACAAAACAAGCCACATACATCATTTAATTTATCTAAAAGTCACATTAAACAAAGTTTAGAAAGATGAAATAAATGTTTATAGTATATCCAAAGTATCATCATTTCAACATGTAATCAACATAACAAATTATTGTTAAGACACTTTAAGTTCTTTTTCTATACATTATGATTTAGGATCTGGTGCCTACTTCACATGTACAGCACACCTCAGTTCAGTCTAGCCACATTTCACTTGTGCTACAGCTACAAGTGGCTGCTAGCATCTACTTCATTGGTTAGAGTCTAGTAGAAGCCTATTGTCCTTAAGGGACATCTTTAGATAACCTTGTTTATTGAGTCCTTCACAGCATTCTCTACTCTTATCCACATCAATTCTAAAGCTCGACCCCCCTTAGATGAGATAATGGCCACTACTGTCTACCTCAACACCAATGTACTACTTCCTTTTCTCTTGCCAGTATCCACTAGAGAAGCAAGAAAAAGTAGCACTCACCTCCCCATTCTTCTTTGCAGCTAGGGGTGGCCATGTGACACGATTGTGGTCAATGAGCGGTCAGCAAAATTATGATCAAGGGTTTCTGGGAGCCCAAATAATCTCAAAGACACATGGGCGGACACCATGAAATAATTGAATCAACGCTAACAGTCACCAACCTCCACATTCCTTTCTACAAAAATCACTGGGCACAGTGGCACACACCTGTAATCCCAGCACTTAGGGAGGCAGGCCAGGAGTTCAAGATGAGCTTGGGCAACAAATTGAGACCCCGTTGCTAAAATAAATAAGTAAACAAATAAATAAAATTAGCTGGGCCTGGTAGTGTGAGCCTATAGAGTAGGCTACTTGGGAGGGTCACCTGAACCCAGGATTTCGAGCCTGCAATAGTGCCACTGTACTCCAGCCTGGGCGACAGAGCAAGACCTTATCTTTAAAATAACAATAATACACTGGGCACGGTGGCTCACACCTGTAATCCCAGCACTTTGGGAGGCCGAGGCAGGCAGATCACTTGAGGTCAGGAGTTCGAGACCAGCCTGGCCAACATGGTGAAACCCTGTCTGTTCTAAAAACACAAAAATTAGCTGGTGTGGTGGCGTGCACCTGCAGTCCCAGCTACTCAGGATGCAGAGACATGAGAATCACTTGAACTCGGGAGGCGGAGGCTGCAGTGAGCTGAGATAGTGCCACTACACTCCAGCCTCGGCAACAGAGCCAGACTCATCTCAATAATAATAATAATAATAATATTAATAATAATAATAATGAAAAGAAGAAAACACCACAAAAACCTTAATTATTTAAGCCATTGTTCATAGATTTCTCTTTGACTTGCATTTTATTTCATCTCTAAGTGATGCAAAACTTTCTGGAGCCTGCTCTGAACAGACTGCACTCCTCCTTTGCCCTCTGGCTTCCTGCTATCTCTGACAATGGGGCAACACATGGAGACAGGAAAGTAGGAGAAAGAAGAAAAGACTCCCATTTTCCTTTTTTGCTCCAATCAGGGTTGCCCTGAAATACCTAGGGTGGTTTCTAGTTCCTGACTGGACTCTGACTGATACATCCCCTGCAGCCTCTTCTCTACATGGCATTTGGAAACATAGTTTTAGGCCAGGCGCAGTGGCTCCCGCCTGTAATCCCAACACATTGGGAGGCCGAGGCAGGTGGATCACCTGAGGTCAGGTGTTCGAGACCAGCCTAGCCAACAGGGTGAAACCCCGTTCTACTAAAAATATAAAAATTAGTCTAGTATGGTGGCATGCGCCTGTAGTCCCAGCTACTTAGGAGGCTGAGGCAGAACTGCTTGAGCCTAGGAGGCAGAGGTTGCAGTGAGATAAGATCGTGTCACCGCACTCCAGCCTGGATGACAGAGTGAGACTCCATCTCAAAAAAAAAAAAAAAAAAAAGAAAAAGAAAAAAATAGTTTTAAAGCATAATTCAGTTCATATCTACAGTGGCTTCTGGTATCAATAAAAATGAAACCCAAAGTTTCTGCTACAGCCAACGAGATGTTATTTATTTGACCTTTTCTCCTACCTCTGCTCTGACACAACTGTCAGAGGCATTTGAACTAGAATGACTCCATCTGGAACAGGGGCTGGGTAATATAAGGATGAGGACTGCTGGGCTATATTTCCAGGAGTTAGGTGGTCTTAGTCACAGGATGAGATAGTAGGTCAGTACAAGATACAGGTCGCAAAAACCCCACTGATAAAGCAGGATGTGGTAAAGAAGTGGGCCAAACTCCACCAAAACCAACATGGTAATGACAGAGACCTCTGGGCCTCCTCACTGCTCATTATACACTCATTATAATACATTAGAATGCTAAAAGACATTCCCACCAGTACCAGTTTCACCAGTACAGTTTACAAATGCCATGGAAAGGTCCAGAAATTACCCTATATGGTCTAAAAAGGAAAGGAACCCTCAGTTTTGGGAACTCCTCACGCCTTTCCTGGAAACTTCATGAATAATCCACTTGCTGTTTAGCACATGATCAAAAAATAACCATAAATATAGCCAGCCAGCATTCCTTGGGGCTGCTCTGCCTATACAGTAGCCAGCCATTCTTTCATTTCTTTACTTCTCTAATAAACTCTCTTTCACTTTTCTCTGTGGACTCACCATTAATTTTCTTGCACAAGATCCAAGAACCCTCTTTTGGGGTCTGAATCGGGACCCCTTTCTGGTAACACAATCACCCAGAGTTCCTTGATCTTCCAAATCAAACCAACCCAACATGCTGTCACCCTAGGGACTCTGCCTGGAGTAGTCCTCCTGGATGGATCCTCACCTGGCTCCAACCCTCCATTGGTTCAGCCCTCTGCTCAAATATCACCTCATCAGCAGGGGCTTCCCTCACCACCCATATAAAACACAATTCTCTATCCCTGTCAATCCACTCACCTGCTCCTTGTTTTTCCCTGGTAGTTTCCCCACATGATGTTTTGAAACTGCCATTGCAAAATTATAACCAAGAAAATTATTACAATGAAAGAGAGCTGACCTAATCAACTTTGTCTTGCTTCTAAACTCCTTGCTGTCCTTGTTCACTCATGGGTGTAGGCCAAATTAACTTTGGGAGGAACTTAGTTTATAGTTTAACTTCGAAACAAAGATGATAACAGCCCTTTCCCAAAACAATCCCCTTTCCTTCCTGGGGACTAGACTGCTCTTGTAGGACTAACAAAATAAGCCAAAAGATGAGAAATTATGATTTAGGAGTAATGCAGTTGGAGGTTACAAGATTCTGACCCTCTCCAATTGCTCCTGGGGATAACATCACTATTGTAAAACCTAAGATTAGTGCTTGAGATATTTTGCAAACCCTGCACTTGATGGAGCAATAAAATGGCTCATTTGGTCTTCTGGCCCCACCTAGGAACTGACTCAGTGCAAGAGGACAGCTTCAACTCCCTATTATTTCATCTCTGACCCAAGCAATCAGCACTCTCAACTCACTGGCTCCTACCTAGCAAATTATCCTTAAAAACTCCAATCCCTGAATTCTTGGGGAGACTGATTTGAGTAATAATAAAACTCCTGCACAGCCAGCTCTGTGTGAATGATTCTTTCCCTATTGCAGTTCCCCTGCCTTGATAAATTGGCTCTGTCTAGGCAGTGGGCAAGGTGAACCCACCGGACAGTTATAGTTTTACATGCTTGTTTACCCATTTATTATTCATTTCTCCCAACTAGAATAAAACTCCAAAGGGTAGGAGCTTTACTATTTCATTCATTGCCTTATCCCCATTGCCTGGAAGTTTCTGAGACAGGACTCATGGGAAAAGGATCAGTGGGAAGTGGAAAGAGATGGTATCAGTTTCAAGTATGATGATTTTCAAGTTGCCCCTTGAATATTCCCGTGGACATACCCAGTTGACAGCCAGAGACACTTGAGTCTGGAGCTAATGGAAGACATGTAGTTAGTTGAATTAGATTTGATTAAAGCTATAGGCTTAGATGAGAACATCCAGGAATAGTTCACAGAAAGAGAGGCGAGTCATGATAAAATTGTACAAGACATAATATCAAAGAGAGATATTGATACAATGATAGAGGCAGGAGGCAGAGAAATTCCAGGCAGACAGGACAGGTCCCTGGCAAAACTCCACCTTCAAGCTGAAAAGCCTGAAACCCATGACCCACAGTGAGAACTTCTATCCGTTTTCCTGCTTAAATGTTGCCTTTTCCTAAACTACCCATGACCCCCCTCACCCCCCATTCTGTGGCTATAAAGACCCCAGACTCAGTCAGAGAGAAGGGGAGAAGTGGCTGGATGTCAGAGAGAAGTGACTTGACTTCAGAGGGATGGCTTGATGGCTTGACTTCAGAGAAGAGTCTGGCCAGAGATGGCTGGACTTAAGGGGATGATTACCTGCCCATCTCATCCCCTTTCTAGCTCCCCTTTCCCTACGAGCCACTTCCTTTGTTCAATAAAATCTTCCGCATTCACCATCCTTCAACTCATTCATGCAACCTCATTTTCCCTGGAAGCCAGACAAGAGCTTGAGAGCCATGACTGCAGACAACCAAAAAACGGCTGTCACACTGGCCTTTTGCCCTTGGTGGTTGAAGGCAACTGCCTCACGTGATGAGGCAAAGGGCCCACTGAACTGTTAACATTTAAGCCGTCCATGGACAGCAGAGCTGAAATAGCACTGTAACATGTCCTCTGGGGCTTCAGGGGTCTCAGGTAGCCCCACCTGGATGCTGTCATGGGGCCTGCACAGAGTTTGCTCCTGCTGGGACCTGAAAGCAGCTGGCCAGATCCTATATTTGCTCGCCTACTTGCTTCCTCCCACAAGGCGTTGAGTGTGGCAAGCTGAGTAAATGGAGTTTGTTTCTGCCAACCCTCAAAAGCGCTCCCTCTGGTTCCTGCACCTCTTCACTCATATTCTCCCTCCTGCGAGGGGTAGAAAGGGGTGGGCGGAGTAAACAACATGCCCCTGTCTTGAGTTCCCCAAAGGGGTCAAGAAAATATCCTCCTTTAATATCAGAGGGGCTATGCAGCAATGTTATCAGATCAGAGAGAAGTGGTGCCTCAGAAGTCCCGAGAGAAAAAATTGTCCAGGGGAAGGTGACTCAATGCCACAGAGAAGACAGGTGAGATCAGGTTTAAACCTGCCTTTTTGGTTTGGTAACTAGGGAATGTAAGCCAAGAATAAAATTCTAAGCCCTTCCAGCTGACTGATGGACCCCTTCCCCCCAGTCTCTGCCAAGGGCATTCCAAAGAATCATGAAAAACTAGTACAGGCCATGATGGGAAGGAAGTGTTGGACATACCTCATTATACCCTCCTCCCTTTGGACTTCAGACATGACTAACCAGCACTAACATTAAAACAGCAATCTTAGGACTGACAAAATAAACTCCTTGTAGCAATAAAATACCAACATGACAGATGGCAGGCCCTGAAAGAAATCAAAGTATTTTACCTGCAAACATATTTCGTTGACATATTTTGAAATGGCCCGGTAAAACTGTATCTTATGGGGAAAATCTACATTCTGTAGAGAATCACTTTCCATTTCCAGGTATTTTCCCTGATCCAGGAGGGAATTAACTAAGAGTCTGGCACCTTTTTAAGTCTGATAAGAAACATTTACAGTCTATTATCTGAAGCCTGCTACCTGGAGGCTTCACCTGCGTAATAAGAACCTTGGTCTCCACATCCCCTTGTCTTAACCTAGACAGTCCCTTCTGATTTCAGGTCTTTAGATACCACCTTTACTCTTTCAACCAATTGTCAATCAAAAATCTTTGAATTCATCTATGACCAGAAACCTCCCTCCTCACCCCCTACCCCCACAACATACACCTTACATGTATTGACTGATGTCTTGTGTCTCCCTAAAACGTATAAAGCCAAGCTGCAGACCGACTACCTTGGGTACATATTCTTAGGACCTCTGGAGTCTGTGCCCAGGGCCATGGTCACTCATATTTGGCTTGAATAAATCTCTTCAAATATTTTAACAGAGTTTGACTCTTTTCCTCAACAGGAAGCTTTGCCAATGCTGGTGAGGGCCATTGTGGAATGATGAATTGAGAGTTTTGTGGAAAGCCAGATTACCATGGATCGAAGAGTAAACAAGAGGTGGGAGACTGTGGGTTTATTTTTCATAAAGAATCTCTGAAAGGAGGAAAGACATTTCCCAACTATGAGACAGATTAGGTCAAAAGCAAATTGTCTTTTTTTGGTTTGGTTTTTTAAGAGGAGAGATAGTTGGATGTTCCACACAGCACTGGAAATGAGTGACTGTTGCGAGGACACTGGCCAAGGCCGACTTGGAAGGCCTCTGCACTCTACATGGGCACCATTTCCAGACTTGCTGCTGCGCAAATCTGGGTTCATAGAGGTGCCTTGCTGAGTCTCTGGCACTGGTATGGATCGGAAAAGTCTTTTCAGTAAGTCCTCTTTTGAGACATGAATTGAAAGCACCATAGAAACAATGGACCCTCCTCCTGTGCTCTGAAGCAGGCCTAGTCCTGGACTCCCTAAGTTACTGGGTGGAAGCCAGTCCTCTCTCCAATTTTGCAGATTTGCTATCTAAAGAATTTGCAGGCCAGGCGCAGTGGCTCACGCCTGTAATCCCAGCACTTTGGGAGGCTGAGGTGGATGGATCACGGGGTCAGGAGATCGAGACCATCCTGGCCAATATGGTGAAATCCCATCTGTACTAAAAATACAAAAACTCAGCCGGGCATCGTGGTGGGTGCCTGTAGTCCCAGCTACTCCAGAGGCTGAGGCAGGAGAATGGCGTGAACCCGGGAGGTGGAGCTTGCAGCGAGTAGAGATCGCGCCACTGCACTCCAGTCTGGGTGACAGAGCGAGACTCCGTCTCAAAAAAAAAAAAAAAAAAAAGAATTTGCAAAACCTTATACATTCCTCTTTTAATGTGTTTCTTACAAGCTGCAGGTCACATATTAAAAGAAGATCCTTGCAACAGACAGATTGGTATAGTCCAGAGTTTCCCAGGGTAAACACACAAGCCAAGCTTTAACAGCACCAGGTTAGGGTAAATAAAAATTTTGAAAGGAGCAAACTTGATTTTGTTTCAAAATGTCATAGTTTAATGAGAAATTTGAGCCTTGGTGACTGTCTTAACCCTTTTCTTGTGAATATTGACGATATGCCTTGATCCATCGTATGCCATGGGTACATGATACTTTCACGAATCTATGGTGGTGAAAATTGTCTCTTTATAATGTGTTGTGTACTGGTAATCTGAGACTGGAAGACTTGTGGATGTGGTAAAAATCAGTCTTTGTGGTTGGCCACATTTTTTTTCGTTGGCCTCTAGCAACTGCACCCTGTGTGTGTTGGCATAAGAACAGTGTGGATCCATCACCTTACTGGCTTGTCAGCAATTACATAAGAGAGCTCCACTTTCACTGAGAGTAACAATATTAATTTCTTCTGCGGACTTTTCTGGAAAAGAAACCCAACTTTAAGCAAAAAGCAGTGATCTAATTTGGAAGCAATACCTAGCAGAAAGTGTATTCATTTCCTAGGGCTGCCATAAAAAAAAAATCACCACAAACTGTGTGGCTTCACACAACAGAAATGTATTCTTTCCCAATTAGAGAGGCCAGAAGTCCAAAATCAAGGTGTTGACAAGGTTGGTTCATTCTGGAGGCTCTGAGGGAGAATCTGTTCCATGCCTCTCTCCCAGTTTCTGGTGGTTGCCAGCAATTCTTGGTGCTCCTTGGCTTGCTGACACCTGACTCCAAATCTCTATCTCCATCACGGGGCATTCTGTCTGGATGTCTCTGTGTCCCTGTCTCCACAGGGCCTTCACATGACACCAGTCATGGAACTAGGGTCCATTCTAATCCAGTACAACCTCATCTTAACTTAGTTACATCTGCAAAGACCCTATTTCCAAATAAATTCCCATCTACTTGAACTGGGGGTTAGGGCTTCAACATATCTTTTCATGGCAGACACAACTCAATCAAGAACAGGAGGCTATTGAGAAATAGGTATTTAGAAGAGCTCAGTAAGAATCCACACTTAGCATACAAGGAAGGAACATGGTATGCTGAGTAGTGAATTTTTGCTTTTATGTATTCAAGCTATGGTAAAAGCTGGGATCCCTCTGAGGAAATTAAAAAAAAAAAAAAAATCCCACAGACTTTGATAGAGCCTGAAATTTTTGGTAGTGGAAAGCAGATTAGCCCACTCTGTCTAGCACGTATAGCACTTTCCCTTTTTTTAAATTGGATAAACCTGACCTGGAAACTAGAAATCTCAGTTGAAAGCCATAAACCATTTAGAAGTAGTCAGAATTATAGTCATTTTCAATACACCATACCCTGTAAGAAGAGCATCTCCTTAAGCATAATATCCAACTCTCAGACTATCCTTTTATAGACATTGAGGCTGCAAAGGCATTTTCTTGATGGATTCCATGGTACTGGAAACTCTTCAGAATCTGCATAGCTTATTTTGGGAAATTTGCCAGACCTTAGCCTTTTAAATTTGTGTAATTTACATGATGAATAGTTTATTGAATATGAAAGTCTATCAAAATAAACCAAATATTTCTTTCCTTATGATTAGAATACCTGTAGTTTGTCTCTCCAAGTTAGGCATTACATTATGTTTCCTCTGTGTTCATTTCATTTTATAATTTAAAAAAATTATAGTGTATTACTGTCTATCTGTGCCATTATTTTCCTTGAGTTTAAAGATGTCACATCAGACAGAACTCTTTTTTGAATTGAATCTCTATCACTGGGGACCTGCACATTTTGAAGCTGGCTAGGACTAAACATTTTCTTCATACCAGCTGTCACAAATAATTCAGTCTGCTAAATTCCAATACCCTGACAGAATGGGTGAGCAGTCCCTTGAAAAAAGAATTTTAAATATCAGTCTATTCCCTTTTATATCAGTGTTCAGAAATTCCAATGAAAACATTTGGGGAAGCAGACAAAATTGGTAATAATGGAATTAGAGAGTGCTTTCCACATGCCTATTTTCTGTTGATCTGCATTTAGGTGGAGGTTAGAATTCAATCCCTAAGTCTTGAAAGCTTGGTGTTTGCAGAGCAATGTACTGAAACTATGGGTCCCTGCCCTCAGGAATCTTACTGACTCACCCCTCAAGAAGAAACCAATAGTACTAGTAACAACAAAATGCTGGAGACTGTATTAGTTTCTTTTTGCTGCTGTAACAAAGTACCACAGATTTAGTGGCTTAAAACAACACAAAATCTTTATCTTATAGTTCTGGGGATGAGAAGTCTGATGTGGTCTCACTAGGCTAAAAATTAAGGTATTGGCATAACTGGATTCATTCTGGAGTGCTCTACAGGATTCTACGTTTTCTTGACTCTTCCAGCTTCTAGATGTGTCACATTACTTGACTCATGGACCCATCTCAACTTTAAAACCAGCAATGGTTGACCAAGTCTTTCTGATGTTGCATCACTCTGACACTGATTTCTGTCTCCCTCTTCCACTTTTAAGGAACCTTGTGATTATAGGGCCACCCAGGTAATCCAGGATAATCGCTTTATCTTAAGGCCAGCCGATTGGCAATTTTAATTCTATCTGTAACCTTAATTCTCACTTACTACATAGCCTAACATAGTCGCAGGTTCTGGGGATTAGGATGTGGACATCTTGGGAGGTTGTTCTTCTATTTACCACAGAAGAGAGTATATATATCCCAGAGGTCAGTCATGTATCCTCTTCTGATCAGAAAGGTAGGAGGCTTTGTTCTGAACTGTGCTGCTCTGTAAATATATTTTACTGAGTCATTCTGGCACTGAGTGCAGTGAGAGACAATGCAAATCTCAAACCGTATCCAATTTCTGCCTCATTATTGTTACCAAAATGCCAGGATCCTGCTGCTCACCACACAGAAAGCCAATCACTGAGACAAGGAGTATTACCAGGGAAGAAGGCTTTAATTGGGTTCTGCTGCCAAGAAGATGGGATCTAAGTCTCAAACTGGGGGTTTATATAGCAGGGAAGGTATGTAGCTACATCTGTGGTGTTAGTTTATTCTCACATTGCTACAAAGAACTACCCAGCCAGGCACGGTGGCTCACACCTGTAATCCTAGCAGTTTGGGAGGCCAAGGCAGGTGGATCATTTGAGGTCAGGAGTTTGAGACCAGCTTGGCCAACATGGTGAAACTCCATCTCTATTAAAAATACAAAAATAAACCAGGGGTGGTGGTGGGCACCTGTAGTCAGTCCCAGCTACTTAGGAGACTGAAGCAGAAGAATTGCTTGAATCCAGGTGATGCAGGTTGCAGTCAGCTGAGATCATGCCACCGCACTCCAGTCTGGGCAACAGAGTGAGACTCTGTCTTAAAAAATAAATAAATAAACAAATAAATAACTACCTGAGACTGGGTAATTTATAAAGAAAAGAGACTTAATTGGCTCATAGTTCCACAGGTTGTACAGGAAGCATTGCTGGGGAAGCCCCAGGAAATTTACAGTCATGGCAGAAGGGTCAAGGGGAAGCAAGCACGTCTTCACATGGCAGCAGGAGAGACAGGGCAAAGGGGGAGCTCCTACACACTTTCAAGTAATCAGATCTCATGAGAACTCTCACTATCATGAAAAGAGCAAGGGGGAAGTCCACCCCTATGATGCAATCACCTCCCACCAGCTCCCTCCTCCAACATTGGGAATTACCATTCAACATGAGATTTGGGTGGGAACACAGAGCCAAACCATAACATACAGGAAATCAGGAATTAGTGGGATGTAAGGAAGAGGAGTTGTCCGAATGCAGTGATCTGGTGAGTTTCAATTTCTTGATACTATCTGGGATGTCTGGTGGTCAGTTTCCTGGGAAAGATACTCAAATTAGACAAATGTAAGTTTCAAGTTTTAAGATCAGGAGGGTCAATTTCTATGTTTATTCAAAAAGATCACAAACATCAGTTCTACAAGGAAATTAGGCCAGTTTCATTATCTCCTCCATTACCCTCTAAACCTGAGCACGAAATTGTCATCATCTTTTCCAGTGGCTGGGAAAAGCTAAAGATCTTGATTTTAAATGGCAAATCTAAAGATCTTAAGAAGGGCATCAAGCAGATGCCCTTCCACTCTTCCATCAAGGAAGAGTGTCTGCTTCCTTGTTCATAGATGATGCCTTCTTGTTGTGTGCTCCCATGGTAGAAGAGCAAGGGTCTCTCTCAGGCCCCTTTTATAAGGGCACTAATCCCACTCCTGAGGGCTCCACCCCTCTGACCTAATCACCTCCCAAATCACTTCCCACCTTGCAATGCTATCACCTTAGTGGTTAGAATTTCAACATACAAATATGTAGGAGACACAAACATTCACAGCATAGTAGATATGCGCCACATCAACGCAAGATGTTAACAGCAGGGGAAATGCATGCAGAAGGACGGGGGATATAGGAACTTGTTGTATTTTCAGTTCAATATCTCTATAAACCTAAAACAGCTTGAAAATATAAATTCTGTTTATTTAAAAAACAAACATGCTGTCTAGCCAGTTTCTTTTAGGGTCCAGGTATGGGGGCCATTTACATTTGGGACTGTGTTGCATAAAGGAAAATTATGTAAAACATGAACTGTGTAAGCTCTGACAACATGTCCTTGAGGGCAGGAGCAGACTGCAATTTCTGAGGCATATAAAACACAGGGTCCTCTGCAGGAAAAGAATAAATACAAAATGAAGTAGTAAATAAAATACTTATTTGGAAGAGGCTTTGCAAATGAGGGATCCTGACACTTAAGCTTCATTAACTTTATGACAAATCTACCTTGGTTTGTGTGTGCTAGAGCACAGAGAACACAAAGAGAGAGGCAAAGCTGAGAGACCCAGAGAAAGGAAATAAATTATTTGAAGGCCTCCCTTTCTACTTTTTTGTTACAGATTTTATTTTCTTGTGAAGCTGAAATTTGCTACCCATGAGTATTACCAACAATGTGCCCCTGCTAGCTTAAACTAGTGTGTTGGAACCAAACACCCAGCAGACATAATATCTCCTATGAGGAGGGGAGGGGCAGTTGGAACTGGTTCCATTTTGTAAGTGGCACCACCGAGGCAGAAAGCCAAGCAGTAACCTGCACAAGAAGGGCAGTATAGTGTAGACGCCTCAAACAGAGCCTGGTTCTTTGACTATCAGTCCAATGGTCTCTTCATTGTCTTTGGAGGGGAGTTAACAACTTCTGCGAAGGCCAGTGCCTTACAATCTCATTACTTATTCCCTGCTCACATGACTGGTTCTGAGGTTCCTTGAAATTCAATTCTGTCTCCATTGGAGACTGAAGAATAATGAACTGAGAAGAAACCAGGGTAAGTGTCATCAGAAGATGACATTTTTGACAGTATGTCCAGAGGCCGCTGTTCATTACAGTTGCTTATTGAGACCCTCTCCTGCCTTCCACTGGAGTGATTTGCAGTGAGGGTATTTTTGTAACGTTTCCTCCAGGAAGTTTCCTTTCCACTTTGATGTAACAAAGGAAACAGACAACCTTCATTTAAGCTGAATTCAATTGTAGGCTCCTTAAGCCCTAGAGTTAGGATACAATTGGACAATGTGGCAAAAGACATAACACATATCGGAGACTTGTTAGAAAGAATGCATGCGGCAAACGCTGGCCAATTATTCTGGTGTTACCTGAGGTGGCATGTTATTTTATGCTGTGGCGCTATTGCTAGTGATGGCTGCTGTGTATTTGCTGTCCAAATCCATGGAGATAGTTCAATGCCTTTTTACTATGTACACTTGGCAGCTGCTATCTACAGACATAAGAACAGAATCTCTGAGGGGAGACAGAGAAGTAAGTTATGTGACCATTTTTCTGTGTTCTCAATGCACTCACTGTAGGTAAAAGTAAAGAATACAGTTTCACACTATCTCTCTTTTTAAGCAATTACAAGACGTCCAGGTCAATGCTGAGAGATTTCCAAATATTAGCACAAAAGTCCTGAAAATGGTCTTGGAAAGGAGGAATGATTACCGTCTCCACTGAGGCAGGAGGAGAAGTGGCAGACACAGAATTCAAACCTAGGTCTTCCCGACTGCAGTGATCTGGTGTCCACCCACTGTTTAACCTTCCATCATAGAACTCACCAAATGCCTTCCCAGGTGGGGTCTTCAAGTGCCTGTACCATGTGTCACCTTTGTATCTATAATATCTAGCTCAATGCTTCCTATTTTCTGACACTAGGCCTCACTCTGTGGCTCAGGCTGGAGTGCAGTGGCACCACATAGCTCATTGCAGTCTTGATTTCTCCGGTTCAAGCGATCCTCCCCCGTCAGCCTCCCGAGTAGCTGGAATGACAGGTGTGAGCCACCATGTCTAGCCTCAGTGCTTCTTAAAGGAATTGAATGAATCAATGAGATGTAACCCCGGCTTTGACTGAGTTGCTCAGAATGTGGTAAAAGAAAAGTGGCCATGTGCATGTTTTGGTGTTCTCTCTCCAGGGGGATTTCCTCCTGTGCTGGAAGTTCTCTCTTGAAAGTTAATGGGTCTCAGCACAGTGCCTGAAGTGAGTTGTGGGTTGGATCCTCTTAGGCAAGAGCCCGTCTGTACGAATCAACGTTTGGCTTATCCAGTAGACAAATGAGTCTGACATCACTATCCCTTTTGAAGGACAGGCTGTTGTCTCCTTGTCGACAGTGGATCATTTGCTGTTTAGCTTTCCTTCTTTGGTATAGAAGGGCTTGGGTTTGGGGGTGAGGGATTCTGCACTCGGTTAATCAGCTATTCTGCATGGCATCAATGTTTTTGAATTTTTGAAATAAGTCTTGTGGATTCCTCTCCACTCCTCTCCTGTTTAGCACCACCTACACCTTGGTAACTCTGTCTCCTGGCATTCGTTCTCCTTCAGTTTCTCCCCCACATTCCCTTTCTGCTGCCTGATGAATCTCTGGGGGGAAAACTACCTCTCAAGGTTTTCCTGTCAAATGTTCCCTGGTAATGAGAACAGAGCTGAGTTTTTGGGTCGTTGCTATGGAGAAAGTGTGTTTTCTCATTGCCCTATTATATTTGAGCATGTTCCCAGTCTGAAATCTGCGGGTGACACTGCATTTGCACCCCCTTTTTAGGTCTATTGTGTCTCAATTATATAAGCCTCAGTGTGCTTTTTTTTGGTTTTATTTTTAACAGTTTTTATGCTCCCCTTTTACCACCCAGTATAACGGATGGCCTCACGTCAGTGGTTGAGGTTGAAGACATGAACCTAACATCTCTCCTGCATTATATTGCATGCATCCTGCTGCCCTTCATGTGGAAAGAAAACATTCGATTTTTAGATTCATGTGAACAATACAGAAATAACCAATACATGATGAACACTGGCTCCTTCCATACTTCTCACATCTATCTGCTATTCCTGTGCTTCTAACTAGTTTCTATTTAACAGTATTGAATGCTCAGGCATTGATAGATTCTAGAGCTTCACCTTTTTCTTTCTTTCTTTCTTTTCTTTTCTTTTTCAGCTGAATCCTTTCTTCTATGGAAATGATATGAAAACCCGACAGGGAAAATAAATAACTGAGGTGAGAGAAAGGGGCTCAGAGCTCACCAGTGCTCTCCTTCCTTGTGGGGGTCCCTCAGGTTCATCCACAGAACCTCTTGGGCTGGCAGAGTTCAGATGGAAACTCACTCTACAAGTTGCCACAAAAATGAACAGACTACATGGCTTTTGGGAGCTTACAGCTGAACAGGCAAAATGTTATGTGATCAACACGCAACTCAAAGTCAAACAATGTGCTAGTTGCTTTAAGAGCAGCAAGGTAGTCCCTGAGTGTCAGACAGTATGGTAGATAGGACAGTGGGCATTGAAGATCCGGTCAGAATCTTGATTCTTCAACTCTCTCTTTGAGGAAATCAACTTGAACAAATCAAACTTCTTTGAATCTGTTTCTGACTTGTAAAATGAAAATAATGTGGCCTACTTACTTTTTCCAGATTTGTTGATAGGATAGGCATACGATCGAGTGCAAAGTACTTCATCCAGTGCCTGGTTTATTGTCAAAGAGAGTATTGATGAAGACATTCCTCACAAGAATAATAGCTACCATCATTGAGTGATTTCTACATAGTAGTCACAGCACTAGACAGAACTAGGAGTCTTGCACCAGTCATCTCAGTGTCGTCTGTAAGCCTCTTCATGAGAAATCTTACAGATCAGGTCATTAAAATACAGGTTTAATATCTTATTTGTGTATTTACTCATTCATACAACAAATATCTACTGAGCAGCTCTTAAATGCCAGGCACTGGTCTAGTCTTGGGGGACACTACAGAGATCTCTGCCCTCATAGATTAGATGTTGCTTTTTTTTTTTTTTTTTTTTTTTTGAGATGGTGTCAGCCAGGCTGTAATGGAGTGGCATGATCTCAGCTCACTGCAACCTCCACCTCCTGGGTTTAAGCAATTCTCCTGCCTCAGCCTCCCGAGTAGCAGGGACTACAGATCCCCACCACCACACCTAGCTAATATTTGTATTTTAGTAGAGAAGGGGTTTCACCATATTGGCCAGGCTGGTCTCGAACTCCTGACCTCAGGTGATCCGCCTGCATCAGCCTCCCAACGTGCTGGGATTGCAGGCATGAGTCACCGTGCCTGGCCAGATATTACATTTTAATGGAGTAAACAGACTATAAAACAGGTATATTACTTGGATGGTGGTTCAAACAGAAGGAAATCTCTGAGACAAGGTTTTAATCTTGATGTTTTTACCTGATGATAGTCAAGATCTGGCTTTGCTCAAGGAATCACTGCATATTTACCCCCTGAGTTCTGAGATGGTTCTTTTCTCCTGGAGTTCATAATCATGTCACAAATGCCATGTTTATCCATACTTGTGACTTAAGGTCCCATATCATCTCTTTGAAAAAAAACTTGCATGGAGATTCTGTGCTTGTTCATGCTTCCCAATTTAGTCCATGCATCCAATCCAATTTTAAATGTCTTCTCTTCTGGGAAACTGTCCTAAGTCCTTCCGGTCTCCCCTGCTCCTAGTATAGACTTACGTCTATCATAGCAGTAAGACTTCAATACCCCAATTAGTTGTTTATGTATCTCCCTCCTCACTATTCTCTGTGTTCTCTGAAGGCAAGGACTGTCTTTTATTTATTCCCTTTATATCTCCAGAATCTAGCTCATATAGCACTCCATTTTTTAAGCGAATGATAAAGAAAAAGACCAATAAAAGATCTGTAGACATAATATATGCATATTTACACAAATGTCTATACTAGGGGGAAAAGTACAGCTGAATCTTTCAATATGTTTTACCACCTGCTCTGTAGATGCTGTAGATTGGCAGCTATAACTCATTGGTCTCTGTGGTTGGTGAAGGTGGTGGTAAACCTGGTATTTCTAAACAGGTCTTTGTTTGCATTTATCTATCTGCATTTGCCTACCATGAGCTATAGTATTGAGAAATATGCTTCTAATAGTATTATCCCAAAGTTCTTGCTCTGGAATGTAAGCATCTCGATTTAGATACAGAGAATGACAGGCAATGAAATCTGGCTGAAACGAATTGGCTAATTGGTTTCAGTTCTCCTAGAGAGTGAATTTTCATCTCTGTCCTTCTGTCTTCTTTCTTCAGATCAGTCCAGGACCCTTCTGATGTGATTTGTCATAACAGAACTGTAATTTAGATCAACCAGCTGAATGTCCCTATGTTAAGTGGATCAGGGATTACTTTTACTTGCTCCTTGTGTGACTCAGTTTTGGAGAACACTCAACTGTTTACTGTCAGAATCTGTTCTTGAACGAGACAGATTTAATGTGAAAAGTTAACAGTGGTCTGTGTCTCTATGATGTTTGCTCCCCCAATCTGTTATGCATTGTTTTCTCAAGAGTCATTTTCTAACTCCCGTGAATGTGATGCATTGATGATCTCTGCTTCAGACTATAAAGAGGGCTTAGAAAGAAGTAAATGCTCGAGTGTAACTGACTTAGTGTTTGGAGTTGCCCTTAATGGGCTCAAGGGATGCCATTTGCCTGTAAAAACCAGCCACCCCAAGTCAGAACAAGATGGAGGTAAGAATCTTGATTTAGATACAGTGAATGACAGGCAATCAAACCTGCCTGAAACGAATTGACTAACTGGTTTCAGTTCTCCTAGAGAGTGAATTTTCATCTCTGTCCTTCTGTCTTCTTTCTTCAGATCAGTCCAGGACCCTTACAGGCAGCTTACAGGCAGAATATTAAGGTTGGCACCTTTCCAAACAAAAGTTCTTTAAATATTTTCCAGCATAGGTAAAGAGGAGAGGCCAAGAGCTGTGTTGGAGAAGGAAAAGGAAGGAGAACATGGGAGTTGTGATCAGTTTCTTTGCTATTGTTCCAAGAAACTGATCTTTGGCCCCAACTTATGTAACCCACATAGCTAAACAAACCACATCTTCTTCTTGGGCCTTGTCTCATCTCTCACCCCAGCAGCAGCTTCTCAAAGTATTCTTCCCCATCACATGGAGTATCTTCTGAGATGTGCACAAGGTACCCCTTTCTCCATCTAGTTCATGTCTAGTGAATATTTTTTTTCTAATCATGTATTAGTGTCCCTTATAGACTGAAACCCGGGGCAGAGGCCTCATGCCCCCCGCTTGTCAATCTTCCTCCAGATAAAAATCTCAATTATGTGACACACTGTATCCTTTAATTCTTCAAGCCTGTATTTTGCACATCAAGCTTCCACAAGAGTAGTTGGTGCTTTTGTCCTGAAGTCAAATTCTATACTCTGTTCTCAGTTGGGTCATGGACCCCATCACTAAAGCACAGAAGAGAAACCTCTTCCTCCTTTGGGCCTATCTATATTCCACTGGGCTATAGGCCTCCCATCTTTACCATGCAGTATAGTCCTCATGACCTTACAGCCACAGACCCTAGCCTCACTGCTCTGAAATCCTTGGACCAGCCATATGTGCCATGCAACATTACCTTGCCTGGACTCTGGCTTGTCACCTTTTCAAACAGTAGAGGAGCCTTTGCTTACCCCACCTGTGGGGCTAGTTTTCCCTGTAGCTGAGCAGGACCTTTACAGCCAGTTAGTATCTGCTTCTCAGACCAGGAAGGTTTACTAAAAGCACTCTACAGAGGCCACTTTCCTGGCAGCTGACTGCATCCCCCATGGGCTAAGACATCTACATCTCCTTCAGCACCAACCCATTTGCTTTACACCTTTAAGATCTCATACTGTGCTCAAGTTCTCATCATTGTGCCTGAGACTCTGAGGATTAATTCCACCAAGTCTATGTTAACTGTCCTCTAGTCTTTCTGATGCTCTGTTTGTTTCCTTCACAGAACTTCCCTGTTGTAATTACTTTCCTGTTCCTTTGCCTATTAATTTTTTTGCCCCTTGATACAGTTTGGCTCTGTGTCCCCACCCAAATCTCATCTCAAATTGTAATCGCCACATGTGCAGGGAGGGACTTGATAAGAGGTGATTGGATCATAGGAGTGGTTTCCCCCATGCTGTTCTCCTGATAGTGAGTGAGTTCTCATGAGATCTGATGGCTTAAAAGTGGCACTTCCCCTTTCCCTCTCTCTCTCTCTCTCTCTCCTGCTGCCATGTAAGATGTGCCTTGCTTCCCTCTCGTCTTCCACCATGATTGTAAGTTTCCTGAGGCTTCTCCAGCCATGTGGAACTATGAGTCAATTAAACCTCTTTTTTTTTATAAATTACCCAGTCTTGGGTAGTTTATTATAGCAGTCTGAAAATTGACTAATACAGAAAATTGATACTGGGATAGTGGAGTACTGCTATAAAGATAACCTGGAAGTGTGAAAGTGACTTTGCAACTGGGTAACAGGCAGAAGTTGAAATAGTTTGGTGGGCTTGGAAGAAGACAGGAAAATGTGGGAAAGTTTTGAATTTCCTAGAGACTTGTTAAATTGCTTTGACCACAATGCAGATAGTGATATGTAGACAATGAGGTCCAGGCTGAAGTGGTCCTAGATGGAGACGAGGAACTTGTTGGTAACTGGAGTAAAGGTGACTCTTGCTATGCTTTAGCAAAGAGACTGGTGGCGTTTTGCCCCTGCCCTGGAGATCTGTGGAACTGTGAACTTGAGAGAGATTATTTAGGGTACCTGGTGGAAGAAATTTCTAAGCAGCAAAGCATTCAAGAGATGATCTGGCTTTTTCTAAAAGCATATAGTCAGTCATACGCATTCACAAAGAGATGTTTGAAATTGGAAATTAGGTTTAAAAGGGAAGCAGAGCATAAAGGTCTGGAAAATTTGCAGCCTGACCATGTGGTAGAAAAGAAAAACCCATTTTCTGGGGAAGGATTCAAGTCCAAGCCAGCTGCAGAAATTTGCCAATCACCAAGACAACAGGGAAAATATCTCTGAGGAATTTCAGAGATCTTCAGAGCAGCCCCTCTTATTATAGGCCCAGAGGCCTAGAGGGAAAAATGGTTTCATGGGCCAGGAGCAGGGTCCCGCTGCCCTGTGCAGCCTTGGGAGTAGGTGCCCCACCTACCAGCTGCTCCAGCTCCAGCTATAGCTAAAAGGGGCCAAGGTACAGCTCAGGCAGTGGATTAAGAGGATGCAAGCTCCAAGCCTTGGCAACTTCCATGTGGTATTGGACCTGCAGGTGCACAGAAGACAAGAGTTGAGCTTTGGAAACCTCCACATAGATTTCAGAGGATATATGGAAATGCCTGGATATTTAGCAGAAGTCTGTTGCAGCGGAAGAGCCTTCATGGAGAACTACTAGGGCAATGCAGAGGGGAAATGTGGGGTTGGAGCCCCCACACAGAGTCCCCACTGGGGCACTGCCTAGTGGAACTGTGAGAAGAGGACCACCATCCTCCAGACCCCAGAATGGTAAATCCACTGACAGCTTGCACTGTGCACCTGGGAAAGACAGAGGCACTCAATGCCAGCCTGTGAAAGCAGCTGTAGAGGCGGAACCCTGCAAAGCCACGGGGGTGGAGCTGCCCAAAGCCATGTGAGCCCATCTCTTGCATCAGCATGCCCTGAATGTGTGACATGGGGTCAAAGAAGATTACTTTGGAACTTAAAGATTTAATGAGTGTCCTGCCAGGTTTTGGACTTGCATGGGGCCTGTGGCCCCTTTGTTTTGGGCAATTTCTCTCATTTGGAATGGGAACATCTGCACAATGCCTGTACCCCGATTGTATCTTGGAAGTAACTAACTTGTTTTTTATTTTATAGGATTGTAGGTAGAAAGGACTTGCCTTATCTCAGATGAGAGTTTGGACTTGGACAATTGAGTGAATACTGGAATGAGTTAAGACTTTGGAGGACTGTTGGAAAGTCATGATTCATTTTGAAATGTGAAAAGAACATGAGATTTGGGAAGGGCCAGAGGCAGAATGATATGGTTTGGCTCTGTATCCCCACCCAAATCTGATCTCTAATTGTAATCCCCAAGTGTCAAGGGAAGGACCTGGTGGGAGGTGATTGGATCATGGAGGTGGTTTCCCCCATGCTGTTCTCATCATAGTGAGTGAGTTCTCATGAGATCTGATGGTTTTAAAAGTGGCAGTTTCCCCTTCACCATCTCTCTCTCCTGCCACCATGTAAGATGTGCCTTGCTTCCTCTTCACCTTCTGCCATGACTGTAAGTTTCCTGAGGCCTTCCCAGCCATGCAGCACTGTGAGTCAATTAAGTCTTTTCCCTGTATAAATTACCCAGTCTCGGGTAGTTCATTACAGCAGGGTGAAAATGAACTAATAAACTTCTGCTAAACTCTAAGCTTATCAAAAGCTGACAATGTCTAATGGTTCACTACAATACCCTTGAGCAACTAGCATAGTGCCTGTACTCATTGAGCTTCAACTGTTGCTGAATTAACGAATGAATTTTGCACCCTCATTTTAGATGGAATGGGATGCTCTAGGAGAATTTGCTGTTGAATGATTTCATGACCATACGTAGAAAGGCTTGTTCTAGAGGCAGATGGACATGCATAATAATTAAACAAGCCAAAGTTTACATTTGTGTAAAATGCCTATTATCTTGTAGTTGAATCATTTCCAATTTTTCACAGTGTAATTTTCTAATGTGCTAAATTTAATATTTGTAAATGAAGTTTTTATTTGCCTTAATATTCTCTCTTCTTTTCTTAAATAATTCATGACCTGGAGTACCTTAACCTTTTGTTTTGTCTCTCTCCCTGTTCTTTCCTACTGTAATTTTAAAAAATCTCAGGCAACCTGAGAGGCGGCTGAATTCTTTTGTCATGTTGTATCATGTCAACATTACCACACAAGTTTCTCCAGAGGCTGTCCTGTAATTACACTTGATTGGCTGATTATTCCTGAAAGGCAAAATAAATTTTACAGCTGTCTAGGCAAACTTGAAAAAAGTCCTCCAAAATGTGATATATGTGAGGTCTGCCTTGGGATCATGACTTTCCTTGGAACTAAACCAATGGTCAAACCATCATGGAACTAAACCATCATGGTATAGGCAAGTTCACCATCATCAATAAGAAATCAGTCTTTTTTTGTCTTGTGCCTTCAATCTGATATTTCTCTCTACTAGAGAGCAAGAACATGTAGTCCCAAAGCCTATAGAATATTAGTGGTTGCCTAGCAACATCATTTCCAGCACAAGTTTGTGGCTTTCTAAGCAAAGGAAAAGGGGAACCTTCCTTTCTTTCTCAGCTCCCTGTGAGTCTCTTGTATTTTTTTCCACTATCTTGACCTCTGGCTGATTGAAAGCATAGAAGATGATGTGTGGAAAAACTCTTTCAGATAGTTAAGTGTGAATACAAGATGGGATTATCACCTCTCATTAAAGCCCATTCTAGTCCCCGATTCTTTAGCGCAGTATCTTTGCAGTCAGAATATGAATCACTGGTCACCAATTTTTGGTATATTCTGTGCGAGCAGAACTGCAAATGTTGGCCCCGACAAGCAAATTAACCAGGTCCTAAATTATTTTGTTTTTTCTTCTGGAGATAAGTGGCCTGTTTTGTGGTCTGTCCTTTTGCTCCTCTGTCTCTCACTCCCCAAGCACTGCAAGGTTGATTTTTAAGAATATGAATTGGTGATTGCTGCTATTTCCAAATGAGTTTGATTTACCTAGTTTGTTTATTTTAGGTATTACTGCACTTTCTATTTGTTGAGTCTCCTTAATTATTTCTCCTTATGTTTTATGTCTTCAAAACTTTTGTGTCATGCATCTGCCAAGCCAAAATCAGGAGTTCAATGAAGTCACTTGAAAATTATAAAAACATTTAGTTGTTGGGAGATAAATCTCTATACGTCTCAAACATTTCTGCATGTCTTGTGAACAGAGCTGCCTTTGTTCTGGGATATCATTTCAAGGATGCTTGCATAGCCAACAGTCTTGGAAGATAGAGATACTGTCTTCCTCCAGAGCAAAGGGAAGATTTGCTTAGCCTGGAAAGATAAAGATAGTATCTCCCTCTGGAGCAAAGAAGGAAGTTTGCTCACAGCTCATTATAAAATATATAGGTTCCCTGCACTTGAGTCCCTCTCTTTTAGCACACTCCATTTCTTAGGTGTCTCTTTATATTTCACCATGAGAATTGGGGCTTGGAGAACTGGTGCAAATGCTAATACTCTGACTATTGCTAATGCTGTGAGTAATAAAGACTTTGCCTCAGACTCAGGAGTCTTGTGTCTTCTGCCTGTATCTGTGAAATTGTGGCCAGACAACTTATTGTTTTGAAAGTATGGTAAAATATCAGACCCTTCATAGTTCTAGTCAGGTTCTTAGTAGCTTAATGCTCACTAGTTCAATAAATATATGTGTTGGAACATATTTAAAATTGGTCTTAAGATACATTTCTTTTAAGGAACACTTCAGAAATTTTAGAGATCTGAAATTCTATCTGAGTTTCTACCAAGAGAAGATCAACTTTCGGGTTGAAAGAACTGAAAATGCAATAATGATCATTGCATTTTATTAATTAAAACTTATTTTCAATAAAATTAAGTTAAAATTTATTAGCTGGCATAACAAAGATAGTATGGATTTGATTTACCTTACCTTTCTACTTATGCCCAAAGCTCCAGAAAACTCAAATGTTGGAAGTAACTGATCTATTTCACTAGACTGTTTCTTTTCTGGTATTTCTCTCAGTGGATGGTACTGTAATCTAGTAGCCATCCAAAATAAAACCTGAAAGCCCATTATTCTTCCCTGTTCTTCATTATCCACATCCAATCGTTAGTGTCTTAAAGATCTCTATTTTCAAATATCGCATGTGCAGAGACTAAAAAGTGCCTTGTCTAAAATAGAGAGTAGATTGGTAGTTACCAGAAGCCAGGAAGGGTAGGGGGAAGGGGGAGATGAAGAGAGATTGATTCTTGGATACAAATATACAATTAGATAGAAGAAATAACACCTGGTATTTGATAGATCAGTAGGGTGACTACAGTTAACATTAATCAATTGTACCATTCAAATTAGCAAGAAGAGAATAATTCAAATGTTCCTAGCATTCAAAAAAGATAAATATTTAAAGTGATGGATATCTCAATTACCTTGATTTGATTATATGAATGTATCAAATTATCACATGTACCCTGAAAATATTTACATTTATTATGTGTTAATAAAAAAACTCTAGTCTTTTAAATATGTCCCCTATTTTCCATGCTTAGTATCAGAACTCTCTAATTTTTGCTCATTTGAATCATTGCATTAGCTTTCTAACTGCCTTCTTTAATTCCTATTTGTATATTTAAAATCTATCCTCCAAACTGGGCTCGGATCAGTGTGATACATGCAAAACACAAAACCAATGCTGTTTAAAGTGTGCTAGCAGCCCCCCTTTCTACAGAGAATAAAGTCCATGCATTTCAGGACGGCCTCCATGAACTGGCCCATCTATATCTCTTTGGCCTCATGTTTATTTTATGATCTGTGGGAGACATATGGCTAGTGACCAAGAGCAAGGGCTCTGGAGTCAAAGCAACTGTTTATATTCTGGTTTTTTCATCTATGAGCTGAGTGACCCCAGGAAGATTTAAATAGTATTCCATGGCTTAGTCTCCTCATCTGTCACATGGGAATACAAAGGGCAGCTACTCATAGAGTTGTTGGAAGAATTTTAAAAATAATTTGTATAAAAACCTGCATTGGTCCATTTTGTGCTGCTATCATAGAATACTACAGACTGAATAATTTATAAACAATTGAAGTTTATTTGGCTCATGGTTCTGGAGGCTGGGAAGGCCAAGACTGAGGGTCTGCATCTTGTGAGAACCTTCTTGCTGCATCATAACATGGTAGGAGGCATCATATGGTGAGAGAATGCAAGAATAAGAAAAAGTGAAGGGTGCTGAACTCATCCTTTATAAAAACGCCACTCCCTTGATAATGAACCCACTCCTGCAAAGACAACATTAATCCATTCATGAGGGTGGAACCCTCATGACCTTAACACCTCTCATTAGGTTCTGCCTCCCAACACTGCTGCATTGGAGATTACGTTTTCAACATATGAATTTTGGGGAACACATTCAGACCATAGAATAACATTTAGTGAAGTGTCAGGCACACCACAGATACTCTACAATGTCAGTTATATTAACATTAGGCTGCTTGTTTTCATCATGTGCCACGTTGTTTTTCTATTCCTTGTCTTGCTCTCTTTTATTTTCCTTTGTGTAAAATGTTCTTGCCCTGCTTCACTATGGAACAGTGGTTGACAGCATGGGCTTTGGGTGAGATTAAAACAGGGTTGGATTCAGACACTTTCATGGATTAACTGTGCAACATTGCAAAGAGTGCTCAAGAAGTGATTATTATTATCCTATGTACCCTTCAGGATTCAGCGCAGGGGAAATCATCTCTGTGCCAGTTATTAGGCTATTACCTTTTGTCACCAAATCTATCCTTCTATAGTCAGCTTTTTGATGCTGGGGCCAGGATTCTGCAACCTGAATTTCTACTTTGCCTGCGGGCTCCCTGTTAGGCTCCCTCTACTTGGGGAGGAAGACGGAGACAGCAGGGCTGAGGGAGGAAGAAGGGACTTGCACTTCCTGTTTGTGTCCTGTGTGCTTCCTGCCTGCTGCCTGTTCTTACTGTGCTGTTAGTTCTTGTTTTATCTTTTCAAAAGACAGAGATTAGGGTGAGGTCAATGAAGCATCTGCCTCAGGCACAAAATTTAAGGTAACACTAATACTAAGGAATCAGGATAAATTACTGTATATTCGAATATAATATCTTAAAATGGACCAATCAGCAGGACATGGGCAGGGCCAAATAAGGGAATAAAAGCTGGCCACCCGCGCCAGCAGCTGCAACCTGCTCCAGTCCCCTTCCACACTGTGGAAGCTTTGTTCTTTTGCTTTTCACAGTAAATCTTGCTGGTGCTCACTCTTTGGGACTGCACTACCTTTATGAGCTGTAACACTCACTGAGAAGGTCACTCCTGAGGTCAGTGAGACCGTGAACTCAGCAGAAGGAAGAAACTCCGGACACATGTGAACATCTGAAGGAACAAACTCCGGACACACCATCTTTAAGAACTGTAACATTCACCACGAGGGTCGGCAGCTTCATTCTTGAAGTCAGCCAGACCAGGAACCCACTGGAAGGAACCAATTCCGGACACACTAGCATTACAGATATATCACAAACTTTATCTGTCCTCCAAGCCCAGATTGACTCTTTAGCTGCAGTTGTCCTCCTAGGTAAATCAAGGCCTACTGCCTAGGTCTTGATTTACTCACTGCTGAAAAAGGAGGGCTCTGTATATTTCTTAATGAAGAGTGTTATTTTTACTGAAATCAATCTGGCCTCATATGTGATAACATCAAAAAACTCAAAGACAGAGCTCAAAAACTCGCTAATTATGCTAGACCTACCTGGCCACTCTCTAACTGGGTATCCTGGCTTCTTCCAATTATTAGTCCTCTAATACCTATCTTCCCCCTTCTCTTATTTGGGCCTTGTGTCTTCCGATTAATCTCTCAATTCCTATGGAACTACATCCAGGCTGTCATTAATCACTCTATACGACAAATGCTGCTTTTAACAACCCCACAATATCACCCCTTACCCCAAAATCAGTCTAATCTCTTCCCACTTTAGGTTCCCGTGCCACCCCAATCCTGCTCGAAGCAGCCCTGAGAAACATCGCCCATCACCCTTCCATATCACCCCCAGAATTTTCACCCCAAGTTTTCACTACCCTGTCTCATTTTATTTCTTCATTATTAACATAAAAAGACAGGAATGTAAGGTCCTCTGAGCTGGCCGCACCATGGTGAAGCCAAGACATTCCCCCGCCCTTGTGATAATGTACTTTTTGATATTCCCCTTCCTTGTGAATGTACTTTGTAACATTTCTCCCTGCCCTTGTGACAATACATCCTCCCCGCCCTTGTGAATGTGCTTTGTGACATCCTCCCCATCCTTGAGAGGCAAAATTTGCTCCTGACTCCACCGCCTATCCCAAACCTATAAGAACCAATGATAATCCCACCACCCTTCGCTGATTCCCTTCTCAGAGTCAGCCCACTTGCACCCAAGTGAATACACCGCCTTGTTGCTCACACTAAGCCTGCTCAGGTGGTCTCTTATACAGACGCACGTAACAATATTATCTTCTCTCTGTGATTTCTACCTCCTGAATGGATTCCGAATTATACAACCTCAAAGCGCAGAGTGGATTTCTTCCTGTTCTCTTTCCCTCCCTTGGGCACTTCCCCCTATTTATACTTTGCTAATTTTCTGTATTCCAAGAAATACAGTCCTCCCTGCCCTGCACAGGCATTCATTTCTTCCTGTGCAAATTCAATCCATTCTTCAAGATCCATTTCATATGTCGTGAAATCATTCTTTACCCTGTACCGAATGAATATGTTTCCTCATTTCATGGGACCACAGAGCCGTACTGGCATCCATACCATCTTACGCTGCCTTGTTTTGTTGTCACTTGTGCACATTTCTTCTTCTGCCCCCTCCTCCCATCTGAGTTGTAACTCTTTGAAGATCAGGGACTGATCTTCCGGTCTTTCTCATCTTTGAACATTTCCTGTTTGGTGAGGTCAGGAGCTTTGGAGCACAAGGCACAGAGAGAACCGGAGAAACAGCTGGGTCATGAAACACTGGGCTTGTGCACACTGGTGGGAAGCAACGTTATTAGGTGTTGAAGTTAGTTTTCTTTACATTCCCAGTGATCTCAAAGCTTGCTTCCTTTTTTGCCATTTCTGCCTTGATGCTCAATTTTGGTCCTGAAAGGAATGATTAACTCCTCTTCTTTCCTTAGTCTGCTGAGCACAGGGTGGCATTTAAAAACAGTTGAGAGCACTCTCTCCCCTGAATTAGAACGAGAGTGATTTCCAGGAAGCAGAAGTTCCCTGTGGGATGTTTGCCAGTGGGAGTCAAACAGCCCTGCTGTGAATGGCTTTGTGAGCCAAGCCCTTCTCTTCACAGAAGTGATGTGATGCTGGCAGGACCCTTTAATGAAGGGACCATGGCAATTGAGATCAGTGGGGATATTCTGCTTACTTCTACAGCAATCAAAACACCTCCTACAAAATCAAAACATTAGGAACAGCCCATCCTCAGCCTCCCACCGGCCCCAACTTTGTTCTTTTGGAAAAGTCAAAGCCCACTGAGACTGGGGGGTAACTTTGTCAGAAGTTTGTTTATTTATATGGCATAAAGACGATTATTTTCAAAGTGGAAGCCAACTGATTTCAGACTACAAAAAGAATTTTCCAAAAACAAATCTATGAGGTCAAGTTTCAGCTTCATAGAAGGGATAATTTGGGCAAACTTCGCCAACCACAATAGAATATGGCATATTAAATTACTGCTCCGGAAAAGGCATTTGCGTTTGTGGACCTCAGGAAGCCCTGAATCTTGAGTGCAGTCTGAGCTGAGAGCGTTCCCTGAGAAGCTTGCATCTTTATAATACTGACTGCTGACCCACTTTAAGCTCTTTGTCCCCAAACCACAGAGAGAAAAAACAAGATAATGCAGGTCATACTGGAGACTCTTGTACTTGGTGTATTTATGCACCAGCTGGTGGGCATTGCATTTGCAGACTAGGGCCATGGTTGATCTCGTGCTCAACCTCATAGCATTATTTACTGCAGAATACTGGATGAAAACCCCAGAGTATCACACTAGATTCCTGGTCCTCTCAGTATCTTTTCAAAAGCTTGGTGGGGTTTTCTTAGAGTCAGCCACATTAACTCTTTTTGATCATTAAGATGCTCTTTGCAGTAACCTTCTGTAGGTAAAGGGAGACATGGTATACACCTAGAGGTAACCAAAGGAAAAAACATATGTCCCTAGGTCAGTCTGTTTCTTGTTTTGCCTTCTCATTTATTCATTCACTGAGAGCATATTCTGTGCCTGCACCATGCTAGGAGCTGTTATGCAGCATAAATAGGAAGTACATAATCACTGCCCCCAAGGAATAGCCTCTTCAGATACTCAAGCCTAGTGTAATTAAGGTAGCTCCCTCTGGATCTTCGAAAGGCTTTCTAACAGCGAAAGCCCCTCAGCTGAGAAACTTTGGATGTACTCAGTGAACTAAGTCAAAGCCTCAGATATTTGGGCATGGGAATTTTATGCAAAAACTAAAGGTGCTTCTAAAATATCATAAGTGGCTATTATTCACTCTGTCCTCCCTACCCCAACCAAGTGGTTTCAACCAGTGGCAATTTTGCCTCCCAGGGATATTTGACGGAGACATTTTCAATAGTGACAACTGGGGAGAGGGTGTTATTAGCATCTGACAGGTAGAGGCCAGAGATACTGTTAAACATCCTACAATGCACAGGACAGTACCCCAAAAAAGAATCATCTGGCCTCCAATATCAGTAGTGTTGAGTTTGAGAAACTCTGTTTTCTATCAATACAACTGTTAACTTTTCTTTCTACTTTTATTCAAGAAAGACAACTATTTTGAGAAATAATGCTATAGTTGCCGAGTTTCTAACTTACATTTCACATTAACAGTAAGCTGTAATTGATATTTACATTTATCTTGACTATAAGGTTTTTTTTTTTTTCCCCCTAACCATTTTTCACTTGTTATCACATTAGATATTGGGAAAGAACTAATATTTTTGATTCCCAGTAGTTCTGCCTGACTCTAGCTTACGAGCAGAAAACCTCTTTTGATCTTCAACTTCTTGCCTCTAATGGCCTCAGCAGACATCCTATGCATCTGCCCCCATCACCTCTCGTCTCTTTCTCAGAAGGGTCCTGGGAGTTTAGTATTCTTTCTTTAGAGATAGAAAACCCGAAAGCAAACGGAGAAGGCTTAATCAAGGTCACCCAGCAGGGCTTTGCACGGGCTTTCTGCCTCTCCTCCCTTGGTTCATTATTCACTGGCCCCTTCAGGAGAAATGCGCACTATAAATCAGAAAAGACCATCATCCGTATTCCACTAAATGTGTAAAGGTTAAGTTTAGTCAGGCACGTGATTTATACTTGCTTATTTCCTTTAAAACCTCATGGAGAATTAGGGGAGTTTTCAGCTAGGATGATGACAAGGAAGGAAATCTAATATTTTAAAGCTCTGCTGTTGTTCTTCTTGGAGTAGGACACTATCATTTGTTTAAAAATTCCATGTGTCCAGGAAGGCTTACATCAGAATACATTTTTGTAGTCATTAACTCATAATTTGATTAAACAAAGAGTTTGGTGTTGCATCCGTTAGGGATATCCTGAGTCACATCATTCATCCAAGGCATATCCTGAGTTACACTATCCACCCAAGGCAGAGAAACTGGTCTGCAAAAGCAAGGGTCGAGAAGTCTCATGAGGAATGGAATAGACCGACTGGGAGGAAGTTTCTAAAAAATGATATGAAAGGGCTTGGTTTGCTTATGGTGATCATAAAGTGACAGATTTTCATAAAACTAGTGGAACTGCCAGCTTAGGAGATTTTTATGAGCTAAGTCAGGCCATTCACTTTCTTTCCTTACTCAGGAGGCGAAAAGCAATAATTTACAATTATACATAGGAAACAAAGCATATTCCCTCCTTTCCAGTGTACCTTCCTACCACATTTTCTTCTTACTTTTCTTTCTTCTGATTTTTTCTTTATTATTATGATCAACAAATATCAGACAATATTTGGTATCAAAGATGTACTTACAGCGGCCGGTAGCGGTGGCTCACGCCTGTAATCCCAGCACTCTGGGAGGCCGAGGTGGGCGAATCATGAGGTCAGGAAATTGAGAGCATCCAGGCTAACACAGTGAAACCCCATCTCTACTGTCTCTACTAAAAAATACACAGTGAAACCCCATCTCTACTATCTCTACTAAAAAATACAAATAATAATAATAATAATGATTATTATATAATAATAATATTATATAATAATAATATTATTATTTATAATAATAAATAATTATTATATTTAATAATTATTTATTAAATAATAATAAATGGTGTGGTGGCGGGCGTGGTGGCGGCGCCTGTAGTCCCAGCTACTGGGGAGGCTGAGGTAGGAGAATGGCGTGAACCCGGGAGGGGGAGCTTGCAGTGAGCCGAGAGGGCGCCACTGCACTCCAGCCTCGGTGACAGAGCGAGACTCCATCTCAAAAAATAATAGTAATAATAGAATAAAAAATAAAAGATGTACTTACAGTAAACAGCATTTCCTAAGGCCTTGTTTACAATGTTTGAAACTTGACCTGGATAGCAGCTAGTTTTTTGTTTTTGGAGACCGAGTTTTGCTTTTGTTGCCCAGGCTGGATGGAGTGAAGTGGCGTGATCTCGACTCACCACAACCTCAGTCTCCCGGGTTCCGGCGATTCTACTGCCTCAGCCTTCCTGAGTAGCTGGGATTACAGCCACCACGGCTGGCTAATTTTGTATTTTTAGTAGAGACAGGGTTTCTCCATGTTGATCAGGCTGGTCTCAAATTCCTGACCTCAGATGATCCTCCCGTCTCGGCCCCCCAAAGTGCTGGGATTACAGGCGTGAACCACCGTGTCTGGCCAATAGCAGCTAGCTTTTATATTAGTGGTTCCACTAAGAAATGGAGAGCAAAGTGGTTCACCATTGCGCAGGGCCATTTTGTGTTAAGCATGACAAAATATTTGTTTGAAATTACAGTTACGCCCATCACCGCAGTAAAAGGTGACTTTCAGAACACTTTAAACTTCAATAGCTTAGTAATGCGTGATCTTCATCTACCCCTCCATCCCCACCTCCCTTTGCTATTTCTGAATTTAAGACTTGTACTCTTATCTGAGGAACATGACTGAGAATAGAGTACATAGTCTGTGGAAAGATCATTAGCCTTGACTTCCCGTGCTCAGGTAATACTCCCTTCTCAGCCTCCAAAGTAGCTGAGAGTGCAGGCACACACCACCATACCATGCTAATTTTTTTTTTTTTTTTTGGTAGAGATGGGGTTTCTCCATTTTGCCCAAGCTAGCTCAAGTGACCTGCCTGTGTTGGCCTCCCAAAGTGCTAGGGTTACAAGTTTGAGCCACTGCTTTCTTTATATCACTTTCATATGTAAATGACTTCTTAGTTGTGAATACATTTGATTTACTGGTGAATAAATTTCTTCTCCCTGGGTTGTGGAAATCTGAGTTCATAATTTTATGACAGAACAACTCAGCAACCAAGTGTATTTCTTAATTATACTTTTATCTGAATGCTGCTTGTCTTACTTTCTTATGCTACAAATGACATAATAGTAACCCAAAGATATGCCTTCTAAACACAGCTCTTTTAAACGCTCAATAACTTAATGGTGCATTTTTGGCTGAAACCAGTGTTTTGTTGGTACGATTCATAATTGCTTTCTGTTAAAAAGCATGACTGTGTGTATTAGAATAGAATTTAACCCAATTTAGTATGCTAAGGCATGAACAATCAATGGAACATAACCAACGATTCAATGACAAGACTCAAAGAAAACAACTGCCAATCAACCAAATATTCGCAAAATTAGTTGCAATAGGCTGAATTTTGTGTCCACTCTAAAAATTCATATGTTAAAATCCTGACACCCAAGATGATGTTACTGGGAGGTGGTGCCTTTGGGACTGGGGCCTTTTGGGAGGTCCTGCCGTCGTGGATGGAATTAGTGATCTCGAAAAAGAGGCCAGAGAGAGAAAGAGAGTAGGGAAAACTCTGGCCCCGGCTCTCGTCATGTAACTTACATGAACATTAGCGTTCCAGAAGACAGCTCAGCGGTTCTTTGAAATAATCTGGAATTAGGGGATGTTGCCTAAATTTATCTGCCTGCATCTTGTTCCAATAAATCTACAAATTATAGATCCAGGGCTTTCAAAACAGGGCAAAAACTGAAATACCAGAACGCATGGCAAAAATAGTTACAGCTAATATTGAGAAACAACAAATTGTATATACATATGCTCATAAATTTCTCTATTTATGATTTATTTATTTTCCAAAAGGAGTAAGACCCACAGTTTTCAACATATTCTCAAGTGATCCATAAACTATAAGAAATTAAAAACCGCCTGTAAAAATCTGCATAACTAATATTTATCATAATAATACTAGAATGTAAACTCCATAAGGGCAGGTGTTTTGTCTATTTTGTTCACTTTTCTATCCCCAGTACCTGGGACATAGTAGGGACTCAATAAGTGTTTGTTAAATGAAGGAACAAATCACACAAATGCATTGCGAGAGCATAGTATTCTACTAAATAGCTAAACAAAGACCAAATGTTATTCAATGCAAATTAAATGTTCCTGCTTTCTCTCTCTCTTTTTTTTAAAACTGGTAATCCAAATGTGATTATAGCTGTTAAGCAGAATATTCAAATGACTAGTGCCTTAGGCTACCATAAACTGGGTGGCATACAACAATAAAAATTTACTTCTTACAGATCTGGAGGTCTGGGAAGGCCAAGATCAAGGCACCAGCAAATATAGTGTCTGGTGAGGTCATGCTTTCTGGTTCACAGATGGCTTTCTCACCGTGTCCTCACATGCCAGAAGAGACAAAGGAACTCTCCTCCCCATTATCTCTCTCTGGTCTTTTTTATGAGGTCACTAATTCCATCCATGAGGGCAAGGGCTCCCAAAAGGTCTCACCTCCCAAAGGCGCCACCTCCTAATACTATCTTCATGGGTGCCAGGATTTTAATTTATGAATTTTTAGGAGGAAAACAAAGATCAGTCTATTGCAACTAATTTTGCAAATACCGGCTGATTGGCAGTTTCTCCACTTATAATGCCATCCATTGGCTCATGCTGCCTAAGCAGTCTTGTGACTTTTGCGCTGTCTTTTTTGCTTTATCTGCCCATTTGTCCGTTTTCTGCAAGGCTGGTGGAGACTAAGCAACTCAATTAGCCCTTCCTTTTCCTATTGCCCTCAGAGCACCTCCTAGTGGCAAAAAGCAGGCATAGTAATCCCAGCAAGCCTTTTAAAATTTCCTTCCTTCATTCATTTATTTAGTTATCGCCTACAAATGCTTCAACAATAATGTAATGATCCCTCTGCTGTCCAAAGGTTTGGAGAATGTTATAAAAGAACATTTTTTTTTTTTTTTTCTGTAGCCTCTGCACTGACCTGTATTTCTGTTCCCAGGTGACTTGTGGTACCACAATTTGGGGCAACAGAACATGCATGTAATGTTGGGTATAAACTTTTAATAATTAGAAAACTGAGAATGCCAAGGAACTATTACATGATACCTCTGTATAAGAGTATTCAGAATAAAATGTATGTGTTTTCTTAACACAAATCAAATAATTTGGGGGGTTGATAAAAGGCTAATAGTTCAGAAAATGAAAATGATGTTAAAGTCTTCTATGCAAAATATTTAACACAATTGTCATGTGACAGAGCTGGTAAACATTAGTGAAATTTCAAAATCAGTGCATAGAAGGGGACATGGTGGATGGTTGACAGTAGACAGCAAACTGGCCGGAAAGCTGATTACAAAGACCATGCAAACATGTACAGGGCCTGAAGATACCAAATTCCTTCTGTTTTTAACCACATTGATTTTCCCCTAAAAGACTGTTAATAAAATACATTCACACAGTGAGTTTAACTTTTCTTTCTCAGTCTCTGAGTTATCAGGTATACCATTGTTCTTGATGAATTGCTTCTTCCTTATTTTATGTTTTGTGTCATTTCAGTCTAAATTGGTTCAAAGGGACACCTTGAGATTTTCTTCATTGGCAATGACTATGGAGCCCCTATAAGAGTACAGTAGTCCCCCCTTATCTGAGGGAAATACCTTCTGAGACCCACAGTGGACATTTCCTATACATACATACCTACGAGAGTTAATTTGTAAATTAGGCATAGTAAGAGATTCACAACAATAACATAATAAAATAGAACAATTGTAACAATATGTTGTAATAAAAGTTATGTGAACATGATCTTTTTCCCAAACTATCTTATGGTAATGTACTCACCCTTCTTGTGATGATGTGAGATGTGAGATGGTAAAATATTTACGTGCTGAGATGAAGTGATGTGAATGACATAGGCACTGTGACTTAGCATTAGGCCACTATTGACCTTCTGACCTATTGTCAGAAGGAGGATTATCTGCTTCGGATGATTCTGGATCATTGAGCCACAGTGATGATGAAAGTTGGGAGTCAGGAACAGACAATGTCAATGACTGGTGGGTGGGTTGCGTCTACAGGATGGATCTGCTGGATAAAAGGATGATTCCTGTCCAGGGCAGGACAAAGCAACACAACATGAGATTTCATCTGAGATTTCTACTCAGAACCGTGCAATTAACAACTAATGAGTTGATTATTTCTGAAATTTTTCATTTAATGTTTTCAGACCATGGTTGACCACAGGTAATTGAAACCCTGGAAGGTGAAACTGCAGATGAGGGGGACTACTGTGTTCAACTATTTACAAATAGTGACGGTGGCCCCAAAGATTACCTTGAAAAGAGACTGTGACACTGTGCCCGGACTTCCATGTGTCTCTGCCAACTCCTTTTTAAGGTAGTATACCACATAATAATGTTTTTTAAATCTTTTGTTTGAAGTGATTTTTTTTTTTTTTTTCTTGAGACAGAGTCGCACTCTGTCACCCAGGATGGAGTGCAGTGGCAAGATCTCAGCTTACTGTAACCTCTGCCTCCCGGGCTCAAGCGATTCTCCTGCCTCAGCCTCCTGACTAGCTGGGATTATAGGCATCTGCCACGATGCCTGGCTAATTTTTGTATTTTTAGTGGAGATGGGGTTTTGCCATGATGGCCAGGTTGGTCTTGAACTCCTGACTTCAGGTGATCTGCCTGCCTTGACCTCCCAAAGTGCTGGGATTACAGGTGTGAGCTATTGTGGCTGGCATTTTGAAGTAATTTTAGACTTTAAAAAAGGTGCAAAAATAGAATACAGTACTCCGCATAGTCTTCATCCAGCTTCCCCTGTATAACTATAGCACAACATTTTACGTAACTGTAGCACAATCATCAGAACCAGGAATGCAGTACTGTTTCAATTTTAAGATAATGTGCCCTAGCTGATGGTGTTCTTGCTATACTTTTCTTTCTCATCTCTTTAAGTCTGTTGCTTCTCCCCTTCAGAAAGAGTAAAATTGAATTCTAGAGAGAGGGCCACTCATAAGAGGCAGACCTGGGCAATGAACTCGTTTCTTGCCCTGTGCTCTTGAAGCTGGATTCTCCTTTTTCAACAGCCTTAAGCTTCAGTTCTCTATGTTGCCAAAAGCCAAAGTTTTAGCCTGGGGCTCAGAATATTGGCTTCTTGTTCCTGTATAAAGAACTGTCAGACTCTTCTTGATGGGGGTTCATATTAATAACCCCAATCTCCATCTCACGGTACAACATGCTGTCTGCTTAATAAGAACTTTTGCCCGTTTTCTGTTACTGCCATCCCTTCACACAGAAAATGAAATATATGTATTATGAATCTAATTATGTTCAGCTCAAATATTTATTTCAGGATGGTTCTAAATCTTATCTCTGGTCTGGTTTAGTGATTTTCATAATGCTTAGACATGGTGACCATTTCAAACTAAAGCCAAGGAAGAATATGAATATTTCTTTATAAAAATAAAATTTTTTTAAATTAAAACAAAAAAACAAGAAGAGTCATGTGAAAGATCACATTTCTAGCTCATGCTCTCTTGTCAGCATACTCCTCCAGCCTTCTTATTCTGTGTGTGTGTGTGTGTGTGTATGTGTGTATGTGTGTGTGTGTGTGTGTGTGTGTGTGTGTGTGTGTGTGTGTATGTGTGTGTGTGTGTGTGTGTGTGTGTGTGTATATGTATGTGTGTGTGTGTGTGTATGTGTGTGTATGTGTGTGTGTGTGTGTGTGTGTGTGTGTGTGTGTGTGTGTGTTGTTTTGGGAATGTGTATAGCATCTTATCAGGAGCTGTTGGTTTGAGGTCAGTGCCATCTCCAGTGTCATCCTGATCAACAGTAAATACAAGAGGAGCTTCATGTTCTCCACAACAATAGAAAAATCCCTCCTGGGATGTTCTTTGTGAAGTACAAGAAAAAGCCATTAAAAGTTTCATGTTGACCTTTCTTGCTTTACAGAGGTTTGTTGGCAGGAAGTGCCTTGGTTTTCTTGATGGAAGAGGTAAAGAAAAAAACAAACATTGTGAAAAATCCCGAGGATCAATTTGCTGTTCGGATTGGAAAATAGTTATTTACAAGAAGCACTGTGGCATCTACAAGATCTTGCTACCTTACCCAACTACTCCCTCCCTAATCCAAAACAATGGGAGAAACCCATTGCAGTCTGTGGTTGGGGTTGGTTAAACATCCCCTGGGGCCCTAATGCCCTCAAAATGATTTGAAATCACTGAGTTGTGTATCAAAAGGGCAGGGCGAGCTCCTGGCTCATCTGACTTTAATCTCAAATGGCTCCACGCTGGTAGTTGAGAACAGATAATTACTTCATTAACTTTTGGAAAGTCTGAGGCATTTGTGTTGCTTTCTGGACTCTGTTCTGCTACAGGGAGAGAAAAGGCGAAATCTAACGAGGCCATTCTTGCCCGCCAAGTTTTCCTTTCTTTCCAATCCAGGAAACATACATTGGTAGTGGATAAGATCCAATATTTTATAATGCTAAGACAGACAGACTCACTCACTGAACAGCCCAGAGTGAATACTCCCCAAGTCTTGGTTGGCCTGTAAGCCCAGAATCCTCACCCTTACTCTCAAACCTTTTGCCACCTCTAACCAAGAATTATTTTTAATAATGTCATGTTCTTTTCCTTCCCTTAAATAAATCCACTCATATATGAAAATTAAAAAGATTTATGTGTAGGGAATCATACACATTTGTCAGATTTATCTGTAACTTTAGGAATTTTTGTTTTTGAGATGGAGTTTCGCTCGTGTTGCCCAGGCTGGCATGCAATGGTGCGATCTCGGCTCACTGCAACCTCCACCTCCCAGGTTCAAGTGATTCTCCTGCCTCAGCCTCCGGAGTAGTTGGGATTACAAGCATGCGCCACGATGCCTGCCTTTTATTTTTCTTTTTTTTTTTTTAGTAGAGACAGGGTTTCTCCATGTTGGTCAGGCTGGTCTCCAACTCCCGACCTCAAGTGATCTGCCTGCCTTGGGAGCCCAAATGCTGGCATTACAGGCGTGAGCCACCGTGTCCGGCCAACTTCAGGATATTTTAGAGAAGATTTAGGGAAAAATATTATGCAGGAGACGTTGAATTGTTAGGAAAAGCCACTGTAGAATTGGGGGCTGTTATTGTCAAAATATTAGTTTGGTACAAAAGTAATGGCGTTTTTTTTGCCATTATTTTGAATGGTAAAAACCGCCATTACTTTTGCACCAACCCAACAGTGAAACCAGCAAAAGCGACATACATTTTACAAAAGAGTCATGTAATTCTGTATCTGAAACTGCCAGCAGCAGGGTGCTCTTTCATCCATTACTGCCATCTGAATATTTTCATCTTTTTGCCTTTGGGCATTAAAATGCAGCTCATCCACCACCCACAAAACCCATTAGCATAAACAGTAAAAAAATGAATGGTCAGACTACACAGTGATAGCATTGAAATTACTTTAGTAAAATGCAGATGTGATGAGGATGTTGGTTTCAGAGCAGTTTGCATCATAATAGACTGAACTGTCTTGGACTTCAATTCTGGGTTCTTTTCTATATGACTATTGTCCTTTTATTTATTTTTTTTTTTAAGAAAACATCTGTGTCCTGTTTTTTTTTTTTTTTTTTTTTTTTTTTTTTTTTTGCTTTCCCCCAAAGTTTTCTGATGTTAAAATTTAGAATTTTGTCTACTGTTTAGAACAGGAAAAAGAAAAATTTTCCACTAGCTCTCCTTTGAGAGAATGAGAGAATTCTAATTGCTTCTCCACTACAAAAGCACAAGCTTCCGTGAAAATGGTCACCGGAGAGCAGAGGTGACAGGAGGTATACTGCTGAACTTTTTTGCCTCCATCCTTCTAGGTAACTGCTGAGAGAGGCCCCCTTTAGTTTTGATATCCAAAAGGCAAAACGCAGAAGGTAAGCACCTTTCAGCAGGGCAAGGACAACCCATGTGTTTTTCTGCCCACTGCAGCCGAGACCCATGGTGCACCTGCACTCTTTTAATTGAGACAACAGTTAAGTGATCTGCCCACCCCCGCCTCCCAAAGCACTGAGGTTACAGACGTGAGCCACCGTGCCCGACCTTTCTGGAATTCTTGAATCTTTAAGATTCTAGGCTATCTCCCTTTAACCACCCTTTTGGAAAGAAGAAGGAGAGAGTACTACCATGATATATGTATTTGCCTTTCCTTACCTCTTTGTTCCTTTTTGCTTTTCAGACAATAAAATCATTACAATTACAGGAATAATAATAATTATTATTCCTAGTAATTTAGCAACTTTCAGTCCTGAACAACCCTCCTTGGCTCCGACAATCCCATGCTCTGCTATACATCACAATGAAAATTGGGAGCATAAACTCATTCTCTTGCCTCAACAAAATTATATTATGGAGTGAAGTCTATTGGGAATGGGGCAGGGCACTTCGTAGCACGAAGAGAATGTAGAATAATGTTCTTAGTCCCCTATCTGTGTGGCCTATTGGAAGGGAAGATATTATAAACCCTACTGTGGAGTCAATAAAAGCAGAATCTTTAGGCCAGGGGCTGTACGCAAGTTGACCTCTGTCAGGGAAAGCTCTGGGGCTACAGTGCTGAGGACCTCTCCTGGGAGTGTTTTTTGAATTATCTTTCTGTTTGAAGAAGAATCTGCCTTCCATTCATTCAGGGCTCTTTTGAAGAGCCCATGTTTAAAAGGAGCCAGGAGTGACCAGACATGTGATGATAAAAATACATTGAAATTGCCAAGGTGGAGTCTACAGCAGTGGTCCCCGACCATTTTGGCACACGAGGGACCGGTTTTGTGGAAGACCATTTTTCCACAGACCAGGAGTGGAGAGGGGAGGATGGTTTCGGGAGGATTTGAGCACATTACCTTTCTTGGACACATTATTTCTATTATTATTATGTTGTAATATATAATGAAATAATTATACAACTCACCAAAATGTAGAATCAGCGGGAGTCCTGAGCTTGTTTTCCTGCAACTAGACTGTCCCATCTGGGGATGATGGGAGACAGAGAGAGATCAGAAGGCATTAGAGTCTTACAAAGAAAGCACAGCCTAGATCCCTCCCATGCACAGTTCACAATAGGGTTTCTGCTCCTATGAAAATCTAAAGCTGCGGCTGATCTGACAGGAGGCGGCGCTCAGGCGGTAATGTGGGTGATGGGGAGCGACTGTAACTACAGATGAAGTTTCACGTGCTGGCCTGCTGCTTGCTTCCCGCCGTGTGGCCCTTGTTCCAGGGATTCCTGGTCCACAGGAACTCATCTCTCCTAGGTGTTTTCCCTTGAAGAGGGATTCGCTTTCTCAAAAAAAAAATTTTTTTTTTTTTTTTTTTTTTTGAGACAGGGTCTCCTTGCCCAGGCTGGAGTGCAGGGGCACAACCTTGTCTCACTGCAACCTTGACTTCCTGGGTTCAAGCGATCCTCCCACCTCAGCCTCCCGAGTAGCTGGGACTACAGGTGGGCATCATCATGCTGGGCTAATTTTTTGTATTTTTAGTAGAGACGGGGTTTCACCATGTTGCCCAGGCTGGTCTTGAACTCCTGGGCTCAAGTGATCTGCCCAACTCAGCCTTCCAAAGTACTGAGGTTACAGGAGTGAAGCACCGTGCCCGACCTTTCTGGAATTCTTGAATCTTTAATAAGATTCTAGGCTATATGTGCCTTTGGTTGAATTCTCCTGAGTTGTTTCTATTTCTCTGAGTTTGCCATTTTTCTCCCTCTGTTAAATATCTGTATTCCAGGGTTTTGTGCAATTCACTAAAGCTTTCATAATAATTTCTAAGAACAATTTTGATCAAAGACCTAAGAAGACTCTTCAGTAATAGGTATAATTTTCGTCAAGTGATTGCTTTCCATTTTTTATTGTTAGGCTCTATCGCTAACTGTGAAAGGGGAGCTGTGCCATTGATAAAACCCTCTGGTTCTGAAGGATGAATGGAAACATTGGAGGCAATTTATCAGAAGCCTGTTTTTCTCTGCTGGGTCCTCCAGCCCATTGCTCCCAGGCCCATGGAGAGGAAACTCTCATAGGAAACTGACATAAACACAGATATTTCACTTCGGTCCAGCCAATCTACCATTAAGAATATTCAAAACTATTCCATTAATGAATGGATCTTGAGACAGAAAAACAAAATATATTGTTATGTTGGTTATTTTGTAAATGCCCAACGGGTTCACTTTTCCTGCTGCCTAAACAGAGCCAATTTATCAAGACAGGGGAATTACAATGGAGAAAGAGTAGTTCACGCAGCACAAGCTGTGTGGGAGACAAGAGTTTTATTATTACTCAAATCAGTCTCCCTGAGCATTCAGGGATAATTTGGTGGGTAGGGGCTCGGGAAATGGGGAGAGCTGATCAGTTGGGTTAAAGATGAAATCATAGAGGGTTGAAGTGAGTTCTTGCTGTCTTCTGTTCCTGGGTGGGATTGTAGAATTGGTTGAGCCACATTACCAGTCTGGGTGTTGTCAGCTGGTGCATTGAGTGCAGGGCCTACGAAATGTCTAAGCACTGATCCTAGGCTTTACAGTAGTGATGTTAGTCCCAGGAGCAATTTGGGGAGGTTCAGACTCTTGGAGCTGGAGGTCGCATGGTCCCTAAACTGTAATTTCTAATCTTACAGTTAATTTGTTAGTCCTTGGAAAGGGTTATTATTAACAATTTTGTTTCAGAGTTAAACTATAAACTCAATTTATTCCCAAGGTTAGTTCAGCCTATGCCCAGGAATGAACAAGAACAGCTTAAAGATTAGAAGCAAGATGGAGTCAGTTAGGTTTGATCTCTTTCACTGTCATAATCTCCTCAATTATAATTTTTGCAAAAGCAGTTTCACTTTCTAGTATCTAATATTTTAGTAAGTCCTCTGTCCTCCCATTTTCCTACCTTTTTGATCCTTCCTCTGTGCTACTTGCCAAAGCATGCCAATTTCAATTCACTCATTTATTCAACAACTACTCTTTGAGCATCATCATGCACAAGGCATTAGACTAAGCACCAAGGATTCATCCATGAAGAAGACAAACAAAAAAATCTTGTCTTTGCAAAGTTTACATTGTAGTGAAAGGAAGGCAATAAGCAAATAAAAGAGTAAAACATATGAGTCAGATGGTGCCCAGGAGAAAAGTGATGAAGAGAAGGATATATGAAATGCTTCTTCATGTGCTGTTAGGGCAGGGTGGAGAGTTAAGTTTTGGCAGCCATGGTCAGGCAAAGCATCATCAAAATGATGACATTTGATCAAAGACCTAAGAAGACAAGGGATAAGGTGAACAGATAACCAGTGAGTTGCGATTTTTGGGTAGGGCTCAGTGGTGAATGCTCCTGTCTGCTCCACACAGCATCCACAGAAGCAGCTCACCTAAAGGATGAGGGATATGTTTCCAGGACGGCGCCCTCATGTGGCTGGGGGGTTGGTGTTGGCTGTCAGTTTGGGAGTTTGGCTGGGGTCCTCAGTTCCTCTCCATGTGCAATGTGCACCTCTATCTGCAGGAATGGAGGAATGGAATTATTATGTATTGAGAAGTGAAAGGCTAAAGGAGGAGCAAGACTTCTGGAGTCTGATGTTGGACACATTAAGTGTGAGATGTCTGTTAAATATTCAAATGATGTGAGCAGGCAACTGGGAATCTGGAGTTAAGAATGGAAATTATAAAAAGAAATTGCCCTACCCAAGGGAATTAAACCACATCCTTTTATGTCCCAGTCTTTCATTACTAGTTAATTATGCTGAGCTGATCAAGACAGGGAAATGGCCATTACCCTTACTTATCCCTAATAGAATGTATATATTTTTCCTAACGCGGTAGTTTTATCTTTTTATTTTATTTTATTTTTTTTTTGAGACGGAGTCTTGCTCTGTCACCCAGGCTGGAGTGCAGTGGCCGGATCTCAGCTCACTGCAAGCTCCGCCTCCCGGGTTTACGCCATTCTCCTGCCTCAGCCTCCCGAGTAGCTGGGACTACAGGCGCCCGCCACCGCGCCCGGCTAGTTTTTTGTATTTTTAGTAGAGACGGGGTTTCACCGTGTTAGCCAGGATGGTCTCGATCTCCTGACCTCGTGATCCGCCCGTCTCGGCCTCCCAAAGTGCTGGGATTACAGGCTTGAGCCACCGCGCCTGGCCAACGCGGTAGTTTTAAAACAAGTTCTTTGACATTCTTCCCATCAAGAGATGGAATCTATATCCCCTTTCCTTGACCTAGACAGGCATTTGTGGTTGCCTTGGGACCAACTGGGTACGACAGAAATAATGTTATGGAACTTTTGAGGGTGAGGCATAAAAGGCAATACAGTTTCTGCCTCTCTCTTTGGGATGTTCATCCTTGAAACCCAGCCACCATGCTCTGAGAAAGCCAGGGCCATATGGAGGTGCACATTGTTTGTGGATAGGAACTGAGGCCCCCAGCCGAATTCCAAAACTGACAGCCAACACCAACCCACCAGTCACATGAGGGCGCCATCTTGGAAACATGTTCCTCATCCTTTGGTTCAGCTGCCTCTGTGGGTGCTGTGTGGAGACCGGAGCATTCCTCACTGAGCCCTACCAAAATTGCAGATTTGTGGCAAAACACAATTTTTACTGTATAAACCACTGTTAAAGGTGGTAATAGTTATCCAGAGACTTAACATACAAGGTGTTGGAATTAGGACCTTTTTTTTTTTTTTTTTGAGACGGAGTCTCGCTGTGTCGCCCAGGCTGGAGTGCAGGGGCGCCATCTCCATTCACTGCAAGCTCCGCCTCCCGGGTTCCCGCCATTCTCCTGCCTCAGCCTCCCGAGTAGCTGGGACCACAGGCGCCCGCCACCACCCCTGACTAATTTTTTTGTATTTTTAGTAGAGACGGGGTTTCACCATGTTAGCCAGGATGGTCTTGATCTCCTGACCTCGTGATCCGCCCGCCTCGGCCTCCCAAAGTGCTGGGATTACAGGCGTGAGCCACTGCGCCCGGCCAGGGCCATCTTTAAACATTTTTTTTAACCATTGTATTGCCAGTGCTTGACATTATCTGAGTATATGCAGTAGGCATGCAATAGCTGCTTTACATGAATGAGCCAAGATGAAGCATCTGTGACCATCTTCCAAATGAAAGGAGGAAGGCTGAAAGCACTGAGAAAGGCTCCTAGTTTGGAGGAATAGAGTTCATCTCAGGAAGAACACAGTTCAGAGTAGTCAAATTTTTTTAAAATTTATTTTTATTTTTTCATTTTTTTTGAGACGGAGTCTCCCTCTGTTGCCCAGGCTGGAGTGCAGTGGCGCGATCTCGGTTCACTGCAACCTCCGCCTCCAGGATTCAAGTGATTCTCTTGCCTCAGGCTCCAGAGTAGCTGGAATTATAGGCACACACCACCACCCCCGAGTATTTTTTGTATTTTTGTAGAGACGGGGTTTCCGCTTGTTGGCCAGGCTGATCTCGAACTCCTGACCTCAAGTGATCCACCCGCCTTGGCATCCCAAAGTGCTGGGGTTACAGGCATGAAGCACCGCGCCCGGCCAAGGTAGTTAAAAATTGTATGCACTGAATGTGTAAAATAGGTTGTCCAAGAAATCTTATGGACAATAAAAGTCATTTACTTTGGAAATTATTCTAAAACCTTTTGAAATACAGCAATGTTAGAAATGAGATGCAGCCCCTGCTAGTTGCCTCAGAGCTGGTTAGTTAGTGGAGGATAGATTTTCTTGGTTTAATAGCCATAAAGGAACTTCATATTCTGATTTGATCTGCACATGTATTCAACAGAGTAAATACATGATGAAAGCAAGAAAATTATATAATTTTCACTCCAATTTTTCCTATATGCGCAAAGTCATACCAGTGTAGAGCCTTAACATGTTTGTGGGTAGGGGAGAGGGGACAGAAGAGAATAGACACAGGGCCATTCAAGGATCCTCTACAAGACTGTCATTCCTGAGTAACCAGTCTAATCAGAAAATGGTGTGTATGGTTAGGCCAAAATTAGTCTCTTCTTTTTCTGTTTTTGTTTTTTTTTTGAGATGGAGTCTCGCTCTGTCGCCCAGGCTGGAGTGCAGTGGCGAGATCTTGGCTCACTGGCAAGCTCCGCCTCCCGGGTTCACACCATTCTCCTGCCTCAGCCTCCCGAGTAGCTGGGACTACAGGCGCCCGCCACCATGCCCGGCTAATTTTTTGTATTTTTAGTAAAGACAAGATTTCACTGTGTTAGTCAGGATGGTCTTGATCTCCTGACCTCGTGATCCGCCCACCTTGGTCTCCCAAAGTGCTGGGATTACAGGCGTGAGCCACCACACCAGGCCAGTCTCTTCTTTCATTTCAATTTGGTGATACATGACATTACTCAAGTCCCTTAGTCCTGGTGGTACCTTGAGGGGGCACTCACATTCACAGCTGATGGAAGTGGGATTTCCTTTTTTTGGAAGTCAATTTGATATTATGATTAAAGAGATAAGAATTAAAAATATCCCTCTACTTAGACACTCTCACGAGTAGCTAACACATAAGTACCATTTACTACATATCAGGCACTGTTCTATACCTATGTATATTAATACATTTAATCCTCATGACTGCCTTATAAAGTACTATTATCTTATTTTATGAAACAGAGACTCAACCGAGGCAAGTCTTGGCTGGCCTCAGCCTCGGTTGGGTCTACATTGTTGAAGCAGATGCTGAACTGCCTTTTGTTGTAAAACAAAAACAAGGTCGGGTGCGGTGGCTCACACCTGTAATCCCAGCACTTTGGGAGGCTGAGGTGGGCAAATCACCTGAGGCTGCGAGTTCAAGACCAGCCTGACCAACATGGAGAAACCCCGTCTCTACTAAAAATACAAAAATTAGCTGGGCATGGTGGCGCATGCCTGGAATCCCAGCTACTTGGGAGGCTGCAACAGGAGAATCGCTTGAACTTGGGAGGCAGAGGTTGCAGTGAGCCGAGATCGCGCCCTTGCACTCCAGCCTGGACAACAAGAGTGAAACTCTGTCTCAAAAGAAAAAAAAAAAAGAAAAGAATGAGAGGGACTCCTTATCCTTCCACCATGTTCTGACACAGCTAGAAGGCATATCTGGGAACCTAAAAGTGGGCCCTCACCAGACAGAAAATCTGCTGGCTCCTTGATCTTGGATTTCCCGGCCTCCATAACCATGAGAAATAAATTTCTCTTTGCCTATAAGTCACTCAGTTTATAGTATTTTGTTATAGCAGTTCGAATGGATTAAGACAGTATATATGCAAATGTATTAATAATATTTATCTCTGGATTGTGAAAATATGAGTAAATCCCTTTTCTTCCTACATTCTGTTTCCCTTCCTTCTTTCCTTCCTTCCTCCCTCCCTCCCTCCTCTTTCTTCTTTATTTCTTCCTTCCATTTTCTTCTTCTCTCTCTTTCTTTCTTCTTTCATTCTTCTTTTTTTTTGAGAAAGGGTCTGGCCGTGTCGTCCAGGCTGGAGTGCAGTGGTGTGATTTCGTCTCACTGCAGCTTTGACTTCCCGGGTTCAAGCGATTTCCTACCTCAGCCTACCAAGTAGCTGGGAATCACAGGTGCGTACCAACATGTCTGGCTAAATTTTTTTTTTTTTTTTTTTTGAGACAGAGTCTCGCTCTGTCACCCAGGCTGGAGTGCAGTGGCCAGATCTCAGCTCACTGCAAGCTCCGCCTCCTGGGTTCACGCCATTCTCCTGCTTCAGCCTCCTGAGTAGCTGGGACTACAGGCGCCCGCCACCTTGCCTGGCTAGTTTTTTGTATTTTTTAGTAGAGACGGGGTTTCACCGTGTTAGCCAGGATGGTCTCGATCTCCTGACCTCGTGATCCACCCGTCTCGGCCTCCCAAAGTGCTGGGATTACAGGCTTGAGCCACCGCGCCCGGCCTAATTTTTGTATTTTTAATAGAGACAGGGTTTCACCATTTTGCCCAGGTTGGTCTTGAACTCTTGATCTCAAGAGATTCACCCACCTCGGCCTCTCAAAGTGCTGGGATTACAGGTGTGAGCCACTGTGCCCGGCGTACATCCTGTATTTTCTAAAACATGCATTGCATTTATAATCATAATGTGTATTTTAAAACAAAGACAGGAATCTGGGTCTTTTAACTCAGGAAAAGGTTTAGGTTTAAGCTATTGCTTTGCATATATGAATTATAATAAATACTTTTCATGTGGCTGACATTAGACAGTGTATGGAAGAGAAGCAAGAGCAGAAACTCAGGGTCCACCAGTATCCAAAGCCATGATTTTTATGATCCTTCATAGCTTAATCATGGGTGTGTGTGCGTGTGTGTGCTTGTTGAAAATGCAGAGTCCTGGGTCTCCAGAGATGATCTCAGTAAGCCCAGAATGGGATCTGGGAAACTGCAATATTTGGCGAGACTCATAGGTGATTCTGATGTAGGTGAATTCTTTGACAAACAGAGATGTGAAGAACAGTGCTTCTCTTACCTACAGGACTCGGGTAGGAGAAAAATGAGATAGTCATGGCTGGGAAGCCAAAGGAACTTTGGGAAAATATACGTAAAACATATGTAAAAGCACATTGTGATGATATAATAAGATGTTCTCCACCACGGCTGCATATTAGAATCATCTGGGCGCTTTAAAAATATACCAGTGTGCAGATTTCCTCATAATGGTGGTAAATGTCCCTCTTTCAGCATGACTAAAAGATAAGACAAGCTGCAATTTTCCAATTATCTGTGCACAGAAGAAAAAAAAATCCAACAGAGTACGCACTGCGGGCCTGCAGCAAGCAGCCACCACAAACCCGTGGGTGCAGAAATCAGGGGAGAGAAGTCTCAAGAGATTGGGGAAAAGGGTGGAGGGAAGCAGAGAACTTAGAGAAAAAACAGACAAAGCCACTCCCAAAAGAGAAAGTGAAACAATATTTACAAAGAGAATGAACAAGGCCGCGCGCGTGGTGGCTCACGCCTGTAATCCCAGCACTTTGTGAGGCCAAGGTGGGTGGATCATCTGAGGTCAGGAGTTCCAGATCTCCTGGCCAAAACGGTGAAACCCCGTCTCTACTAAAAATACAAAAAATTAGCCGGGCATGATGGTGTGCGCCTGTAATCCCAGCTACTCAGGAGGCTGAGGCAGGAGAATTGCTTGAACCCAGGAGGCAGAGGTTGCAGTGAGCCATGATTGCACCATTGCACTCCAGCCTGGGCAACAAGAGTGAAACTCCGTCTCAGAGAAAAAAAAAAAAAAAAAAAGAGACAATGAACACTGATGGGTACCTGGCAGTTCAGAGCCCAGGCTCCAGAGTGGGGCCTGACAGTGTGCAGCCCAGACACGGAGAAGCCGAGCTTGTTGGGGAGAATCAGACACAGGGAGAGAAGTGGTGCTCCTGGGAGACAGGCAGGGCAGGAGAAGAGGAAATAGAACAAAATTAAGGATCCTGCAGAAAATAGGAGACACATCAACTCTTCTATCTTTCCCATCAACATCATCCATGAAAGAAACTGCACAGAACATCGCTGAACTGAGAGAAGAATCTGCTCCTAACTAGGCCTCCTGCCCACAGAATGAACAGGAAGAGGAAGAAGTGGAGCAATGTCTTTCGAGAACGAATGCCAAAGTCAGAAGTTGCAAATCAAAGTTTCTCTGCTGGTGATGTCTCCTCTACATAACCATGAACTTGATGAAAATTCTAAGCCAACACTCAGTATTTATGAAATATTCTCCAACCTGCATCTGGGAGCATGGAAAATATTAATACATTGAATTGAAAATATAAAAACTAGGTAGAGAAATCAACAAAAAATAGGAGAAAATGAAGCCAGAGCTGCTGAAATTCAGGAAAAAAAAAATAGAAGAAAATTACAAAACTTTATCAGTAATAAAGAACAGATTACAAGGTGCCCCGAAGAGAATAGGTTCAAATAAAAACTGAATAAAGGGTATTGAATACAAGAAGGACAGCCAAGAGAATGAAAAGGAGATAAAGAAAATAAAAAGGATCACAGAAGAAGGTTGAAATGGAAGCCAAAGGAGGCTGCATATTTGTATTATTGGTGTTCTTGAAGAAAAATAATATAACAGAATATTTAAAACTCTAATCCAAGAAAAAGTTCCCGAAATAAAAGAACCAAGTCAACTATAAGCTGCAAGGGCCCAGTGGGGTATATAGGAAAATTGATCACAAATAATCAATTCTGAGATAGCTTGGAAAATTATTAGACTTTAAAGATTAAAAGAAAAAAAATTCTGAAGGCCTCCAGGCCCAAAAAATATTTACAAAGATAATTAGATTGGCCCCAGATTTCTCAAAAATAACATGCAAAGCAAGGAAACACTAGAACACCATTTTCAAGAAACCCAAGGAGAAACAAGCTGCTCTTCAAGTTTCAAGGTCACAGAAAATCAGTTTCAAATTCACCAGAATTCCAGGAACAGAGTACACGTGCCCTTGCTGAGCAGCTTACTGGAGGGTGAGTTTCACCGAACCAAAAGACTTCTGGGAACAAAAGGACCAACAGAGAGCATTTCACATATTTGACAGTAGAGCTGAGAATAATGTAACAGTTGGATCATGGGTTAATGAAACACAGGAAGACATGTAAACATTATATACTGATAAAGTAGAACAAATACAACTAAAAAGGTGGGAGAAGGGAGAGAAAAGTGGAAAAGTAGAGTAAGACCATTGACTGACATATAGGTGGGAATCAGTATCATCTAGAAAAGACAGATAGTAACAGGTTAAGACAGAAAAAAGGGAATAAGAGCACTACAGAAGATTAGTATAAAAGTAACCAGTAGAATAAAGATACAAGGCCGAGCGCGGTGGCTCACACCTGTAATTCCAGCACTTTGGGAGGCCAAGGCAGGCAGATCACCTGAGGTCAGGAGTTTGAGACCAGCTTGACCAACATGGTGAAACCCCGTCTCTACTACAAGTGAAAAACTAGCTGGCTGAGGTGGCACGTGCCTGTCGTCCCAGATACTTGGGAGAGTCGCTGGAACCCGGGAGGCGGAGCTTGCAGTGAGCTGAGATCGCGCCACCGCACTCCAGCCTGGGCCACAGAGTGAGACTCCGTCTCAAAAAAAAAAAAAAAAAAAAAAAAAGATACAAAATTCATAAACCAAAAGAAAAAAAACACAAGAGGACACAGTAAATATAAAAGTATAATACATTCAGCAATTGCAACGTGAAATATGACAGAATTGACACCAAACACGAACATGGCAGTTATATCAATAAAACTGGATGAGCTTAATTTGCCTATTAAAAAAAGATTATATTCAGATTGGCTTGTATAGCAAAACTTCAACTCTGTGCCGCACACAAGACACACACCAGAAATGCAGTCATTGAAATAGCTAAAAATAAAGGAATGAACAAAAATGTACCAGACAAATGGAAACAGTAAGACAGCAGGCGTTGCAACCCTGATACCGAAGTAGAGACTTCAAGCCCCAAACAAAAAACATAAAAATGGCCCTTGGGCATATAAAAGAATAGCCCACATTATTCGTAAGATAAATACAACTTAAAATTGTACTGAGATTGTACTCTTCCCCACCCATCGGATTAGCCACAGCAAAGTCTCTCAAAATCTCATTAATCTTTTTGGCCCGGGCAACTACTACTATAATTCTATTTAGTAGCACTTCAGTTTTGTATAAATTACCTATTGATCAATCCCCAGACCACTGGAAGAATCCTATCAATATACCTCAATTAAGAATCAAGATTATAAGGCATTATCTTTTCATAGTTATATATATATGTATATATATATTTGGCTAGAAATTTTTTTCATTAGCTTTGAAATTGTCAGAGGAGTTTGAACCAGAGCAACTCCATTTTGAATAGGGGCTGGGTAAAATAAGGCTCAGACCTACTGGGCTGCATTCCCAGATGGTTAAGGCACTCTTAAGTCACGGGATGAGATTGCAGGTCTGCATAAGATACAGGTCATAAAGACCTTGCTCGTAAAACAAGTTGCAGTAAAGAAGCCGGCCGAAACCCACCAAAACCAAGATAGCGATGAGAGTGACCCTCTGGTCATCCTCACTGCTACACTCCCACTAGAGCCATGATGGTTTACAGATGCCATGACAATGTCAGGAAGTTACCCTGGTTTACAGATGCCATGGCAATGTCAGGAAGTTACCCTATATGGTCTAAAAAGGGGAGGCATGAATAATCCAGCCCTTGTTTAGTATATAATCAAGAAATAACAGTAAAATGGGCAACCAGCAGCCCTCAGGGTCACTCTGCCTATGGAGCAACCAATCTTCCATTTTTCTACTTTCCTAAAATTTCATTTCCTTTTACTCTATGGACCTGCCTTGAATTCTTTCTTGCATGAGATCCGAGAACCCTCTCTTGGGGTCTGCATTGGGACCCCCTTTCTGGTCACAAAATGATCAAAGTTAAAGCTGTAGTTACTGTAACTGAAGGTTGGCCTTGGAGTGCCATCCCATACAGTGCCATGTTTGAGAGCTGGTTTTCATTTCATTGGTGGCATTAGAAATGTACTATTATATTAGGGTTAATTCGCCCTGACACCCCAACTAGCTAGCTACCTCCCCTTGGGCCAGGCAAAATGAAACAGTAGCTTGTATATATAAATTGTTACATGTACATACCTTCATACAGCGGTGGTGTCTAACTGCCCCTAACAGGGCAAGGGAGATAACCATTTTGTTCTCATGAAAACAAGATACACTCAGATGAGTTTTGAGTTTGTTCATAATGCAGAACGTGATGAAGCAAGTTTAATTTTCCAGCTTAGTGTTTTTAGTTTAAAATGTTGCAATCTAAAGCTAAAATGTTCACCTGAGGCCAAGGACAACACAGCAAACACACCAGGGCCAATGTGTCCTCAGACCTTTGGAATCGCAGTCAGATATCACTGTGAACTGCATGTTTGTGTTTCCCCCAAATCCCTATGTTGAAACCCTGATCCCCTATAATGGTATGTGGAGGTTGGACCTTGGGGAGGCACTTAGGGTTACCTTAGTAACCCCATGAGGACAGAGCCCTCGCGATGGGACTAGTGCTCGAGGGAAATGAAGAGACCATCTTTCCCTTCACCATGTGAGGATATGACCAAGTACCCTCATTTTTCTAAGAAAAAGAGAACGAGTTATTACTTTTTTCTCTTTTCTCCATTTTCCAGTTTCCCATGTCCTATTTAGCCCTTTAGAAATGCAATTATAATTGTTTACCTCTCCTTCACCAGACAGTCCCTACAGGGCAAGGCCGTCTAACTATGTGCTTCCAAGCTCCAGTGAAACTCTTTCTCACCAGGAGACTGCTCGGGAGACAACAGTCAACTTACAACCCAAATTATACCTGCTAAAAAACTCTCCCTAACCTGGAGATATGACAGAATTGACACCAAACACGGACATGGCAGTTACATCAATAAAACTGGATGAGCTTAATCTGCCTATTAAAAAAAGATTATACTCAGATTGGCTTGTATAGCAAAACCTCAACTCTGTGCCGCACACAAGACACACACCAAAAATGCAGTCATTGAAACAGCTAAAAATAAAGGAATGAACAAAAATGTACCAAATGGAAACAGTAAGACAGCAGGCGTTGCAACCCTGATACCGAAGTAGAGACTTCAAGCCCCGAACAAAAAACATAAAAATGGCCCTTGGGCATATAAAAGAATAGCCCACATTATTCATAAGATAAATACAACTTAAAATTGTACTGAGATTGTACTCTTCCCCACCCATCGGATTAGCCACAGCAAAGTCTCTCAAAATCTCATGAATCTTTTTGGCCCGGGCAACTAGAATTCTGTAATCGAATTCTGTCCACAAAGACATTGACTCAGTCGCCTGGTAGATAACGCACCAAAACGAGTACAGGGACCCCCACCTGCTCGCTGCCTTCCCTGCGTGTTATTCGTGCCAGGCCCTCCTTTTAAAAGTGCCCACTTGGCTGGGGGCAGTGGCTCATGCCTGTAATCCCAGCACTTTGGGAGGCTGAGGCGGGCAGATCACGAGGTCAGGACATCAAGAATATCCTGGCCAACATGGTGAAACCTCGTCTCTACTAAAAATACAAAAATTAGTTAGGTGTGGTTGTGCGCGCCTGTAGCCCCAGCTACTCAGGAGGCTGAGGGAGGAGAATTGTTTGAACCCAGGAGGTGGAGGCTGCAGTGAGCTGAGATCGCCCTACTGCACTCCAGCCTGGGCGACAGAGCGAGGCTCCTGTCTCAAAAACAAAAAACAAAAAACCGTGCCCACTTTCTGCTCCAAAAGTGAAGCAATATCCTTAAGGCAGGAAGCCTGCACGTCTTCCCCCAAGCTAGCTTTGGAATAAAAAGTCATTTTCTTTATACCATTTTCTCACTCTTAATTGGATTCGGCAAGCAGCAAGTGACTGAACCTGCATTTCTGTTACAGGGACACAGCCAGGAGGCTGCCATCTGTGAACCAGGACAGGGCCCTGGCCAACTTGACTGTGCTGGCACCTTGATCTCCTACATCCAGCTTTCAGAACTGAGAGACAGAAGTATTAAAGCCACCCAGTCTATGGGATTGTTACAGCAGCCTGAACTAACAGAAGGAGACTTTCCCAATACAAAATTATGTTACATACGACATTATTTTAAACTACAGAGCTGTGGTTCTCAAATGTGATTGACTTTGTCCCCTAAAAGACATCTGGCAATGTCCAGAGACACATTTGATTGCCAGGGGGTAGATGCTGCTAAATAAATATCCTACACTGCTCAGGAAAACTCCCTTTGACAAGTAATTATTCTCCACAAAATGTTAGTGGCATTCAGGATAAGAAACCCTGCTTTGGCCGGGGGTGGTGGCTCACACCTGTAATCCCAGCACTTTGGGAGGTCAAGACAGCTGGATCACGAGGTCAGGAGATTGAGACCATCCTGGCTAACATGGTGAAACCCTGTCTCTATTAAAAATACAAAAAATTAACCGGGCGTGGTGGCGGGCACCTGTAGTCCCAGCTACTCGGGAGGCTGAGGCAGGAGAATAGCCTGAACCCGGGAGGCGGAGCTTGCAGTGAGCTGAGATCACGCCACTGCACTCCAGCCTGGGCGACAGAGTGAGACTCTGTCTCAATAAAAAGCAAACAAACAAACAAAACCAAAGAGAACAAAAAGAAACTCTGTTTTACAGATAACAATCAGCTGTCTTAATTTTTATTTCCCTGGAACTTTTCCCTTTGTCTCTCATTTGGGTCAAACTTGAGGGCCAAAATATGGAAGCAAAATATTTTAGATCAAGTAAAGACTGTAAATGAGGTCTAGGAAATATTTTGCCAGCACTGGGAGACACAAGTTGGCCCTAACTTCCTACTCAGACTTGCAATTAAGACACAACAGGTGTGGGTACTCAACATGAGAAGATTTCTCACTGGGTACCCACAGTTCTTACTGTAGGTCAGTAAATGGTCAATATTGTTACCATAGAATCATTCACACCAGCACAATGGTGCTCCTCCAAGAATGTATTTATTTACATGAAAACACCATTTTATACAAATTGAAGACACATCTTAAAGAAGGGTTTGTCCAGGCATGCCTTCCTCCTTCCCTTATATTGCCACTTCCATTTTCATCTTCTGTTGTATCATAAATAAAACTTCAGACTGGTTAAAGAAAATTGAATCTGCCTCTTCTCTCCCCGCCCAGAATTACTTTGACTGTTTAATGTCTGGAGTCATCCTTCAAAGAAAAGTCTTGCCCAGGGTTATTTTATTTAATTTATTTATGTAATACAGTGTAGAAAGCGATCATGTCATAAGCAATGATTCTGTACAATCATCCTGCAGAAATATTTTTTGGAGAATTCTTGGTAATTTAAGACCAGCAGAGCACCCCTCCCCACCCGCCCCGTAAAAGTGCTTACAATGAACAGGGATTCTTTTCTTTATCAAAGACCCAAAGATACGTGGACAAAAAAAAAAGCTCGAAGTCTCAATGCCTAATGTGTGCACATAAAACAGGCACAAAGAAACAAACGTGTATCCTCTTAATTCCTATATCACAAATATAGCAGAAGCAGCAATCTGTACAGTAAAATGCAATCGTGGAAAAAAAATCTCTCTAAAGCATCTGAAATACTTAAAAATGTTTAACTTTAAAATGCATAGTGATCAGGAAAGGAATACTTAGGCAAGAGAAGCAGCTAAACTCCCACGTTCACATGAAGCATCCCCCATCGATTCTTAAAGCATATGTAAAGTAGGACTTAATTGGGTCACAAACCACAAGAATAATATACAACTGGCTAAGGGGCTATGTGATAAATAATCAGGAGAGAATCTATTCATGCACTAGTTTGATACAGCTAAATTCTTTACAGTACACAAAACCCATTAATAATGTAGTGTAGAGACCAAAATGTAAAGAGAGAGAGAATACATTACTGATTTGTGGATTAATTCAAGTTCAGGCATCTACTTGTGTTACAGCACAGCTGTCAAAAGGCGATAATGAGTAAATCATAAAACAGAGGGGTTTGTTTCTTCCGACAGTATTCTATAAATGGACACCGATGGGTAGTGAAGCAATGGTTTTGCTGTCCAACTTCAGAGGCTGCTGTGGCGGGGGTCTAGTTCTGCATCTGCTCAAAGAACTTGTAGGTTGGATTTTCATAGCCGTTCTGCTGCATCTTGGACAGGTGGCGCTCCTCTGGGGTGACAGCGGCGTCAACCTGAAAAACAAGGAAGAGGAGAGCTGAGTAAAAAATAAAAATCAATCCTTTAAGGGTGAACATGGAGAAGCGGTAAAAAGATAAGGAGTACAGTACTCTTCGTTGCAGAACACCCATGATTTTCTCCCCCACTTTGACATCTTGGAGAAGAACACCTTTGCCCACCAGTTATACAGATGCTGTGCTCCATCTAGCCACCAGGTGGCGGTGGAAACCTTGGTGCGCTTATGAGGTGTCCAGTGGTGGTTTCTGGTTCCCCAGCTCCACAGTAAGTGGATAAACCCAGTGCAACGGTATTTTTTCTTCCGCTGTTGGCTCAATAAAGGACAAATGGTGTCAATGAAAGCCTGTTTTACTTGGAAGTGTTTTGGTAAGATAGATAAAACCACAAGAGTATCATGGAGGGAGATTCAGCAAAGTATACTGTATCTTGGGTGACACTCAAATCTGTGTAGAAAAATACTCGATTTCCTAGACCGCTGAATATCTTCCCATGCTGATTTTAGTCTAGCCCGTTTCTATCAAATTTTATGTTTGTTAAAATGTTAAAGAGAGGTTTGAGAATCACTTAATTAAAACAATAACATACATATGCCAAAGGGGGCTATTATTTGGCACAAGAAAAAAGAGCAAGGACAACCCCATTCTAGATTATGTAATTTTTAAAAAACTGAGAATTAAGATACTATAGAATTATGTTCAGCTAAAAGTTTAAAATCAGACCCTCTCTGTTAATATGTTGCTTTACCTCTAACTAAGGTGAGGCCAGTAACTGAAGACGTTTTCCTTCCCGTGTCACTGTTAGAGCTGTGTGGGGAATTTACTCTCTGCAGGTTGGGCAGGGTACTTACCACTACAACTCTGCAGGTTGGGCAGTGGCTGTTCTTGTTTTACTATATTTGTTATACCTCTCCCTGTTCACAGAAGACAGGAGGTCCTTAACTCTGCTGAATGAGTAAAGGCTTACTTTTTTGTCTGTTAAAATTCCTTTTTTGTAAAACCATGGTAAGATGGAAGAGAATAAATACAAAATCATCACAATGAAAAGGCATGTTTTCCAGAGAAAAATTTGGATGTACCATACAGAAGACAGTCCTTCAAAGGGATATTCCCTAGAATGGGCTGCTCATTCACCTCTGGGAGAATACTTCAGGCCCATTCCCCCTTGCTGAGTGTTGCTAAGTGACATTCCCCCACTTATGCAGTTTTTCCCCCTACACACCCTGTCTGGCACAGATCTGAGCCTACACAGCAATGCCCCTGAAGCCAAAGAAGAAAAAGTACCAGTGAGGACGTGGTGTCAGCAGTAAGACATGAGGTCTTGAGATGGAGCTAGATATGTCATGACTAGACCACACTGGCTGATAATAATTCAGACTAAAGGATCTGTCAATATGGCTAGGTGCGGTGGCTCATGCCTGTAATCCCAGCACTTTGGGAGGCTGAGGTCAGTGCATCACTTGAGGTCAGGAGTTCGAGACCAGCCTGCCCAACATGGTGAAACCTTGTCTCTACTAAAAATACAAAAATTAGCCAGGCGTGGTGGTGCACACCCGTAATCCCAGCTGCTCCAGAAGCGGAGTCAGGAGAATGGCTTGAACTTGGGGGGCTGAGTTTGCAGTGAGCCAAGATTGTGCCACTGCACTTCAGCCTGGACGACAGAGTGAGACTCCATCTTAAAAAAAAAAAAAAAAAAAAAAAAAGGCCAGGGGTGGTGGCTCACAATCCCAGCACTTTTGGGAGGCCAAGGTGGGCGGATCACAAGGTCAGGAGTTCAAGACCAACCTGGCCAACATAGTGAAATCCTATCTCTACTAAAAATATATATAAAAAAATTAGCTGGGCATGGTGGCACATGCCTGTAGTCCCAACTCCTCTAGAGGCTGAGGCAGGAGAATTTTTTGAACCTGGGAGGCAGAGGTTGCAGTGAGCTGAGATCGCACCACTGCACTCCAGCCTGGGCAACAGAGGGAGACTCTGTTTCAAAAAATCTGTCAGTATAATCAGGTCCCCCGTGGTCCCTTTGTACAGCCCCCCTTCATGAAGTGATTGACTCTTTTCAGTCTGGGAAGGAGGTGGAATGACTAGCAGTGGCTCATCCCAAGGCAGCTGGAAAAGGTAGATATACAGCTCCCTCGTCCCTTGGGACAGTGTTCCCTCCATCATGTGCCCTGATTCTTTTTTTTTTTTTTTTTTTTGAGTTGGAGTCCTGCTTTTGTCACCCAGGCTGGAGTGTAATGGTGCAATCTCGGCTCGCTGCAACCTCTGCCTCTGAGGTTCAAGTGATTCTCCTGCCTCAGCCTCCCGAGTAGCTGGGATTACAGGCACCTGCCACTACGCCTGGCTAATTTTTGTATTTTTAGTAGAGACGGGGTTTCACCATGTTGGCCAAGCTGGTCTTGAACTGACCTCAGGTGATCTGCCTACCTCGGCCTCCTAAAGGGCTAGGATTACAGGCGTGAGTCACCACGGCCACGTGCCCTGATTTTCAAGTTCCCATTTATGGAGAGACTGTGTGCCACTGTGAATCCCTCTAATCTACCATCCTATGGCTCAGAGCTGCCTGAGTTCCCCTGCAGCCAAACTCTCATGTTACTCCAAAGACAGACCTAGGCATCTCCCCTTAGCACATTCCCACCAACAAGCTCTAACCAAGGCCAGTCCTCAGAGGACACTACTCGAATGGATGCTCAGCTTCCCTGTCCCTCTGGGAGCAAATCACAGATGTTTTCCTCATCCTCTCCTCTTTCCTTTGATCTGCACTGTTGTCAACAAATGAGGTCACCTGGCTTTTAACTGTAACTGTGTAATTAGCCTCCAACTTGTAAGTTAAAACACCATGGTTAAAGATTAGCACCAATCATGAGAGATTTCATTCACCCTGTAAATCTGCGTGCCAGGAGACAGCCTACCTGCAGCAGTATGCCATTCGAACTTGGGCATCATTTCTGCTCCCCGCCACCTCGTAACTGACATCTCAAAGAATGCCCAGGTTAAAAAAAATGATCTTGCTTAGGAGATCAAGCACAAAGCTGCTACGTTTCTGACTGTAGAAGAAAGCCCCCATGCTGCTTCATTGTTGGAATATTACGCTTTCATCTCTTCCAGGAGGCACATCCACCACCACACTCGCTGTCAACAATCATTTGCATGCGTCAGGGGCAGGGGAACACCTGGCAATTTGATAGGTTTATCTCCCCTTCAAACTCCAAAGCCAAATAGTTGAGTCCCTGGCTAGAGAGGCGAGGCTCCAAGGCTGGCGCACCATCCAGGCCTGTCTTTTCTTGGCTTCTGTTTCGCTACTTGCTAACCCTATTACCTTTTGCCACTGAGAGGACAGTTACATTGTGCCATTCCTGCCATACCTCAGAGGGCTCAGGAGCTACAGGAGAAGGGATTATCTTGACAAAAGGGCATCCAAGGAGTATGGATTGGATCTTTAATCTCTAAGCCCTTGAAAGCTAGATGTGAAAAACTGAGTACTCATATCTATGGATAGTTACGGCTAAAGGAAGAGCAGCAGGTAAGGGTAGCCTTCCTCTCCAGCAGGCTCACCAATCTCTTCCTCATTGCTAAGCTACAGCAGTGGCAAGGCCACCAGGTGAAGGCCAGCCCCACCATGCCCCTGTGCAGACAGGGCCTCTGCATGGACGCAGTATTATTTCTCTTAAAGCAGAGCCAGGGGAGGTTTGAGCCCGTGGTGCTTGTTCTGGAAGGAATAAGACAATGAAGTTGGCCAGGCGCGGTGGCTCACGCCTGTAATCCCAGCACTTTGGGAGGCCGAGAGGGGCAGATCACGAGGTCAGGAGATCGAGACCATTCTGGCTAACACGGTGAAACCCTGTCTCTACTAAAAAAAAAAACAAAAAAACCCAAAAAAGTAGCCGGGCGTGGTGGCAGCACCTGTAGTCCCAGCTACTTGGGAGGCTGAGGCAGGAGAATAGTGTGAACCTGGGAGACGGAGCTTGCAGTGAGCTGAGATCCAGCCACTGTACTCCAGCCTGGGCGACAGAGCAAGACTCTGTCTCAAAAAAAAAAAAAAAAAAAAAAGACAAGTCAGGGACAGAATTTCCATTTTTCCAACCAGGTAGGAACATCTGTCACTTTCTGGGATGAAGACACACATACCTACAACCACTGAATAGTCCTTCTCTTCCCAGACTGCCTGGAACACACAGCAGCAGGAACTGATCTGAAGTCTTCATTTGGTTCTCAGTACGCTGCACCTTCCTGAGACCTGGGTCCCTGTACTGCATGGCGGCACGGCTTCAGCTGGCTGCTGCCTATGACACACGCTGAAAAGAGCTGAGCCCAAACAGCCTGACCCCGCCTTGCCCCAAAATAGCTTTGAGGAGAACTTTTGACACTCTTTGGCTTACCTCCATACCCCCTTACCCTTTTCTCTCTTTCTCCCTGAACCTGATTCATTGGAACCATTTAGTCCTTCACTGTATCCAGAGTAATTTAGAGCTCAGCTATCCGCCTGCAGGGACAACATTCTATTTGGGTGTCCTTAGTTTCCAGGTCTCCTCCTATTGTCCCTTTACATGGAGGTGTGTGAGCTAGGAGAAGAGGCAGGAAACACAACGTTTACATTTTATTATGTACAGTAACCAGCAGGATGCGGATTGATAGATGTCCTTTTATACAACGGACTGAGTCAAGCCAAATGACAGAATCCTGTCATTGAGATGGACCAGACAAGTAAAGGAGGGTAAGGGAACTAAGACGTACAACACAACAATAGTGTGACACATCAAAGGAGCCACAAATATGAGGAAAAAAAAAATAAAAGCAAAGAAAACAGCCAGGAAGTTTTCAAGCTAGTGACTTATCCCTCCTAGTAACCTCCCAGTAATTGCTTGCTACTTAGTTGTGTAGATGCTTGTTTTCCTAATTTTGATGCCATCTCTTTATAGTTATATATAAAACTAGAAAGCAGTTGACTGTGTTTATTGCCAACATCAAGCAATTCTTCAGGCAGGTTCAGGAACTCCTTTGCTATCCCTTCATAATCTTTTTTTTTTGACAGAATCTTGCTCTGTCACCCAGGCTGAAGTACAGTGGTGTGATCTTGGCTCACTGCAGCTTCCGTCTCCGGGGTTCAAGCAACTCTCCTGCCTCAGCCTCCTGAGTAGCTGTGACTACAGGTGCGCGCCACCATGCCTGGTTAATTTTTTGTATTTTTATTAGAGACAGGGTCTCACCATGTTGGCCAGGCTGGTCTCGAACTCCTGGCCTCAAGTGATCCACCTGTCTTGGCCTCCCAAAATGCTGGGATTACAGGTGTGAGCCACTGTGCCCGGCCTGTAATCATTTTTGATGCTTTCCTTTGATCTTCCAATTTCTCTTCCTGCTGCTCTGTAAGCAGGAAGCCACTCCTAGGTTCTGCACCCACCCTCACTTCTCCTTATCGTGGCTTTCCGTTCAACCTGACCACTCTCTCCAACTACTCTACAATGCCGACGTCAGTATATCTGTACCCTTGTGGGTCAGTTTCTGGCTGGGAAGAAAGGACCTCTAAGGACATCTTTTTATGAAGTCACTAGTGTGACAGCACATTTCTCAGAAGAAGTCATATGCCATACCTCCATAAAAGCCAAATAAGGAACTCTCTTCTTATTTAGGTCATTAATGAGATGACCAGGAGGTGGGACGGGGAGACTCCTGGTGTTCCAGTGATCAGATCTGTGACAGGAAAACTTTTTCACATCCTATAATAAAGAGAAGCTGTGCCCCCAACTTTTCCTTATTAAAGGTGACATCTCTGGGGAGAGTAGCAGAAAGAGCTACAATACGTGTTTTTAAATATCCAGTGTCTATGTACGTGAATGTAGAAAAGTACCGCTTGCACTAAACAGATCCTGGGATCAGTGGGCTTTGCAGGAATGTCCTAAAACAGGAGCAAGGGTGGGTGATTCAGCTAGTGCTGAGATTTCCAGCCACCACAGGGGTATTCTGACATGGAGGGCGCATTTGGGGAGTGGTAATAATAAAGGGCTATTGCTTCACTGCTTGAAGCACCAATAAGGCACAGTTACCTCCTTGGGAAAGCACGGCCAGCGGCTCACAGAGTGACTCTCTGGCCTTATGGCTAAGTAAATCAGTAACTCAATATGTACTGCTTATTATTATTATTTTTTAAGAAAACAAAAGTAGCAAGTGTTCATTTCCAAATGCTAACAACTCTACCAATAAAAATACAGTCATGGGCCATATACTGACATTTTAGTCCATGACAGACCAAACATGATGGTGGTCCCATAAGATTCTAATACTGTATTTTTTTACTGTACCTTTTCTATGTTTAGATACACAAATACCTGCCAGTGTGTTGCAACTGTCTATAGTATTCAGTGCAGCAACACGCTGCACAGGTGTGGAGCCTAGAGGCAATAGCTTGTAGGTGTGTAGCCCAGGTGCGTAGCAGGCTACCATCTAGATTTATGTACGTGTACTTTATGATGTTTGCACAGCGATGAAACCGCCCATGACACATTTCTCAGAATGTTATCTCCAGTGTGAAGTGGTATGTGACTGTTCTAGGCTTGTTTCATTTATACATTTGTTCTCAGGTTTTTTTCCTAGGGTTCCTATCTCTGTGATCTTCTGCAGGCATTTTTCACTCTAAAAACGAGCAGTTTCCTGGAAACCAATGCTTTCATCATGACTTCTTCATGCACCGATGGTATGTAAGTACAGTGGTATTCTGTTCTGACTGACTGAGGTGAGTCCAACTGGAAATATTCATGTACTCATTTTTGTTCTTACTGAAGTAGGGTTACTGATTAATGAAGGTTAGCCAGAGCCGGAAATAAAGGTATTTCCATGTACTTGAGTGTGAGAGAGCCTGTTAAAGTAGGAAGAGGATGTTTCAGAAGCATCACTTCCGTTCCGTGCAGACGCTGGGATGCTGAGAAAAATGGTGCTCTGAAAGCCCACAGTGCTCTCCCAGCTGAGAACATGCATAGGCTGGGTTGCAACTCCCTGTGTTCAAGTCCTACCATCCCAGCTAGACTACACCTTTTTTGAGGACAGAAAAGGGGAACGTGGTCTATTTCAACACTGCTGTACAGACACACCACAGCACTGGACAGAGGGCTGCTTTCAGGAAGGATAGCCACAAAGGTCTTGAGAGGAAGAAGGAGATGAGAGGACATAAAACACAAATGAGGTGGGGCCCTTCATTTAGAAAGGTTTCCAGTTGCTCTCAAGTAGACAGCAAAATGAGTATCTAGAGAAGAGCTGAACAGCCATCTTTCCCGACTTTGCTCCTGCAAGGATACCTTCTGGCTTAAAAATTAATTTCAGAATCTGGGTCAAAATGTCAACTTCTCCTCTGACATTTTAAGTCCAATGAGACACTGCTTGGTAACTGACTAAATAAAAAAAACCATTTTAATTCAGGCAGCTGGAAGAGCACTTAAAGGGCAATTGGTCATCTCGGAGGCAACTAAGGCTTGTGCATAGAACTGAAAGGAAGGAGTGTTACAATGATGTGTCAGTGATTCTCAAATCTTACTGCACGTCTCATTCATCTGGGGAAATTTTCAACACTCAGATTCTCAGGCTCCTATTTGGGAATTCTGTTTCCCTAGGTCTGAGGTAGGACCTGGTAAGTCTCATGCACAGCCAGGGGAAAGAGCTCCTGGTGGAGGCCTTGCTTTTATGCTCAGCATCCCTGGGGCCTGTTACGGGCTAAAATGTGTCCCCCTAAAATTCACATGTTGAAGTCCTAACCTGCCAGTACTTCTACCTGTGACTGTATTTGGAGATAGGGTCAAAGAGGTAATTAGAGTTAAACAAGGTCATCGGGGGGATCCTAATCCAATATGACTGGTGTCCTTATAGAGAGAGGTTAGGACACAGCAGAACAGAGTGAAGGCCATGTGAAGACACAGGGAGAAGACAGCCGTCTGCAAACCAAGGAGAGAGGCCTGGGGAGGAACCAACCTGGCTGATACCTAGATCTTACACTCCAGAAATGTGAGAAGGTAAATTTCTGTTGCTTAATCCACCCAATCTGTGTTACTCTGTTACGGAAGCCCTAGGAAGCCAAGTCTTTGGCCTTTGGCATCAAAGACAGGCAACTTCAATGGATAGACCGGCAGCAAAGATAGAACTATATTAAATAAATTAAAAAGGGCTCTTGAAGGCCGGGCACAGTGGCTCATGCCTATAATCCCAGCACTTTGGGAGGCTGAGGAGGGTGGATCACTTGAGGCCAGGAATTCGAGACCAGCCTGGCCAACATGGCAAAACCCTGTCTCTACTAAAAATACAAAGATTAGCCAGGCATAGTGGTGTGCTCCTGTAATCCCAGTTACTCAGGAGGCTGAGGTAGGAGAATTGCTTGAACCTGGGAGGTAGAGGTTGCAGTGAGTGGAGATGATGCCACTGCACTCCAGCCTGGGTAACAGAGCGAGACTCCCATCTCAAAAAACAAAGAAACGACAACAAAAAAGAAATCAACAACAAAACAATAAAACAAAACAAAACAACAGCAAAAAAGAGCTCTTGAATTATTCAAGTATGAGGACATCTTTATTTGCTCAAATATGGAATTAAAACTTTTAAAAAAATTAATTAGAGCAGAAATGAAAGAAACTGATACTAATGAGAACATATCTTACACTGTTTTGAGGGACACAAGCTTAGATACCATTCCAAAAGGTGCAATGACCGAACGTGACAATGGGGTCACTGCTTTTATGTGCTCACACTCTGGTCTATGAGCCAATCCGTTCCTTTCCACCCTGCTACCTGTTCTCCTCTTGGTTTCCGTCCTCACACTGCTCATCCACGTCAGTATGAATGGGGAAATAAGGCTCAAACCTAACTTCCATCAGCAGCTTCTGTTGTAGTCTGCAGAGGTTTTAAGTGCTGAGCAAAATGAAATTCTGGCTTCACCACAAATTTCATTTATTTAAACTCTGTCCTCTTCTAATCAAGAATGGTTTAGAGCACAGTTCCTTGGGGACAGTGGAATCTTTAGCTCCCTAGCAACATCTGGACTTTTCTCTGATGGAAAAAGCAATGGGGGCTGGACGTGGTGACTCACACCTGTAATCCCAGCACTTTGGGAGGCCAAGGTGGGTGGATCACCTCAGGTCAGGAGTTCAAGACCAGCCTGACCAATATGGTGAAAACCTGTCTCTACTAAAAACGTAAAAATTAGCCAGGCATGGTGGAGTGTGCCCATAGTCCCAGCTACTCAGGAAGCTGAGACAAGAGAATGGCTTGAACCCATGAGGCAGAGGTGGCAGTGAGCCAAGATCCAGCCTGGGCAATAGAGTGAGACTCTGTCTCAAAAAAAAAAGCAGTGGGGAATATGAGGGGAAATATGGACTCTGAGCTTGACCCTGCGTAATTTGAACACTTCTGCCTTGGCCTCAGTTCCCTCATCTACAAGATGAGAAGATGAATTTGACTGATCACCATCAATATATCTTTCAGCCCTAAAAATTCCATAACTCTTAAAATATCACAACAAAATGTCACACAAATTTTTCAGTTTCCCTGTGCATATAAAAGCTATGTTTATACTATATTTTCTGCAAGACAGTTTCCTAAAAAGTTGCATATACCGTGAGATTTTAACACTTTTTCCCCCATCCAAATGGCATTTTAAATGCATAAAAATAACTTATTTGTAAATTTTCTTTCTCTCTCTCTTGTTTTTGTATAGCACCTTGAAACTAAGATATTTCAGGTGGAAGTGCAGGGTAATGGGTTGAAGAACTCTCAAATAACAAGCATTTATGTTTTGGTGGGCCATTTGGTATAGTGTGATTTCCTGAGAAACTTTAAAGGGTAAAAGTCTGCACTGAAAAATCACATTATTTACTATGACCTGGTTGTATTCAGAGGCCAGACTATTTAAGACATAAGAAATCCAGGAATAAATATGTTTAGTTTTTTTTGGAAAAAGCAACTTCCTACTTCTGTTTTTATTTTTAACTTCTCACACTGATTTTTGTTGTCTTTGAAAAAAAAGTCTAAGAGTAATCATACTTTTTAAAAGTCATGCATTATCATTTGTGTTATTTTGATAACTTCAAAACAAATTATAAGTTGAGATAACAACACGCAATCTCAATACCTTGATCAGAATATTCACGATAAGTTGCAATGAACAAAATGCAAAACAAGAAAGAACAGCTGTAACCCAAGCACCATGGAAGCACATTGATTCATTTTTTGAAAGAGATACTTAGCTAGTTCTTAGCAAAAAGCTAAGCCTAATTCTCTCATAGTCTTCTTTAATTCCCACTTGCAAACATGCAGTCAAGTTTACCCACCTCCACCACACCATGATGAATGGACGTGTACTGTTTCTTCTTCAGCATCACCAAGGTGATGACGATCACTGTTGCTATGACAACACCGCCCACCATGAGACCAATGATTGCACCTTTGTTTGAACCCACATCTTCGGCAAAGAACACCTTGAAAACAAATTAAGAAAAATAATTTTAATTTGTAAATGCAATATAATTTACAATTTATAAATGCAATTAGAAGAATTTCATTTCTTAAATGCAGGGGACATTTGGATGAGGTTATATGAAAAGTTTCAGTATATTCTCTGGCCAACTGTTTGGTCACGTATTTGATGATTACTTAAAAAAAGAAAAGAAATCACATATTCTCCTTACTAAGAATGACAATCATAGTTTACAGAACGATGTACAACATGTGGCTTCCCCAGTCTGAGGAAGTCTACTTTCCCCTCACATGTCAAAACCAAAGTCTGCAGCGACCTGAAACTCTGACAGGTGGAACATTTGGTGAGTGGTGGGAAGATGGCGCTTGTATCTATCAAAAGCTGGAAAGGCACGGATCATACTAATGAAAGGAGGTCAGCATTTTCCCAGTCACAGCAGGTTTGAAACTCTGAGCCCTGATGTCTGACTCTAAGTGACTGAGACTTGGGTGTTTTTCAACCCTGTAGATGTCCTAATTTCCTTGGAGGGACACTTTTAATGCACAGGAATAGGTATTCTGAAATCAAGGAGTTAAACAATAGAAAAAAAGGTATCTTGTTACTTACAGTAATTCAGCAGAATTCTAATTAACCTTTAGCAGTGTAATGCTTTTTAAAGCATAATGTTATTTCAAAGGGAAGTATAGGCAACAAGAATTTTAAGTCACTCATAACTCATGCTTTCTTACTATTGTCTCCAGAAACCAAAATCTGAAATGTTGCTTTATTTTTGCTCTTTATTTGGATTAAACATAAAAAGAATTTTGAGAACATTGTAAAGAAGAAATAAAATTTCATTTATTGCACTACATTGCTTCATACTGTTTATAAAAGCAAGTCATTATTTTTCAACTTTATCTACTTGAATGAAATGATAGAAGCACACCACAACGTTTATCATCTTGTTATATAAGGAGTTGATCTTATGCCAGATGAAGTAAAACTATAGCTAAACATTATCATGTTTGCTCTGCAACTTAATGAAAATACAGGCATACCTAGCTTTATTGCACAGTAGTGTTTACAGATAGTATTTTTTTTTAAAAAGAAAACAAAACAAATTAAAGGTTTGTGGTAACCCTGTATCAAACAAGTCTATTGGTGCCATTTTTCCAACAGTGAACACAGGTTCACTTCATGTCTGCGTCACATTTTGGTAATTATTTAAATATTCAAACATTAAAAATTATTATATCTGTTTGGTGATCTGTGTGATCAGTGGCCTTTGATGTTACTATTTTAATTGTTTTGCAGTGTCATGAAACATGCCCATAAAGACAGCAAACTAAATCAATAAATGTTGTGTGTGTTCTGACTGCCCCCCAAACTGGCCACTCCGCCCCTCAACTCCCAGGCTCCCTATTCCTTGAGAGACCACAATATTGAAACGGGGCCAGTAAATAACCCTACAATGGTCTCCAATTGTTCAAGTGAAAGGAAGAGTCACACGTCTCTCACTTTAAAGCAAAAGCTAGAAATAATTAAGCTTAGTGAGCAAGGCATATTGAAAGCCAAGATTCTTGTGCCAGTTAGCCAAGTTGTGAATGCAAAGAAAAGCTCTTGAAGGAAATTAAAAGTGCTACTCCAGTGAGCACACAAATGATAAGAAAGCAAAACAGCTTTATTGCTGATGGGAGAAAAGTTTTAGTTGTCTGGATGGAAGATCGAACCAGCCGCAACATTCTCTTAGGCCAAAGCCTAATCAAGAACGAGGCCCCCAACTCTCTTCAATTCTGTGAAGGATGAGAGAGGTGAAGAAGCTGCAGAAGAAAAAAAAGTTGGGAGAGGTTGATTTCACGAGGTTTAAGGGAAGAAGCCGTCTCCATAACACAAAAGTGCAAGGTGAAGCACCAAGTACTGATGTAGAAGCTGCAGTAAGCTCTCCAGAAGATCTAGATAAAACTCCTGATGAAGGTGGCTACACTAAATAACAGATTTTCAGTGGAGATGAAACAGACTTATTTGGAAGAAGATGTCATCTAGGACTTTCATCATTAGAGAGAAGTCCTGCCTTCAAAGTGTCAAAGGACAAGCTGACTCTCTTGTTAGGGGATAATGCAGCTGGTGACTTTTAAGTTTTTGAAGCCAAGACTGATTTACTATTGTAAAAGTCCTAGGGTGCTTAAGAATTATTCTAAATCTACTCTGCCCATGCTCTATAAATGGAACAACAAAACTGGGATGACAGCACATCTCTTAACAGCATGGTTTACTGAATATTTTAAACCCGCTGTTGAGACCTACTGCTCAGAAAAGATTCATTTCAAAATATTACTGCTCACTGACAAAACACCTAGTCACCTAAGAGCTCTGAAGGACAGGTATAAGGAGATTACTGTTGTTTTCATGCCTGCTAACACCACATTCATTCTGCAGCCCATGGATCAACTTTCAAGTCTTATTATTTCAGCCTCTTATCACTTCAAAATATATTTCAAATATATTTTGTAGGGCTATTAAAACTGCCATAGATAGTGATTCCTCTAATGGATCTGGGCAAAGTAAACTGCAAACCTTCTGAAAAGGATTCACCATTCCAGATGCCATTAAGAACATCCGTGATTCATAGGAGGAGGTCAAAACATCAACAATAACAGGAGTTTGGAAGAAGATGATTCCAACTCTCATGGGTGATTTTGAGGGGTTCAAGACTTCAGTAAAGGATGTCACCGCAGATGTGGTGGAAATAACAAGAGAACTAGAATTAGAAGTGGAGCCTAAAGACATGACTGAACTAACTGCTACCACCTCATGATCAAACTTGAACGGATGAGGAGTTACTTCTTAGGGATGAGCAAAGAAAGTGGATTCTTGCAATGGAATCTACTCTTGGTGAAGATGCTGTGAACATTGTTGAAATGACAACAAAGGATTTAGGATATCACATAAACTCAGTTGATGAAGCAGTGGCTAGATCTGCAAAACTGACTCCAATTTTGAAAGCTGTTCTACTGTGGGCAAAATGCTATCAAACAGCATCACATGCTACAGAGAAATCTTTCATGGAAGGAAGAGTCAATCGACGCAGCAAACTTCATAAGAAATTGCCACAGCCACCACAAACCTCAGCAATCACCACCTGGATTAGCCAGTAGCAGTGAACATCAAGGCAAGAATCTCCGTGAGCAAAAAGATTAGGACTTGCTGAAGACTCAGATGATCATTAGCATTTTTTAGTAATAAAATATTCTACTAATAAAAGTAATTAAAGTAGGTACATGGCTTTTTTTTAGACATAATGCTATTGCACATGTAACAGACTATAGTATAGTGTAAATATAAATTTTTTTTTTTTCTTTTGAGATGGAGTCTCACTCTTGTTGCCCAGGCTGGAGTGCTAACTCGGCTCACTGCAACCTCTGCCTCCCGGGATGAAGAGATTCTCCTGCCTCAGCCTTCCGAGTAGCTGGAACTATAGGCATATGCTATGCCACCACATGTGGCTAATTTTTGTGTTTTTAGTAGAGAAGGCATTTCACCATGTTGGCCAGGATGGTCTCGATCTCCTGACCTTGTGATCCACCCGCCTTGGCCTCCCAAAGTGCTGGGATTACAGGCATGAGCCACCACGCCTGGCCAATAACTTTTATATGCACTGGGAAGCCAAAAAATTTGTGTGACATTTTATTGCAAAATGTGTTTTACTGTGGTGTTCTGAAATTTCCAAGGTATGCCTCTACCTCCCTAAAAAATTCTTTCAATATAGCCTCAAGGTAGTCAAATGACTGATTCTTCTAAGTTAAAACTAACATACTAGCAATCTGGAAGGCAATATAAAATACAGCAAATGAAGCAACTTCTAAAAGTGTTTTACTCATGGTTTATAACAAAATGAGAAATTGTTCATAATTATTCCCTTTACTAAACAAATATGCTAGCTCAATATTTTTATGAAAAGCAAATCATTAATTAGCTAATATACTAGTGTGAGGTAATCAGGAATAAATGCAAGTCTGGACATATTCCTGTGCCTTTAAGAAAATACTGTAATTCTGTGATATTCATTGCACTAATTATAGTACATTATCTTATCAACTAGTTCAGTAGAGGGAGCTGATTCTCCTAATTGCTGCCGCTGCCATTAGTCACTGTCACATTATAGGCGTTAGTGTAATTGTGGAGATGGGCTTATATGACACAAGCCCCAGTGAATGCAAATTTTCTGTACATTAATCTTCAGCTTTCTGCCCTACCAACTCTCAACTCTTCAGTGGTTTCCCAGTTTTTATTAACCTCTTCAGCAACAGCCTCATCAAGAGAAACCCTGATTTTATAATAATTGATACTAGATTATCTTGCCAATGAAAACCATGCTTCAAAAAGCTAAATGTCTTAGTGTAAAAAAAGAACGATGGGAGTTAAGAATGCAAATCCAAATCCCAAGTCAGTTTTTTATTTGCTACAATTATTTAAGAGTCAAGTGAGGCATAAATAATAATTTGAAGGTGTTTCTTTTCGAGATTAATACTAGGATTTATCAACTTTACTTATGAATACTGAAAAGACATTTTCTGCTTGAAAAAAGCTAACACACACACACACACACACAAACAAAAGAAGTGCCTGAGATAACTTCAAGTATAATTGCTATGGAAATTTTATTACCATTTTTCTGTCCACCACTGAATGTGATAAAATTGTCTTATTAATTTAACCCCTTACTGCACCTACTGATAAGATGGAACCCTAACAGAATCCACTATTTGATTTATCTGAATTTCTAAGCTTTTGGTAAAGGATTTTATGTAACTACTAGAGCTGACCACAAAAGAGATGTGGCTTTTGATTTACTCCAATTCTAACATTAGGGGGGAAAAGTGATTTCATCTGAAAAGGAAGCTGCTGTCTTCTTTGCATGAATAACACTATCAGGAACATCACGGGGTCCTGCTCACCCCATGATCTTATTCTTGCAAGAGAAGTTAAAGCATGGGAGGTAGGGGAGGGAATGAAAAGAAAAAGCTGGGGGAGAGATGAATGAGCAAAGGAAGACAGTTCCAGATGTGAACTTAAGCTATATAAAGTGTTCTAGAAAACCAAGCAGCGTATGCACGCGTTTGACTCTGATCCTTCAAGTAAACCTATTTTCCCAGAAAACACAGTGGAAATTAAAGTGGCTGCTATATTGAAATTAATTCTACTTTAAGTCCCGAGTCCTGCACGAACTTAGCTGCCCTGTAGTCTGAAAGAACTACACACAGAGCCTCTTAATTTTCTTTTTTTGAGACAGTCTCGCTCTGTTGCCCAGGCATGATCTCGGCTCTCTGCAACCTCCACCTCCGAGGTTTAAGCAATTCTCCTGCCTCAGCCTCCCGAGCAGCTGGGACTACAGGCACATGCCACCACACCCAGATAATTTTTTTTTTTTGTAGTTTTAGTAGAGACGGGGTTTCACCATGTCGGCCAGGCTGTTCTCCAATTCCTGCCCTTGTGATCCACCCGCCTCAGCCTCCCAAAGTGCTAGGATTACAGTCGTGAGCTACTGCGCCCAGCCTAGCCTATTTATTTTCTTCACGTTTTCATGGTAATCCTATAGGCAAGCATTGCATTTTTGTTTTTATCTTTTCCTTAATTTGATTTCTAGCACAGGATGTACCAGAGTTAATAGGTCATTTGGCAAGACAAACAGAGTAGTGGAAAGAGGTAAATTATTTTACGTACCAATTTTTGATGATGAACTTCATAACCTGAGTCATGTCGGAATTCTGCATCCATCTTCACTTCAGAGATCTCCTCTGTCTTGATATTTGTCAACCCAGAACCTGTATTATATCACAATGAAAGTATGCAGGACAACCAATTAGTTTTACTCATAAATAATAACATTGTAAGACAAAGCCTACCCCAAACTTCTTTCTAGGCCTGAAGTTAGAGGAAAATTGATGAATGACTTTCTTCAAGAAAAATGATACCCTATATTTAAATCCTTAATTACTATCTATTTTAAACAAAAAGAAATGAAAAGGTAAGGGAAACCTGAACGTAAGCCTTCTGCTGCCTTTAATTACATGCTATAATTTTTGAAAATGGGGGAAATGCAGAAGTTAAATGCTGGTTGAGAGGTTGGCAAGGATTTGTTCCTGGAATATGTTGGCTTGGCTTAGGGGCTCATTGTTTAGCCTATTATGTGTCTTTTTCCATGGGCACTCATTACTTCAGAAATAACAATAAAAGGCTTTAAAAATGAGCATTAATTACCTAGTGGAACAAAACTGCTACTTTGGGGCTTTGTTCCAACTACAAATAAATTATGTTCATGTATCTATGCAGTGAAGCGTTGTAAAAATTATATGATTTTAGTCAAGTGTTCTAGTTATAGACACAGATTGTAATTGGTTCGTCTGCTGAATAAAGAGCTACAGTACATAATTTTTAAAATGCTTCTTAGCGACTAACAGATTTTATAACCTACAAACTCTTCCTTCTCTATAAATTGCTATATGATTCTTAATACGAATTGTTCTGATGAATTTCATTATTCAAATAATAATTTGAAGCTTAAAACAAAACGCAAAGTCATTTAAAAACCAAAAACTAAGTACAAAATATAAATGTCAGTGTCCATGCTATAACATTTATTTATCAAACATCAGATTTTAGGATGAAAAGGGCTTTGAGGTCATCTCTTCTGCGGTGTTCCCACCCAGGGGCAGACTGTCAGTTCCTGTTTGAACACAGAGGAATGTATCAATTTCTCTCCAGTTTTTGATAGATTTGCCTGCCAAAATGGCCTTATTTACATGAAGCCAGAATCAGTTTCCCTGTAACTTCCATCCTTGAAGTCTGATTCAACACAGAGCAAGCCTAATTCTCCCTTCCACAGTAAAACCTTGAACAGGCATCACATCCCTAAAGAGAGGCATGCTCCTGCTGGTTCTTGTCTTACTTGGGCTACACATTCCCAATTCCTTTGGCTCCCAGGGGAATTTACTTCTTGCTCTTGGCCTAATCACTCTTTCAGTCTTGTCTATGAGATGCTGGGAAACTTGTCACACATCTTGCTGACACTGAAAAGCACAATGTCCACAGCATATGCTGTGCCAGTCTAACAGCACAGCCCATACAAGGAGAAGGTAAGGATAATCTGACAAAACCTAGGAAATCCACGCTGGTTGTGACATAGCCCCATTCCCTCATCCAAGTGTTCAAAAAGCTTCCACTTGATAACCTGTTTGAAGAGAGATCCATAATCAATGTCAATCTATACCTGGCTTGTAGACTGTGAAGTTACCTTCTCTCCTTTTTGCTATTCAGAACTTCATTTTCCTATCCCTACCTTCCCAGCTTTCCACAAAGACCACAGGCAATGGTTCTATTTCACCTTCAAGTTCTCTTAGCCTGCGATTGGTCTGAGTCATAAGAACTTGGACTTGGGTAGCCAGATGTCAGAGCAAGACTCCTTCTCAAAAAAACAAAAACCAAAAAACAATTTTTTTTTTTTAAAAAAAGAAAAAAAACATTGACTGGTAGTGTCACCTCTTCCTGGAGATTTCAATAGTAACATATAGGCTCTGCTGGCCCAATGGAGAAATTTGATAAAACTGAATGAGTCAAATGAGCACTTTCTAAGTTACGTTTTATGCTTGTAGATGAAAAGCAAATCTTTTAAAGTGAGAAGCACCATGAAAAAAGTCCCAAGGCAAATGACCAACCTCAGCTGGCTGCGGTTGCAATTAGAACTGAACTGACCCTCAGCCCGAGGCCTTACAAGTTGGCTGAGCAGAACAGGAATGTCAACTCCTGGCTCCTTGAGATTCCCTTACATGACACTGACAATAAGGAGGACATCAGAAGAACTGAAACTGTCTCTGACTCACTATAATTTAAATTCCCCTTAAAAGCCTACAGACAGAAATTCATAACATCAACGAGACCAGCTGTCAAGACGTCTCACGCTACTGTCTCTGCTGCCATTGTTAATCGCAGCATAAAGGCATGAAGATGCCACAAGGCAGACTCTGAGTCTTCACGAGTGACTGTGCTTGGAGGAGGCGGTCATGGCTTGAGCCTGTGGTGGAAGCGTGAGGGACAGCGTGGGTCTCCTTCTGGCTCTGCTGCTGACTGTATCTGAACCAGGCAGCAAAGGCTGACCTCTGTGTATTAATATCTTCAAAGAAGGTTCATTCCCTGTTCTTTGATTATTGCCTGGGGACATGATGAGGATAAAGAAGAAAATAAATACGGGAAAGTATGTGTTATTTAGGATTAAAATCTCTCTGGAATATACAGATTTGTCAATTCAATAACTTTCTTCCTCTTTTTGATTCACTGAAAGCGTTGGCTACTCTCAGTTGGGTGAGGCTGTTCATGGAGTAGACACCAGGCACGTATGTGCTTCTGCTGTGCTACGACATTATTCATAAAATAAAAATGTGTTTCTTCTTAATGCCTGTGAAACTGTAAAAAAAATAAGTGTCTATTTCAGTGTTAATGGGATTTTTAAGTAATATAAAAAAATAAAGGGCTTATGTGCAAAATTATGCATCTACATCTGTTGTGTTACTTTAGCCACTCATTGAGAATAAGTACATACAACCCACAAAAGAGAAGATATATTTCTGGCTCTGGAGAGAAACCAATTCTGGTATTTTCAGGAAATCATGTCTACTTCAGTAACTGATTGAAGTTTGGGTGCAGTTTAGTTAGAAGGTGACCCATCTGGACACCAAACAAGAAAGGAGAGATGTTCACACTGGTATCCAAGTCATCACCGGACCGTCTACATCTGTCTGGGCTTCTGTTTGTAAGGACAGGAGCTATATAATCTTCTCTGTTTTTTGTTTGTTTTAAAGAAAAAATAAAATAAAATAAAATTAAAAAAAAGCCAGATTTGGAAGGGCTCTCTTTGAGGTTTCAGAAGGAAAGCTCAGAAACAAAAAACCAATCACTTCACTCGGAATTTCGGAAATGAAAAGTAAGGAAAAGTCAAGGGGAATTTTTAAAAGTGTGGTTTCTAAGGTCACTTCAGGTTCTACTCTACAGTAAGCAGTAAGAGGCTTATTAACATGCAGAAAGGAGACAACGTCTGCTCAGCTCAGGCACAAGATGCGGAGAGGCAGAAGTCAAGCGGTTCCAATACCTGGTCGAGTGGTCAGTCCTCGGTCGGCAGCAGGGCGGGCATCAACAGGCTCAACTGGGCACAGGAAGCAAGAGACACAGAAAGCAAACAAGACAAATCGAGATGGTAAGTCGTGGCTCCCGAACATAGTCGAGCAGGGAAAAAAAGCATATGCAATAAACAAGTTACAAAAAAGGAGCAGCCAGGAAGGAACCACAGTGAGTTAATCCCGAGCATCGAGGACCAGGAGGGGCAGCACTTTAAATGGTTGATCGCTATTGATGTGCCAGTCCTGCTCCTTAGTTTTCTAATAAAAGCCCTCACCAGGATAGGCAGCAACTTCAAAGAAGAGGGGTGGGGAGGGTGGATTTTCCTCTGAGCTAGTTTAGAGATAGTTTCTTGGCTTTTGATTAGAAATAAAATATTCCCAGCCTAGCAGAAAACCTTAAAGATACTTCCTTTTACAACTGCCCAATCTTATCTTATTTTACAGTTAATTAACTACAAAAGGACTCTTAAATTTCCAGGGGAAGTGCAAATATGAATTTATCAGGAGAGCCAAGTTTTACCACATCATCTGCCATTTAGTGAGTGAATCAAATTTGTCCTTAGTATGAGGGCAGAAGAGGGAAACCGCAGTCTGTCTTTCTCTTTTTCAAAAAGGCTGGTCTCCATTTGACAGATGACACACAGCTGAAACGTGTGAAATGAGGATATTTCATTTTATATTTGCCATTGTTCCCAATTTTTCCTTTGTATGTGTTCTGGGTCTGACCCAAAGAAAGCAGTGTGGACAGTACGATATTCCTCACCACCATCTGACCTTTCCAAAGCACTTCTGATGCTCAGAAAATACTTCCTTGTTTACACTGGTGTTTGAAGAAACAAGGAATGGGGACAAAGGCGAAGTTTTTAGGATTAATAAATGGTCATAGGGTAAATGAAGCCATGGGGTGGAGGCACAGGGGGAAGCCCCTTTGGTAAGGTGGCAAGTGTAAAGGGAAGAAGGTAAGACAAAGCGAGCACAGGTGCTGAGGGAGACACGGTGTGCTCGATGAGATGGCTCCTAACAATTTCAGTAAAACCATCCAGCTTACTGATGCACACATGCCAGGCATTCAAAGGTGGGATTCTCAGTCCAAATCAGTTTTGGATGACACATGTTAATAGAAACAGTGAGGGAGGAAAAAAGTGGCAGTAAGCCAAGTCTCCAAAATATGAGAAAATATTTCGGGGAGCACTAGGACATTTGGATGAAATAAAAGAGTAAGGTGGTTTGGTCCTTTCTTATGTAGAGACTGGCAGCATGGTGGAGCCAAAAGGAGGGTGAGGCATCTGATCCCAGGCCTGGGCCCAACATTGACAACATCTGTGACCTTGGGCAAGCGCCCACTTCTGTGGCTGCTTCTCCATATGGAAATAGAAATGTTAACATCTGCATCTTCTAATTATAGTGAGGAACAAATAACCTTTAAAGCCTGTTTCAGACACTACCAAATACTACAGAACTGCACTGATTAAATATCCTATGATTAAATATTCCGTAGTAACTGATGCGAGAATGACTATTCTCTAGTTTTCCACTAGTGCATTTAGAGGAAGACATACTTCACTTTCTTCTGCAACTCCCAAATACATTTTGACAATGAAGTTTGGTTGTTCTATACTTCATGTTTTTTCTTATCTGCAACAACCTGTAATGAGTAACTGTTATTACTCCTTGTAAAATGCAGTTAGTTGAAAGGTCATTGTACTTTTTGAGAATTTCCTGATGATGAGGAACCCAAATAGTGCTTCAACTGCAGTTAAGAACACACCAAACCACATGCACGAGGGCAAACACGTACCTTGAGGTGGTGGTGAGCACATACATCAATAGTTACATTATTAGAAAATGTATATGCAACTCAGGGGAAGTAAGTGAAGTGGACCTGTGGTTTAAATGCAGGCTGAGGAGCTAGTGGTCCCAGGGGCCACTGCTAACGTCACCACTTACTTTCTCCGTGATCTGGGGCCAATCACATTCTTTCTGAACTTCAGTTGTGTCACAGAGTAAATGGTTTTTTCCAGGGTTCAAATGAGTATACTTATGCGAAAGAAACTTACAAATGATATAGTCCTATAAGTTTCTCTGCCTCTCCCCACTCTTCTTCTTCTCTTTTTTTTTTTTTTAAATAGGCATGTACTATTTAAAAACAGTAATAAAACCTTTCCTATTTTTTAGGAAGATTAAACAAAACTAGTTTCAGTGACATAAACCTTAATCTGCTTTAAAAGATTGAAGCTGATTTAGTATAAATTAATGCTAAAAAAATAAGTGGCACAGGGAGCAGACATTAAAATACAGTTCTTTTTTAAAAGGCAATTATGATATCATTGCCAAAAAAAAAAAAAAAAATACCGACAAAACAAAGTAGTGTTTTTCCCAATCCATTGCAAATACTTTCCAATTTTTCCAATGGACCTTTACTTAATTGGAAAGTAACTTCATCAATAAAGTGTTAAAAACATTTTACATTGGCCGTTTAGTAATTTAAAAACAAGAAATAGATTATCTTATCTTTAACTTTTAATAGAGTTAAAATAAAATGTAAGCAGCAATGAGTTATTCTTTTGATCTCAGTAGCTTTGAATCTAATCCTTTGCTGTAAGAGGAGAGAAACAGAATGGTCAGACCTCTGGGATTTTTGAGTTTGCTACTTCTGGTGTTCTTTGTAATAAACCTAAACTATTAACAGTGCTGCCTTGTACAAACTCTCTACCAGGTCAAAGGTAATGAGGAATCAGCAGTACACCAGTTTACATATGGATAAGAGGCCTGACAAGAACTGGTTTGTAAGTTTAATGAAATACTTACTTAATCTAAATTTCAGCATTTAAATTGGCTTCCTCATTGCCTCTATAAAGCTAGTTAAAAATATACTAGAAGGCAGCTTCACACTTTGCAAATACATCCATACAGTCTTATAAGACCTGCTGTGTCTCTTTAAAAATATTACAGTATTTTATCTACATATTATATCTAGGTATTATTTACGAAGAGGCAGACTGATGGCCACAAAGGCTTCCTGGCGGTTACTGCATGCTATGCCGCTCTTTGTGGCTGCCCTTCTCAGGCAGTCAGGAAAAAGCAGAACAAACACAAATGTCATTAACGCTAATGCTCCCAGCCAGATCATTTCACAATTTGTGAGCACAATTCTGTAACAACAGCTTCATTGCAGCCTAGCCATTCATTTACGTTTTGTGAATGTGAAAACCAAAGAATAAAAATGTCTTAAGGCAAATTGCAGCTGTTCAAGAGTATATCATATTGGAAAACTCTGATATGCTTATTTTTTTCAATGCAAATTTAAAAAATGGGCATCAGACCCTCCTCTGGATTTCCCTGATTGTTCTTGAGAAAAACAACACATTTTTGGCAAGCATTTGAAACTATGATAATGAGGACTGCCTGAAGAACAAAAGGAAATCCTTTGAGAATTTTAGATGTTTTCAGTAGTTGTGTGTGTGCGCGCGCACATGTCTGTAAAAAGAAAGACTAACAAGTTTCTGGGGACAGGTGGGAGACGGTGTGAGAAGAGAGATGGCTTTAGGACTGTATCTCATTATATGGCTTATTATATTCATTATTTTAAGGATACATTGTTCAGGCCATCTTGAGACAGGCTGATAAAGTCTCTCTAATAAGATCCTGGCTCCATTAAAAAAAAGAAAAAAAAGAAAAAAAAAAAAAGCTACCACTGACATTTACTATGTTCCAGGAATTTTGGTAAGAGTTATTTTATGCCTTCTTATTTAATGCTTGTACTATACCTCCGAGTTAGGAATTATTATCAACCTTATTTTACAGATGAGGAAGCAGCCAGAGAGGCTAAGTAACTTGCTCATAAGCGCAGAGCAGAGCTGGAATTTAAACTCTGGTCTGTATCATTCAGGAGTTCACGAGTGTGGAATAGTATTTAATATCCTATGAGATGACGGCCATCAATTTTATTGAAAAATTGTTGGAGAGGTTTTTCAAATTGTTTGCTATAATGAATATATATCAGTGTTGGGACTGATAACGAAGAGTACCCCAACTCAAGACTCTGACACTGCAAGTCCTATTGCCTCCCAATACTGTTATACTAGATTTTACTGTTCAAACGGAATCCTTATTTAACAAGAATATCAGCTCTTTTCATGAGGCCTAGGCAATGTAATAGCTGCATGTTTGTCAAGTATCCAGAAGTACTTAATCAAGCTCTTTGCTGAAATGGACATCTTGGCAGTACCCAAGGGTTTCAGTGTATGTGTGTGTGTACATTCACACGTGTGCACGCAGATTGTCTCCTAAGGCTGCTGCTACACGTTATGCTGTTAGTGAAAGAGCAAATTTAGTGTGCCTTCAATTTAGAAAATGAGATTGGACATTTTTCACTAAAAATTCTCGTTAGAGACTGAATGAAAAGGACTTTCAATGATCAAAATGTATCTACCTGTAAAGAAAGAACACAATCTGCACTCTATTAATAATACATTTAATAGGGTAGTTGCCCAGGTCTTTGATAATGAACTGTCCCTAAATTTGTTTTCTTCTATGTGATTAAGAATTGTTTTCATAAATGGTAAAGTTTTAATTATTTTTACATCGTCAGTAACATGCTGTTTGTATTTGCTATTACTATAAGGTGCCCTTTTTCGAATTAAGGAAACAAATTTGGGGTGATGACTCACATTGTGAAAACAGTCTACATATTTTCTGCAATGGTTCTTTAAAAAAAACTTGTCCAGTGCACTTAAGGTCTAATATTATATTTAGATTTAGTCTGAGGAATGTACTAACTGCATGTTATAAGGTATATTATATATATATTTTTACTTTTTAAAAATTATGTATGTATGTATGTATGTATTTATTTATTTACTTTTTGAGACAGAGTCTTGCTCTGTCGCCCAGGCTGGACTGCAGTGGGCGCGATCTCAGCTCACTGTAAGCTCCGCCTCCTGGGTTCACGCCATTCTCCTGCCTCAGCCTCCCGACTAGTTGGGACTACAGGCGCCCGTCACCACGCCTGGCTAATGTTTTTTTTTTTTGTATTTTTAGTAGAGATGGGGTTTCACCATGTTAGCCAGGATGGTCTCGATTTCCCGACCTTGTGGTCCACCCGCCTTAGCTTCCCAAAGTGCTGGGATTACAGGCGTGAGCCACCACGCCCGGCCTATAAGGTATATTATAAATATGAAATCTCCATCAACATTTGCTACCTTAATAAAGAAAATCAGGTAAAATGCTGTGTTCTTAAAAAACATGTTATTTGTATCTAGAAATCAAGGTGTTTGTGTGTAATTTTATACTTCTGAACATGAATAAAAAAGAAAAGAAGCTGAAAGATGCTCTCGCTTGAACAGATATTTCTGCTAAGAAATCCCTGTGAAAAACGATGCCATCTACTGCTCAAATTTGTTGATAGAGAAGAATCTTACTTCTTTGAGATACCAAAGGAAAAAACATTTAGAGCAATGTGCTCCTTAATTTTGGCAGCTGCCTTGAATTTAATTTTCTAAACACAAATTAAGTCTTAAGCAAAATTAAATTTTATTTATATGCAGTTCTCTATCTTTGCCTTTAGCGTTTAATTCAATCTGAAATTTCATGTACAAGTAAGTAGCCAATGAAGACTACTTTGGTGCCTGTCAAATCTCCATCTCCGCAGGCCCTGTCAAACCTCCTCTCTGTGGATAAATTGTAATTGTCCTTATTTCACTATCTATCTGTTCTTTTGGAAGGTGGCATTCTAGGTCATTATGTCATAAACACAAGTTGAATTTTGTGCTTCCATTCCAGAGGAAACAATATACCTCATAGTTAAAAAACATTTCTAAAAAAATTCCTACCAAAAGTCATCGCTTAAGAATTTAGTCTCCTAGTGCCTCCACTTCCTCATCTGAAAAAGTCATAAAAATGGTATATGACATACAGTACATGCTCTTTATGTATATGCTTTTATTGTTATACACTGTATTATTTTATATTAAGAAGAAGAACGGGAAAAGAAAAATTAGAAGAATGTTATTGCCACACATGTTCCATGTGAAGAACTGCCTCTTGAATAATACACTGTGGCTCCCCTTTGTCCAGGAGTGTTCACTCGAAGGATAATATTCCCTAGAATATAAATCTGGACATTTGGGAAACAAGAGGTCCTTTACTTGCAAATGTTATGTAAATCATTACCATTCTGTTTTGCCACCTATACAGTGGGGTTGTTATCTTTTCCAACAATTGGCAGTTTACTTGCTTTGCAGCATAAAAAATATAAAGAATAATTTACACAGATAAAATATTATTTTAATGACATAGTAACTCCTAATAGTTACTTTTTAAAGTAAAATTGAAATGAAAATATTTATTATTACATCAAAAAAATTCACCACTCAAGAACATACAAAAGATAAATCTCTCTCTCCCTCCTACACACATGTATGTATGTCTATATATACCTGCCGGAACGCCCTTGCTGGTTCAGGGGACTCTTACCTTCGTTTTCTGTGTTGGCTGGCACAGAGTCAGCCCCGAAAGAATGCCACGGCTGGAGATCGTCCAGGCTGAACTCTCCATTCACGGGAAGAAGCTCCACGGTAGTTTTCGTTTCGGTCAAAGACGGCATGAGAGCATCGTTTCCGTAACTGATCCTTGGTTCACTAATCATGTTGGCCAAGACGTCATCTGAATAGTTTTGCTCTTTCTGAAGCAGCTCATCTAAACCAAACAAAACCATCTCTTTGGTGAGTAACAACAATCACAACAGCAGCAGCAGCAGCAGCCACCATTCACTTCTGCCAGGCATGACTTCAACTGCTTCCACAGGCATGACCTCGTTTACAGCCATGGCATAGGTACCATTATCATCTCCCTTTTACATCTTTGGTGAATCTTTGGTAACATAAGTGAAGACTCACAAATCTTGATATCCTGGGGTCAGTTTTTAAAGCAGTAATTACACATGATACAAGATTATATTCTAAGCTCTTTTTTTCCAGTAAAAAAAGATAAGTCAATGATATTCTGTAAAGTTGATTCTTGTTTAATCCATTTTTAAAGTGGGGGGTAGGCAGGCACTGACAGCATTCTTTGGAAAGGGAAGGAACAGAGGCGCAACAAATGAGGAAGTGGAGGCACTAGGAGACTAAGTTCTTAAGCGATGACTTTTGGTAGGAATTTTTTTAGAAATGCTTTTTAACTATGAGGTATATTGTTTCCTCTGGAATGGAAGCACAAAGTTCAACTTGTGTTTATGACGTAATGACCTAGAATGCCACCTTCCAAAAGAACAGATAGATAGTGAAATAAGGACAATTACCGAGGCACATGGCATTCAAGCTACTCATGCAAAGTCACAGCTCACAAGAGCTGCTGGCAGGACTGGCGTCAGGAGCATGGTAGCGGGCCAGTGTGCTGCAGCGTGGCACCCCTAGAGGTGAAAGGCCACAGGAGCTCCGTTGCCATTTCCTCCTGACACAGTTAGACGTCCCCAGTATACAATGATCTCACAGGAATAAACACCAGGCTTTGGTGTGGTGGCAGTAAGCGAGGCACAATTTCATTCAAGCTGAAAGACAACGGGGAATCTCCTGTCTTGCCTTGCACACTTGCAAGGATAAGCAAAGCATTAATGGGTCAGCAGTTTGCTACCTTCTTGAATAGTTTTCAGTTTTGCCTTGAAAAAAAAATCTGCATTTCCTAAATGCTCCTCTTGTGCTGCATGATCTATGCCCTGAGGCAACAAGGAAACCGTTCCCTTGCCCTTCTAGATATAGCCCTGCAGACGGACATCCAGCCTTCTCTGGACTTAACCACCCCTGGCTCCCCACATTTCCCAATGTGAGCAGACGGCAAATGTTCTGCCTTTCTCCTCTGTTGCTTCCCTTTCCAAAGAATGCTGTCAGTGCCTGCCTACCCCCCACTTTAAAAATTGATTAAACAAGAATCAACTTTAAGCAACATCATTGACTTATCTTTTTTTACTGGGAAAAAAGAGCTTAGAATATAATCTTGTATCATGTGTAATTACTGCTTTAAAAACTGACCCCAGGATATCAAGATTTGTGAGTCTTATGTCACCAAAGATTCACCATGTTTTTCTCTGATTTTTTACAAATTAGAGACCGACAGATAGCATCGCACTAACAACAATATTTGATTAACCAAAATGTCTCATTTTCCAATCATATCTGTGTTGAGTTTGCCGTAGTATATATTTCAGACATATCGCTGGTTAGCTTTATTGCTAGAGAAAATGAAAAGATCAGGATTTAAATTTGATTTGTAACATTTTATAATCATCTTTCAAATTCTCTTTTATATCGACAAAAAATGTATCTGAAAACTTAAAATTCTGTTCAAATATGCCCATTAAAATAATTTGATGGAACAGCATTAAAGTATGTTGAGTAATATCTTTTCATGGAGTCAGTTTTATTGCAAGAGATTTTAAGTGATGAAATCTCAAGCAAATCAGTCCTTTTGAAGTCTAATCTGAGTTATAATATATCCCTATTCACTGTGGCACCGTTTCTAAAATTCAATACTTGATTCTCATGATGACTTTGAGGATGCATACGAGGCATACTTAGAGTAACAGGGGGTAGAAGCCTTACCACTTAGCTATCATTGTAAATACTTAAAAAATCATGTGGTTTTATTCCCTTACAGATAAAAGGCCCTCATTACATTTCCTCCAACTTTTTCATGTCTTACAAAGCCATAGGCAGTGGCTGATAACTTAGCCAATGTCCGATTAAATAAATTAAATGAGCATTTCCTTTATATAAATCTTTTGCTTGTGACTGTTATGCACTTACTATGCTAAAGAGAAGATATTCTGGAATACTAATAATTATTGGTGCTTACACATTCATCTTGAGAGGAAATAACCTTTGCCAGCAAAAAAGCTCTTGGACCCCCCAGGGGCTATGCTGTTCTTGGGCCTGTGGTACTTACTATAGCCTACCCTGTCCTTTATCTGGAAATGTTTTTACTGTTTTGCATACACAGTACTTACCTTCTTCCCTGTGGCATCTCTGAATAACTCTTCTCACTCTTTTTTTCTCCTCTCTTCATCCCTGTCATTTTCTTCTTGTATCTCTTTCTATCTTTTTCTACACTTCTCCCTTTGGAAATCCCATTGACTCTTGAAACTATAAAGATCTCCTACCTTTGGATGAATCTGAAATGTATTTCCCCAGCTTTGACTTCTCCCTCCCACTCAAATTTGTATATTTCCAGCATTTTGCTGGAGATACCAACTTAGGGCTCCCTGCTGATCCATGCACTTGGTAGGTACACAACTGCACTCAAGGTCCCTGGCTTTCCCACCCGCCTTTTCTGTTTTCTAATCATGGCAGAACCATTCATTCTCCCTCTCAGTCACAGGCCTGAATCCTTCAGAGCCATCCAGGACTCCCTGTATTTCTTCGTGTCTGGTACTTACACTACTGACGAATCCTTTTGCATTCTATTTCTGAATTCTCTCAACCACTTCCCGCTTGCTTTTCCACACCACCCGCACCGCCCCTGGGAGTGTGATTACTTTTCCCCTGGATAATTACAATAGTCTCCTCACTGCTTGCTATGGTCTGAATGTCCCCCAGTCATGTGTTGAAACCTCATCTCCACTGTGGTAGTAGTGAGAGATGGGGTCTTCTGGAAAGCAAGTCATGAGAGTTCCACACCCCCGAATGGATTAGTGCCTTCTAAAAGGGCTAGAGGGAACCAGCACAGGCCTCTTTTTGTGCATCTGCCATGTGAGAACACAGGGTTTGCTGCCTTTGGAGGATGCAGCCACAAGGCGCCATTTTAAAAGTAGAGAGACCAGGCCCCTGGCACACAATGTCGGGCCCACTCTTGAACCCGGCCTTCTCAGCCTCCAGAATTGTAGTATTTCTATTGTTTACAAATTACCCAGTCTCTGGCATTGTTAAAGCAGCACAAACCGACTGAGACAATGGTTTCCCTGCTACTTTTTATTTTTTGGTTCCCCAAATATTTTCCTGACAGAGAGGAATGAGGAATGGCTCCCTCTGTTTCAGTAGGTCTTCATTTTCTACTGAACTAATTCCAATTCTTTTGACAGATGCTGAAGGCCCTCTGTGGTCTGGGCCCACCCCATATTTAGCCATGAAACTCACAGCTCCTAGCTGTCTACACCACACCTCTCTCTCAGGCTAAATATCTTGGGGTATTCCCACGAAAGACCATGTATACCCATTCTGACACTTTTGTTTTCTATTCCTGCTATCTCGGAAGCCCATCTCTGCTCACCTACGTTATTTGAACTCTTTAGAGCCCAGCTCCAATGCCCTCTCCTATATGACTCTCCTCTCCCAAGGCAGGCATTGTCATTCTGATGGGATAAGGAGACTGAGGCTGGGAAAAAGGAACCAATCTCTTTGAGACCCAATGGCCAGTAAGCACCAGTGCTGAAATCCAAGTCTTGGGCTTCTAAACACCAGTCTTCCCACGTTCAGCCCCTATCTATTTCAGCCTCTCGTATTATCACAAAAGTAGCTGCAGAAATCAGGCATTATTAAGCGTGTCTGTTCCAGTGTCTTTAGCAGTCTCTTCCACTCTTGTGGATTCGTAAGCTGACTTAATCACTGCGAGTCCTATGGAATGGTTATTGCTTTTGGTCACCAAATGGCATTTCTCAGGCAGGGGCAGCTGGAAAGGGCCCTGTACCCATCTTATCCCTTGGCAGTAAAAAGGCAGAGTAGCAAAAGATCACAGAGAGAACTCTTACACTCGTACTTCACAGAATAGCCAGGGCATCTGAGGTTGAGGTACGCTGTGGTACCCCGGTTTCTCTTTTCTCTGTTACACTGTTGGTAGAAAAGTTCCTCCAACTGGCCACCAGCATGCTGAGCTCCATGGTGGTTAATTTTCCTGGTTTACTATGTTCATTTTCAGAAAATGTAAGTGAAAGAATGACAGACTCAAGAAAAGTTACATTTTTAGCAGAGTGAAATACACTTAGCTTTTGTTGTTGTTGTTCAAAATAGGAACATGTCTATCTTAATTCAACACAGAAAATTTAGAAATAACCACCCCTGGCTATGTCATTTAGAACAGTGATGCCAGTGTGGTTTTATTTATTTATTTATTTAGAGACGCAGTCTTGCTCTGTCGCCCAGGCTTGAGTTCAGTGGCGTGACCTTGGCTCTCTGCAACCTCTGCCTCCCTGGTTCAAGTGACTCTCCTGCCTCAGTCCCCTGAGTAGCTGTGATTACAGGCACACACCACCATGCCCGGATAGTTTTTGTATTTTCAGTAGAGACAGGGTTTCTCCATGTTGGCCAGGCTGGTCTTGAACTCCTGACCTCAGGCGATCTGCCCGCCTCGGCCTCCCAAAGTGCTGGGATGAGGTGGGAGCCACAGTGCCTGGCTGTCAGTGCAGTTTTAAGATTAAAAAAAAAGAGGCCGGGCGCGGTGGCTCAAGCCTGTAATCCCAGCACTTTGGGAGGCCGAGACGGGCGGATCACAAGGTCAGGAGATCGAGACCATCCTGGCTAACATGGTGAAACCCCGTCTCTACTAAAAATACAAAAAACTAGCCGGGCGAGGTGGCGGGCGCCTGTAGTCCCAGCTACTCCGGAGGCTGAGGCAGGAGAATGGCGTGAACCCGGGAGGTGGAGCTTGCAGTGAGCTGAGACCCGGCCACTGCACTCCAGCCTGGGCGACAGAGCGAGACTCCGTCTCAAAAAAAAAAAAATAAAAATAAAAAATAAAAAAAAATAAAAAAATAAAAAAAAAGAGGCAGACATGATGGATTACCATTATCAGAAGTAGAATTCAATTTCGTCATCATAAAATGTCTAAGGCAGCCAGCTACCTGCAGACACAACTAAGGGCTCAGGATTTTACCAGTTGCTAACACACTGGCACTGGGCAACTGAGCCTATGACAAAATACCCAGAGACAAATATGATTCTTTCATTGTTCATTCTGAGTGGGACTTTGACTTCCATGGTGAGACTAATCACACCGAAACCACACTTCCACTACATTAGTGGCCCTGATGGATTATCCTTTTTTCCGAATTAATTTAATACTTAATTACAGTGCTCTGATGGTCTGTATTGGGGATTTTCAGAGGTTTTAAGCATCTACATTTGCCAACCGCTATATTAAACTAAGAGACTTTGCTTATTTTCCTCCCAGGACTTATTTTTCCCCCCTAAAAGCTCTCTGTTATGACCCGAAATTGTAGCAGTTATCTTTGAAGTCAAATATCTTCTACACTATCCAAGCATTTGAGCCTTGCAGTTAAAAGTGGAAATATTTAACTGAGTTTAGTGATGATATTTAAAATATGGCTTAATCAATAACAGAGGTATTTAATTTCAAATACCAAACACCCAATGAACAACATCACCGCGCTCTTTAAAAAATGCTTTGAGGCGGCTGGGCATGGTGGCTCATGTCTGTAATCCCAGCACTTTGGGAGGCCGAGGTGGGTGGATCACGAGGTCAGGAGTTCATGAGCACCCTGGCTATCCTGGTGAAACCCCGTCTCTACTAAAAATACAAAACATTAGCCAGGCGTGGTGGTGGACGCCTGTAATCCCAACTACTTGGGAGGCTGAGGCAGGAGAATTGCTTGAACCTGGGAGGCGGAGGTTGCAGTGAGTTGAGATTGTGCCACTGCACTCCAGCCTGGGTAACCGAGTAAGACCCTGTCTCACAAAAAAAAAAAAAAAAAAAAAAAAAAAAAAAAAAAAAAAAGCTTTGAGGGTGTATACAAGGCATACTTAGAGATACTTAGAGTAACAGAGGGAAGAAGCCCCACCACTTAGTACCATTGTAAATACTTAAAAATACTTTAAAGAAAGCATCAAAAGATAATAGTAATTTCATCTTCAAATGGCTAAAGATTTTGTTTTTTTTAGACATTCATGATCATTCATTTTGAGAAAAATAGCCTCATAAATAAAACAATCACTGAATAGGAAGCAGATGACTTCATCTAATATTCTTTTAGTTATTAATCCACTAGCCAAATGCCTTCTAAAAATGTAATGGTCACACGTTAGGTTTAAAGAAAATAAAATTTATAGGCATTAAATCAATCAGTTATCTTTTACAAGTGTCAGTTATAATAACTGAACAGCCTCTTCCATACATTGAACACATTTGGGTTGGAGAAGAACATTTTCTTCATATAAAGGAGATGCCACCTTAGCCTTTTCCCTGTAAAGTTCGGCTGTTAAAGCTCTGATTTGAATCTATCCATCTGACAAAGGTCTAATATCCAGAATCTACAAGGAACTTAAACAAATTTACCAGAAAAAAAAGAAAAATAACCCCGTCAAAAAGTGGGCAAAGGATATGAACAGACACTTCTGAAAACAAGACACGTATATGGCCAACAAACATGAAAAAAAAGCTCATCATCATTGGTCATTAGAGAAATGCAAATCAAAACCACAATGAGACACCATCTCACACCAGTCAGAATGGTGATCATTAGAAAGTCTGGCAACAACAGATGCTGGCGAGGATGCGGAGAAATAGGCATGCTTTAACACTGTTGGTGTGAGTGTTAGCTCAATCATTGTGGAAGACAGTGAGGTGATTCTGCAAGGATACAGAACTAAAAATACCATTTGACCCAGCAATCCCATTACTGGGTATATACCCAAAGGATTAGAAATCATTCTACAATAAAGACACATCCACACATATGATTACTGTAGCACTATTTACAATAGCAAAGACTTGGAACCAACCCAAATGCCCATCAATGATCGACTGGATAAAGAAAATGTGGCACATATACACCATGGAATACTATGCAGCCATAAAAAGGATGAGTTCATGTCCTTTGCAGGGACATGGATGAAGTTGGAAACCATCATCCTCAGCAAACTAACACAGGAACAGAAAACCAAACATTGCATGTTCTCACTCATAAGTGGAAGCGGAACAATGAGAACACGTGGACACAGGGAGGGGAACGTCACACACCAGGGCCTGTTGGGGAGTTGGGGGGAAAGGGAGGGAGAGCATTAGGACAAATACCTAATGCATGTGGGGCTTAAAACCCGGATGATGGGTGGATGGGTTCAGCAAACCACCAAGGCACATGTATACCTATGTAACAAACCTGCACGTTCAGCACATGTATCCCAGAACTTAAAAGTAAAAAAAGTAGAAAAAACAAAAACAAAAACAAAAAACAAAAAAACTCTGATTTGGACACCAGTGAGAATATGAAGTCCCTAGGCTTGCTGGTTTTTCTTCTGGCTAGGATCGAACCTCCACTGCTATTACTGTTTTTCTTATTTTCTGATTCTTTTGGTTCCCAAAATGGAAATTTGTTGTTAATCTTATCTAACAGGAGATTCACATATGACCAATTCTTATCTTTTAAATAAAAATTTACTCATGTGCCTGCCTGAAAGGACTGAAGATCACACCCCCACACGCTCCTCCATGTCCCTTTTTCTCTCTCCCCTGACACAGCTGCATTGGAAGTATCTGTAAATAGGATGGGCTAATTTTCCCTATCAAGAAGCTCCACTAAAAATCAGCGGTCACCCACTCTAGCTAGGCATTTTGCCCACACCAGGACTATGAGATCAGATTTCATTTTCCAATCAGCAGTTCTGTGCATGTCTGATTCTTGGCTCAACATACAACTGCTATGCTGTTTATTATATTTAATCTCTCCATGGCCTCTGAAACTCCTCAAGGCTCGGATTCCTCATCCGCAAAATCGTGGGAGGCTGGTTCCGTGGTTTTTACAGTTCCTTCGCTTTGAATCCTTTTGTCCATACTCTTGCTACATGGGTGTTCTCTGGGAGTTTGTTAGACATGCGGAACCTCAGGTCCCACCCAGATCCAGGGAATCAGAATCTGCATGTTAATGTGATCCCCAGGTGACTCTCATGCATGTGACCATCTACCCTCCACCACACTGACCACAGCCACCAGCTGTACCAAGACACCACCACACAACAGCTTTGGTTATCCCTTCATGAAAGAAAAACAAGCATAATGGCTGGGCGCGGTGGCTCACGCCTGTAATCCCAGCACTTTGGAAGGCCAAGGTGGGTGGATCATTTGAGGTCAGGAGTTCAAGACCAGCCTGGCCAACCTGGTGAAACCCCGTCTGTACTAAAAAAATACAGAAATTAGCCAGGCACGGTGGTGTGTGCCTGTAATCCCCGTTATTTGGGAGGCTGAAGCAGGAGAATTGCTTGAACCCGGGAGGTGGAAGCTGCAGTGAGCCATGACTGCGCCAAGTGCACACCATCCTGTGCAACAGAGCGAGGCTTGGTCTCAAAAACCAAAACCAAAACCAAACAAACAAACAAAAAAAGTCTCAAAAACAAAGCAAACAAAACAAGGCATGAGATGAGTGTGGGCCAAGAAACAATATTGCCAGGGGAATATTGCCAAAACACCTTAAAAGTCAAGTTCCGAGAGCCCAGAGTCATGCCTTGAAGTTTCTTATCATCAGGGTCACATTTCTGAACCAGAAAGCCACAGGAAAGACTGGTCAAGGACTTCCTTTTTCCCTGGACCATGTGTTACGGGAAGCTTTCAGGAAACAGGTCAGTAAGTGTAGAAGGCATCATAGGACAAACTTCATTGCTGGGTTTCCCAGAAAAGAGCAGCTCTCCCCTACTGAAGACACTTTTAGCAGACGGGCCTTCACTAGTGAGTAAATATGCTTAAAAAGCATGGACTTACTTGTAGGTCAGTGGAGCAGCTGATTTGGGGGAGAACCCACGAGATCGTTAAGGATGGTAGGGATGTTTTGATTGGCATATATGCTACAGCCATCTGCCATGCCAGAGCCATACTGTGATGGGACTGTGCCAGCTACGACACCTTCATAACCATGAGAACTGCACTCATGGCTTCTTCATACCCATCTGCTGATTTCATAACCACAATAACCTTCCTTAGTGGGATCACTACTCCCATTGATGGTTGAACAAACTGACATACATCCTGAGAAGTACACTTAAAACTAACAAGTGGGCCGGGTGCGGTGGCTCAAGCCTGTAATCCCAGCACTTCGGGAGGCCGAGGCGGGTGGATCACAAGGTCAGGAGATCGAGACCATCCTGGCTAACACGGTGAAACCCCGTCTCTACTACAAATACAAAAAAATAGCTACTCGGAGGCTGAGGCGGGAGAATGGCAGGAACCCGGGAGGCGGAGCTTGCAGTGAGCCGAGATCGCGCCACTGCACTCCAGCCTGGGTGGCACAGCGAGACTCCGTCTCAAAACAAAAAACAAAAACAAAAACAAAAACAAAAAACTAACAAGTGGCAGAACTGAAATCTGAACCCAAGTATCCCAATTCCTAATGCAACCTTCTCACTGTTCCATGGAAAGTTCCATTTTATACAGCACATGGCTATATAACTTGGATTAGAAACTAATATTAAAGAAGGGTATCACGCCTGTAATCCCAGCACTTTGGGAGGCCGAGGTGGGTGGATCACGAGGTCAGTGGATCAAGACCATTCTGGCTAACATGGTGAAACCCTGTCTCTAATAAAAATACAAAAAAAATTAGCCGGGCATGGTGGCGGGCACCTGTAGTCCCGGCTACTCGGGAGGCTGAGGCACGAGAATGGCGTGAACCTGGGAGGCGGAGCTTGCAGTGAGCCGAGATCGCGCCACTGCACGACAGAGACTCCGTCTAAAAAAAACAAAACAAAACAAAAAAAGGAAGCATAAACCCATCTATCATCACAAGCACCCTCTTTTTCAAATTTGAAATGTATGAACATTTCAAATTTTTGATAGGTTTGAAAAGGAATGAACTTGACGGTATCTTTTTTTTTCTCTTTCATATAAAGAACCCAAGGTAAAAGAGATTAAAGCAGCAGTCCAAGGTCACGGATGTTCCTGATGGCAGAGAAGGGCTGAAAAGCTCCCTCTTCTAGCCAAGTGAGGCCTGCCTGTCACTCTGTTCGGACAGCCCATTCTCAATAGCACTTTCCCCCCAGAACATTCTCCCAATTCCTTACATCTCCCTTTCTCAGGATGGACACGACGGCTACGTGAATGGCCAGAATTTTTTTTTGAAATAATTTAGACTCCTTTTAATTTTGAGCTATTTAAAGGCTTGAACAGTATATTTATTCTGCTGACTCAATCAACCCAAATATCCATCTGCATTCACGATGCAGTGTAGTGACCTGAGCACTTCAATGGTCAAGAGTGATACAGCCCTGTATGACGCGGCCACATTTCCCAACTTGGGGAAAAATTTATACACACATTATCACAAAGTAAATGCTGTACCACAAATCCAGTTTTTATCTTGACCTCCAGAAAATCAGGTAAGTTATTTTTAGCTACACTATCAACCTTGAAAATCTCCCAGAGTTCAAACTCAGACTACATGTCTAAATCTGGGTTTATTTTTGTTTAAAGTAAGTTTCCTGGCCACACATTTTTAAATGAAGCATGCTTTGTCCCCTTATGGTAACAAACTGTCCCTGGAAGGGACACAAACAAAGCTCCACATCACTTGTGAAAATATTCCTTATTGCTAGGGACGTTTTCCTGAAATATCACTTGTCTAGCTTAGACTGAGGGTACAGAAGGAGTCCCTTTTCATTTAGAACACATTTCCTTTTGGCTTTCAAACATCATAAATCAAAGAACTTAGATCTACCAGTGGCATCAGTCAGTAATGAAGATAAAGACCAGCCAGGCTCCCTGGCATCTAAAAGCAGATTGTGGGCACCCTTTTTCCTGTTTACCTGTAGAACTTGTGCCAATGTACTGATATGATTTCCAACTACATTAGGGAGTCTTGGTCCTGCCTGGGTTGTCAGGTTGTACAGACTAAAAAACAAGTTTACATACTATAGAAATAATCTCTGAACGATGCTGTATTAAGATTAACACACACACACACACACACACACACACACACACACACACACACACACACACACACACACACACACCCCTCCTTGTTTTGAGGAAACATACAGTGAAGTATTTAGGTGTAAGGGGCCATTATGTCTGCAACTTCCTTTTAAACATTTTTAATTTATGGCTGGGCACGGTGGCTGAAGCCTGTAATCCCAGTACTTTGGGAGGCCGAGATGGACGGATCACCAGGTCAGGAGATCGAGACCATCCTGGCTAACACGGTGAAACTCCGCCTCTACTAAGAAATACAAAAAACTAGCCGGGCGAGGTGGCGGGCACCTGTAGTCCCAGCTACTCGGGAGGCTGAGGCAGGAGAATGGCGTAAACTCGGAAGGCAGAGCTTGCAGTGAGCCGAGATTGTGCCACTGCACTCCAGCCTGGGCGACAGAGCGAGACTCCGTCTCAAAAAAAAAAAAAAAAAAAATTTTTTTTAAATTTATTTTTAAAACTTTTCTCTAAGTCTCCAATTATACTAAAACAAAAAGTTTAGTACCGTAGGCATTGTCAGCTTTAATTTATACATATTTGGATGTTTTCCTCTGGTTCGATTTATAGTGAAATTACATCATATGCCCATTAATGTGATACAAACTGTATGTCTTTTACAAACAAAAATAAAAATGAATGTGATTTTGATGCCTCATATCTTTTTTTTTTTTTTAAATTGGAGACAGAGTCTTGCTCTGTCACCAGGTTGGACTGCAGAGGTGCAATCTCAGCTCATTGCAACCTCTGCCTCCCGGGTTCACGGCATTCTCCTGCCTCAGCCTCCTAAGTAGCTGGGACTACAGGCACGCATCACCATGCCTGGCTAATTTTTGTATTTTTAGTAGAGACAGGGTTTCACTATGTTGGCCGGGATGGTCTCCATCTTCTGACCTCATGATCCACCCGCCTTGGCCTCCCAAAGTGCTGGGCTTACAAGCATGAGCCACCGCCCCCGGCCCAATGCCTCATATCTTTTAAACTTAAGTCAATTATTTCACATGGTCTTTAACCCAAGAAACAGCTATCTCTTCACATGCTGGAGGAAAAGCTGGCTGTCTGGCTGGTTGAGAGATGTGTGCTTTGATGGCTGACCTGAAGAAATTTCAAGGTGATTGTTACGTGAAATTCTCTCTTCAAATCTGACTTCAACAGCCCAACCTCTGCAGCATATGTCATGACTTCACTGTGAGTCTTCTTTTATTTAAAAAAAATCAGTTTTTACTAATTATAAGAGTAACATAAATTCAGTGCCAAAAATGTAGAAAAAAGAAATAAGAATAATTCATTTGCAATTCTACCAGCAGAAATAATCAAGTAGTGTTTTTTTTTAAATGGTTTTATTCTTTACCGCATTATTTCATCTCTTCCTTATCATCACTTTACTGCATAATTTTTATGACTGCTTAATGAGAGTAAATTTTTCAAAGTAATTGAGACACACGGAGAGTCCTTGGAATGACGATAATTAGGCTTGAGGACACAGAGGAATCATGAGAACGAATTATCCAGTTTCATTCCTTTTCCTGGGTATAGTTTGTTTGTTTCTCCTTCTAAGTAAGTTCTTAGATGTAGAATGAACTGGAAAAAATGAAATGTGAGGTTTGCTCCGTCTACCACAGTATCACATTTCATTTTTTAAAACTAATGCTTTCAGTGAGGACAAGAAAGTACAGTGAGAAAAAAAATTCCTCAAATATCAGTTTTCATACTCTTGTGTGCATTTTTATAAAGGCAAAATTCATTCTGGTGCCTATATGAAATCTAAAGGCACAATCACCTGGAGCCTTCAGTGCTGGTTTTGGGGTTTTCTGAAACTTAATCCACAGTGTCCCATTTTCTCTACTGGAGCTCTGAACCCTCTCTCTTAAGAGAGAGCAAGAAGAGATGTAAACCGCTCCTTTACTTCTGATAAAACCAAGCCCTTACTAGTCCACATTTTGCTTTCTCTGGGGAGCGAGTCACATATAGGACACATGGCTTGTCCAGCTACGTGCTGGACTGAATTTCAGCTTCAACTTGAACTTTCCGACAAAACAAGCGACGGAGGAGTATGGGCCTTAGCAAGACATGCCCACAGCACTGCCATAACAGCTGTGCAGGCTGTGGGTACAACTCTAAAAGCAGCACTCATTTTGTAGTTTCAGTGAGCACTGTCCCTAAAGCTGTGTCCTGTGTGACCAGTCACCTCTCTCAAGCTCATGAGAGAGGTCTGTATGACTGGGGTAAGAGAGATCCTGGGGTGGGCCAAAGCAAATGAATTAAATGGGAAACAGTGCCCCTCCCGGCAGCCAGCAAAAACTGCCATGCTGTGAAGACAGTGCATTTTAATTGATTCATGTTGATACGTGCTGAATTGATGGAATTTTATACTTCAAAGGATGCAAAGAATTGGTTAGCAAGTCTGATGAGCTCATGGTAGAAAGGATGATTTTCAACATCCATACATAGTTAATTTCATTCAAAGAGCCTAAAAAGCCTTATGCAGATAATTATAACGGGATCAGGCAAGTGTATAAGATTAGCACAAATTATATATATATATATATATAAAATCACAACACAGGATTGGCACCTTTTCCCACACACAGCATATCATTCTTTTATATATGATAGCTCATTTGAAGTGTATATTTATGCAGATTAAAAAAAGCACACAAACCCTCCATGCACTTCTGCACAGTGGCCTACTGTGTTTTCTTTAACACAAAACTTGCTTTCTGGGGAAAAATTCTAGATATAGCAATGGTTCTTTCTCTTCTGCTTTAGCTTATTCACATGCTTCTTTAACAATGTTCACGCCTGTAATCCCAGCACTTTGGGAGACTGAGGCAGGCAGATCACAAGGTTAGGAGTTCAAGATCATCCTAGCGAACACGATGAAACCCTGTCTCTACTAAAAATACAAAAAAATTAGCCGGGCATGGTGGCGGGCGCCTGTAGTCCCAGCTACTCTGGAGGCTGAGGCAGGAGAATGGCGTGAACCCGGGAAGCGGAATTTGCAGGGAGCCGAGATGGCGCCACTGCACTCCAGCCTGGGCGACAGAGCTAAGACTGCGTCTCAAAAACAAAACAAAACAACAACAACAAAAAAACATGTGGGGAAACCAAGCCTGGCAACAGAAAGCACTTCACATGGGGAGCTTGGAAATGAATGGAAAGTGTCTGTCCTCAGGAGAGCATTCACGATGCACAGGAGTGAGAGAAGCTGAAGAGTCACTTTAAAAGAAATAATCTGCAACCAAGAAAATCAAACCACTTTATCATAAACTAGTGAGCCCCTCCCTCCCTGCCTTCCTTCCTTTTTCCAGGCGAGCGCTAGAAATAACTTCGTCAATGTCTTTTCACTTAACGGGCTCATGGTTCAGAGGAAAAGATGGGCATAAGAATAATTACCATACAAGTGTTACGGTAGGGAAACAGACAGAATAGCAAACAAGCCTGGGCTTTAGGGATGTGACTAGTGATATTACAGTGGGGCCCAAGGGAAAGAGAGCACTGTCCTGGCAGATGCAAGTGCATGTACCAAGGCACAGAGGATGAGCTGCCCAGACTCCGTGACTCTTCTGGCTGCTGGGATACAAGGGAAGTGAAAAGGGAAGCAGCTTAGCCAAGAGGCTTTCAGTTCGTGGGATCCAGAGGGCAGAGGAATACACTGGCCTATACCATGACTATACAATTAGTAAAATCCCAACCTATGGGAATTCTACGGGTCAAGTGACCTGTGCTTCATTAACAGGTAAACTGTGAAGAAAGGATGGAGGAGAAGCCTGGAGATTATAAAAGACTAACCAGACGAGCCAGCAGTAAAAAAATGGCCAGAAGCAGGCCGGACGCGGTGGCTCAAGCCTGTAATCCCAGCACTTTGGGAGGCCGAGGCGGGCGGATCACAAGGTCAGGAGATCGAGACCACGGTGAAACCCCGTCTCTACTAAAAATACAAAAAATTAGCCGGGCGCGGTGGCGGGCGCCTGTAGTCCCAGCTACTCAGGAGGCTGAGGCAGGAGAATGGCGGGAACCCGGGAGGCGGAGCTTGCAGTGAGCCGAGATCGCGCCACTGCACTCCAGCCTGGGCGACAGAGCGAGACTCCGTCTCCAAAAAAAAAAAAAAAAAAAAAAAAAAGGCCAGAAGCATAGCCGATAAGGATGCCCACAAGAGTGATAAAGCCAGAAAGATATTTCAGGAAGTGGCCCAAGGAAAAACAGTGGGCATGTTGGTGGCGGTATTTGGGGGAGGCTGTAATTGGGATAGGGCTGAGATGCTAATGGGGTGGAGGGCAAACTTCTAATTCTTGACCTGAGTTTAATGTATGAAAAGAGCAAATATGGGGGAGAAAGGTTCTATTTACCCATGTTGAGTTGCAATCTTTCAGGACATTGGGTGGAGCCTTTGGAAACACGGACCGAGAGCTCACTTCTATGCTGAAACAGCCCATAGGGAAGCATCAGAATGAAAATGGAAGCCTTCCCAATACTAGAGGAACTTCGCAGGTGCTTTGGAAAAGCATCCACATTAGATTCCCCAAAGGGGATTTATCTGGTATCAAATTGTGCTAGACAATGAACAGCTCCACCCATGATAAAATCATATGTCCTTGCTGAAATTCTTTGTATTTTTCACACCTTGTCTAATTGCAGTGCTTAACACAACACAACCAGGCTGGTGTTATTGTTAAGAACTAGAGAGCAAAGCATTTTTTGTCCAAATAAAATGCAATGGGTCTTAAATCAAACCATTTTAGTATAAGAATCTATGAGATAATAATAAAATGCAACTTCATTTTTTCCTCCCGAGAACAAAGAAAATAGTGTAGGAGATGAAAAGTAAAGCGGACCCGACCTTTCTGCTGATTTGATTTTAGATATGTCCTCCATGCAGACAATGGTGAAGTGAAATGAAGGGGGTGTCATTTTTATTCACCTAGAGAACCACAAATCACGGATGTACATCTTCAGGCCTCATATGGGGGGATCTCACTCCAATCTCTCCAAACTTTTTCTAATCCCCACACTTTCCAGTCTCAGCACAAGACCTCATCCAGGCTTCTGAGGCTTTGTTGAACATTTACACAGAATTCTAGAAATGTATTTTCTTTAAGAAAGTTACTTTACAAATGTTATTTTCATCTCAGCACAGTTAGCCTTTCCTTATCAGATCTTACAATGTTTCAACTTGAAACTAAAAAAGAAAAAAAAAAACACATTTCATCTGAAATTATGATATACTAAATAGTTATTGACTTGGCCTTAAACATTTCTACTCTTTCCTTCTTACACAATCAGATTAAAAAATGTAACTACCTTTTCTAAACATACAATGTTAAAGCATGTTCAACTTCAGTAACAGGTAATTAATGTACCTCAAAAGTCAGAGCCTCTACGTTAATTACCATAGTGCTCCAACATCGTTTTCTACATTTTTAAATTTTTGTATTGATATTATGTATCAATAATTGTGTTGATATTTTGTATTGATTGTATTTTGTATTGATATTATGTATCAATAATATTAAATGATTAAATATATTATGTATCAATAATGATATTAAATGATTAAAGATATTAAATGATATTATGTGCCTATTTTTAGATTATATGGGAAAACAATATATTCATGTAATTTGGAAAGAGCAAATCAGTATAATGGGATATCCATCACTTATATGTTTTTATTTTCTTTTTTCTTTGAGACAGGGTCTCTCTCTGTCACTCAGGCTGGAGTGCAGTAGTGTGATCATGGCTCACTTGAACCTCGAACTCCTGGGCTCAAGTGGTCTTCTCACCTCAGCCTCCAGAGCAGCTGGGATTACAGGCATGCACCATCACACCTGGCTAATTTTTAAATATTTGTTTTGTAGAGACGGGGTCTTACTATGATGCTCTGGCTAGTCTTGAATTCCTGGGGTCAAGCGATTTTCCCACCTCGGCCTTCCGAAGTGCTGGGACTACAGGTGTAAGCCACCGTGCCCAGCCTGTCTTCTTTACACTAGAAACATTCAAATAAGGTTCTCCTAGCTATTCTGAAATATACAATAGATTACTGTAAATTAGTCACCTTGCTGATAATTAAATACTAGGTCTTACTTCTTCTATCAAACTGTATATTTGTATCCATTAATGAACTTCCCTTTTTAAGTGTGACATAAGCAATCCTTATTTGGCTACACTATAAACTTCAACAACAAATTAAAACATGATTCACATTATAGAGCATTTATACATGCCTTTTCATCTTCCAATGTGGTAAACATTAATTAACCTGGCTAATTAAAACAGCCACAGTTTACATATTTACTCATTAATCAGCCTCAAGCAAATGCAAAGCATTAAACTCTTTCACGATTTGGTACCAATTAAATGTTTTTTTTTTTTTTTCAAATGAAGAGGTCATAAATTTAAGACATGTAGTTCTTAGATTTAAATTTGATAGTGGTTGAAAAAATCTGACAATATTTCACATTCTTAAAAGTCAAGGAAAATAAAAAAATAACTGCATTATGCGTTGAATTTTCCCCCAAAATGTATGTTGAAGTCCTAATGCCTACACCTGAGAATATGGCCTTACTTGGAAACAGGGTCTTTGCAGATATAATTAAGTTAAGATGAGGTCATACCGGAGAAGGGTGGGCCGTCAATCATACCAGAGAAGACACAGAAACAGAGACACGGGGAGTAACACCACGTGAAGACAGAGGTGGAGACTGGAGGGGTGCATGTACCAACTAAAGGAATATATCAAGGGCTGGCAGCGTCACTACAGCAAGCGAAAGGCATGAAACAGAATCTCCCGTAGAGCTGTAAGAGGCAGTGTGGCCCTGGCAACACCTTGCTTTAGGACTTCGAACCTCTAGAATAATGAGATAATGACAGAGTACATTTCTGTTGGTTCTGGCCATGCGGTTTGTGGTAACTGGTTCCAGCAGCCCTAGGAATCTAATACACTGCCCATGTAAGTGAATATTAGCTATTTGCTGATAAGACAGTAATTTCTGGTTATAATAAATCTACTGGAATAGAATGTGGTTTTTTTTTTTTTTTTGAGATGGAGTCTCGCTCTGTCGCCAGGCTGGAATGCAGTGGTGCGATCTTTGCTCACTGTAACCTCCGCCTCCCGGGTTCAAGCAATTCTCCTGCCTCAGCCTTCCAAGCAGCTGGGACTACAGGCGCCTGCCACCACCCCCGACTAATTTTTGTATTTTTAGTAGAGATGGGGTTTCACCATATTCGCCAGGCTGGTCTTGAACTCCTGCCCTTGTGATCCGCCTGCCTTGGCCTCCCAAAGTGCTGGGATTAGAGGCATGAGCCATAACACCTGGCCGAAGGTGGTTTCTTAGTGAGTCCTTTACTCAAGGCTGGAATTAAACAGATAAAGGAGAGGAATCACGAGCTCTATGATAATAGTGTAATAGTCTAATCTAGCCGTTAAGCGCAGAGATGTTTCCTCTCGGAACACCCGTGTGTTTCAGCTCTGCTCCTCTTCCAATGCCCTTCCACAGGGAACAGATCCTTTACTGACCACCAATGGCCGCATGTCTTATCCTGAGAAGACCATGGGATTTTGGACGCCAGGTCAACCCTTACACTCAGCAAGAAAGTGGAAGGGCCTCAGTTTCAAACGCTTTGTAAACACAGAGGTTAGGTCATTTCCTCTCCAATAAGCCAGAAGCTCAGCTGTCCCTGGCAGCAAACTCTGTGTCAAATGCCTGGCGGGTTTCAGGTTTTACTAACTCCAGAGTGATGAAACATTACCACCTCTAATGCCAGAATGAAGTCAGCTGTCGTACCTGTGTGTCACAACTAAAGTCAGGGCAGCTGAAGTAATCTATAAAACTTAGCACGTTAACTTCAATTTAGGGTTCACATTCAGCAAACTGTATTAACAACAACAACAAAAAATTCTCCAGTAGTCTAAAAGTTTTTATTTTATTCTTATATAAAATCTGGAAGACTGGAATAGAATGTTTTATGGTACAAGTGTTTAGTAGCAACATTGGTTAACTGTGACCTTTTGGCTCAAGACATGAGAAAATATAGCTAACAATGCTTGGTTATGGGTTTGTCACACTATACTTTGTTATACTATCCAGCAGTATCCCCCTGCTTTAACAGTGTGGATACACCAGTTAAAAATTAATTAAAAAAAATCTGGGCTGGGCGTGATGGTTCACGCCTGTAATCCCAACACTTTGGGAGGCCGAGGTGAGTGGATCACGAGGTCAGGAATTTGAGATCAGCCTGATCAACATACTGAAACCCCATCTCTACTAAAAATACAAAAATTAGCTGGGCATGGTGGCGCGTGCCTGTAATCCCAGCTACTCAGGAGGCTGAGGCAGGAGAATCACTTGAAACCGGGAGGCGGAGGTTGTGGTGAGCCAAGATCGTGCCACCGCACTCCAGCCTGGGCGACACAGTGAGACTCCATCTCAAAAAACAAACAAACAAACAAATAAAAACAAACAAACAAAAAGAAAACCAAACACACATCTGTCAAATCCTTCCATACAAGTATATGCTCTTCACATACCAAGGAAGTCTTGGATTTGAAGTTCATCAAGGCCGAGTGTAGGCTGCCGGACCACAACCTGGTTTTAATGCCTTAGGTGCAGAAGCAGGAGAAATAATGCCTTTCATGCCTCCCCTGACTTGTTTTAGGATAAAGAAGCTGTGCACTCAATAGATAGTAGCTGAGGAACGATAAAGAGGATCTACTCAAAGTATGAATAAGCCAACTGCTATGGACTGAACTGTGTCCCCCTGAAAATTCATGTATGGAAGCCCTAATCCTCAAGGGACCTTTGGAGATTGAACCTTTAAAGAGATAATAAAGGTTAAATGAGGTCATGGGGGTGTGACTCTGATCCAAGAGGACAGGTGTCCTTAATAAGAAAAGGAAGAGGTCGGGCGCAGTGGCTCACGCCTGTAATCCCAGCACTTTGGGAGGGCAAGGCGGGTGGATCACCTGAGGTCGGGAGTTTGAGACCAGCCTGACCAACATGGAGAAACCCCATCTCTACTAAAAGTACAAAATTGGCTAGGTGTGGTGGTGCATGCCTGTAATCCCAGCTACTTGGGAAGCTGAGGCAGGAGAATTGCTTGAACCCAGGAGGTGGAGGTTGCCGTGAGCCAAGATTGTGCCACTGCACTCCAGACTGAGCAACAAGAGCAAACTCCGTCTCAGGAAAACAAAAGAATAAGAGGAAGAGACACCTCTTTTTCTCTCTGAGAAAGACCATGTCAGGGCATGGTGCATAGGTGGCCATTTGTAAATCAAGGAAGAGAGACCTCCTCAGAAACCGACCTGCTGGTACCTTGATCTTGAACTTCCAGCCTCCAGAAGCATGAGAAAATTATTGTCTGTTGTTGAAGCATTCAGTCTGTGGTATTTTGGTATTTTGTTATGGCAGTCCTAGCAGACTAATGCATTTATGTAGTCACACCCAGACAAAAGAAAAAGCAAAGGTCAGAACAGGTTTTTCTAGAGGATTCTGTTTTTTTTCTTTCTTCGTCTTTTTTCTTCCCCGAAGGCAAAAGCCGAATCTGAGAGTAACAAGGGCTCACCAGGGATGTGCAAGGAATTACTTATACTGTCCCTTTCATGGAAATGACAAGGAAGTGATTTATTTCAGATGTGACTCAGTTCAGGATTTGAAAGCATAACTGACCTCTGGGCTTTTCTTTTTCTTTACTTGACCATTTGCCATGTAAGTTCTCAAGTGCTTCCTCCCTATCTTGCTTCACTACAGGCAGTGGGAAAAATCCAGTTTCCCCCTGTGTCTGGGACATCTCCAGCTCTGTGATCTATTTATTTTGAAGGAAAAAAAGGGGATAGTATATGACTTCCATCCCAAGTCACTATAGGAGATACTTTAAGAAACAAGGGAGTTTAAATTGCTCTTCTGTATAACCTGCAAAATTCATCTCCTAGTGCAGAGTAGAGTGAGTTGCTTCTCAGGATTCGCACCTGGAGTTGGTATTCAGCATGTGTTTTCTTTGTAATATTTTTGTCAATTCTCTAAAAAGACCACACTTTTTGAGCTGGCACTAGGCTCTCTGACAATCTTCCAAGATGAAGCTTTTACAGTCCATTATTTACAATGCTGACAACTCCAGGCATATTTTGTCAATTTTCCCTTTCATCTCTTATTAAATAATATCACTTTGGATTTGGAGAGAGCCTAAATGGATAATTCTTTAAGCAGAATGCCAGTATCAATGATAGAAAGGGAAGAATCTAAGAGGGAGGTGAATGTTCTGTAAGCAGAGAAGTAGGTTCACAATTTCTGAAAGAGCAAATCAAACAGCAAATGGGGGAAAGTTAGGAAAGGCAGAATTTTGTGACTCAAGCCCGTCCTATGTTTATACTGTTTTTTGTTTTTGTTTGTTTGTTTTGAGATAAGGTCGTCCCTTTGTCACCCAGCCTGGAGTGTAGTGGTGCCGCCAGGGCTCACTGCACCCTCCAACTCCTGGGCTCAAGCGATCCTCCAACCTCAGCCTCCTGAGTAGCTGGGACTATAGGTGTGTAGCCCTAAGCCCAGCTTATTATTTTTTTGACTTTTTGTAGAAACAGGGTCTCCCCATGTTGCCCACGCTGGTCTTTAAAACTCCTGGGCTCAAGTGATCCTCCTGCCTCAGCCTCCCAAAGGGCTAGGATTACAGGTGTGAGCCACTATGCCCGGCCTCTTATACTGTTTATTCCCTTTAGATACAGTTAATGGACATTAATAAGCAGTTTATGCCAATCTCTTTTTGTAGCTAATAAGATGTCTTATCTTGGATAAATAAAACCTAGCCACTAATGCTGCCACACCCAAACAAACTCTCTATGCATCTGAACTTCTTGAGGTCAACAATGCTTCATTGTAATATATTATAAAATCACCACTTTGGAAGTGAACACCACTAGAAATTCACATGGCCAATTTATAGATGGGGACTGGGGGGGGCGGGGAGCATCTCTGCAATCCAGTAATTAAGCTCTGCCAGAATGTATTTAGAGTTGGCTAGACTAAGTCTCTGCTTCATTTTTTTCCCAATGAAAATGGTAATGTCTGTCATCCTATGTTCAAGACAAATATAAATATAACCTAAGTTTCTAAGAATCCTTATATTTTTGTCATTGCATAGAAGCATGAGTTTTAAAAACCTCTGAATGTTTAGAGGATCACCTGGGGGAGTAAGAAAAATGCAGATCTCTGTAGGTCTGAGGCAGAGCCCAAGAATCTGTATTTTTAACTAGAACGCCTCTAAACTAATGTGCTTCACTTGGCCCCAATTACACATTAAGAAACAATGATTTCAAGATGACATTCAACCTCTTCCATCCAAGCACTTAAAGCAACTAAACCAAAGACACCAACAAATACCAGATACTTTTCTCTGTCTACTGGCTGATGGCACAAAAGTGCAGAAGTCACATAGCGCAGCACAGAAAGCTCGAGCTAGGACTGGAGTCAGCGAGACGCTAGCTTGCCCTGTTTGTGGATTCTGAAGCCTCAAGCCCACATTAACAAGGCTTTAGATGACAGTCAACACCCAAACTCAGGCTCCTGCAGAGGGCCTCCAATTCTGCTCTAATATGTCTATTTTTCTTTAAAGAAAAAACATCTGATTTTTGCACCCCAGGTATTTAAATACCCACTTTGCTTTCTGAAAGGCTTTGGCAACACATGAGGAAGTCCTTGGGCCTTGACCATTTTTAGCACTTTCACAGTTTCTGATTTTGATCACGCGACTTAATCACCCAGTATTCTGAATCTGAAAACCAGGAGGGTTTAATTCCACTTTCATGTTCCCTTGAGGAGCTGTTGGCACCAGAATGAAGGCAGGTTCATACTGAACGTGGGAAGGAAGCCAGGAAGCCAGCTCTTCCTTTCACATCAGAGATCTAGAAAGCAAAACTTGTCTCACATTTGCATACAATATTAGACTTACATATGGATGCCACGTTTGTCAAAAGACAGGCTAATTAGGACATTAGTTTCCTTAATGGTTGCGATTTAGTAATTCACAGATAGTCCCACTTAATTTTTCATCCTATACCTGAAGGAGCTACTTCACACTTCAAGTGTAAGAAGGCTTCTCCCTTAAGATGGAAAGAAGGCATTCAAGTGTCAAAATACTGGTTTTCTGCCAAAAAATAAAGGATGAGAAAAAGCAGAGACTTCGTTTATCAAATCAAAACACATGCTGGCAGGGAAAGACTACTGGATTACAAAGTTCATTCCCCCAGCCTGCACCAATTCCTCTTTTTCTCTAAAGTTTCCTATTTGTTTCAGTTTCTCTCATGATACTGACATTGCCAACCAGCAGTCTGGAAACTGTTCAGGTTGATTCTTAGCAGAAAATCGAGGGGCTTTCCTGTTATTGTTAATATCCTTAAAACACTTAAATTTGGTTAGTCTGCTTCAAGCATTCTCAGTATATTACAAAAAAAAGTACTCCAGCATTTCTAGAATTTCTTTTGACTGACATCAGCTACTCTAATGAACAGCAGGGGACAACAGCAAGGTATATGAGGAGCATATCCTTCCTTTTTAATCAGAATTACATAGGAACTAAGAGCTCTAAGGCCACAGTAGAGTATAATATCTTGGAAGAAGAAAACGGAGAATGTCTGACATTTTCATTGATCATTTAGGCTGATGGCTTAAACCATTTCCACCCACGTTTCTTAAAATTTAGCATTTCCAGTCAACATTACCTACTGCAATTTCTCTATAATCTTAAGGGTATTAAGGCCCCAAGTGAGGGACAGAGAGATGTAAACTAAAGGGGAGTCAGAAAAGGAAAACTGAGTCTGATGCACATCATTTATCCTTTCTTTAACATGATTTTAAAAGTAATAATGCTTATGAAAAAAATATTAGCAGTATTAAGGGATATCAGGTGACAAGCAGAAGTGCCCCCTCCACAGATGTGCCGGTGTACTTGTAGAAATACGGTGCTAAAATTAGAAAAGATGCCAGTGTATCTGTAGAAATACGGTGCTAAAATTAGAAAAGATGCCAGTGTACCTGTAGAAATACGGTGCTAAAATTAGAAAAGATGCCAGTGTATCTGTAGAAATACGGTGCTAAAATTAGAAAAGACTGAACATTTATTAGGTAGAGCCACATAGTCTAAAAGGTTTCACCCGTACATTTACCAATAGTTTATGAAAGTTCCTTTTCACCTATCCTTGTCATGACAAGGCATAACAGATTTCTAAAAAATTACATTTTCATTGGTATTAATCATGAGAAGTTGTTCACCTTTTAATCTACAACTACTTATCAGATATGCATGCATTTTTTTATATGAATTGGAGCTGTTGTATTTTTGTGAATTAATCAAATGCATCAATTCCTCTGGGTTTTCATCTTAGACGTTTTTGTGGCATACAATTTGTATAATGTGAATTTAGAAGATAATAGCATAGGTAACTCTAATTGGCTTATTGGGGTGCTACAATGGATCCCCGCCTATTTATTAACTTTTCAACAAGTTGATTGGTCTCTAAATCACTAATTTGCAAAGTTTAGCATATATCAATGTCACCTGGACAGCGTGATAAAATATAGATTGCTCAGCCCCATCCCTAGCTTTGCTGATTCAGGAGGTCGGGGTGGGATCAGGGAATGTGTGTTTCCAACAAGTTCCCAGGTGATACCAGGTGATGCTGATGCTGAGAACCACAGCTCTAAAATATTCACTGGGCATGGTGTTTGCAATACATACTTTATACCTAATCATTTGTTTCAGGACACACAAAGGCACGTGAGATTTGATACATACTCTCAAAAAGCTAACAATCAGTAAGTGGTAATTCACTGACATGTACACATCAAAGTAATGTTAGACACATGTAATAGGCCAAGATTGGGGATGGGCATTGTAGGTAGATGGAATAACATAAATAAAGGCATCCAGGGCTATGGATATTCGATCAGCCTGGCTGGCAAAGTCAGACTCATGAAGGAGATTAACGGGAAAAACTATCTTTGTCTGTCTCAGGTTATTTTGAGGATCAAGTAAAACTGAGACACAACAACAACAAAAAAGTAAAGTCTGTGATCAAGAAGAATTACTCTGTTGCAGCAATATAAACTAAGAAAAAAATACACAAAATTCTCTGCTGCCTTGGGAGGTGACCTCATGAAGTGTATTATTTTTTTTAATTTTAATTAATTAATTTATTTATTTTTGAGATGGAATCTTGCTCTGCCGCCCAGGCTGGAGTGCAGTGGCGTGATCTTAGCTCACTGCAACCTTTGCCTCCCGGGCTCAAGTGATTCTCCTGCCTCAGTCTCCTGAGTAGCTGGACTTATAGGCACATGCCTGGCTAGTTTTTGTATTTTTAGTAGAGATGGGGTTTCTCCACGTTGGTCAGGCTGCTCTCGATCTCCTGACCTCGTGATCTGCCTGCCTCGGCCTCCTGAAGTGCTGGGATTACTGGTGTGACCGACTGCGCCCAGCCGATGTGTATGATTTAATAGCCAGCAGCAACAGGCCACTAACACGCCATCTGCTAACAGGGGCTCTAGCTATTAACATCCATAGAGCTAAACTCTGTATGTCTGATCCCCTGCAAATGGCGAAGGCCTGGCTGAGAATTATTATCTCATGCTTTCAGAGAAACCTTTGCTTGTCCTGCACTGAAAAATCTGGCTGCAATAATTACATGGAAGAAGGTATGTTTGTTGGCATGTTTCATGGGCTGGCTTATGACTTCTAAGCAGAAGATACAAAATAATATAAAAATCCTGCAACACGCACCATGTATCTGATATTCGTGTTCTCTTTAAATATCTTAACACTGACTTACATATTTAAGGGTGTGGAGCTTTGAGCTTGGGAAGCATCTTAGTACTGAGTCACAAGTGCTAAAAGAGGGACATTTCTTCTACATACCACATTGTCAATGAAAAGATGCTGAAAGTGAATAAACAGCTCTGCAAACCCAGTTTTGTTTAACTTGGCAACAGCAGTAAGGAAGTATCACTGGACACAGGGACACTGGAATAGATTCAGTCTTTAGTCTTATTCACCACGTCTGACCTTGGGCATATTACATGGTTTCCCCGAGCCTATGAAATCATGTGGCTGAACGAACTGAAAACTAAGGTTCTTTCCTTCACTAATAAATTTCAGCAAACAACAGGAGTAAGAACGGTTGTCTAATGAGACTACCAAATGCTACGAGACACAGCAACCAATTTCCCTTGACCTCATGGATGCAGCTTCTTTCTTGTTTATCCAAAGTCTCCCCAAGCAAATTCTAAATTATTCTAAATTACTTGAGGAACAAAGATTGTGCCCTCATACCTGTGATGTCTCTGGCAATGGCAAAGAATATGGAACATGGGAAGCATTTAATACATATTTATTGAAGATCCTGTGTCCTTATTTCTTGAATCTCCTTGCTATTCACAATGGCAAATGATATGAATGTACGTATACATATTTATCATGGTAAAATACATATAACATAAATCTTACTATTTTAACCATTTTAAGTGCAAGGCTCAGGGTATTAAGTATGTTCACGCTGCTGTGCAACTGTGATGGATGATGCATTACGGCCATCCATCTTCCCCACTGAACTATTTTCAGTATTCCCAAACTGAACCTCTGTGCCCGTTAAACACTAACTCCACAGTCCCTCATCCTCTCAGCTCCTGGCAATCACCATTCTACTTTCTGTATCTATGAATTTACTACCCTAGGCACCTCATATAAGTAAAGTTTCATATAAAACACTTTACAAAATTTGCATGTCATCCTTGCACAGGGGCCAGGTTAATCTTCTCTTTAATCATTCCAATTTTAGTGTATGTGCTGCTAAAGCAAGCATCATATATACACTTTTTTTTTTTTTTTGAGATGGAATCTTCCTCTGTTGCCCAGGCTGGTGTGCAGAGGCACAATCTCAGTTCACTGCAGCCTCTGCCTTCTAGGTTCAAGTGATTCTCCAACCTTAGCCTCCAGAGTAGCTGGGATTACAGGCATGTGCCACCATGCCCAGCTAATTTTTGTATTTTTAGTAGAGATGGGGTTTTGCCATGTTGGCCAGGCTGGTCTCGAACTCCTGCCTGCCTTGGCCTCCCAAAGTGCTGGGATTACGGGCATGAGCCACCGTGCCCAGTCTATCATATATGCACTTGTGAAAACCTCTAAGACTTCCTTACAAATGAAAGTGGTGACTGAGAACTAAGTCATATACCTAGTGATATCTCAATGGTGATGATAAAGTTAGTTTTTACTTGACAAAATCTATTTGCTATCAGAATACTATACTTAAAAATCATAAGCATTAACAATTAAATCACATGTACAAAAATTTTAGAGAACATGCAGCTATAGCAACTTCAATACTATACAGGAAGCTGAAGACATAGGTCCACACCTAAACATCTGTCCTCAGGGGATGGGCAGACAAATTTCAATGCCCCCGGAACCAAAAGCAAAGACAAAAGAGACACGTACAAGACAAAACAAGTTGTTGCCAAGCACTGTTTCAAAAAAGTAAGATTTAACTCACGCTTTCATGAGCATATGTAAATGCATAATTATCAAAAGACAAACACATAAAACATGCTATTTTAAATGTGCTATCTGAGGTCACTGAATCCATTGACAGGAGCTGAAATTAAGTAACACCCTGCCCTTGACCCTCTGACCACCTGTTTCATGCTCCAAGTCCAAAGCCTCTTCATAAATCGTGTTTAGATTGCACACCAAGTCAACATTCCTTCGGACACGTCTCATAACTTGGAACTGGCTATTAGATGGATCCACTATTTTTGATGAGATGTTATAACTAACGTTCTATGATTTGCTTTCTAAAGCAGTCCATAGTGTATATGGCAGGAAAACTGTTAATAATGGAGCTTACTCAGAGAATACATGCAAAATTTGTTTCTGAGTTGAACACCAAGAAGCAAATTAACATGCCTTCCAAACTCTGTCTCACATGAAACAAATTCATGTCATTCCCAGTTAGTGTTTGTGGAAACATATTTCAAAATTAATCTCAATTTGGATTCATCTCCATACTCAGGGTGGCAAACATCACTGATTTTTTCTTTCCTCCTCTTTTAAAAAAATGAACCTTGAAGGCAGATGCTTGTGAAAAACAGAATAACCAACCCTTGTTCCAGTCCAAAATCATTGGTTGTTCCCAAGACTCAACAAAAAAATCAGGACACATCTGCTCTAGTGTTCCATGCCAGGAAGTAGTCCCACAGCCACCACTGTGGTCTGACTTCACTCCCCAATCATTTTACTTCAGATTTCTTTTTAGATTTTGTTTCAAATTACAGGGCCATACAAACGAGCTGGTGAGTTGAGAAAATAGCTTCGGAACTGCATTGGATCATCAAAAGAAACAGCAGACTTTGGCGTGGGAGACCCTGCCTCAGGCTCCATCCATTTGGTTGAGGTGCCCACACACGCACAAAAATAAAAGAATGGCATAAAAACAGACAAAAACTACTGACATGTCACAGTCATTATGGTTTAAGGAAAAGCTCACAAATAATTCCTCTGGAATCGCACCATAATTTGGAGTAAAAGATGACAGCATACTAAATCAATTCTCTTGCTGCTTCTAAATACTAACCTTCCTGAATGGGGCTCAAGGCGGAATCATTTCACACCAGATATCAGCTCTAGTAGTTAAAGTGTTGTTTAAAACCTCATTAACAAATTTATATATAAATATTCCCCCAAATGATCTACAGATCCAATGCAATCCTCACTTTTTTTTTTTTTTTTGCAGAAATGGTGGTAGGGGTGAGGAAGACCTTAAAGCTCACGTTGTAATGCAAGAGACCTCGGATACTCAAAGCAATATTGAAAAAGAAGAACAAAGGTAACAGACTCACACGTGCTGATTTCAAAATTTACTACAAAGCTACAATAATCAAAACAGTTTGGTACTACAATAAGCACACGCACACAGATCAAAGAAAATAACTAAGAATTAAGAAATAAACCCATATTATCTATGGACAATTGATTCTGTGTAATAGTACCACCACCATTCACTAGGGGAAATAAGTCTTTTTCTTTTTTTTTTTTTTGAGACAGGGTCTTGCTCTGTTGCCCAGGTGGCATGATCAAGGCTCACTGCAGCCTCAACCTACCCAGGCTCAGGAGATCCTCCCACCTCAGCCTCCTGAGTAGCTGGGACTACAGAAAGATGCTATCATGCCTGGATAATTTTTTGTAGAAATGTGGTCTTGCTATGTTTCCCATTGTGGTCTTGAACTTCTGGGCTCAACTTATCTGCCCACCTTGGCCTCCCAAAGTGCTGAAATTACAGGCATGAGCCATTGCACCTGGCAAGAATAGTCTTTTGCAACAAATGGTGCTGGGACGCTGGATATTTATATGCAAAAGAATGAAGTCAAACCCTTACCTCACACCATATATGAAAATTAAAATGAATCAAAGATTTAATTGTAAGAGCTAAAACTACAACTCTTAGAAGATAACACAAGTATAAATTGTTGTAACCTTGTTTCAGACAATGGTTTCCTAGATACAATATCATAATAACTGCCATAAAAGAAAAAAATGATAAAATAGACTTCTAAATTGAAAACTTGTGTGTGTCAAAAGGATCCTATCAAGGAAGTGAAAATACAACCTACAGAATGGGTAAAATATTTGCAAATAATGTATTTGATAAGAATTTAATAGTATGAAGAATATATAAAAATTCTTACAAATCAATAATAAAGTCAGGCAGAGTGCAGAGTGGCTCACGCCTGTAATCCTAGCACTTTGGAAGGCCGAGGTGGGCAGGTTGCCTGAACTCAGGAGTTTGAGGCCAGCCTGGGCAACATGGTGAAACACCATCTCTCCTATGCTAAGAATACAAAAAATTAACTGGGTGTGGTGGCACGTGCCTGTAATCCCAACTACTGGGGAGGCTGAGGCATGAGAATCGCTTGAATCTGTGAGGCGGAGGCTGCAGTGAAGTGAGATCGTGCTGCTTTACTTCAGCCTGGGTGACAGAGGAAGACTGTCTCCAAAAATAAAAATAAAAGTAAAAATAAAAATAAAAAAAAGAAAGTAAGAAAGGTAGATAACCCAATTAAAAAATGGGCAAAGAATCTGAACATACATCATTTATTTGAACTGAACAAAATAATCCATAATAAATCATTGCAATGGCATGAAGAAAACACTGTGGTTGATGTTTAATTCATCAAATTTCTGCCAGCGTCCATTTGGAGCACAATAAACAAGATCAATATACTGCACTGGATTATACATATTAAGGTCAATAATTTGTCTGACAGAATGGTAGAGATAGTTTTTTTTTTTTTTTTTTTTAAAGGAAACAGTTTTTACACTGATTATTCCTAGAAAGTGTATTTTTTTTTAAATGTAGCTAAAATGATTTACTTTTTCCTAAAATTATGGAGTAGAAATACACAAAAGAAAGTATCTGTTTGCCAAATGGGGAAACTATAAAAATCATTCAGGAAAATAGATGCTGTATTACATGTGAACTTTTAAAGGTCATTATCAATGACTTCTACAGATCATCTGGATGACATACACTATATTTACAGATTCTATAATTAAACTCCAAAGCAAGAAAAAGAGAACTTACATATTATCACAACCAAAAAAGGCATAGAGAGCTAAATGTATACAAATCACTCTACGAGCCACTACTATGGGTGAGTTCGACATCTGAGGTCTGTAACCTCAAGTCTGTAGACAGACCAGTTGGGGACCTAAAGTATCAAGTGTACCGGCATGTACACATTTGTATCTACGTGTGGAGACATTTCAACATGGCAGTCCAACTTGTGGGGAAAAGAAAGAGAGATCAGACTGTTACTGTGTCTATACAGAAGGAAGTAGACATAAGAGACCCCATTTTGTTCTGTATTTGAGATGCTGTTAATCTGTGACCCTACCCCCAACCTTGTCCTTGCAAGAGATGTGCTGTGGTGACTCAAGGTTTAACGGATTTTGGGCTGTGCAGGGTGTGCTTTGTTAAACAAGGGCCTGAAGGCAGTATGCTTGTGAAAAGTCATCACCATTCTCTTAATCTCATTGTACCCAGGGACACATACACTGCCAAAGGTTGCAGGGACCTCTGCCTAGGAAAGCTAGGTATTGTCCAAGGTTTCTCCCCATGTGATAGTCTGAAATATGGCCTCGTGGGAAGGGAAAGACCCGATCGTCCCCCAGCCTGACACCCGTGAAGGGTCTGTGCTGAGGAGGACCAGTACAAGAGGAAAGAAGGCCTCTTGGCAGTTGAGACAAGAGAAAAGCATCTGTCTCCTGCCCATCCCTGGGCAATGGAACATCTCGGTGTAAAACCCGATTGTATGTTCTGTTTACCGAGAAAGGAGAAAACCACCTTAGGGCGAAAGGTGGGACTTGCTAGTGCAATGCTGCTCTTTATGTACTAAAAAGGTTTATGAAGATGTTTGTATATGCATGTCAAGGCACAGCACTTTTCCTTAAACTTATTCATGTCACAGAGATCTTTATTCATATGTCTTACTGCTGACCTTCTCCCTATGATGATCCTATTATCCTGCCACTTCCCTTTTTCTAAGATGGTAAAGATAATGATCAATAAATACTGAGGTAACTCAGAGACTGGTGCCCGCGTGAGTCCTCTGTATGCTGAGTGCCGGTCCCCTGGGCCCACTTTTTCTTTCTCTATTCTTTGTCTCCGTGTCTCATTTCTTTTCTCAAGTCTCTCGTTCCACCTAATGAGAAACGCCCACAGGTGTGGAGGGGCAGGCCACCCCTTCACAACTGTTAGAAAACTAGGAGGCTGTTGTAATAGTATACTGTACTTTGCCATTTTGAAGCATAAAATACTTTATATGTAGGTCCATTCATTTGACAATGCATTTTCATTTATAAATGAATGGTTCTATTTTGGAATAGAAGTTGTCTTGGGTCAAAGATACACATTTAGACATAGGCAGCTAAACTTATAGGTCATGTCTGTTAGTTAATAACACTAGGGAATATATGAATAAGGGGCTCTGAGACTATTATGAAACCAATGGGGGAACAAGGCTTTGGTTGTTGATGGTAAGTATAACTGTTCCTGCTGGGTGCGGGGGCTCACGTCTATAATCCCAGCACTTTGGGGGGCCAAGGTGGGCAGATCACCTGAGGTCAGAAGCTCCAGACCAGCTTGGCCAATATGGTGAGACCCTGTCTCTACTAAAAATACAAAAAAATTATCCAGGTGTGGTGGCACGTGTCCGTAGTCTCAGCTACTTGGGAGGCTGAGGCAGGAGAATCACTTGAACCCGGGAGGTGGAGGTTGCAGTGAGAGAGTTCTTATATCTAAATACTTAAGTCAGCTGTAAACTATTAAATCTATATAAATTTAAAAGTCATTTCTTATGATAAACAAAGTGACAGCTATGTTCTTATAAGAACAAAGTGACAGCTCTCTCTCACTTTGCTTTTATGATTTTTTTTTTTTTGATGTTCATCCTTGACTAACAATTACACATAGGGACACTTGAAATTCTCAATAGTATTAACTTTCTATTTTGTTGGACTGAGAGGTGCTATAAATATTCTATTTTAAACCTTGTCTACTTTGGACTCACTAAACCCCCAAATCAATAGGCTTATTAGAAACAGAATATGGAAACACTGTCTTTGAAATAACCATGCTGCATTTTTCCTGAAAAGTGGAACATTTTATGAAGAGGCCACAGTAAAATTGTAATAAAAAATAAGCATTCTTTCATTATTGCGAATTTCTTGATTCCCCGCCACAACTTTCAATCTCACCCCATTCACTATGGATTTATTCAGGCAGAGATCTTTCCTGCATCTGGTTTATAATAATTCATGTTTTTATTAATTTTGAATGCTAGAAGAAAAAAAATGGATATGAAACAATTATGCCTTTGTTCCCTCTTTATTTCCTACTGCCTTTCTCATAAATTGGTTGTTACAGCATTCTGTAAAACAGCCATCTCTGAAAAGAGCTACATTTTTAGCCTTGAGGTAGCTGCAAAGAGAAGCACACTTTGATAAATAACCTCAGTGCCAATACAGAGAGTAGAATAGAATCCTTTTAGCAGAGATTTAAGGAAGATTACAAAGGACAAAAAAACACCAATCATTTTTAAATAACAATTTGACAAAGCAAAGGTTGAAGGGATAAAGGGATTCTGCCCTTTTGAAGGATTAAAAAATAATTAAAGCAGAATATGAACATTGAAGAGCAGCCATATTTTCACTGAAATAATGATTCCATCGTTTGTTGAATGAAAAAAATATTAAGAAAGTTCTACATAGTGATTTAAAACAGAGGAGATTTTATCCATATACAAACAATGCCTGACGCCATTCTTTGCAAAAAAATCTTCATAATCTGCCTGAAAATAACTTTTTTGTTTATAAAAACATTAAGTAATAAATGACTGAGCCTGGGAACTTGCACATAAAAATTAAAATGGAATGAAAAAATATGAAATTATAAAATAAAACATGGGCCGGGCGTGGTGGCTCACGCCTGTAATCCCAGCACTTTGGGAGGCTGAGGTGGGCGGATCACGAGGTCAGGAGATCGAGACCATCCTGGCTAACACGGTGAAACCCCGACTCTACTGAAAATACAAAAAATTAGCTGGGCGTGGTGGCGGGTGCCTGTAGTCCCAGCTACTCGGGAGGCTGAGGCAGGAGAATGGCGTGAACCCGAGAGGCGGAGCTTGCAGTGAGCAGAGCTTGCGCCACTGCACTCCAGCCTGGGCGACAGAGCGAGACTCTGTCTCAAAAAATAAAAAATAAAAATAAATAAAAAAATAAAACACGGGCCTTTTATAACATAACTAACAGGAAAATTCACACTTATTTGTCACATGAATAGCTTCAGACTGTGCTTGGCGGTCAAAGAGGGCAGCATAATTAAATCAAGTGTCAAGGTATGTGAATTGGGTAGATGACCAAAGAGCAGAGGGGTCATGGTACAAAAAAGGACCATGTTGTAAAATTTTATTAATAACAGTCCTCCGAATCCTGATTTATGCTTTGTTATCTTTGCCAACCGCATCCATTTAGTTGACTTGATCAATTACAGCTTTAGAGAAAGCTGTGGCCTAGCAAAGAAATTTGTTTTGTGTGGCGCTTATGCTAGACGTCAAGGAAGGAGTTTCGGGCAGTTCTTTAGGGTTATGGAGGAGCTCACTTGATCAGTCCAAGTTAAGGAGCATCTGCCTTTTTATCCTGGGGACTGGCTTCAACCTTATATTTATAATTACTAATATCTAAAACGTACCAGGGTCCCTGCTGGATCTTGAGGAGGCAAGGATGACCAACATATATCTGGAAGAGTTCACAGGATAGAGGGTTGGTAGATATGTAAACAATTTACTACAAATTAAGAGTATGGTATTGGAGGTGGATACCCAGTGCTTTCCAATTGAGGTTAAGTAGGGGAAAATTCTACTTCAGAGAGGAAAATGGGTAGGAGAGAGAACCCCACTTTTATTACTTTACTATCTGGGCGGGGCAAGTTGGTAGCCTCTCTTAGGTTCAGTTTCTTCAGCTGTAAACCGGGGATGCTACCACTGAATTTTGCGAGGTCATCACTAGCCCATATGCTGCCTTTGTGTGAAATGCAAGAAAGCCACATCTCTATATGGGGGTTCTGTACCTCGGGGGGAACATTCATAAAGAAAGAACCTGACCATCAGCATTATCACAAACAGGCACTATTAGCTGGCTACATGGCTGTCACTCAAATGCCAGCTCTTTTCTCTGTTCTCTATGCAAATTAGAACGGGTTTATAGGACTTGGGCATTTTACTTGAATCTTGAAAGGTACAACTTTTCAAGCAAGGAAAAACCACAAGCAGTTTTTTTTTTTTTTTTTTTTTTTTTTTTGGAGACGGAGTTTTGCTCTTGACGCCCAGGCTGGAGTGCAATAGTGCAATCGTGGCTCACTGCAACCTCTGCCTCCCAAGCTCAAGTGATTCTCCTGCCTCAGCCTCCTGAGTAGCTGGGATTACAGGCGCCTGCCACCATGCCCGGCTAATCTTTCTATTTTTAGTAGAGATGGGGTTTTACCATGTTGGCCAGGCTGGTCTTGAACTCCTGATCTCAGGTGATCCATTGCACCCAGCCTACAGTTGTTTTTTTTTTTTTTTTGGTTCCTGCAGGGAAGTTGCGTAGTTCCGAAAAGGAGGAATTGAAGTGGGAGGGGGCCAATGTGAGACAAGAGGTAGGGTGACTGGCTGGGAGTCTAATGACACTGATGAGAGGACAGGATCTCAGGTAAGGAGTGGATGTGCAGAGATTTCACATGAACACAGGAGGCAGAATATACAGGACTTGCAACTGATAAGAAATAATGCGTGAGAGAGAGGAAGGCATCATGGATAAGTTTAGGCCAACCAAGAGAACTCAGAATAGTGTGTGTAAAACAAGTAAATTTGCAGAAGGACATGAGTCTTACACACATTGATTGCCCATTCAGAGGCACATGGGATATTTGGGGTCTGGAATATGGCACTGGGATTCAGTACGCTGGCTGTGGTTAGGCCTATGAATCTGGGATTCACTGAAGTTAGTGGGAAAGTAGCATAAACAGACAGGCTGCCTCAGGGAAGCACAATGGAAGACAAAAGGGCCAGGGCCAGAACTCACAAGCATGATGAACCCTATGCTCTGATTGCAATTTACTGCTCACAAATTTGATGTCAATTTTCCCCTTTACCCACAGCACTCTTTCTTTCTAAGCACGAGTCTATTCTTCCTTTCACCTATAAAAGAGAATTCTAATTGGAAGCGTAATTTACTGAAGCAGATATACTTGTCCCACTAAAGATACTGGCAGTTCCCTAGACTGGTGAAAACCTCTTATCCATAAAGCACCTGTTACCATTATTTCATTAAACCATTGTACCTCCCTACAGATGTTTGACTGCATTAAGCACAGCCTAATTGCTTGCATTTATAAGCACAAACTTTTGTACAAAAGACACGCATTTTTCGGGACTTTAAAATTTTCTCCTTTTGCCAGTGTCTCTGAATTTTAGTATCCTATCTGTACTGAACTGACTCCAAATCTAAAATTTGATTATATATAGAAATGGCAAATAAATGCAACTCAGACTAATGACAAAGCATTTAATCAGAGAATATTAGAAACAGTACAAGACATAACCCGGAAAAAAAAATCTATGAAGAACCTACTTAGAAAGTAAGCTAAAAGTGACACTTTTTATTATGAGAAATTTCAAACACATACAAAAGTAAAAAGAGTAACATAAGGAACCTCTAATAACATTTGGCTTAAGCAATTAGCACCCGTGGCCAATCCTGAAGTTTCAACTATATTCCTACTAAAAAGTGGCGTACTGTTTTAAACGTTCCTTCAAATGAAAAAAGGACTATAGATGACAGCTAGGTTCAACCCAGAAAAGCTATTCTTCCCAGCGAACCACTTCTGTAGCTTTGACACTAGGAGCTCAGATAGTGTACAGGGTTCATTACTGCAAACTTCTCTTTCTATAGAGAACAGTCATTTAAAAATGGAAGCACCCATGATTCCAAATGAAAGATTTTTAAAAAAGATTGTCTTTCAGAATGTGGCATTTCTAGTATATTTAGAATGACACACACACACACACACACACGCACACATATATGTGTCTGTATGTGTGTGTGTGTGTATATATATAGTCATTAATAAAAAAACTCAGCCATTAGGTTGGATTAAGAGCATATTACATACACTCACACACAGACACACAACACACACACACACATACATTAAGAGCATATATGTAAAATATTCTTAATCCAACCTAATGGCTCTTTTTTTCTTTTGACAGAAAAAGATTCCACGATACGAACTATCTAAATATCCTCCCTGTTACTGAGATTTGAAGTTTATTGTGCTGTCCTGTTCTTGGGTATTTCGTAATACTCAAGATATCTGAACCACCATCTGTTCTGTGGAAGTGTGACTAATTACTGGCTAATGTGTTCAGCAGTATAGTGCCAAATAAAAAGTTCTAATAATTTAATTATAAAGAGTCAACAGTAATTGCTGGGTGAGGGTGGAATACTGGTCATCAACTTTTTAGTCCTTTGTAGTGGCTTATTTCCCTATAGTCTGGTATTGCCTATGCCACTTCAACTGAAGTCACATGTGAAAATAGGCTTAAGATAGCGAGAAAAAAAATGTTATCTAGAAGATTTTAGCTTCAGTTCATTAAGACTGATACATTATTTGATTTTGTATCTTCTACAACTTTTTGGAGAACTCTTTTACACTTATTTAATATACAGTATTTTAAATGTTTCTTACTGATGTCTATTCTCCAAGTATATCTGAAAAGTATATTCGTTTGCTAAAGAAACTTGATACAGTGAAAAATTAATTGGAAATCTCTGTTCTCAATTCACGGTGTAGACTAAAAACTCCACCTCCACTATCGTCATGAATTCTTGCTCAACACTGAGTTGCTCCTTCTGAACAAAAGCTTGGCACACTATGAAGTTGCTTTTTTTCTTTTCTTTTTTTAATAGAGAAGGGGTTTCACCATGTTGGCCAGGTTGGTCTCAAACTCCTGGCCTCATGTGATCTGTTCGCCTTGGCCTCCCAAAGTGCTGGGACACTGTGCCTCCCTGAATAATGAGGTTTCTTTTGCAAGTTACGCAGCTCAAAGTATAATTTCCGATTCCATCCATTAATGTGCAGTACTGAACAGAACATCATCACCTGACACATGCCAACTATTTCACAGCAATACAAACAACATTTACAAGGCCATGTAAGTCAGGAAAGTAGGAGCAGAGTAACACTGGCACAAAACGGAAGAAGTGAGGGCCAGCTGTTCTCCTGAGTGGTGTTTCAGGCACTTCAAAGTTGGACTTACTGTAATGGGTACATCCATCAACAACATGCTGGGAGTTCTGATTCCAGATGATAACCTGTATCTATTTCCAACCCAATTAACAAAGGGCACGATTCTTTATGGGGAAGGATATGCCAGACACATACTGCTTATATGTTGGTAGACTACACACTAAATCTCCAGGATAGGTACATATGCTTACGTTGAAAGATGTACCAACATAATTGTCATCTATGTACCTTTGTGAAGTAAAGTTAAACAGTTATGGGCATTTTGGCAGTTGACAGAGACTCATGTGATATTTTATTCCCTTTCGCAGAAAAACAGAAATGGGAGACCTTAAATGAAATCATTAGTTATTAGGAAAGTCATTCAGAAAAGTAGGGACATAAAAGACAGTGGGCACACAATGTCAGTTTCCTGGTTTTGATAATGGACTATAGTTATGTAAGACGTCACTGGTGAGGCAAGTGGGTGATGGACGCATGGGCCCTCTCTGTACTATTTTTCCAGGTTCTTGTGAGAGTATAATTATTTCAGAATACAAGTTTAATAGCCCACTATCTTTTCAGTTTAAACAACGATGTGGTTCAAAGAACACTCATGGCTTCCCCGCTCCGCCATCAAAGAGAGCTGTGACTTACTGAATATAACAATAACCTCAAAGTCAGAAGTCACAGTTATGTGTTTTGGCTGTGCTACTCAGAATGCATGTGACACAGGCCAGTAAATTACTCAAATTTTCAGTTTGAGCTTTTCCATTTGTAAGATGGAACAATCATGACCCTCGAAAGATGAAAAATGAGTTTTTTCCCCCCATTAATTATAAAGAACCAAAGCATCATAATTTGAGAGCCATAACAAGACTGGGAAAATTAGAAAATAATGCTGCCATGTACAATTCAATAACAAGTGTCCAATTATTATAAAACTATACCCTAAATCAGGTGACATTCCTCCAGCCTTACAAGTATGGAGAGGTTCTAAGAACTGATTCAATTGCTAAGGCTAGTTCCATCCTGACAGTTTCATCATAAAAGACAACCTGTTCTATTAACTTTCATATTCCTCAAACAGATAACTTTTTCCTCTGGGGGAACATATATTTCCATGTGCAGCATCAAGAGCACAGCTTACTTACCAACTTCATCCTGAATCTCCTCGGCCACTGCAGGCACGTTGTAGAGCAGGGAGAGGGACTGATTCATGCGCTCGTAAATCACACGGAGGTGTGTCATAACCTGCATTAAAGGATGACAACTCCAGGTCAACTATGTCTGGGGTAGGAATGGTTACTTTTCTTACCAAGCACTGCAGGTAGATACAAGCTTCCAAAATAACACTGGCAAACACTGCTACTGCTAAAAGGTTTAACTGAAAGGACAACTTTATTTTTCTTGTTCTCTATTTCTGTTCTCTAACTTTTAAGCTCAGGTTTAAGGCTTATCTTTAAACTGACCATTATCTTGTATGCTTATAACAGCCAATTAAAAAGGCCACCTCTGCCAAGTCTGATTCCTAATACTGAGGCTCTCTAAAACAGACCCTGATGCCCTCAATACATTTCTTTGCAAATTTCCTCATAGAAAACAACATATCTCAATTTGATTGGCTATTTCATGCTAACTATATATATATTTTTAACTCTTCCATTCAAGAAAATTTAAAATTTCAGAGTTCCTAAGGTGGATCCCAGTTTTCAGCCTCTGGGAAGCGGGGAGTATAAAATACATTATTACTGGGCTTCATTTAGGTTCACATTAAATCTAAACATTGCGGCAGGTTTATGATTGCAAGCCATACTTATGAACAAGATTTTAGTTCACACAACTTTTGTTTTCCGCATTTTAGTCATTGGTTTTAATCAGTTCCTTAGCAATCAGCAGTAGACTATCAAGATTTTTATATTTCTTGTTATTTTCACAAGTCAAGAAAATTGCCAAACCACATATTGCTTTAAGACAAGTTTTTAGAATTTACCAGAAGTTAAAGAGCTCTTGCCACAGGGAAAACACCTATAGGTGCTCGGAGAACGCCTAGGATCCTGTCTTCAACCCAAGAAGCAAGAATCCTGGATTGTCAAAGCTGCAGAAGATGATTATACCCCGCGCGTACCTGGGACCGGATCTGAGCAGCTTTCTTGGGATCCACCATGCGTACATGCTCGAAATGCTTCAGGGTGTGCTGTCTGTCCTTCTGTTCTGCGCGGACGTACTTCTTCAGCATATTGAACACGTGACGAGGCTGTGGGAGGAAAATGAAAAACTCTTTTTCAAGTTTGTGCAAAATACTGCTTCTTCCACTGGTGTTGGGTTAGAGGTTCCACTAATGCATCTGGTGATGTGAACGCGCTGTGAATCATCTTTCTGCAGGTCTCCCTTCTAAACATTTCTCCTACCCTTTCTTTTTTTTTTTTTTTTGAGACGGAGTCTGGCTCTGTCGCCCGGGCTGGAGTGCTGTGGCCGGATCTCAGCTCACTGCAAGCTCCGCCCCCCGGGTTTATGCCATTCTCCTGCCTCAGCCTCCCGAGTAGCTGGGACTACAGGCGCCCGCCGCCTCGCCCGGCTAGTTTTTTTGTATTTTTTAGTAGAGACGGGGTTTCACCGTGTTTGCCAGGATGGTCTCGATCTCCTGACCTCGTGATCCGCCCGTCTCGGCCTCCCAAAGTGCTGGGATTACAGGCTTGAGCCACCGCGCCCGGCCTCCTACTCCTTTCTTAATGGGTAATTACTTAGATCGGTTGCTTTCCTTTTCTTCTTTTTTTTTTTTTTTGGAGACGGAGTCTCGCTCTGTCGCCCAGGCTGGAGTGCAGTGGCCGGATCTCAGCTCACTGCAAGCTCCGCCTCCCGGGTTCCCGCCATTCTCCTGCCTCAGCCTCCGGAGTAGCTGGGACTATAGGCGCCACCACCTCGCCCGGCTAGTTTTTTTTTGTATTTTTTAGTACAGACGGGGTTTCACCGTGTTAGCCAGGATGGTCTCCATCTCCTGACCTCGTGATCCGCCCGTCTCGGCCTCCCAAAGTGCTGGGATTACAGGCTTGAGCCACCGAGCCCGGCGATGGGTTGCTTTTCATTTCCACAAGAGCATTTAGCATTCTCGACATATACGATGATTGTCCTCCTTACTCAATATTTTCTTTCTAAATAGGAGTATTCTGCTATAGAAAGAGAATAGATTTGAGGTCTTTCAGGTTAAGTTAGGTCCTTCTCTTTTCCCACCCAAGTATACAGGGGTATATGTGAGACTACATTGCCACGTGTGTATTCTGAAGACCAGAGTAACGTCGCCCAGATAATCCCATCACCAGTAACATGTAATATACGATAATCAAAATGAGAAAACCAGGAAATTTAACCACTATTTTGTAAGCCAAGGAGTAAGTGAGCTGTAAGAGACATTATATTTTTCTAGGAGAAAGGTCATTGCTAAACTGTATTTATTTTACTTTGAAATTTAATTAAGTTCTTTCTGAGCTATCAGAGTCTACTTCTTTCAGCAACAATTACATTGTCTTAAGTGCTCCTATCTTCTTTCTGATTGGTTCCATTTCATTTTTATTTTAGTTTTACCTGAAAACATCCATCCTAATAAAAAGTAAGGACAAAGGTTCCCTGGTCTTCAACAATTTCATCACTATATCCTTTCCACTATATGATTTTGTAGGATGATTTCCAAAGACACACATTTCTTCTTCATTAAAACAAACAAACAAAAAACCAGCTGTGAAAATTCATGTCAGGAATAGAATTTTGGTCATTTGGGCAAACCTAGTTATTATTAACCCATGTGTCATGAGTACCCTGAAAACCAGTTGGAAGCTACAAAATTTATTCCAGAGATGGTGTGTGTGGCGGTGGGGCGGAGGGTAATGGGGCTTCTGTTGTGTTATCCATGTTCTGTGGGATGTGCCTCTCCTTCCCCTTTTGCTTAGTTAACTTAGGAGCCATCTCCCTGCCATTTCAGGTGGAACGAGGTCCCCTTTTTCTGTGCTCCCATGAAATATGGTGCAAATCCCCATTAATGTACCTAACTCAACTTATTAAATTATGTATGATTCTTATTCCCCTCTTTAATGTGAGATCCATAGGGCTGGATTTGGTCTTCTTTTTTTTTATTTGGAACCCCAAAAACATAGTGCCTGACCCAGAGGGTGCTCTGTATTTGGCTTGGTGAATGCCTGCCACAGAGGCCATGCTCCTATACTCGAGAAAACAAATACATATACACAATAAAAATAAAACAAACTTGCACTCATCTGCCTTATTTATTCTTTTTTCCTAAAAGAAATGTGCTGCTCCATAATCCCCAGACAGACATCACAGCTTGCAACAGTTCTTGGCAACATATCATTACAACTCTCATCTGTACTGTGAAATCTGGTCGAATTTACAAATCAGAATATGACCTTTTAAATCTTAGAAGAAAAGCAGTAAAAGAGGTAATGACAGACAAGCTAGATCTCTATATATCGAAAAGAGGACAGGTTATACATGTGAATTTTAAAAAAAAAAAGCACATTTGAAAACATCAGAGATTAAAGGCTGACTCTTGTTGATTGTGAAGGGTATTTGATATGCAGGGTTGTGTGATCAGGATCTTACCCAACCACCCTCAATGCTTGCTTGTTATTAAGCACCAAGGTCTTAGAAATCTCTAGTTCTATTAACATCCCCCTTATACATCCAAGGTTGGAGACAGAAGGGGTTGCAACTAATTGCATTTAATCATGATGTTCCTTCCTGGCCCTCATGGATGCTTTCTTAGTTGCTCTATTTCATTTTTCTCCCTTGGAAAGGATTTATTGTTTTGAAGAAAATGGGATGAATTTTTCTTTAAAGAGTTTAAATAAGGAAAAAAAAAAGCACTTCAAGTAAAAAAGGAAGGATTGCTTTGGGAGTCTGAGGCAGGAGGATCACTTGCAGCCAAGAGTTTGAGATCAGCCTGGACAACATTACAAGAACCTGTCTCCACAATAAAAATTTAAGAATTAGCTAGGTGCAGTGACACATGCCTGCAGTCCCAGCTACTTGGGAAGTTGAGTCAGGAGGATTGTTTGAACCCAGGAGGTTGAGGCTGCAGTGAGCCCTGATTGCACAACTGTACTCAAGCCTGGGAAACAGAGTAACAGCCAGTCTTTTAATTAAAAAAAAAAAAAAAAAAAAAAGTAAGAACTGCTTTTCATCATAACTTCTTTTTTTCCAGTTAGTTACCTATGAATGTTTCTGTACGATATTTTGTCCTAAAAGGACTGTCACCAACAAGCAGGTGTACCAGGATGCTATGGCCCCAGGCTGGCCTTGGCATTACTACTTCAAGCTAAATTTCAATTTAGAGAACGTGGAGGTCATTTCAGATAACCAACATCTGGATCTCCCTTTTTCTTCTACTATCACCACAAACAGCATATGTTACCACTTATTATTATTATTATTATTACTATTCTTTGAGACGGAATCTTGCTCTGTCTCCCAGGCTGGAGGGCAGTGGCGCGATCTCGGCTCACTGCAAGCTCCGCCTCTCGGGTTCAAGCGATTCTCCTGCCTCAGTCTCCTGAGTAGCTGGGACTACAGGCATGTGCCACCACGCTCAGCTAATTCTTTTGTATTTTTAGTTGAGACAGGGTTTCACCGTGTTAGCCAGGATGGTCTCCATCTCCTGACCTCGTAATCCGCCCGCCTCAGCCCCCTAAAGTGCTGGGATTACAGGTGTGAGCCACTGCACTCAGCCAATTAATTATTAATGTTAACATACATTTAAAAATAAACACGAAAGCCTTGACTTTTCCCATCTATGCAATTCAGATGGCAGTATCTTTCAGATAGTATTTTCAGATTAAACGCGTTCTGTGATAGTTACCCAGCATGGCGTGTAGTCCATTGCTCATACTCAATACACATTTATTTCTTTCATTCAGGCCTTATCTATAAATCATAGACCCCTTTCTTTCCTCTAGGTAGTAATTGAACATAGCAGTTCAATGTGTATTGACTGCTTCTGAATGAGACAGTATATTAAATGCTTTTTGCTGGTAACTCATCAAATCTTCATCTCAGCCCTACGACAGAGTCATAGCAGCTCTCCCCACCTTACTGGTGAGGCATGAAGCACAAAGGAGATTGTGGTTACATAGGCTATATCCCTGGCCCACGGTTACACAGCTAGTTACTGTTAGAGTGAGAACGGGTTAGTCTCACTGCCTGGCTCCAGAGCCTCTTCTCCTAATCACTTTGTGATCTGGTCCTTCAAGGAGAATCTAAAATGGACCCAGTTTAAGATAGTTCTATAAAGCAATTTACAAAGTTAAAAACTGGCCAGACGCAGTGGCTCATGCCTATAATCCCAGCACTTTGGGAGGCCAAGGCGGGCAGGTCACGAAGTCAGGAGTTCCAGACCAGCCTGGCCAACAAGGTGAAACCCTGTCTCTATTAAAAATACAAAAATTAGCTGGGCGTGGTGGCGGGTGCCTGTAGTCCCAGCTACTTGGGAGGCTGAGGCAGGAGAATTGTTTGAAGCCAGGAGGCGGACATTGCAGTGAGCTGAGATTGCACCATTGCACTATAGCCTGGGCGACAGGATGAGACTCCGTCTCAAAAACAAACAAACAAATAAACAAACAAAGGAAAACAAAGTTAAAAACAAAGAAATAACTGCATGGTTAGAAAAGACAGTCTGTTCCAGAAGTACTTGCCTGACTTTCTAGTTCTTATAAGTGCAGGTAATATTCTGTGGGCCATGCTAACATCAGCTCCTTTAATTGTGCAGAAGGTTCAGATTTAGCTTGTTCAGTCTCTCAATTCCTGTCCTAGGTTTCTGGAGTTCCATTATTCTTTAGCTAATGCATAAAATTATTTAGCTAATTACTAAGCTAATGTGTGGGGAGAAGAAATAGCAAGATAGGAATGTCCTCTGTCAATCTGGATAAAGGATTAGGATTACTGGAAAGTGATTCAAGGTATTAACGTTAGGCTTTTGTGACATTCATGGTTTCTAGTGCTAAATTCATCCTTATCTTCTATTGAGACAGATAATTAAATGGTGAATGTCTTCGCATGTTTTCAATTGCTGATCTCATTTACTACTGCCATTCTGCTTCAAAACATATTCCTAACTTACCCTGAAAATCCCCAGAGTTTGATGATAATGTTCCCGGACTGAACTGAGGGTCGGGCTACTGTATCTCATGGCCCAATAAAGAGATGCAGATGAACTGGGGAGGAAGAGAGTTTTTATTTCTGTAACCTGTTACAGGGAGACGGCCTGGAAATTAGTGCCAGACCAACTCAAAATTACAAAGTTTTCCAGAGCTTATATGCCTTCTAAGCTATATGTCTACGCATACGTGTACATCCACCTCAAGACATAAGTGATTAACTTCTTTTAATCTGTAACTAAGCTCTGAGTCCTGAAGACCTTCCTCTGGAGCCTCAGTAAATTTACTTCATCTAAATGGGTCCAGGTGCTAAGGTGATCACTCTTATCTTGTCTCCTGCTAAATCAGGGAGGTTTGGGGAGTTCCTTTAGAACCCCAGTAAACTTGTTTGTGGAGGCCTGGAGAGTTTCTTCAGACCCTCAATAAAACTTGTGAATCCTAAATGGGTCCCGTTAAGAATTCCTTTGTTTTGCCAGGAAAGGCCTAGGCAAAACTCTTGGTGGGCTTTTGTTACATTCCGGCCTTTGTATAAGGGCACTGGCTTTTTTTAGCTTTTAGTATTTAACTTAACCACTGGGTCAGTACTGAAAGAGTTGTTATGGAGGCCTGCATTAGTGAGATTTGGCCTGCCACAATAACAGAGTAGCAAAGCAGGCTCTCAAAATTCCCCAGGCCTCAGCTCCTCCAGGGATAATGAGACCTGGGAAACCCCTTCACTGTTTATCTGAGCTGAGATAAGCATTGTGTGAGAATCTACATAAACTCAAGCCCTTTCTTCCTAATGCCTATTGGATAAGCAAAGCCTGGGAACATCAGATAATTCAGGAAGACCTTAGGGGATCTCCCAATAAATGAATGACATACAGGGTTCTGCTTCATTGATTTGGCCACCTAAACACATTTCTAGGAATCATGCTTGGAAATGAAAACAAAATCAGATTAGCTTCTTTGTTGGACAGTGGGCAAATAAATCATACCAAATAAAATGGTAGTTATGTCTATCCCTCAGAAACAAATACTACTTTTAGTTAAGAAAGAAAAAAAACAGGTGTAAAAAGAAAAGAAGTCTTGGGGCCCCCAAATCACTAAGCTAAAGGGAAAAGTCTAGCTGGGAACTGCTTAGGGCCAACTGCTCTGCTCACTGACATAGACCCATATCTGACTGTCTCCTTTGGAGAGGCTAATCAGAAACTCAAAAAATGCAACTGTTCATCTCACCTATCTCTGACCTAGGAGCCTCCTCCCCACTTCAGGTCTTCCTGCTTTTTGTTTCAAGCAGTCTCTCCTTTCCAGACCAAACCAATGTACTTCTTACATATACTGACTGATGCTTCATGTCTCCCTAAAATGTGTAACACTAAGCTGTGCCCCAACCACCTTGGGCACACGTCGTCAGGACTTCCCGAGGCCGTGACACAGGTGCACCCTCAACCTTGGCAAGATAAACTTTCTTTTTTTTTTTTGAGACGGAGTCTTGCTCTGTCGACCGGGCTGGAGTGCAGTGGCCGAATCTCAGCTCACTGTAAGCTCCGCCTCCCAGGTTTACGTCATTCTCCTGCCTCAGCCTCCCAAGTAGCTGGGACCACAGGCGCCCGCCACCTCGCCCGGCTAGTTTTTTGTATTTTTTAGTAGAGACGGGGTTTCACGGTGTTCGCCAGGATGGTCTCGATCTCCTGACCTCGTGATCCGCCCGTCTCGGCCTCCCAAAGTGCTGGGATTACAGGCTTGAGCCACCGCGCCCGGCCAAGATAAACTTTCTAAATTAACTGAGACCTGTCTCAGATTTGCGGGGTTCACACAGGTAACAGTTCCCTATACTTTTATATTTTTGTTTAGGTTAAAAAAAAGACCTCCCTCCTTTTGATATGATTCATGCATATTTCATTCAAATAAACAAATAATTGCCCTTACAACTTTTGGCCAAAACACAAATCCTCCAGGCTTAACATTTGTTATTTCTAGAGCTATAATAATGTATCTAAGAATAACAAGGTCTCTTGATTGTCTAATGAGGTTTATTTTATTAAGCTAGGACATAGATGAATTTCTTAAAATTTTAATTCAAAACGCAGAAACCTTCATACAGGAATGGTAGGGAAAAAAACCCCCTCTGTTATCTCTATAGAAACATATTCTCTGAAAGTAATTGCTATTACTATTGTCACAATATTCATATAAGATGGGTTATTCATATGATCAGAAAAACATAAGAATTTAGTGGCTCACGAAAAGGATATTGATAAGGAGAGTTTAAGAGACACTTTTTTTTTCTTTTAAACTGCAGGCATGTGAATCCGGATCACCCTCATGTCTTTAAATCTTCTGTTACTAGCAATAATTTTTTTGTGTATTAATACTACAGTCTGCTTATACTGGCATTAGATGGCTAATCTTATTATTAACATATATGGCAAAGAACAGAGGAAGAGATGTGTCGCAGGGGGACTAATTATACCGAATCCTATTTATTGCCACTACTGTTTCTGAAAGAGTGTTTAGCTCACAATTATGTGCTGTTTGCAACTGATGTGGCACTTTTTAATTTGTACTAAACTCACCTCACAATCACACTGTCTTTTACAAAAATCATTCAAAATAATTTATTAAAGGATTCAGAATAGGCACTACCAAAATGGCTTAGACATCATTTACAGCAAGAGGAAAGAGAAACATAAGATTTACATTTTAGAACATTACTCATTTTCCTCTCTGGAAACAAGAGTGTAACGTATTTCTACCTCTAGGCACAGTTCCTGCCACAATTTGGTTGCTTACAAATATTTGTTAGTTAAATTAATGGGTAAACTACAGCTAGATACAATTTCAGAAATAGGCCCAGTAGTGTAGAATATCCTTCGTGGTCTTCAAGTAGAAAACAAGCACCTCGCTCCTCAGAACAGTGGCCTCCCCAATTTTCACAGAAATATTGATATTAATAAACCCACTTGATTTATCTATATAGTGTGCTTGGGTGCTTTGGAAAGTAGTTTTAACTGGGAACTCTTCCCAGAAAATATTTAATGGACTCCACAGCATGTACAAACTCATCTCAAAAAGATTTGTTTCATTAATTTCAAAACATCTCACATATTGTGTTCTTCTAGTTTGATGGCAAATTGATGTGCGTAACATTGAAGAAAATTTAATGGCCTTTCCTGATAAAAGCTAATACTTTTTTTCCTTGGAGTCTCACTGCACTACAAGCCCAGGTTGGAGTGCAGTGGCGTGATCTTGGCTCCCTGCAACCTCCACCTCCTGTGTTCAAGCAATTCTCTTGCCCCAGCTCCCTGAATAGCTGGGATGACAGGCATGTGCCCTCACACCGACTTAATTTTTGTATTTTTAGTAGAGATGGTGTTTCACTATGTTGGCTAGGCTGGTTTCAAACTCCTGACCTCAGGTGATCCACCTGCCTCGGCCTCCCTAAGAGCTGGGATTACAGGTGTGAGCCACCGCCCCCAGTGCTAGTACATTTTTTTAAATTAATTTCCCCATTTTTCAGATGCATTTACTTTTTCATTTTTCTTTTATACAATTTCTCAAATTTGGCGTTGCTGGGACTTGGGAAAAGTCTCATACATTTGACTAATGGCAGGATGACTCGATGCCAGTCATGGTCTGAATATGTAGCTTATTACTTGACAGTTCACATGGGAAGTGTACTAAAATTATTCAGTCCTATTGTCCCACTCCATAGCTTTATGCTTGATCTAGAAATCTGGCATCTTATCATAATAGACACTTGTGCCATGAACCCGTTTCTTATGGAAGGGAGTGAACTGGCAAGAGCCTTTAAAAGCCCTGGGCATAATCCTGCCAAGAAAGAAGTAAATGACTCACTGTAGGGGAATCACCCTAACCTTTCCAGGTCACAGAAAACCCTCTCCTGGAGCATTAAATTGCACCCTGGTGGTTTCCAAAACTGAACAAAGGAATTCTCTCTTGCTTTCCTAAACAGGTTCACAGCTACTATTTTCACAGTTTTACACCTTGGATTTCAAGAAATCTTGAGCATATAAAATGTAGAAAATTGTGTGCAGGTTTAAAAAATCACACTTTAGAGAGTTAAATCTCTCTGTGCTTGACATGATCTTAGTTAAACATAACATTTGGGAAAACTGCCACGGGAACCTCCGAATCACAACCTTTATTGTCTTTAATGCCAGGAGTTGAGCTAAATTTTAAAAGTCTACTGCAAAATTTACCTACCTTCTTTTCTTCAGAAAGGCAAACAAATGATTTTTGTAGTTTAAGGTGAGTATAAAAGGGCAAATGATAATCCCATGCAAAGTTGGACACAGAAGTCTTGAATGAAGCAATGGAGAAAATGGCAGTGGATTCTCACACTCTCCCCCTTTGGTGTTTTCTTAAGTTTTGACAATATGGATGCATTAGATGGAAGGACATGGAACAACTAATCTCTATTAATCCCCTTAGTTCATAAGGCCAGAGCAAAACTTTTGCTTATGGCCAACGAGTTATCCCAATGTCCCTTCCTAGGGTATCCAGTTTGCTGATACGGCTCTGATTTTGTACTGGACATAACACAGGCGCACCCAGGAGTCATCTATCATCTGTTCTCTCCTTCCCGTGGAAGCAGATCACTTCCTAATAGGGATGTGTCACCACAGCCTCCACGTTATTTCCCCTAACAATCTTTCTCCTCTTAGGGAGGGAGACATCTTCCTACTTTACAATTTTGTCTCAACTTTCGATTAATCCTTTTGCTTTTCTAATTATGAATAACAAAAGCTAGAACAACATTAACTGCAGAAAGAGCAGAAAAATTAACTCCAATTTGCAGACGGAGTAGGAGGAATCCCTTTATTAAATCACTTGCTCCTAGTTAGAGGTTATAAAGATGGCAAACCTGGGAATTAAAGACAGGAGTTTATCTAAAAGGCAGAAAATAGGAGTGTTTTTAATTCTCTCATCATTTAGTGACCTTTTTTCTTTTTTTTTCTGAGAAGGAGTTTCACTCTTGTTACCCAGGGGGGAGTACAATGGCGTGACCTCCCCTCACTGCAACCTGGGTTCAAGTCATTCTCCTGCCTCAGCCTCCCGAGTAGCTGGGATTACTGGCATGCGACACCACGCCCAGCTAATTTTGTATTTTTAGTAGAGACAGGGTTTCTCCATGTTGGTTAGGCTGGTCTGGAACTCCTGACCTCAGGTGACCAGCCCGCCTTGGCCTCCCAAAGTGCTGGGATTACAGATGTGAGCCACTGCACCCGGCTGAGCTTTTTTTCAAATCCGGTAGGTTTCATAAATTTTTTCCAGAGTATTTTGCTAGTTCTCAGAAATAATTTATTTTGGTTGTACAGACCACAGTCATAAATTAGTGAAGACAGCATACAGAACTGAAATTTAGCACCCAACACAACTCCATGATTCATGCTTTCAGACAAACTCTAGCATAGAATGGATAAAGAGCTAAGATCTTCTGACCTAGGAGTGCAGAAAGGACAGAAAATGTTTGGACTAGTATGTCTTCGAGCTTTGTTTAGTCAAACAGTGAAACGTGTAAGCCCTTAATGATGAACAGAACTATTAGTACAACCCAGAAGGCGAAGCCCACAGTGCTGCTGACATCATAAACAAAAGATATTTTCAACTAACTCAGACCCTCGCAAAGATTTGTCAAACGGTCTGATCATCCGAAAAATGTCAACTGTGACATATTCTTGACTTTTAGAGAGATTTACAGCAATCTACTTTAATTTTGGACATATTCATACTTGGACTATGGCGGTCCTGCTTCATACATTCTCTAACTGGTTAGCCTATTCAAAGAAAAGTACATTTGCGCTTCTTTTAATTTTACCCTCTCCTTTTCCCACACCTAGTCAGTGTTATGACCTATTAGAAATTGAGTATTTTTGTTGATTTTAAAACATTTATATAAGGAAACTCAAGGTAATGATGCTTAAAATCCAAACACCACCTAGCATCTTTAAACTGGGATCCATGGTCAGCTTTCACACAATGAATAAACCCCTTACAGCTTATGTGAGACTGTGTTTGTGTGTGTGTGCGCACGTGTTTCCGGCGTGAGGATACTCTGCTGCCCATCTGTTCTTTAGGACAAATATCAGTCATACCAGGCAGGTGAATAACTACTGGATCTTTAAATAATGTGCTATTTGTCTACAAAAACTAAATATTTATATTTTCATAATACATTTTCGTTCTCAAGGATAAAATGAACATATATATTAACATTACAATACGTATGTTTGCTGGAAGAAAGCAGAGCTTCAAACCATACGGTGCTATGGGTTTTAATGGCATCCTATGAAGACCTGTTTGCATTCTGAAGGCAGTGACTGAGCAGGGCTCCACTGTGGAGGGAATCTGGATGATGAATATGGCCTCAGTGGCACAAGACAGCTCTTAAGCTAATGCCTTTCCAACATCCTTCTTAATGTTCTATGTAACTTAATGAAAACCAGAGACCACTAGTATCTCTTGTTACATACTTCCCATTTGCATGTAGCAAGATCTGTTTGTTGAACTTGGTAAACATTCAGAAGGTAGGGAAGTAACAGCACTCAGTGGTTTTACTGAAACAGCATGTATACCATTCAGCATAGTTTATAAGATTTTGTTCAATAAATGCTAATTCTCCCATCTGCCTTCCCATCCATTATTTGTTATTGAGTTTGCCCTTAGAAGTGCTCAAGCTAATGAGTCCCCCTTTGCTCACCAATGTATGCAGAACTCAACTAAAAATAAATGAATGGTGAACAAATAAAGATTAAATATGTAGGTACAGAACAATTATTTACTTTTCCGAAAGATGATTTTTTTTGCCTGGCAGTCTTTTAACTTTTAATTCCATTCTGATTAGCTTTATAAAATTTTGATTATGGAATGCCTTAAACATTGCAATATTCATCTCTCCACATACCAAGAACTCAGCGAATAATTTTTAACTTATTTATTATCAGTTACATGGAGGTACAGATGTCCCATATTTGCTTTGGAGATATATGCTATATACATATATTTTAAAAGATAATTTCTTTTGCAACGAAAACAGATGAGTAGAAATAATTGGTTTGTTTCAGTGAAGGGTAATTAGCAGTATCATATAAAAGCTCAAATTTAGTAACTCAATTTCTTTTTTGCTTTAGAAAACAAAGTTACACCAATACCCACATTGATTAAAGTTTGGTTGAGTTGCAATCCACATCGTATCATGGCAAAGAATTTATTTATGAGGTGGTTAAAACCTCCTCATGCCATCACCTGTTTACCTGTGGGAAAGCTCCCATTAATTCCTATCCTTGTTATCTCCAATGACTGCTGCTTTCTGTTGAACATTTATTGCTCTGCTGCTGAAATTTACCAAATAGCTTTGAGCAAAATCTCAACTTAGAGATGAAACCATACTCTTTAATGAAGAGTCTCACACAATTCATGTTCTATCAAAGAATTCTATGAAGAAATTTTCAGAGATCTCAGCAAAATTTAACATTTGGCTGAACCATTCAAAAATGAGAAAGGAAAGAAGGGTGCCGATGCTATAGAAACTGCCAACATTCTTTTTTGCTCAATTAAACTGAGAGCCTGAGTGTGAAGCAGCAGATACAAGCATGAAATGAATTTTAGTATGGATAAAATGGCTTCAATCGTAAGACACTGGGAAAATCAAAACAACACAACTGGCATAGATAAGTAGACAGATGTGCAGGAAAATGTTTTCTAATTCTCATTTCCCTCTAGCAAATGCAAAAGTTGTTGAAGTCAGAATAATAATCATGATACTGTCTAATGAAAGATTTATGCTAAGTATCTGTAAAAACACCAAAAATCTCAGAATTACAAAGAAGGGTTTGGCTGTGTATCCCTTATCTTTAAAACACTTCAATTCTTTTTTTTTAAAATTTATTATTATTATTATTATTATACTTTAAGTTCTAGGGTACATGTAAATAACGTGCAGGTTTGTTACATATGTATACTTGTGCCATGTTGCTGTGCTGCACCCATCAACTCGTCAGCACCCATCAACTCGTCATTTACATCAGGTATAACTCCCAATGCAATCCCTCCCCCCTCCCCCCACCCAAAACACTTCAATTCTTACTAATTAGGGGGTGCTAAGGTTTTCCAGACCTAGGCCTACAATAGAAAGTTGATTTAAATAAAAAATCCCTATCTAGCCTTTGGTTTAACTGTACAGGATCACATTAAGTCTAATTTCTCTTTAACAGTCAGGACATATGATCATCTTCTGTCTATGAAGGATAAGTAGAATCCTGAGAGTTACAAGAGGAAAGCCTCAGACAGCATTTAGTTCCTGTTTCATGAAGCTATGAATAGCTTGAGTACCAGCCCTAACAAAGCAAAAAGCAGGAAGTGCATGACTGTAGAGGGCAGGTCAAGAAATGATGAATGCTTAGCTTTAAGTATTTAATTTGGTAGCCTGGAGGCTACAAAGGTGATGGAAGTTTACCACTGGTGCTGCAACTCCGGAGAGGCGTTTAATTTTTCCAGGGGGAAAAAGTGCTAACTCCTTGATTTTCCAAAGAAAGTCTTAGGAAAGTAAAAAGGTTAAGGGGTTGGTACTTAGAAGAGTCACTAGCCTTCAACAGATAAGAGTTTTTTCTGAGTGCAAAGACACCGCTCTGCTCAACTTTTTTTCCCATGGGGAAAACAACTGTTTTAATAATTGTAGTATTTCAAGTATTTATTTCATTTTTTAATTTTTAATTTTGGAACAGGGTCTTGCTTTGTTGTCCAGGCTGGAGTACAGTGGCACCATCAGAGCTCACTGCAGCCTTGACTTCCCCGGCTCACGCTCCCACCTCAGCCTCCCGAGCAGCTGCGACTACAGGCATGCACCATCATGCCTGGCTAATTAAAACAATCTTTTTTTTTTTTGGTAGAGATAGGGTCTTTCTATGTTGCCTAGGGTGGTCTCAAATTCCTGGGCTCAAGGGATCCTCCCACCTCAGCCTCCCAAAGTGCTGGGATTACAGCTGTGAGCCACTACATCCAGCCCAAAGTACTTATTTTAAATACATGTGCATATATACATATGACTCTATGAGTTGAATAATGCATTTTTAGGTTGACCATTCAATGTATTTGCCTATAGGTATATAATTAAATCAGAAATTTGAAACATGGCCGGGCGCGGTGGCTCAAGCCTGTAATCCCAGCACTTTGGGAGGCCGAGATGGGCGGATCACGAGGTCAGGAGATCGAGACCATCCTGGCTAACATAGTGAAACCTCGTCTCTGCTAAAAAAAATACAAAAACCTAGCCGGGCGAGGTGGCGGGCGCCTGTAGTCCCAGCTACTCGGGAGGCTGAGGCAGGAGAATGGCGTAAACCCGGGAGGCGGAGCTTGCAGTGAGCTGAGATCCGGCCACTGCACTCCAGCCTGGGTGACAGAGCGAGACTCTGTCTCAAAAAAAAAAAAAAAAAAAAAAAAGAAATTTGAAACATACAGTATACTCAGACACAGGGACTCACAAAATGATACTCATTAGTAGAACAAAGAATTCTAGCTGCACAAAAACAACATCTCATACCACTTCCACGTTTAGACTGAAAAACTGTGTAAAAGTATGATTTAAATCCGAACTTCAAAGAGACTGAAAACAATCCACACTGTTTTGGAATCCCATGTTTGCACAATCTGAGAATATACAGTAGAATTTGGTGAGGGTTACAGAGAGAATTAGTCTAAGTGATAACATCTACAGAATCTATAGAAAGAACACTTTTGATTTACTTATATTCAAATAACATTTACTGAATACAGCTGTCTGCATTTTCCAGGCACGGTGGTAAGTAAGAGAGAGATCTCAGAAATATTTATGTATGACTCCTATTACAAGATGTGACCTTTTCCAGACAGCCACCAGCAAGCTCTGGATTTATGTCTTCAAGAGGAACGTATATAAGTCCTCAAGAAGGGATTTAATTGTGCCTGTAATCCCAGCACTTTGGGAGGCTGAGGCGGGCAGATCACAAGGTCAGGAGATCGAGACCATCCTGGCTAACACGGTGAAGCCCCGTCTCTGCTAAAAAAAAAAATACAAAAAATTAGCCGGGCATGGTGGCGGGCACCTGTAGGCTCAGCTACTCGGGGGGCTGAGGCAGGAGAATGGTGTGAATCTGAGAGGCGGAGCTTGCAGTGAGCCAAGATCGTGCCACCGCACTCCAGCCTGGGCGACAGAGCAAGACTCTGTCCCCACCAAAAAAGAAGGGATTTACAATTTTCTTGTGCCTGCCAAAGTGCAGACCTAAATGCCAGGTCAAGTCATACAACATTAAAACTTAAATGAACACTTAAAGATGGTAACTTAACAAAAATGGCAGGTAATGCCCCCTAGACTCCAGGCCTGTGACTACCCAGCCACATTTTATTACAAAGGAAAGATATAAAGGTGAGTCATGGTGGCTCATGCCTGTAATATCAGCACTTTAAAAAGCCGAGGTGAAAGGTCAGTTGAGGTCAGAAGTTCAAGACTAGCCTGGGTAACACAACGAGATCTTGTCTTTACAAAAAAATTTTAAAAATTAGCCACACATGGTGGAACGTCTGTAGACCCAACACTCAGGAGGCTGAGGCTAAAGGATTGCTTGAGCCCAGGAAGTTGGGGCTACAGTGAGCTATGACTGGGACACTGCATGCCAGTCTGGGTGAAAGAGCAAGACGCTGAAAGGAAAGAAAGGAAAGGGAAGGGAAGGAAGGCGACAGGAGGGGAGGGGAGGAGAAGGGAGGGGAGGAGAAGGGAGGGGAGGAGAGGGGAGGGGAGGAGAGGGGAGGGGAGGAGAGGGGAGGGGAGGGGAGGACAGGGGAGGAGAGGGGAAGGGAGGAGAGGGGAGGGGAGGGAAGGAGAGGAAAGAAGAGAGAAAGAGAGGGAGAGAGAGAGACAGATGGAAAGAGAGAGAAAGAAAGAGAGAGAGGGAGAGAAGGAAGGAAGGAAGGAAGGAAGGAAGGAAGGAAGGAAGGAAGGAAGGAAGGAAGGAAGGAATTCCGACGTCAGAATTTAACAGGAATTGTTAGATGAATCAACAACAGTGATCTGATTTTTGACAGTAAAATATTTCTTCCTAATCCAGTTTTTAATTTTTATTTCAAATGAACATGTTGTCTAATTCCATATGAAGTGATGCGGAGGCCCACAACAAGCATGATTACAAGCACTCTAAAATTATCCCCTTTGATAAAAGATGACACTTTGGCAAACGTTCTTGCCACTGCCTTTCCTGTGATGGCTGAGGAGACTAAACTGAGAGTTTAAATGTACATTTGTTAAAGCCTCCATTCAGTCCTCATCTTATTTTTAGTCCCATCAATGTCCATTTAGCAAAGATCTGACTAAGGAGATCGGACTTTCAGCTGGAACGCTTCACAAGTGTCTGCTATGAAGATTCTGGTCTCAGCACCCACCACCCCCTCCTGCTCTGGCAAATGATCACACGGCTCCTCTCCTGAAAGCGTGTTCTCCAAAAAAGAGAAGAACCAAGGAGCTTTTGTTCTGCAGAGACATAAAAAAACTTCCTGACAAGTGCCTTGCTAAGATGAAAATGAAAACGCTAATATGAATATTCTTTTTCAAAAGCTCTTTGTTCAGAGAGGAAGCTTGTTCTAGTGAGAAGGCACCGCAGTGACTCGCGGCTCTACCCTGCCCCTTCCTAGCAGTGTCACCCTGAACCAGCCACTCCATCTCCCGAGGTTGCAGTGATATCATCGGTAGAGCAGGGTCAATAGTATCTTACTTCTTGGAAGAATGCCACGAGCTCTTTAACAGCTCCTCATGGCTTTCTGTGCACTGTCACTTTATCCATAGAAAAATCAAAATGGCGAGGAAGATCAGTGCAAATGGGTGACTTTTTGGTTAAGCTGCATAAAATGCACAAACAATTCCAGCCAAGATTGAGTGAGAAGAACTGGATTTACCCTCCCGCCTGAACAACCAACAAATGGCCAATATATTCATATATAAACAATGTTTCTTTCTCCACACCCCCCCCTCAACCGCCCAGATGGAGTCTGCTCTGTCGCCAGACTGGAGTGCAGAATAAATGGACAATATATTCATATATAAACAACGTTTCTTCTTTTTTTTTTGAGATGGAGTCTGCTCTGTTGCCCAGGCTGGAGTGCAGTGGCACAATCTCGGCTCACTGCAACCTCTGCCTCCTGGGTTCAAGCAATTATCCTGCCTCAGCCTCCTGAGTAGCTGGGACTACAGGTGTGCGCCACCACGCCCGGCTAGCTTTTTGTATTTTTAGTAGAGACAGGGTTTCACCATGTTGGCCAGGATGGTCGTGATCTCTTGATCTCGTGATCTGCCCACCTTGGCCTCCCAAAGTGCTGGGATTACAGGTGTGAGCCACCTCACCTGGCATAAATAACGTTTCTGCAAGATACTAGACATCAAGTGAAGGACACTGATTCCTGAAAAGGGGAAACAAATGAGGACTTACAGCTGCCAAACTCATGGCCCTGAATTTCCAGGTCATGACTTCAGGTGGGGAAACCCACACAGAGCCTAGAGGACTCACAGAGTGGAGGACATGAAGTGTATGGAGAGACCAAGGTCACAGGACAGGCTGGTGAGGACAGAGTTGCTCCAAAAGAGAATCCAGAGACGTGCAGAGTGATCCTTGAGAACACAGCTGAGTAATGATGGGTACATGAATGTGAAAGAAACTGAGGCCAGGGGGAAAATCACTTAGCATTAACAGTGCTTGGTGTTCACACAGGGACAGGAATAATGCCTCTTTCCACTAGTCAGATGAGAAAACTTAACATTCACGGTAGATGACTGAGAAGGGTCTTGCCTCACTAGTAAGGAATAACTAGTTCTAGGCTGACAACTGCTCCGATTCCACCTAACAAATCTAAAAATGCAAAGCTCAAAAGGATCAAACTGTTTCCAAGTAATTCGACTACATGACAGAAAAAAGCTCAAGAATATTACAAAAACACCTAGCATTCAACAAGCTTAATTTCAGGGTCTGACATTTAATAAAAAATTATGAGGCATGAAATGATACAGGGAAATGCCACATGCAATCATAAGCAATCAAAATTGATTCAAAGTTGACAGAGGTGTTAGAATTAGCAAACATGGATATTTAAACAGTTTTCATGTAATAACTGTAGTCCATAGGTTCAAAAGTTAAGTAAAGATATAGACAGTATATAAAAGTTAAGTAAAAATATAGACAATATTAAGGGGGTTGAACGGAGCCTAGGTCAAATTTCTATATATAACAACTACAGTATGTGAAGTGATAAGATGAAAAATGGCCAGATGGAATTAAGGGCAGATTGAACTATACCATGGCATATCAAAATTAAATTGTTAAAAACCAGTGAAATAGAGAAAACTGTAAAAACAGAGGAAAAAAAAAAGCATGTTATTTATAGAGAAATAAAGATAAAGATATCAACACAAATAAGACAGCAGAGTATCATCTTCCAAGCAGTGGGAGAAAAACCTCAACCCAGCATTTTATACCCAGCAAAAATATCTTTCAAAAACCAAAGGTATAAAAAAGACATTTTCCGTCAAAGCCAAGCAAAAGATTCCATCACCAACTTACATGCACTCAAACTTTTTATTTTTTTAAAAGAGACAGGAATGCCCTTTGTCACCCAGATTGGAGTGCAGTCAGGCAATCATAGCTTAATGCAGTCTTGAACCCCTGAGTTCAAGGGATCTTCCTATCTCAACCTCCTGAGTTGCTGGGATTGCAGGCACAAGCCACCAAGCCCAGTCTCTAAGACATTTGAAAAGAAATCTTTTAGGCAGAAGGAAAATGATACCAGTTGGATCTGCACAAAGAATTTAGAGCATCCAAAACGGTGACTTCATAGGTAAACATATGGTTTTTTTTTTTTTTTTTAATTTATAACTCATTAAAAGATAACTGACTGTCTAAAGAAAAACATCAACAATGTAGTAAGGAAAAAGTATGACAACAACCGCTTACAGAATGAGAGAGGAGAAATGGAAGTACTTTTTGTAAGGTTCTTACACTATCTGTGAAGTGGTATAATATCTCTTGAACTGACATAATATCATCGTGACAAGTTTAGAATGTTTTCTATAAGCCTAAACAACCAGTAAAATAACAAACTAGTTATAACTTGCAAACCAACAAAAGAGATGAACCAGTAAAATAACAGTTGTAACTTACAAACCAATAAAAGGAATAAAACAGAATCATAAAAAATGTTCAATTAATTCAAACAAAAAAAAAAGAGGAAAAAAGAAGAACAAAGAACAGACTGGACAAATAGAAAACAAATAGCAAGATGACAGATTTTGTCACACCATTTCCATAAACTCATTCAGTGTACAAGGTCTTCTCAATCCAAAGGAAAACTAAGACCCAATTATATGCTGCCTAAAAAAAATACACTTCAAATATAAAGACAAATAAGTTCAATAAGAGTACAAGGATGGAAAAATGCCCCACATTAATATTAATCAAAAGAAAGCTGGAATAGCTTTATTAATATTAAAGTACATTTCGGAGCAAAGCATTACAAAGGATAAAAAGATCATTTCATAAGAAGAGACTCAAAGAGGGCCTAACAGCCCGAAACGTTTACGCACCTAAAAACACAGCCTCAAAGTACACAATGTAAAAACTGATAGCACTGTTTAGAAAAATGGACCAGTCCACAATCACAGGTATAGTTTTCCATATCCCTCGCTCAATGACAAACAGAAAGAACAAGTGGCTGGGCATGGGGTTCACGCCTGCAATCCCAGCACTCTGGCAGGCCGAGGCGGGTGGATCATCTGAGGTCAGGAGATCGAGACCAGTCTGGCCAACATGAAGAGACCCCGTCTCTACTAAAAATACAAAAATGAGCTGGGTGTGGTGGCACACCTGTAATCCTAGGTACTTGGGAGGCTAAGGCAGGAGAATTGCTTGAACCCAGGAGACAGAGGTTGCAGTGAACAGAGATCACACCACTGCACTCCAGCCTGGGCGACAGGGTGAGACTCCGTCTCATAAAAAAAAAAAAAAAACACAAGAAAGAACAAGTGGACATAAACCAAACACTCATGCTCAGAATGTTCCTTCCATTCCAAGTAAGCTCTCATGAGCTTACTTGTCATCATGACTGACAAACGCTTCCCCACAGAGAATATGGCCACTGCTCTGAGACAGACATTTGAGTTCTAATTCCTTCTGGTCCACTAAAAATTCTTACAACTCAGCCAAATCTCAACTTTCCTTGACCTTAGTTATATAATTATACTTACATGATGAGGGGGCTGGGCAAGGTTACTTCTAAAATCCTTTGCTATGGTCTAAATGTTTGTGTCTCTCCCACCCCCGATTCATATGCTGAAACCTAAGCCACAATGTGATGCTTTTTGAGGGTGAAACCTTTGGGAAACCATTAGGCATGAGGGCAGAGCCTTCAAGATTGACATCAGTACCCTTATAAACGGCCCCTGAGAGCTCACTTGCCCATTCCACCATATGAGGATACAGCAAAATACAAACAAAAACAAAAATAAAAGATTAAAAAAACAATTTAAGTTCTATGAAACAGGAAGCCAGCTTTCACCAGACAACCAAGTCTGCTGATGTCTTGATCTTGGACTTCTCAGCCTCTGTAACTGTGAAAGATAAACTTCTGTTGCTGATAAGGTACCCAGTCTATGGTATTCTGTTATAGCGGTCTGAAGGGATGGGAAGACATCCTTCCAGCTCTCGTGTTCGAACCTGAACTATGCCATCAATTGTCACCACCTCAGGAATATTAAATCAAGCCAGGGCTTGCACTGTGAGTCCCTGGGAACACTGTCTGGCTGCTCTGGAGAAGTGTGAGTGTCCACTGTGCAGAGATGGCCCTGTGGAGGCAGCTGCCCTGTGACCCTTTGACTTTCAAGATGGAATGGACAAGGGTTGAACCTGTGAATAACAGTGCTCAAGGCATTGCTTCTCATGGTTTCCAGTTCCCAGTCCCCACCCTTACTGTCTGTGCTGTGACCTGAAGTGGGAACTCGACCACAGGGAGACCTACCCGAGGAGGAACGGCCTGCAGAGCAGTGATGTAGTTCTCCAGGGCCAGGCGGCGGCGGTCATTGAGCATGGCTTCCACTCTGGCCATGTGTGTCTCCACCAGCTGCTGTCTCTCGTTGGCTGCTTCCTGTTCCAAAGATTCCACTTTCTCCTGGAAATGCTGCCATCATAAACACATATGTCCATGGGGACTGAACAAGTAGGATGAAGCAGCAATTTCAAGTCTTCTAAAAAAGACATCCTATTCCATTTTCTTCTAGTGCTAAAAAGTATCCTAAAGACTGCATAGTCATTCCACATTTTGACTAACTCTGCATGTTTTATAGGTTACGTCACTTTTCTGCACTCTCCAATCTACATCAAACCTACTTTTTCATTGAAAATCAGTATTTCATAGGCTCTCTGAAGACCGATTTGACTAATAATAACATTGGATAAATATATGCACTCTTGAAACTCTTATATTAAAAAAAATTCCTCTCTTACTAAAAGTACCTCAAGTAATTGATCATAACAAACTCTTGGTTTACTTAAGGTAATTTTGAGACTGGTTTAAGTCAAAAATTCAAATTCTCATAATTTTTGCAGGAGGGAGAAGCAGCAGAAGATTGTGGGTGACTGAAAAGATGTATGATTAATAAAAAGTAGATTGCAAGTTACAATATGAGTTTTATGGCAATGAATTATAACTTGAAATAATTGGGAGCAGATATAAGGCAGGATTTAAGCAACTCAATTACTAGACAATGATTAAGAACAGTTCAAGTTCATGGGACTATGAACAATCACGCCTGAGGTGCTGGCAGATGCAGGTAAACCTGCAGACACTCATTAAACAGACTGCTGGCATGTGATGTTTGGTACGAAATGGGTTCAGATTTTACCTGGATAACTGCCTTCTTATCAGCTTTAGGCAAGTTCTTTGCCTGACGTTCTGCCTCTTCCCATTCTCTCATGACCTATAAATTAAGAAAACATTTGAGTTTAAAATCATCAGTTCATCCTTTGAATACAGACTTAATAGGATGGATGATTATGTCTTTCTTCTATTTTTGTCATTTTAGATATTTTAAAAATGTATTACATACCCATTCCTATCTGAATAATATGTGACCTCCCACTAGGATATATACATAATTAATCACAGCAGTATATTAAACATAAATGTTCACATTTACTGCAGGAATATAGCCTTTTGAGTCAAGGTTGGTCTTTTTTTCCCTAGAACTGAGTGACAGTCATTTTATTTGATGTGAACAAACACCAACTATTCATAGAAGGCATACACTAACTGAACAAGGTCTTCCAATATTTAACTGAAACATGGAAGTTTTACTCTCTTATGAAAGCGACTGAAACCATTTTAAACTATATATTTTGACTTTAAAAGAAAATATGACATTTTGTGTGTGTGTGTGTGTGTGTGTGTGTGTGTGTGTGTGTGTGTGTATATGTGTGTGTGTGATGAATACAATGCCAAAGAGAAGTATATAATGGGGGAGAAAAAGAAGACCTCTGCTGTCTGATATCCTAAGACCTATCCCCCTTTAAAGAACTGATGGGGAATTAAGGCCCTTTAAGCTTGCCGACCTAAGTCATGAACAGCAAGGATTACTCTAAGTCCTTCCAAAAACTCCAAGAAAACATATAATATTCTGAATGCAGAAAAAATGTATTTTTTAACAAATAGCACTAATTTAGTAACCAACTGCTACGGTTTGAATGTATCCCCTAAAAAGCATGTGTTGGAAACTTAATCCCCAATGCAACAATGTTGAGAGGTGATTCAGTCTCTGTCCTCATGAGTAAATTAGTTTCATTATGGGGAGAGTAGGTTTGTTATTGTGAGAAGTGGGTTGTTATAAAATTGAGTTTTGCGCTCCTCTCGCCCTTCTTCCTTCCACCATAAATGATACAGCATGAAGGTCCTCAACAGATGCCAGCACCATGCTCTTGGACTTCCCCACTTGCAGAATTGAAAGCCGAATTTTAAACTTCTTTTTCTTTACAGATTATCCAGGCTGGGGTATTCTATTATAGCAACACAAACTGACTAAGATATCAGGTGAATGTGTTTTGTAGGAAATCAATGCTTCCTGCATGGATTTCCCTGAGTGAAGTGCACTCATTAACCTGATAAAAAAAGTAAAAGACTGTACCTCTGTATGTTGTTCAAGGTAACCTAGAGCTGCCTTTTCAAGTGTATGACAAGTAGAATTTGTTTAAAGTGCAACTCATAACTGAGCTAGGTAAAATGAAGAAAGAAAGATCAAGGAAAAAAAATATTGACTTGGTGCCAGATGTGTACTTGCATACTCTGTGTACTCCCAAAGTATGAGGAAACTTGATTACTGTATTATAAGAGCCTGTTATTTGTAGGTATTTAGCCCTAAGGAATAGACTCTTCTGACATACTTCAAGACAGGAAAGAAAAAGAGGCTTGGAATAAATAACTACAGATAGAAGACTTCTATGAGACAATACCACATCAAATCACCATGTGGGTTCCTAATTACAGATTTTATTGTCTATTGATATTAATTCTTTGTATATGATACGCAATTAGCTTCTTCTTGTTGTTTTAGTAAAACTATGGAGAAAACAAGATGGAATAAATATTCCATTATACTTAAAAAGCATATAAAAAATAATCTCAAGGTTTACAGCAAAATTGGGACAAATGCCCTGCTGCAATGAACAAGAATAGAACATGGAAGAAAAGAAACATATTGTCCCATCTGCTTTGGTGCTTCTACCAAGTTAATAAAGGGAACCTGTGGGCAAGGGGGACATGGAAGACCATCTTTGCTTTATAGATGAGATAAGCCTTGCAATATAAATATTTCAATTTCCTGCTTTGGGAATGTTCACAGTGGTGGTACTCTACCCACAATTCTTCAAGCAAGGAATCTCAAAATTAGTTTCAGATAGAAGTTCAATGCTCTACTGCAATGTGAAAACTGATTTCCCATATTACATTTACATTTTTTCCATTTTTACCTTGTACACTCAGAACCTGGACTTTAAGCTTTAAGCTGGAGGCATCCATGAAATAATTAAAGAGATTCATTTAGCTAATGAGTTGCAAATAAGCGTTACTATAAAAATTAACTCAAATTTTGATTTTCAGAACAATTTAAAAATATCCTATACCCCCACAAATAAATAAATCACCTGCACCATCCCACTAAGACTCTACTGCAAATGAATACACACTATATGTAGGCTGAGCATCTCCCTATCAACAGTGAATTTCACTGTGGAACTGATAATAGCATTACTGCTGACCCTGTACTAAGTGCTTTACAACATCTATCTAATTTAACTGATTCCTCACAACAGCTTGTGACTAGCCAGGTTAAGGTACCAGCTCAAGACTATGCAGGTAAAAAAGGGGGAGGAAAGAATATAAACCAAGATCTATGTGGTTCTAAAGATCATGTTTTTGTACCCTATGGTACCCAATTTTCCATTATAAAATAAAAAATTCATTAGGTGAGCTAAGTTTATTTACATTTAGTGACAGGAGAAAGGGGCGCTCTTAAAATGTTGCTGCTTATCTGAAAAATAAAAACCTAGGCTGGGTACAGTGGCTCATGCCTGTAATCCCAGCATTTTGGGAGGCCGAGGTGGGTGAATCACAAGGTCAGGAGATCGAGACCATCCTGGCCAACATGGTGAAACCATGTCTCTACTAAAAATACAAAAATTAGCTGGGCGTGGTGGCATGTGCCTGTAATCCCAGCTACTGGGGAGGCTGAGGCAGGAGAATCGCTCAAACCAGGGAGTTGGAGGTTGCAGTGAGTCTAGATTGTACCACTGCACTCCAGCCCAGCGACAGAGCAAGACTCCATTAATGAAAGAAGGGAGGGAGGGAGGGAGGGAGGGAGGGAGGGAGGGAGGAAGGAAGGAAGGAAGGAAGGAAGGAAGGAAGGAAGGAAGGAAGGAAGGAAGGAAGGAAGGAAGGAAGGAAGAGTTGGGTCAGCTTTCAATTTGAAGGACTTCATTTTAAGCATATACTAAAAGTAGTAAGTTTATAAGTAATAAAAGTGCTCACACATGGTTCAGCTGCTGATTTCTATTGACTAGATGCTAGTCACGACATAGAGCAACAAAAATCTACAGGTTTAGAGTTATATGAAATATTTCATATTATATTTCATATATTTCATATTATTTTCATATAAAATATGAAAAATTGAAATTTGAAAAATATGAAAATATGAAAAATCCCAAAATCCTCTGTATTTATAAGAAAACATATAACAAAAACTACAATAAAACTTATTTAAAAAACTGCACAATTTTTAAAATTTAAAATTCTCAGGACCTGGCCCTTGCAGTGCCTCTATAGATTCTTACAAAGCAATTTTCCACTGCAGGCACAAAGGTATCAATTTCATTTGGATTGATGGATCTTCAAAGACTTGGCTGTTTCATGCAGAGAAAATGACTACTACTTAGTAGAGATTTAAGAGGCAGGCAAGTTTGAAGTTGAAAAGTCCCTAGATTTCAGCACTACAGATTATCAGATACATACTAATTTCAGGTGTCTCATATGCCTGTGACCACTGGAATCTAGTAGACAACATTCCCTGCTCTGGGATAACATCTCTTAGGTTATATCAGATATATCTGACAACTAAAAGATGAACAAAATCTATCAAAACTCATATGAACTAAGTCACAAGTTAAATAGATGTGCTAAAAGAAAAGTTAAATTATTATTTTATTGAAGACCTGTCATATCTAAAACAGAGAATTTGAAATATGTTTTCTTAATAAGATCAAAAATGACCAAGTTATACTAGGATAAAAAAACCAGGATTAAAAAACCACAAAATTTTAAAAAAATGACTAAGTGGGTCCAAGATAAATGCAAGGTTAGTAAGACTTACATGAACTTAGAGGTACTAAAAGGAGTTTACAATCCAGCTGGAAAGATAACGCAGGTGTGTCGAAAAATCACTAATAAAACCGGAGAGCAAATATTTAGAATTAAATGAAAGGTAAGGGCAATGACTGTCTGTCTCATTCTGAGTATGAAGTGGGGTGTAAGGAATGGGTGAGATGTGCCAACGTGAAGAAGGGTGGGGGGGCATTTCCAGGAGAAGTCAATGCCGAGGACAAAGGGAAGTCCAAGATGAGATGAGCAGATGGTGAGCAGAGTGGCGTGATCAGAACAGCAGTTTAACGCTGTACAGAAGGCAAGGGTAACAGTTGAGAAGGAAGAGGTGGTAGGAAGACCAGAGTCAGGGTACAGCGGTAGGCGCTGAAAATGACAAGCTGAGCATTCGGTGTTTATTTTTGTCATTGTTCTTTTTTTTAAGACTTCATGTGCCCAGAAGTGGATTTGTGAGGGCACAGGAAGCCTCTGAAAGCTTCATAAAGAAGGGAGATAGGAGGACATTTCAGTGGCAATAAGTATGATTCATAGTCCTCCAATGCTTTCGGGACAGTGCCTATGTCTTTCCTAATGAAAAATCTGATTTTTTTGGCATCAGGTGAAAACTCACTAATTCCCTGTGGTTAGCTTTCTAGTTCAATTCGCTGCTAGGTTTTCATCACGGGCAACCACTAGAACTGCACATTATATTCCAGAGCCAAAAGTATAGTGATTATAAGGCGTTTTCCCTCTTTATGTTATTATACCAAAGTAGATCCAAGTATTGTTACTCATCTGAAGGCAAAACAAACCAACAAAAAAACAAAACAAACCAAAACACAGTATCTGTGTTGTACCTTTCTAGATACATTATTAGCTATATGTTTTCAAGTGTAGGTTTTCTTATTATTCAGGTGAGGCCAAGAGGTCAGGAGATGATTATCATGGAAAAGACAGTTTGTTACTCACAGCTCCCAAGAAGCCGGTATATGCCACTACAAGCAGGCTCATACGGGAAGCATCAGGGTTGGTCAGGAGGGGAACACATGAACAAGAGCTCTCTGTGGTTTTCATGGAAAGAATGCGCGAAGCAGGTAGGCACGTTTAGGACTGACTAGTTCAAATAATGGTGATGGGGCATGAGGTTTTCCCTAGTGGTCCGGTACCCGGCTCTGGGGTGATTACAGCAGGTGTATAGTGGCCCAGAGTATAAGAGGTAAGTAAAGAATATGGTTGGGAGTTAGGAGCGTTTGACTGATTGGTTTGCATGTGCAAGACATGCTCAGAGGCCATTCATTTGGCCCTGGCAGGGAGGAATCTTCTGGGGTCAACAGGGACCCAGATCAGAAATTACAGGAAAGCAAGATTAATTGTCTACTAAAGACTGACTATGGTCTTAGAAAATATGCAGCAGTCTCATTCATAAATTGCATTTAATGTCTCTCAACAGACCTTTTAAGTATCTAAGTATGACAAAAATTTCTCCTATCTTCTGATATTTGCCACAGAATATTAACACTAAAAATGAATGGCTTACTTTAACCTGAGATCTTTATTCATTCACTTATATGTCCAACTTTTTTTTTTTTTCCCCCACATTCACTCCCAGGTTTGTAGACTACAAATTGAAAAAGTGACTGGAAAATAATATGCCCATATTTGTTGATTGAATGAATGAATGAATGAATGAGGAATCTGAGCAAGGGCTAAAATTCTCTGTATTATCAAACTCCAATACAACATCCAGTGCCTGGTAGTAGACATAGCTTAAATTGTAGTTGATAGTATAGATAGTATAGATAGTATATATGGATTAGCCATGTTTTAGACACAAGTTATTTTTCAATTTGCTTAATTAAGGATCTGCTAAAAAAAAAAATACCAAACCAAACCAAACCACGGTTTTTTTTTTTCCCCCAGCAAAGTATAGTGAAAGCAGTACCGTACTACGAGCAAGAAAGGCCTGGATTCTAAATGTTGTCTCTGGCTCACTGATTTTGCTTTGTGCTAAAATGGGAAGCCACTCTTTGAACCTCTATTCCATTATGTATCACTTAGGAGACTAGATGAAATAATCACTATGGTTCAGCTCAGTTTTAAGTCTCTATGATTCTGTAGACTGTAAACAATGGTAGGTTCACAATTATAACAGTCTGGGATTTAATACAGAAACTCATCTTTACTAAAGAGAAAAATGCTCTTAGATGGATTTTAATTTACAATATGTTGATTACAGGTACTACATATATACAGAATAATAATGCCAAGTACCTTTCTTCACCAGAGAGAATGTTATGGACATCATTTAATTTGTGCTTACAAAATCCAACTATACTTGGATCCTTCTTAGGCAGCATGTTCATGGAGGATGCAAAAAACTCACAAACTGTGCCCACACAGTAAACATTTAAAATTAGAACTCTGCATCTTTAAAGATCTTGATAAAGCCAGCAGGCCCGTGGGGGAGACTGAGGTTTCCTGGTATCGTAGGGCTGAATGATGGAAGTGCCAGACTTACCTGGGACATTCTCTCTCGGTGCTTGGCCTCAAGTCTCTCTTTGGCTTTCTGGAAATGGGCGTGTTCATTCTCATCCCCAGGTGTCTCAAGGTACTTGTCAACGGCATCAGGGGTACTGGCTGCTGTTGTAGGAACTATAAAGTAGAAGAGAAGGAGGTTTGAGGAAAAAAACAAAAAAACAAAAAAACACCAACAACAGAATATCCACTTGTTTAAAAGAAAGCCATATTTTCAGTTATTTCTCGGAACAGAGAATTTAGTAAAGCAGCGCATACAAGACGTTAATGCTGTTTAAGAGAACACCATGAGACACTGTGCAGCACAGTAAGGATGTGTTTCATCATTCCCAAGTACAGAATGAAGGAAAAATCTTTAAAATGGTCCACTTTGCAATATAGTATTAGAGTTCTTTACGAAACAAGCATGCAAAGAGCAAAAACAGTTGGTGCTGGATAGACACGTTTTTCCAAATCCCCATGCTTTCCTGAATTCATATTTTGCAACTCTGAAAGTAAATGATGATATCATCAATATCATACATTCAGACTCCTGCAGAAACCAAAGATAACTGTAATTAGCCTGTTGTAGAATAACTGCACCCCAGAGAAAAGGTAAATTGTATGATGTATTTTAGATAACTTAACTACAAAGACAACCTTTATGAGACAGTATGTGAAACTCCACACACAAAAAAATCAATAAACACATTTTTGAATCACAAAAGGACCTTTCTGCCTTCACAAATTTGACACTAGTCAATGAATTCATTATGCCAGTTGTCAAAAAGTGATTTCTATTTTGAATTCAACCAATACTGCTAAGCAATATTTGAACTGCAACATACACTGCTATATTATGTGAAAACATAAATACCTATAAAATTCAAGAGTACACTATAAAACAAAAATGTCTTAACTCATGAGCCAAGTGAATTATAATACCTATAGAAGCAATTTTCCAAAAGATTAGTAATGACTAGTGAGAATTCAGAGTATTTATGAGCTTAAAAGAAAAAAGGATTTTGACTTAAGAAGAAGCATATTTAACATAAAAAATGAAATGAGATGTTTTCACTATCTTTTTAGGTCAAATCAATTGTTTCATTCAAAAGGTTATTCAAATATCACGAATGTTCCAAGTATTCCTATCAAATTATTAATACTTGTGTATTACATTTGGGATATAATACCTCAAAGAGGACTTGAATGAGAAGAATTTATAGCTAAGTCATTTTGAAACTAAACTTTAAGTTAAATACGTTTTCTACATCCTTCAAGAAAATGTCTGGAATCTTAATCCAAAGTCTTCAACGATATTAACTAAAACCGGAAGGCTGTTCAATAATTAAACAGTATCTTTCATTTTAAAGAGCAACATTCGTTTTGATTTTTTCCCTCCACTTCAATCCTGATTAATAATCATTTTTCAAAAAATATAAGCAGTTGAGTGTCTATCCAGATGTTGCTTTCAAGTGGAAGGAAGGAGGCAGGGCATATTCCTGGTGCCTTTACACAGCTGCCCCTATCTTCTCTGTAGCAAATGAGGGAGTGGTGTTCCTTCTCACATTGGCAGCAACAGGGAGAAGGAAGGAAGGAAAGAGCCATGTGGGGGCTTTGCAATTAAGCACATTTGGATTTGAATTCCATTTCTTTTTCAGATCGGCTGTGACCTGGGGCAGGAAACTTAAGCACTCCATGTTCCAGTTTCTTTATCAAGTGGTGATAACATGCCACATGATATGATAGGAGTGCTGGGAAAATGAGATACCATACCACATGTAAGTCATCTGGCAGACAGGGTGACACGCGGCAGAGCTCATACATATTAGCGGCCTTGCCTCCTCCTCTGCTTATTACATCCTGCTCAAATCTTAGAGCTAATGCTAACCAAGGGAAAGTTCTGCTACTTTTATTCAAAGCCACTGAAAATGTTTTGGTAGGAGGGCGCAATAACAAAGAAAGAAAGAAAAAAGAAAAGGACAAATTTAAAAATTGAGAAAAAAAACCCAAAAGAAAATATAAACATTAACAAAAAACAAAATAGAACCACTGAAAATGAATTACACACAGGATCACAGAGTGCAACCTACAGGAAAAGTAATATGTATTTTTCAAAAAATGTTAGGGGTAGCCCACATAAAAAAGGTCGAAAGTATCAAAAATAAGTACATTGTTAATTTGTAAGATCGAAACAATAATTTTGAATATTACATCCTTTTCGAAAAAAAGGTAAATGTTTTTCTCCATTGCTTCAAGCAAACCAGTATGCAAGTAGTTTTTTTAACTTAATCATTAAGTCAATGAATCCCAACTTGGAATGAACGTGGTATTTAGCATTCAAAATGTTTCCCCCGCTTCAGTCATTTTCTCACCTTAACTGGTAGAGCTCAAATGAGAACAAGTTAAAGTAAAAGCAGAAAACAAAACAATAACATTATTTTGCATAGCCCAATCTGGCAGAATGACATGTTTAGGCACACCGTATTTTATGTTTGAAACAAATGAAAATGTATAAATATTTGGGGTTATATTCCCTGATGAAGATAGTCATCTGGCTGTAACTGTTATAACTATAACATAAGCACCCCTTTGGAAAACTAGAATCATAAAACTTACTATGTAAGAAGGAAGTTTTTTCAGCTCCTATGGTTTGCAAACACTGTCTACTGTATAAAGGAAAGAAGATAGACACTATAATCTGAATCACTATAATCACATTGGCCTAAGTAGAAATGCACGTAGCAATATAATAAGAGAATAACTATGGAACGTGAATGTGCGGTATGTTTAATACGACTGAGGATATTTAAAAGGATAAAAATCTTCTTTTTAGGCACACGGAAATAAATACGAATACTATACTACCAATTTATTCCATTGAATCCAGAAATACATCTGTGGTAATTAATTTTCCCTGCCAACTTCATTGGGCTACAAGGTGCCCAGATTAAGCATTGTTTCTGAGTGTGTTTGTGAGGGTGCTTCTGGATGAGATTAGCATTGGAACTGGTGCACTCAGTAAAGTAAATCACCCTCTTCAACATGGGCAGGCATCACCCAATCTGCTGAGGGTCTGAAATCAAAAGGGCAGAGGATGGAGCAGTTCATCCTTTTTATTTCCTGGCTGCCTGAGCCAGGATATTGGTCTTCTCTTGCCCCTGGCCTGAAATGTACACCATTGTCTTCCCTGGTTCTCAGGCCTTTAGATTCGGACTAAGTCATACCACCAGCTCTCCTGGGTCTCCAACTTGCAGATAACAGATCATGGAACTTAGCCTCCATAATCGTTGTGTGAGCCAATTCTGCATAATCAATCTCTTCCTATACGTATATACCTATTGGTCCTGTTTCTCTGGAGAACCCTGAGCAATACAATTTCTCTTCAAGTAAATGTTTGTTAACGGTCCAGTTACTTCCCATAGTTGAGGAAGCTGTGTCTCTTTTAATCTGTAACTCAAATTTTTATTTTTTCAGCCATTCATACAATCCCCCATCTCAATTAGTGTGAAATTATCCTATATTCATATCAACCAGCAAACCAGATTACTGTCTAGTCAAGCGGAGAAGGATAACATATGCTGATATTGTTAAATGAATTTAATAGTTTATGACTACTGCTCTGCAGCTGCTGAGGAGGAAGGAGAGAGCAATTTTACGGTGGAGTATGTCCAGAGAGCTCGCCTTCTATTTCGTGAATATCCTTATGTCCTAAAGAGATTAAATTCATAGGACTGACTACCATTTTGTGATTACGTCCACAGAAGGCCGGAGACACGTGTGCCCTATGTCCTCACCCATCAAGGTACTTCCTTTTGGGAAGGGAGTGGGGCTCAAGGAATGTCAGGATGTCACAGGACGTCACAGGACACAGAGGGAACAGGAAGCTGTCTATCAGCAGGTCACTGATATATTTAAGGTACTTAAAACACAGGTCACTGTCACCACTTAGAAAGTGGAAACAAACTGGCTTTGGGAGGGTTTATTTCTGTTTTGCATTTTTAACTATCACAGAGCAGTTTATCCTGCTCACAGACCTCTGAGGTTCCACAGAACCTCTGATAAAGGCTAGGATTTCAGCCGGGTGCGGTGGCTCATGACTGTAATCCCAGCACTTTGGGAGGCCAAGGTGGGCGGATCACCTGAGGTTGGAAGTTTGAGACCTGCCTGATTAACACAGAGAAACCCTGTCTCTACTTAAAAAAAAAAAAAAAAAAAAAAAAAAACAATTAGCCAGGCTTGGTGGCGCACGCCTGTAGTCCCAGCTACTCGGGAGGCTGAGGCAGGAGAATCACTTGAACCTGGGAGGTGGAGGTTGCGGTGAGCTGAGATCGCGCCACTGCACTCCAGCCTGGGTAACAAGAGCAGAACTCCGTCTCAAAAAACCAACAAACTAACTAACTAACTACAGGCTAGGATTTCCACGTTGGTCAAATGATAACAGCCTCTTTTCATTAGAGTCCTCCATGCTAGGCATCTTCTATGTGTTCTCGTTTAATACATGGGAAGAAAAAATTACCCTATTTTATTGTGTAGAGGCAAAACACTGCAATTAAACATACTTATTCGCATCCCTAAACACACACAAATAAAGTTTCTTAAGATTGCGTAAACCATAAAAAGGCTGTAAAGCTAATTTTAGGGCAGTAAAGGGCTAATCCATCCACATGCTGGGGCACTGGCAAGGGTTTTTGTTGTTTTGTTTTGTTAATGAGCAACACAACTTGGCTAAACAACATATGCTTTGTTACGATGGCTTGTTTTCTATGAAACAGCTGTTCCTGCCCCAAACACTATCTGGCAAATGACCTTCAACAGAAGTTGGGTCATAAAGCAGGGATCAAGTGAAAAGAGCCCACAGTGCTGGAATATGGAGGATGGAATACGGAGGACGTTCTGGCCTTAGGCCCCTCCGCCAACCTGGTCACTCATGCCTTCTGCAAGCAAGCTGGCTGGGTATGTTCCCCTTTCCGCGGAAAACGACTTAAAATGAGACAAAACTCAGGGGTCAATATCCTTAGCTCTAGGTTTTGACCTCTAGATGCCTAGACGTTAGCAGCACTACCAACATCACATTCACAAGCTTTTAACTTTTTAAATGACCTTTGTATTTATTTTATTTTAGTCTCCTAACACAGCCTTGTAGACCATGGCAGGCTATTACCTCCCTTCCTTTTAATAGTGATCATGTGTATCTAAATACTCATAACAAATGAAAAAATCTAACTGCAAAAGCAGTTCCAATTCCCAGTGCATTACTGCTTCAAGGTGAACATTTGCTTCCAAATATACAGTGGTATTCTGGATGACTTATGCCTTCTACATAAGCCACATCCTTATTCTTTCCCACAGTGGGAAGTCAGAGGTATCAAAGCGGCTGAGACAGCAGCTCTGACGTGGACAAACTATCCTGCCTTTAGTGAGCCTGTTCATTTTTTTATTTCTCCAGCCCGCCAACATTATAGCCCTTACTATATGTGAGGCACATGGGAGAAACCAATGAGAAAAACATGAAGGCCCTGGTCCTGGTGGCATTATATTCTAGGGACAGAAACAATTACTGCAAGACTTTTTAAAAAGCCAGTAAGTCATACTGTTAATATGTGATTTGTATTATGGAGAAAAAGAGGAAAAAGAAAAATAGAGCAGAGTTCAGAAGGACTGGGAGAGCTGAGGGGAGAGGGGAAAGGTAGACCTCAGTAAGTAAACGACCAGGCAGAGTCTTAAGTGAAGAGGTGACATTCAGATCTTCCCAGCTGGCTGCCGGAAGAACATGGCAGGCAGATGACAAAACTAGCCTGGAAGCCCTAAGAGTTGAGGCTGGCTGGCAAATTCCACGAGACCCGCATGGCCAGAGCTGAAGAAGCAACAGAGGAAGTAGTGGGAGAGGCAGGGAAGAAATGGGGGATATCATGTACAACCTTGAAGCCACAGTAAGGATTCTGAAGGACCAGTGTGGGCTGTTTGAGGGGGAGTATATGTGATGGGGTGTTTTGTTGAAGGATCACTCTGGCTGCTATGGGACAACAGCAGAAGGAAGATCTTTTAAGAGGAGAAGACAGGCTGGGTGCAGTGGCTCACGCCTGTAATCCCAGCACTTCGGGAGGCTGAGGTGGGCGGATCACCTGAGGTCGGGAGTTTGAGACCAGCCTGACCAACATGGAGCAACCCTATCTCTACTAATAATACTACAATTAGCTGGGCATGGTGGCGGCGCCTGTAATCCCAGCCACTCGAGAGGCTGAGGCAGGAGAATCGCTTGAACCAGGGAGGCGGAGGTTGTGGTGAGCCAACATTGTGCCACTGCACTCCAGCCTGGGCGAAACTCTGTCTCAAAAAAAAAAAAAAAAAAAAGAAGACAAAGATGAAGATGACGGTGGCTTGGAGCAGGGTGGCTGTCATAGGAAGTTGTTGTCCTCAGCCCCCTTCCCACACGAGAATGGTCAGATTCCCTTCTTTCTCTCACACCAAAATGCTGTTACCTCAGGGAACTGAGTATGAAAACGGGAGAAACTGCTTCCACATGTGCGTGAGGGCTCCTTTCGATTTTAATACTGATACATGGATGCTTGTCACAATACTGCCACTTCACACTGTAATCTATTCTCAATACCTGCCAGAGCTCTGTTTTCTGGGGCGAAGTAAAATGGCAGGTTAGCTTTCAGTTTATTCACGAACGCTGATGCTGCATGCAACGTTCCTGTCACAAAATGCTCCTCCATCACTGGTGCCAAGACAGCAATGAAACATTTCCATACCTGTGCTTCCTCTGAGAAAATTGTTACCATTTGAAGGGAAGTTACTTCAAAACTGGGTGAAACCTGCTAACATCTTCAGGACGAGGCAGAAATCACTCTCCTAGCCTGTCTGAAGACTCCTTAGAAGATAATCTATTAAGTTGAACTGCACACGCACCGATTTACTTCATTTTAGTTCCGATTTTACAATCGCTGCAGAGTACTCCCTTTCATATTCATACTAATGTGGTATTTCACATTCAAACAAGAATGTGGGGTCAAAATTAAAGACACTGGGAAAGATTGCCCCTATCATTTTGATATTCGTTTCCTCAGTCTCCGGGGTGACATACAGTTTTACAGTCACAATGGGCTCAGGACACAAAAGAGAAAACAACCCACCTTCAAACAGCAATGACCATGGCCACCTCCAACAGGCCAGAAGGCCCAATGCTTCCCTAAACAAAGGCTTATGAATGGCATTCAGTCGATATATTAATGTTAGATTCTAACAAGAAAATTGGTTTAGTCTCCTTTCATCAGCAGAAAAGCAATTTATCTCTATAGCACTGATAATAGAAGATTAAAACAAATTAAGACCTATATAAATCATTGCCTTATCATTGAAAATGCTATTTGATACAGACCTAGCAAGGTTGTCACTTGAGATGGCTATAATTTAGGAGAGGAGACAAGGGGGATCATTTATATATGGGTGAAATAGAAACCTGTTAGCGTTTATGTGAAAATTTAATCTTGAAACATGGTAGAGCTTTCCGAGTGCCACCCCAACTTAAAAAAAAAGTGTCTCTCCATTTTTCTAATTTTAAAATAGCTAAAACTCCTAACGCATTCTAAATTCAAATATTTATCCTACCCACTAAGTCCAAGATAGAAGAGCCATTTATAACAAGAAAATACAGTTTGTGATCCTCCGGTGTAATATCAGACTCTTTTAAAAACAAAATAACAACATCAACAAGAAGAAGAAACAAAGGCATTCTCCCCCTAATAAGCCCCTGTATTATAATTTTACAGCCAGTGCAATCATAGTTGGTGGAGAACACTATCAATGCAACGTGTGGACATAAGGTAATAAAAATGTAATCTATGATGTGTTTACTCTAGTCAAGCTACATTTCTTTTTCATGTCCATGGACACATACTGACATGGGAATTTTTTCAAATATATGAACTGAATGTGAAAGAATGAATGCTGGCGTTATTTTTTATTAACATCTATTCTCTGTTCAGCACCACACACTAAAACTTAAAAGCAACCTCAAGTCTGAATCTAAAAAATATACGTGAAGCAATAGCAATAATAACTGGCATTCAGAATGGGTTAACCTTAGGGTATTGTTTTTTGTCAATTTGTCAGAAGCTATTCTTGACTTCATTAATGGAGGCACATAAAGAAATAATCTGTCATAGCTGCTCAACACTCAATAGATGAGTTCAAAAAGTCACAATCTTCAATATTGTCCACTTTCATATAAATAGTAGCAGTAAAAGCAGATGGAACTGTTAACCTCTATGGAGGTCTTAAGGATAAAGTTGATTTCATTTTACCCCAGACTTCCAGAGCAATCTTCTCCTACACTTGTATATTTTACTTTATATTTATTGTTATTTATTTCTATGACATATCTGGGTCTCATTTCATCAATAAAATTATCAAGTTATTGAAAGCCAGTACTCAGATTCCTTTGCTGGTGTCCCTCAAAATACCTGGCCTAGCACATCCTGGACTCCAAAATAACTGCTGCACAGTTCACAATTGCAAAGATATGGAACCAACCTAAGGGCCCATCGCCCAATGAGTGATAAAGAAAATGTGGTATATATACTCCATGGAATACTACTGGGCCACAAAAATCACAAAATAAAAGTCTTTTGCAGCAATTTGGATGGAGCTGGAGGCCATTATTCTAAGTGAAGTAATCAGGAATGGAAACACAGTATGTATTCACTTATAAATTGGGAGCTAAGCTATGATTATGCAAAGGCATGCAGAGTAGCATAATGGACATTGGAGACTCAGAATGAGGGTGAGTGGGAAGGAGGTGAGGGATAAAAAACTACATATTGGGTACAATGTACACTACTCAGTTAATGGGGACACTAAACTCTCAGACATCACCATCATACACTTCATCCACGTAACCGAAAGCCACTTGTACCCCCAAAGCTATTGGAAAAAAAATTAAAATTAAAATTAAAAAACCTGCTGTATTAAACCAAGGATTGGCTTGCTGGCTACATTTTTTTTTTCTTTTCCCTTGAGATAGAGTCTCGCTCTTGTCCCCCAGGCTGGAGTGCAGTGGTGCGATCTCGGCTCACTGCAACCTCCGCCTCCTGGGTTCAAGTGATTCTCCTGCCTCAGCCTCCCGAGTAGCTGGGATTATAGGCGCGCACCACCACATCCATTAATTTTTGTATTTTTAGTAGAGATGGGGTTTTACCATGTTGGCGAGGCTGGTCTCGAACTCCTGACCTCAGGTGATCTGCCTGCCTCGGCCTCCCAAACTGCTGGGATTACAGGCGTGAGCCACTGCACCTGGCTACTGGCTACCTTTATAAAAGTAGTATTATTGGAACACATCCTTGTGTATTTGTTTACTTATTGTCTATTGTTGCTTTCATGCTACCACTGCAGAGTTAAGTAGTTATGACAAACTGCATGACCTACAAAGCCTAAAATCTATAATATGGCCTTGTATGAAAAATATTTGCTGACTGCTTTATTAAACTATCTACTTACCCTCTTCTGGCAAATAGCTAAACAACAGACCACATAAATAACGAGCATTCTTTTACCACAGGTAGAACATCCCTAATCTGAAAATCTGAAATGCTCCAAAATCTGATCTTTTTTGAGTAGCAACACCTTTGTTCTCTCACAGTGCAATGTACACAAACTTTGTTTCATGAACAAAATTAGCAAAAATACTGTATAAGGCCAAGCATGGTGGCTCATGCCTGTAATCAAAGTACTTGGGGAGGCCGAGGCTGGTGGATCACTTCAGGTCAGGAGTTCAAGACCAGCCTGGCCAACATGGTGAAATCCTATCTCTACTAAAAAACACAAAAATTAGCTGTGTGTGGTGGCAGGTGCCTGTGATTACAGCTTCCCCTGAGAGGCTGAGGCAGGGGCATCTCGAACTAGGAGGCAGAGGTTGCAGTGAGCCAAGTTCACGCCACTGTACTCCAGCCTGGGCAACAGAGCGAGACTGTCTCAAAAAAAAAAAAAAAGAAAAAAAAAAAGTATAAAATTACCTTCAGACTTTTGTACAAGGTGTACATAAAACATAAATGAATTTCATGTTATCTCATCATGAATACATCAACATTCCCAAATCCAAAATCTGAAGCACCTCTGGTCCCAAGCATTTCAGAGAAGAGATATTTAACCTGTATTCAAAGTAAATGGCCCTTCTTTTTAAAAAATGCTGAGCTGGGCCGGGTGCAGTGGCTCACGTCTGTAATCCCAGTACTTTGGGAGGCCGAGGCGGGCAGATCACGAGGTCAGGAGATCGAGACCATCCTGGCTAACACGGTGAAACCCTGTCTCTACTAAAACTTCAAAAAATTAGCCAGGCGCAGTGGTGGGCGCCTGTAGTCCCAGCTACTCAGGAGGCTGAGGCAGGAGAATGGCGTGAACCCGGGAGGCAGAGCTTGCCGTGAGCCGAGATCGTGCCACTGTACTCCAGCCTAGGCGACAGACCGTCTCAAAAAAAAAAAAAAAAAAAAAAAAAAAGCTGAGCTGCTAAGCAATCCAGTTCCTTTAAATTTTAGGGTCATCTCTAATTATTATGGCTTTGAGGAAAAAATCATTTTTCTCATCTAAGCATTTCCAGATACCAAAGATTTGGCTTTTCACACTTGTTAATCTGATAGAATTTACTGGCAATGACGTGACATATAGTTTAATTCACCATCACATCTTTTAATGCTTTAATTGTTCTCCCTCCCTAGGTTGGTTGGGGAGCAAAGTGTAAGCCCAGGTTGTCCAATCTAATTTGGCAGTTTTAGTTCCAATGGTATTGCAGAATGTACTAATGGGAACTAATATTTGCTACTGCACAGTGAAAAGAACAAGAAAACTGTGATTAAGAACAATAGTTCGAATTTGGCCAAAGATTAAATGGCCTAGGCATTCAGACTTCTGTCTTATGGCTCCTGTCTTTACAACGACCCTGGGGTTAAGGTGGCATATTCCATTCAAAGGCTGCATGGTGAGTTATCTACGATTTGCAAATTATGAGCTTCTGCAGCAACAAACTTGGAACTTGGGAATGGTTCTTGGGGATGGAACTTGGGGATGGTTCTTGGGGACGGAACTTGGGACCTGATTTGTTAAGTTCCAATTTTTTTCATATTCTCTGGAAGTGTACCAGTCTGCTTCATGTCATCTGGACCATTTTGATGTGCCTAGAAATCAGTATTTTTCCCTCCCTCAATCCTGCATGGGGTCAGATCTATAGCTCTGTACACACCCTAAGGCCATAAACATAATCCTAAAGTACAAATAACCTGTGTAGCAAAACTATAGGGCATCTCTACAGATGTTTATGCTCCAGCATATCCTGGGATTCTAGGAAACTAAGATGAAACAGACAGGAGAAACGGTGGGGCATAGGTGAACCATGGACTTCCAACTAAGGGGTTTGCTGGTTTCTCTTCTGCTGCCACAGTAGCTTACATTCGAGCAGAAAAACTACGAGATCTTCAATACTATAGTCAGAACAGCAACAGCAACTTCCACCTTATCTTGCAAATATTGAGAGCTTGGACATTAGTCTAACAAATTCAATTTCAAACGTCTGTCGAGAATCAGAGGATACTGACATTCTAACATTTCAACATGCCCCCAAATTTGTGGAAAGTACACCTGTTTACACCAGGATAGTTCTATCTCTGAGTCAGACGTGGGGAAACTACTACTCCAGAACAGGATTCTCAACCAGAATGTGATTCCCCCGGGCACATTTAGCAAAGTCTAGAGACATTTTTAGTTATCACAGCTGGAGTTGTGTTAATGGCATTTAGTGGGTAGGGGTCAGGGATGCTGCTAAACGCTCTGTATGCATAGGACAGACTCCTAAAATAATTATCTGGATCAAAATGTCAATAGTGCTGTGGTTGAGGAACCTTGGTTTAGTTGTTTGTACCACATGTCAGTGCAAATGAAGGAGCCAGAGATGGGTCACACTTTGGCCAGATCACAGGGTGCAATCTGCTGACTGAAAATCAGCATGATGCTCTTTGAGAGATTAAATGCCATTAAGAAGTTGGTCTGTTTGCCTTTTGGGAACCAATCTGATGGAGACAACACTAGAAAAATTGGTCACACTCTCATATTTGAAATATAAATGAATCAACAAATATTTATATAATTGTATTGTTTACAAACACTACATTTTGAAGGTTAAATGTTAAACTTTTGCACTGTCCTAAACCCAAATGGGCAAGTGCAAAACTAATGTCAGAAATTAACTCAGCTATAAGACTCTTTATCCCAAATGAGAAAGGATTTTTTTTAATGATTTGAATTCCTATGTTCATGAATAAAATGAAAGCTCTCAGCCTTATATTTGTGGTTTAGATTTTCATTTACAATAACAACAACAATAAAATATGTCCCTAAAATTGCAATGCTCAAAATCAGTTTTTATGACAAAAGTTTGAAACCTAGAAATGCTTGATTTGTGGCAAATTATTGTTTTTATAATGCAGACCATCATACATTTTCTCCCTAAGTGTAATCTTACATCAGTTCAACTGAAGAGCTTTTTCTATCTCCTTTCACATTTATTATTTGCCTAGAAGCAGCTTAGACTGAGCAACCTGTAAAACCAACCACCTTTGTGCAGAAATATCACCCAATTAGCCCTAGATTGATGAAGGAGCAAAGTCAAGTCCAAGTGCCCAGTCTAACAGGCTTGCTTACCTTCTAGTTCAGCTCCTTTGCTCTGAATTGAGTCTGCCATCTGCATCTGACCTCCAGATGACCATGACTTTTTCAAATCAAATGTGCAGTTTGCTATAAATAAGACCACATAGCTGCACAGGCTATAAATAACTAGAAATTATATGTTTTCTTCCTTGTCTGTTGGTACTAGTGCTGCTAAACCCCTCACTTGCTGTGATTGAATAGTCTCTGTAGGTAGACAAGAAAATATAGCTGCCCAAATCACTTCATCTTCCTAGAATGGAAAGGTGTCAGGATCCCAAACACACTGCAAGTAGATGAAGAAAATTACTGGGAAGGAGAAAATTACAAAAGAGACTTTCAGTATCTGTTTGGAATGGCGGATGATGAAAGTGGTAGTTATGTGTACTGCATGAAAATAAATTTATCCAACAATGATGCTTGTTTCCATCAGTTATTAAAAATGGAAAAATAGAATTCTTATAAATGCTAAAATGAAACTTAAGAGAAAAATAATCACTGTTTTGTAAAAGAATGGGAAAGACATTTGATTTACTGATGCGTGCTATATTCATGGCATTTAGGAAAAAACGCTAACATTCTTCATCCTCTTTTCACTGTTTGCTGTATTCTTAAAATGTGCTTCTGAATCGCAAATGTGATTTTACCAACCTGCAAAACAATGTCAGAACCAAATGCTTAGCCATTTGGTGTGGAGTGCAGCCAAAATGTCATTTGGGTTTCAAGCCTGGTCCTGCCATGTTCGATGGCTTGGGACAAGTCACTAGGCTCTTGAAGCCTCATTTTTTCTCATATGTACAAAAGGAATGAGGAAAACGCCCACAAAGTGTTCTGAAGAAAAATAAATGATCTGTGAAAATGCTTGGTACAATACAACTTAACATGCGTACCTATGTATTATCAATACTACAGTGGACGGGCTAGAGCTTTTTCCTAGTCTGTGTCAACCCACTCGCTGTACTTACACTGTTTTTAGAGAAAAACCCTTTTTTCACAATAGCAAAAGAAATGTGTACATTGCAGCAGTACAAACCACATCCTTCAAAAGTCATACATAACGTGAATTATTCTGAATATTTTATGGAGGCCATTAAAAAAGCTTTCCAGTTTAGGATGCAATCTTTTTTAAAATACATAATCACCCGTCTATAATTTATCATCTTTGAAAAAGATAACTGGCTTCATCAATTTTGAGATGAGGGTTTTCTTTTTTTTTTTCAGGATAATGTACATAAATGCTAATTTTAATTATAAAATATCTAAGCTACAACTGAAATTGTGTCTCTGCTTCCAGCAATCAAGAGCATAAATGGTATAGATCATCCCTAAGCTAACACTGGATAAATCTATTTCTGGATGGAATCCAAATTCAAATATGAATACTAAAACCACGTTTTCAAACTAAGTTAGGCTGATGGTACAACTGAAATAAAAAAAAAAACATAAGACACTAAAGGCCTGCAGTGACAGGACAATGCATTTCTTTATAGAAGGCTCTTTCTCTACTTCCTAGTCAGAAGTTGAGAACCTCTAACCTACCACTATGTCTTCCGGGAGAGGAGAAAGAGGGGTTCCTAATGTCTAAAAGTGACCCTTCATGAAGTTGAAACCGGGTCTTACAACACAAATAATTGAAATCTGTGCATACGAATTAGCCCATGTACTACGATACATGAATATTAAGTATTTTTTCTGAGGAAACAAGTTACTCATGCATTATAGTCTCTTGTTAAATCATGGCATCTTGATGTAACTGAGTACTCTATTTTAAAGATCTTTCTTTCTTCCTTTCTTTTCCTTCCAGTTTTAGTAAGGAAATGGTAACCTTTGCTCTCTTTCTTCCCACTAGGCACTCCCGGCACAGCGCTCCCCTTATCTAATTACGCTTATAATTCTTATTAAAATTATTAATGCTTGCTTAGAACTTCCACTGACTGAGTTAGGCACCTGCAGAATTCTCCCTCATCAGGAGATCACCTCAAGGCTGCAGTTAATTTACAACCCGATTGTGCCTGGGATGCACCAGCCCACTTACCGAACTGGATAATAACTCAAGTCTTTGGAACAAGTCCCGTATAGCAGCACCTCCTCACCCCTCCTTCATGCCCTGCATTCCAAGCTTCCCTTTTTAAGCCTTTGTTTTTTAATCCAAAATTTGAGATGGTTGCTTTAACGCAAGAGCCTGGACCATTTCCCCACTGCTAGTTTTGCAAAGTAAAGTCACTTTCCTTCCACTGCACCTAGCCCTTGTTCTTCGGTTCTGCAAGCAGTAAGAAGCGGAGCCTGCTCTCAGTTACACTGATAGCTTTTAGGAAATAAAATAGTTAATGGCAAATACAATACAATGATGTTGTCCCTATAATATTCAATAAAACCGGACTAAATAAAAAGGAAATTGGTCAGAAACAGAAGAAACTTGGTCAATGATGTTCTTAGCCCGACATCTCAAGCTGTCTGGCAAAAATGAGATGTAATTATAAGCAAGGTAATGGGAAGAAACATTTTACTAAGACAGGTGTTCAAGAAATACAAAACCATGCAAAGAAGGTGATGATGCTGGAGTTATGTGAACCAAGCAGCATCCTCCTCCCCTCTTCCCTTCCCTCAGGTGAATGACAATGACAACGTACGTTTAACAGGATCTCGGGTAAGAGGTTCCCGGGTAGTCTTGCGTAAACTTTGGGACACTATGGAAAAAATAAGAGAACATAACTAAAAACAAAAAGAGAAACATGGGAATGATGGCTGAAATGCACAAGAGTCCACTGACAAAAAAACCACCTAACAAACAAAATCACTCCTTAGGTTTGATCCCTCCAACAAAACCAAAATGAACATATTAACATAAGATCTATTTTTGCAAGAAGTTAACATTTGAGAATGCCAGATATCTTGTCTCTGATAATACGTATATCCAAGTAACAACAGGTTTCTTAACAGAAGAGGATTTCTTGCTCCTTCTTTTGTGCCAAATATCCCCAATTCCCTTCGATGCATTTTTTCACAAAACGTCCATTTATTTCACTCATTCACAGAACAGCATGTGGCTCTCAGCTCTGGCTGTTTGCTGAGACTTATACTCTCTATTTATTCTTGTCCACCCATCTAACTGATCTTCAGCCTTTGCTTTCTTCATACATTATTCTGTCACCTATCTCCTCTAAAATCAGGTATAGCTAGCCTTATCTAATACCTCTCTGTTGGGAGCATCTACCTTTTGCAAAAGCCTCAGCGAAGTGTGTGCCACCCAGGACACCTCCATCCAACCTGGACAGGTGCCCACTGCTCGCTCCCAGACCAAACTGATCAAAGGGAGAGAGTGTTAGGGGAAGGGATGGCAGTACTGGGGTGAGGTGGAGAGATAATTTGAATCTCTTGAAGTAAATTCATCACTGCTAATAATTAAAACCAAATAAATTTCTTATTACCAAAAAATAGACATGATATTTCAGAAAATGAATCCACCCAGGGCAAGGGAGAAAAAAGTTGCAAATCTGCCAGGAAACCTCTCCCAGCCGCTAAACCAGTCAGAATCACTGTAACAAAAGGCCTTTGTTCCAAAGGCTGCAGGCAACAGAATTCTCCATTGTGTTCGCAATACCTGACCTAATTGACTGCTTTGTTTGAAACTGAAGAAGGGAGTCATTTGAGCCAGAAGCTGCAATCATCCCATCAGAGCCAGAAAAAAAAAAAAAAAAAAAAAAACTCTTGAGGTTACCAGTTCCTACACCTGTTCACCCATGGGACTGAAGCAGTCATCTCATTCACTGGCGATGGCAGGAGACCAACAGAAGCTTTTCCATTAGATTCCTCTTAGATCCTGAGCTCCTTTACAGTGGAGTGCAGGTCCTTCTGTTGTTTTGCTTAATCCTATGATCTCGCTGGAAAACAATTTATGTAATCCCTAGGAATCTCAGGCAGGAAATGGGGCTGCCACCTTGCAACACAGCGGAGAAAAGGCAGGAGTCTCTCAAAAAAGTAATGCACAGTTACTGAGTTTCGTCTTTAGTTATCAAGTTGAGCTGAATAATTACTTCTTGAGTAGTTCACACTTCCTACTCGTGAACAACAATAAAGAAATAAATAAGCACAATTGGGAATTTCACTTGGAAGTCTGTTAAGGACATGGAAGTCTCATGTCTGGTACTGGACCTCCTGAGAATTACCTCTTTGGGGAAAATTTCATTGTGCACTTAAGTCATCATGACTTCATATTTTTATCCCCAGAATTATGAAAAGCTTAATGTTCAAGAGAAAGACTTTGAAAATTATGTTCTGGCCAGGAGCGGTGGCTCAGGCCTGTAATCTCGGCACTTTGGGTGGCCGAGGCAGGTGGATCACTTGAGGTCAGGAGTTCAAGACCAGCCTGGTCAACATGGTGAAACCTTGTCTCTACCAAAAATACAAAAAATTAGCTGGGCACAGTGGCATATGCCTGTAATCCTAGCTGCTGGGGAGGCTGAGGCAGGAGAATCACTTGAATCTGGGAGGCGGAGGTTGCAGTGAGCCGAGATCACGCCACTGCACTCCAGCCTGTTGAGCAGAATGAGACTCCGTCTTTTAAAAAAAAAAAAAAAAAAAAAAAGGAAGGAAAGAAAATTATGTTCCTTGAGCCTTATATCATTGAAAGTTTCTCACGTTAAGTCAAACGTTTTCTTTTACTTTCAGGAGAAGAAGCAGAAGTTTGACCTGGCAAATGTCTGTGTGCTGAGCTCAGGGGGCAAAATGGGCATGTCTACCCTCCGGCATTTGAGATGCATGAGCTCAATCCAATCACATTCCCTCAACAGCACAATAAAAGACATGTTATGAACCAACTTAAAGGTATTCATCATAGCCATACACCTTATCAATGCAACTCAAGCTGCATCAGCCAGGCTTCCACTGGTAGACAGTATCTGCACAGGTAGTGCACATGCATAAACATGAACACGTGTGTACACAGACAGACACGCCAGTATGCATTTGCAGAAACGGCTGGCTGCAGAAGACAAAACAGCCACTTCAGCTTTGTGTAAAAGAGAAGCACTCAAAAGCCCCTCTGGATTGCAAGACACATCTGCTACAGCTAGGAAGAGAACACATCCACGGCCATGCTTTATTAGGGAAAGACGGAGAGGTGTGCTCATGATTGAACATACTGAGGAGACTGAGCAATTAGAGAAGTGGACAGAAATGTGGTTAGTGGTAGCAACAGGCCCATTCCCAAGAACCAGGAAAACCAATCTGTTACAAAGAGCAGAGTCAGCGGCGAGAGAGACGAAAGGTGGCCAGGCTCGAAGAAGGGTCCACTTACTGACGCTGCCACACACGGCCATGCAGTACTCTTCTGTGTCAAAGTTGTTCCGGTTGCCGCCACATCCGCCGTAAAAGAATGGGGCACACTTCCCTTCAGTCACATCAAAGTACCAGCGGGAGATCATTGCTCGGCATGGCCCCGTCTCGGCTTGTTCAGAGCACACCTCTAATCAGAGGAGATGTGGGGAACCACATTTAGCATGAAAAGGCACCGTCTCTCTGTTCACGTACACACGTTTACTTCTTTTAATCCTCCCCGTGGCAACCTGGACTGGGTTTATTAGGCAGCATCTACCAAACATTTACTGAGGAATTTAACTGCCCACCAGGACTAGAGATTTACCTCTCAGAGCATGCATTCTCATCTGGTTTAATGAGTGCAGGACTCGGTAGTAATAAAAGGATTCTGGCCAAAGGTGAAAAGATCATTTGGCTGCTTTTAAGATGAGTATGAAATGACGGAAGGTGTCTGCACATCAAAACAATTCTCCATTATAAAAAATAAACTTCTCTTTTAAGAAGTCAACTTTCATGTAAGGAAACTGCTCTGGTTATGAAGCGAAAGTTTAAGCCCTCACAAACATCTGATTGCTTTCCTTAACAAATGACTGCCTTAACTCAAGTATAAAATTAATTGCATATATTTTGAATGTTTTCGAGGTTTTGGAGGCTGTCTGTTCATTGACTTTATCTAGAAATATATGTCATATCTGTAAATGTGACTTATACTCAATGACGTTAACTCTAACTTAAGACCATTCATTTGCATATTAAAATATGTACCAATATAAATGGTCTTAACTCCAATTTAAGACCATTTTATTTGTATATTAAAATATGTATTAACATGTTATATTATATATTTTAATAATTTAATTACATATGCATGAAATACATCTATAACAATGTATTAATGCTGCTATTTGATATTTATATATTAAAAATTTGCATTTGAATATATTTAATTACATATGCATTAAGTACAACTATAACAACATATTTAATTATGCTACTTAATTGAAATTTATGTATTAAAAATCTGTATTATTTGTATATTTTGTATATTTACCTGACCCTTGGGCAGTAATGTTGCAAACAATAAAACATAGTCAACCAGCTCTAACTTATTAATACACACCATGCACTGTTTTACGTAAATTAAAACATATCTTACCTGTCAACATGTCTTGCCACCCTCCCCAAGATCGGTTTCACTCACCCCTGATTGCCTCAAAGTCAATCGGTGACCCCTCCAACTACATGTATAAAGTCAACCCTGAGTAGACTTGTAATTCTACCTCCCATGTATATCCCATTTGCACTGGAAGTGAAACAACAGCCCAATTCTCCCTCTGGGTTTGTGCCCTGTCCTTGCTAGGCTGATGCCTTAGCACACACAGATGTCTTCTTAGTTTTACTAACATGACAGAGGAAAAAATACCTTTCTAAAAGATGAAAGCCATGCATCACCCACAACTTCCAAGTTAGGGATAGTCAACAGACTGATTCTTTTTTTCTTTTTTTGAGACAGGGTCTTGCACTGTCGCCCAGGCTGGAGTGCAGTGGCACAATCTTGACTGCAACTTCCACTTCCTGAGTTCAAGTGATTCTTGTGCCTCAGCCTCCCAAGCAGCTGGGATTACCCCCGTACCACCAAGCCTGGCTAATTTTTTTGTATTTTTAGTAGAGACAGGGTTTCACCAGGTTGGTCAGGCTGGTCTTGAACTCCTGGCCTCAAGTGATGTGCCCACTTCAGCCTCCCTAAGTGCTGGGATTACAGGCGTGAGTCACTGCAACTGGTCCTTCAACAGATTGATTCTAGTTAGCCAATCAAAGACAAGGATCCACAATGTCAATACAAATGGGGACTAACTATTGTTTTACTTCCCTACACATGTTGCTCTTTCAGTAGATGCAATAAAGTCCTGGCAAAACCAGAGGTTGCTACCATCATGATGATGTCAACAGGAGGGACAGTCAGCACTAAGCCCAGAAGGTGTCAAACACTCTGCAAGAGAAATGCCCCATGCAAAGAGCACTAAGATGACCTGGCTCTCTTCATGTGGTTTTCAGATGGAAACATGGTTACAAAAGCATCAACCTCGTTATTATCCATCATTAAGGCCATCTCACTCAGTACCGCTGCTTTCAAAGTCCATGCTCCCAAAGCATGTCTTTGAAATTGGTTTTCTGTATACAATAGTCTTGTAGGATGAAAACTAGCCAACTTGTTGACGTAAGAATCCCATCTACTTTGCAATTTTATTTATCTTCCAAAATTAAAGGACTGGCACCCTGATTTATTAAAAGTGACTGGTTCTAGGGGCCATATCCCCTCTAAGTTACTGACAGAGCAGCTTCCGGACTGTGAAGCTCAAAGCCATGCCTAGATGTGAGGACCCCCATCAACTATAGCCAGCAGTGGTCTCTGCTGCCAGAGCTTATCTTCAGTTGTAACAAACATCTACACTTTCCTTTCCTTCTCTGTATTTCCTTCACCAATGTGTACGTATTCATGCCACATGCTCTTTAATGTTTCTAAGACACAGCAAAACACATTATTAATCTCTTACTCAGGCAGTGTTAATTCCAACAAGACTTCAAGGCAGCAGTGCCTCCTAAGCCTACACTGCGCCGGGAATTGGCATCGGGATTGCAAGCACTGTGGCCACTGCTACCAAGGGAGGCACAGAATCCCTTCACCCCATAGTTACAGGAGCATTGGCAACAAAATTCACCGTGCCTTGGCAATTTATGCTGACCCTCACATTTTGGCATTTTAAAAAAGTATCATCTTAGAGTACCAAATATGTGTCTTCTTATAGATGTGTGTCACGGGCCTCACAGTGCACATCATGGCTCTGTAGATGCACAAACCTTGTCTTTATGAGTCTACATATTACATAAAAGTGGTAGAATTTTGGGTGGGTGCAAGTCAAGTAATGGGATAAAAGAATGATGATCGAAGGAGATGGTTCATGATAAATATGCGCCCTTGTGTATGACCTAGCAACAATTTCTTTCTTATGATAAAGGCAAAATCTCCCCAGTCCAGAACCTAAATGACATTATATTAACATTTTCCTATATCATTAGTAAAACACAATGCCACATTCATTTTTATTTTCTTCTGCCTCATTCTGTAACAACTATGAAACCATTTGTTATAGCTAATTCGTAGAAACCAGGCCAAATGAGCCCCAATCAACTAGAACAAGCATTCAGAACTCAAAATCCATTTACATGTTAATTAAGTAAATAGTATAAGCTACATGTTGAGCCTACAACTCTTGCTGGAGTCTCCAGCTGTAAGAGTCTTAACTCCTTCCTTTCATAAAGGCCAAGAAAAGAGTGAGCTAATCCCTATTTGGGGAGTGTTGCTTGGTTCTCCCAATCCTGTTAGGGGTAGTTGGTGCTCTTGACTTTGAATGGCACCCAAGAGTTTCATGGCCTTGGAGGAGTCCAAGTGGGCATCACGGGCAATAGCAAAAGATCCCACAATACTCAAATACAAAAGGCTCTCTGAGATAATGTGGTCAGGAATGGGTGTATTGGGTGTAACACTGTATGTTAATTTAATGCCAAATACATAACGTATGGAGAAGACGTATGTGAGGCTGGAAGAACAGGACTGACAGCGTGCCTTTGTTACTTCTGAATCTCTAAAAGCCAGCTACCTTGTCCACGTCAGCAGGTTCTCAACTGCTGACATGGAGGGGGAGCAGACAGGCCTTCTCTTAACATGCAACCCCTCTCCTGGTGAAAAAGAGCTTCTCGTTATAATTCCCCCAATTGTCAGCAACCCTGATTCCCCATCACCTCCCGCTTTCCAACACTTTCCCTCAGGGATATAATGAGAATCTCAATTTCCCACAGCAGTAAAGCTGATTTCAGAGGGGACTGGGAAAGGAACAGATAACGTATCCTCTATCACTCATAATTATATTCCTACTCTACTGTGGGGAAAGGGAATACAACTGCTTGTTTTCTCTGACCTTTTTGCTAACCCTTTATTATTCCACAACAATTTTCCATGTGGTAGAAAAGAGAATCTTAGCCTACTCTGGGAGAAGCTGGGACTGCGGGGAGGGTCAGCACCAGGGAAGTATGATGCTAATGCTTTTACACAAAGTATGAATAGGCACACAAAAAATGGCCAGTGCGTCTCAGAAGTGAACATGGAGAAGCAGCAGCACAGACTTAGGTTAAAGCTGTGTTAAGGGATTAACGTCAACTTCATAGACGTGATACTGTACTGAGTGAAGACTATACAGGGTCTCTTTGTATTAATTCTTTTGTTTTTTTTTTTGAGACGGAGTCTCGCTCTGTTGCCCAGGCTTCAGGGCAGTGGCACTATCTCCGCTCACTGCAAGCTCCATCTCCCGGGTTCATGCCATTCTCCTGCCTCAGCCTCCTGAGTAGCTGGGACTACAGGCGACCGCCACCACGCCCGGCTAATTTTGTTATATTTTTAGTAGAGACGGGGTTTCACGGTGTTAGCCAGGATGGTCTCGATCTCCTGATCTCATGATCGCCTGCCTTGGCCTCCCAAAGTGCTGGGATTACAGGTGTGAGCCACTGTGCCCAGCCTGTATTAATTCTTACAACTGCATGTGAATCTACAATTGTCTCACAGAAAATATTTTTTAATTTTTTCTTTTTTATTATACTTTAAGTTCTAGGGTACACATGCACAACGTGCAGGTTTGTTACATATGTATACCTGCGCCATGTTGTTTGCTGCGCCCATCAACTCATCATTTACATTGGGTATTTCTCCTAATGTTATCCCTCCCCCAGCCCCCAACTCCCTGATAGGCCGTGGTGTGTGATGTTCCCCACCCTGTGTCCAAGTGATCTCATTGTTCAACTCCCACCTACGAGTGAGAATATGCGGTGTCTGGTTTTCTGTCCTTGTGATAGTTTGCTGAGAATGATGGTTTCCAGCTTCATCCATGTCCCTGCAAAGGACATGAATTCATCCTTTTTTATGGCTGCATAGTATTCCATGGTGTATATGTGCCACATTTTCTTAATCCAGTCTATCATTGATGGACATTTGGTTTGGTGTCAAGTCTTCGCTACTGAAAAGATTTTAAAAAGCCCACATTAAAAAAATAATATAGGAAGCCGGGCATGGTGGCTCACGCCTGTAATCCCAGCACTTTGGGAGGTCGAGGCGGGTGGATCACCTGAGGTCAGGAGTTCAAGACCAACATGTCCAACCTGGTGAAACCCTGTCTCTACTAAAAATACAAAAATTAGCTGGGCGTGGTGGCGTGCACATGTAATCTCAGCTACTCGGGAGGCCGAGGCACTGGAATCACTCGAACCTGAGTGTAGGTTGCAGTGAGCCAAAATAGCGCCACTGCACTCCACCGCGGGCGACAGAGTGAGACTCAGTCTCAAAAAAAGAAAAACACAAATAATAATAATGTAGGAATACTGATTTTTCAGTTTGCCTAAGAATTCTAACCTTGTCTCTTTCCTTGACTCACAGATTGAAGGATTTGGAAATAATCAGGTTGAGAAAATTTCCTTTACATCCCTCTCTAGCAATGGGGTATTAATGAGAGATCTAACCAATCAAGATGCTCACCAACTAGAAGAGTTTTAGAGCACTGAGACCTGAAACACATCTTCAATAAGCCGCATCTAGTTTCACAGAAGATAAAAATATCTCGAGAGAGTTCAAATGCTTATGTTTACATTTTCTATTTTTCTCAAGAGCATAATTTCTTCCTTCCTAATCTACAGAAACTTCTAAAAACATCAGCAAAAAACCTGTTTCACATTAATTACTATTATCACTCAGTAGAAATATATACATCAGTCACTAAATGTAGAGGATGCAAAATTAGACCTTATGTAACTAAACCCAAATAGGATTCCTGTGAAAATTAAAACCGTATCTTCAAAATGTATACCATATATAATTATTATGCCAATTAAAAATAAAGTTGAAAAGAAAAACAAATTTAAGGAAAAACAAAAACCTCTTCATCTGCCTTATCTTTATTCTCTTCTCAAAATGTAAAATACTAAGAAAACTAACATTTTGAAATCATTTTTGAAATCAAACTTATTTTTTGATTTCCAATCTACCTTTCTGTTCAAAGTAAATATCAGATAATAATGGAGAAAATTTGTTCAGAAAAATAAAAGCAAGAATATTTCTTAAAGAGAAATGTTAGATAGAAACACAGGCAAAGACTTATATGGATATCTAACGAACCACAATCCTTTATTCATGTTGAATTTCTTAAACTTTCAAGATCACAAATAGCTTTTCTGATATTCACTTAGCTGAATTCTACTAGCAAGGAAGCATTATGCCTTCTTTTATAAAAACTCTACTCATTCTTCAAGACAAAATGGCATTTAATACACTGAAATGCTGGTGTATATGAAACACAAAGTAAAGTTATCTGCTCCTAATCAAACTCTATGCATTTTATCTTTGTAAGGTAGGCCCTTGCTGAGATTTGTGCTGGTGTCAACACTATATTCCATTTTCTAAAAATCAATATAATACAAAATAACACAGAACTAAGCCGGAGCTCCCTGGATTATATAAAATGATTATGAAATTCACTGTTTAAAAAATAATGCTCAATCACAAAAAATTAGTTCTGAATAGGTATTTCAAATTGGACTGAAATTGTGGACAACCAAGGTTAGAAAGCTAATTTTACATGTTTTAAGAAATTTAGAATGAACACAGTTGTGAAACTGGCAACCAGTATGGGGAGAAAATCTCCACTTTTCAAATGTACGATAATTACAATGCCTTCTTACGAAGCAAAGTTAACAGATTAGCAAATAATTTGTTTTTTTTTTTTTTTTTTTTTTTTTTGAGACAGAGTTTCGCACTTGTTGCCCAGGCTGGAGTGCAATGGCGCGATCTCGGCTCACTGCAACCTCCGGCCCTCAGGTTCAAATGATTCTCCTGCCTCAGCCTCCCGAGTAGCTGGGATTACAGGCATGTGCCACCACACCTGGCTAATTTTGTATTTTTAGTAGAGACGGGGTGTCTCCATGTTGGTCACGCTGGTCTTGAACTCCCGACCCTCAGGTGATCCACCTGCCTCAGCCTCCCAAAGTTCTGCAATTACAGGTGTCAGTCACCGCTCCCGGCCTAAATAAGTTGTTTTTAATAAACCAGTAAAGATATATTTTAGAATAAAGTAAAGCTGGTTATTATTATTTCGTTTTTAATCATTGAATTTCAAGTATTCTCAGCCTACCGGAATGTATGTGAAATAAAACTATATTACATGTAATGTATACATTTTAAATTTACAAATTTTGGGAAAGCGGCCACAATCAAATTAGAGTTATTCAGAGAGAACTATATTTTCTGAAGTTTTTTAAAAAGGAAACATTTTAGAGCATTATTTTCTCCATGAATATCTACTTAAACTTCGCATAATAAAAATATTTCTCCTTTCTGAGAGAAATTCTATATCTTGAACTCTTTTTGTCCAATTTTAAGTAGAGTAAAAAGGGCAAATGTAAGGCAAATATAATTTATTTATGTAATAAGTTACTTCCTTAATGTAACAGTGGAATAAAATGAAAACAAGGACATAAGTATTAAAATCCACTAAGTATACAGAACTTCAATATTTCAAATAAACTTTATAATTTATAAATATAATTTATATATTATATACAATATACAATTTACATATTTATATAAATGTTTATATAATTAACACATATGTCTGTCTAATCACTTAATCCATTAACAATGAAAAAGGCTGAGCTCAATGTAGTTTATAACAACTTTACTTTTTTAGCCTAAGTTACTGCTGCAATTCTAAGTATTACTATACGGTGACATTTAATGAGCCTGTTATTAAAATCAAACGTGTATTTTGTTGAAAAATAAGTAGACAATATTTGCATTTGATTCTATTGAAAAATTTTTAAAAGTCAACACACTAGAAAACTGGTTATTTTTTAAGAACATGTTTTTCCCAATTCTGGAACCATGTACTTTCAATAGAAAAGAACATTTATCGTGTTCTTGTACATAGTAGCAAGCAGTCATCAAAAAACATGTTTAGAAAATTACTCTAATAAGGCAATAAATTATCAAATATTTATGACCTAGTAATCATATTTTACTAAATAGAAGCATGTGAAATTAGGCAAGCAAGCTTGAACTGAAGTCTTATGACAAATCTCACTTAAGCTCCAAATATGGATTGAAATACAAACAAAGATGATGCAAACAGCTGTGCATGTTAATGAAAGCACTGCTTCAGTACAAGATGATGGGTGTTAATTTGTCACGGAAGTCTCTAGAAGATATCCGCAGTTGGCTAGCCTTTTTACTGAATTGCGTTAATTCTCTGAGGCTAGCCAATACATCTGTCATTCTAATTATACCTGACCTAATTCTCATCTCTCCATGATGAAAGATTGTTTATAAAGTGCCACCTGAAGGAGGGAGATTTACTTGTAAAGCATTTAGACTAATCAGGACTCCTGTGACAGTGTTAAGGAACATTCACAAAAGGGTACCACTATGGTTTTTCCTCAATCTTTGTTTCCTGTTTGTTATGGGAATAAACTTGCTCTTCGCTGAGCTGCATGGTTAGTGTGCAACACACTACTAACAAGAAGCTCAAAACTCGGGATATCATGTCCTGTATTGGAAAAAAAGGGGGAAGTTCTTTTTCTTGCTGAATAAGAGACAGGAGTATGCTGGGAAACTGGCACTGTCTAGAAAAACAAATAGAACACTCTTGAGTTATAGTGTATGCCAATTGCCATGGTATAAATACTCCCACCATTGGTATTTCAAGCTACTAATGGCTATGGCTTACAAAATTCCTCTATACTGTAATAATTAGCTTTTATAGGATAGCAGGAGTTGACTACACTACCATGTTAATGACAGGAAATAGGGGCACAAGTGAAAACATGCAGGGAAACTGTAAGAGTTTTTCAATCTCCTTGGTCTTGAGTTGTGAATTTGAGGAAAGAAAAGCTCAGTAGGTAGATGTCTCAGGATTCACTCACACTTGTTGGTATCTGTAATATACCAAGAACAATAACACCAAAGGTAAGAATGGTTTTCCTTTTCAGTTTCTTATTTCCTGTCTCAATGCCGCAAATCGCACCATATGGAAGGCAGGAGACACTACTAGAGTCTACTACTCAAAATAGATCTGTGCACCAGCAGAGTCAACACCACCTGGGACTCAGGCCCCCATGCAGACTCACAACGATTGTTTTCCAAGGGCCTTGGGTAACTCAAATGGATATCTCAGTTTGAGAAGCAGCATGATCGACCTTATCTTTTAAATGCAATAGATATGTCAAAATGTGAGACACAAGATTTAATCATTTTCCAAAAGAACCACTGGGGAAGAATTAGTAAAAGTTGCATATGTTTTGGCTTATTAAAAGAAGCACACATATATTTGGTAAAAGACAGATACAACATAAATTAGTAGTCTTAAGATTCAAATATACATCTCAATAACTTAATTCGAACAGATTGAACAGATTGTCTATACAAATTTATTTTACTCTGAAGTTCTGTCCTATCTCAAGCAATATTAAAACAGCTTCAATACCTCTGCCTTAGATCCAGTACCAAGATCATAATTCTCTTACTCATATTAAGACTATGAAAATACCAGACTTCTCAGAAAGCTGAATCCAAGTAGTATCATTCCTATAATATCTCAGAACATAAGAAATATCAAATTTTTTATTTTTACTTGTAAAAATAATGAAGAAAGCCAAGATCAATTCAAGGGCTTAGAATATACTTCTTTTTTTTTTTGAGACGAGTCTCGTTCTGTCACCCAGGCTGGAGAGCAATGGAGTGAACTCGCCTCACTACAACCTCCACCTCCGGGGTTCAAGCGATTCTCCTGCTTCAGCCTCCCAAGTAGCTGGGACTACAGGTGCGTGCCACCACGCCAGGTTGGCCAGGCTGGTCTTGAACTCCTGACCTCAGGTGATCCACCCGCCTCGGCCTCCCAAAGGGATTACAGCATGAGCCACCGTGCCCGGCCAGAACATACTTCCTTATACCACTTCTCTGTAATGAAAGAAATAGATGGTATTTCTGTTCCGGTTAAAAAAAAAAAAAAAAAAAAAGAGGCCAGGAGTGGTGGCTCACGAGGTCAGAAGACTGAGACCATCCTGGCTAACACGGTGAAATCCTGTCTCTAACAAAAATACAAAAATACCAAAAATTAGCCGTGCGTGGTGGTGGGCGCCTGTAGTCCCAGCTACTCGGGAGGCTGAGGCAGGAGAATGGCATGAACCCGGGAGGTGGAGCTTGCAGTGAGCCGAGATAGCACCACTGCGCTCCAGCCTGGGCGACAGAGCCAGACTCTGTCTCAAAAAACCAGAAAAATAAAAAACCAAAACCAAAACAAAACAAAACAAAACAAAACAAAACCAAAGGGGGAAAAAAAAGAAAGAAAGAAGGCCTCTAGATGTAGGTCATGTGTTAGAAGGATGGTCCTGCTGTTTTATGACCTTCTCTGGGGAAGACTGAGCATGTCCACCTCTCCATGTTAACTGGCTTCTTGTCACAATCCCTAGCAGGCAAAGAACCCAGACTCCAGCTGGGAACAGCAGTGTCCCTGGTTACAGCACAGATGCCAATCACCATTTGCTATTTTGTAACAGTGGACAAGGGGAGAGTGAATTCCTTTTGAACCAAAAAAAAAGAAAAAAAAAAACTAGGAAGGCGGTTTACCTCCCTATCTCACTGTCTACATGGTAAATATGCATACGCAATGTTTCAAGTCAACATTTTATGTTGTTTTTCTGTGTCTAAATAAAGCTACTAGACTACATGACACATTTTATCAAATACTTGTTTTTACCTTACTAAATGTGTATTTATCATATTTGCTTTGGCATATTTTTGTTTATTTTACTTGTTCTTGTACAATAAAAAATGTTCACTGGTTATCTATAATGTGCAAAGCAGTGATATAGAAGTTAGAGCTGACATTAAAATGAGACCAGCCAGGCTTGGTGGCTCATGCCTGTAATCCCAGCACTTTGGGAGGCTGAGATGGACGGATGGCTTGAGGTCAGGAGTTCAAGATCAGCCTGGCCAACATGGTGAAACCCTGTCTCTACTAAAACTATTAAAAAAAAAATTAGCCAGGCGCAGTTGGCAGGTGCCTGTAATCCCAGCTACTCCAGAGGCTGAGGCAGGAGAATCGCTTGAACCTGGGCAGCAGAGGTTGCTGTGAGCCAAGACTGTGTCATTGCACTCCAGTCTGGGTGACAGAGTGAGACTCCATATCAAAGAAAAAAAAACACAAAACAACAACAAAAACACACAAAACTTAGCTGGTCTCGGTGAGACACGCCTATAATCCCAGCTACTCGGGGCACAGAGGCAGGAGAATCGTTTGAACCCTGGAGGCGGAGATTGCAGTGGGCTGAGTTCATGTCACTGCACTCCAGCCTGGGCCACAGAGCGAGACTCCGTCTGTGGGGAGGGAGGGGGAGATGAGACATAGTATTGCACGGGTGTTTCTCCATTCACTTTTTTACCTTTATTTATTTATTTTTGAGACGGCATCTCACTCTGTCTGCCCAGGCTGGAGTGTAGTGGCACGATCTCGGCTCACTGCAACCTCCACCTCCCGGGTTCAAGTGATTTTTTTTTTGCCTCAGCCTCCCGAGTAGCTGGGATTATAGGCACCCACCGTCATGCCCAGCTAATTTTTATATTTTTAGTAGAGACGGGGTTTCACCGTGTTGGCCAGGTTGGTCTCAAACTCCTGACCTCAAGTGATCCGCCTACCTCAGCCTCCCAAAGTGCTGGGGTTACAGGCGTGAGCCACCGTGCCCGGCCTTCTGTTCACATATTTAAAGCCGCTCATCACTGCAGATCTCAACACCATAGCCCAGTGTTTTGCAACCAGAGAGAGTCTATCCCCTACTCCCTCCCAGGGGACATTTTTGATTGTCACAACTTGGGGGTGCTACTGGCATTGAGTAGAGGCTAGTGATGCAGCTAAACATCCTACAAAGCACAGAACAATCATCCGCAACAATTATCTGGCCCAAAATACCAATGTTACTGAGGTCCAGAAACCCTGCCATAGCCCAAGCAAACACCAGAAGGATTCGTGATGCGTTTTAGTAATTTTGCCCATCAATACTACTGGGCAGCAGTCACTAGCACTTCAGAAATCCTGGGTAACAAATGCTAGTAAATTTCCAGAACAGATGCAATCACAGGAATTGGCAAGCAAGACCTTTCTTTGCTCCTATCATGAAACATCAAGAACCTAAAGTCACGTGCAAGCACTTAACCTTTTTTTTTTTTTTTTGACAGGGTCTCATTGTCACCCAAGCTGGAGTGTGGTGGTGTGATCACGGCTCACTGCAGGCTTGACCTCACCTGGGCTCCTGCGATCCTCCCACCTCAGCCTCCCGAGTAGCTGGGACTATAAGTCTGTGACACCACAGCCAGCACAACAATTTTTTTTTTTTTTTTGTCTCCCTATGGTGCCCAGGCTGCTCGCAAACCCCTGGGCTCAAGCGATCATCCTGCCTCAGCTGCCCAAGGTGCTGGGATAACAGCTGTGAGATACCACGCCTGGCCTTTAAACATTTTTTTTTACACTGTAGAAGTCTCTTGATGTTCACAATTTGGGCTGCTGTCTTGAAAACTAAGGGGTTCCCTTGAGCATCATTTTTATATGCGATTCATTCATTCTTGCCTCCCCTTGACTTTTTACTCTTCTAACAGAATCACAAAAAGTCAGGCACATTGGAAGAGGTAGTTGGAAACCAAAGATGAATTTTCAGGAGGGCAAAATGGTTCAAGGCTAAGAGCAGCAGATGGTTAGGCTGTATTCCACTCTGCTTTTGGAAACTCATTTTTCTACAAGGGAACTAAAGACTTCCATTCAAATCCACAGCTTTGTTACCTGCTCAAGGAATCTGACACTACTTAATCAGACGTATGGCTTAGCTAAAAACCTGTGCCCAATTGGGTGTGGTGGCTCACGCCTGTAACCCGAGCACTTTGGGAAGCCGGGGCGGGTGAAATCACCTGAGGTCAGGAGTTCCAGACCGGTCTGGCCAACATGGTGAAACCCGTCTCTACCAAAAATACAAAAATTAGCCAGGTGTGGTTGCATGCACCTGTAGTCCCAGCTACTTGGGAGGCTGAGGCAGGAGAATTGAGAACTGCTTGCACCCGGGAGATGGAGGTTGCAAGATCGTGCCACTGCACCCCAGCCTTGGTGACTGAGTGAGACTCCATGTCAACAAAACAAAACAAAACAAAACCTAAAAAAAGGTGTACCCAGCTGGGTGCAGTGGCTCACGTCTGTAATGCCAGCACTTTAGGAGGCCAAGGCGGGTGGATCACCTGAGGTCAGGAGTTCAGGACCAGCCTGGCCAACATGTTTCACTGAAAATACAAAAGTTAGCCAGGCATGGTGGTGCACGCCTGTAATCCCAGCTACTCAGGAGGCTGAGACAGGAGACTCGCTTGAACACGGGAGGCAGAGGCTGCAGTGAGCCGAGATCATGCCATTGTACCCCAGCCTGGGCGACAAGTAAAAACTCCATCTCCAAAACAAAACAAAACAAAACAAAACAAAACAAAAACAAAACAAAAAAAGTGTGCCCGTGAAAACGTATGCATGTTTAAATGAACCTGAACCTCTGAGTTGCTGGATTTCTTCTTTTAGGTTTGGTTTTTTTTTCTCTTAATTGCAAATTCTTGAGTTGAGTACAGTTGTTGTGCCTGAGGCATCTGCACATTGTTTTTTTTTTTTAAGCAACCGATTGGGGAAAAACATAAGAAAGACTATTATTCTTTAAAAATCTAGTTTCTAGCCTTTAATTAAATTGGACTACAATTTTATTTTTAATAAATCTAGATATAATTGTATTAAAATACCTTCTACTGATTACTTCTGTTATTCTATTTTTTATTTTTTTTTAATTGGTAAAGCCAGGTTCTCACTATGTTGCCCAGGCTGGTGTCAAATGCGTATCTTTGTGAATATAGTAAACCACTGAATTCTCTCTCACACACACTTCTATATGGCTCTATTCCCTAGTCTCATCACACTTTAAGCAACCTGATTATCTGAGTGGGCTTTCTAGATTGAGACCATTAAACTACATGGAAAGATGCTTGTCAACGTCCTGCTTCACTCTGCCTCTATCAAAGTGTGTATCAAACACCTCGGAATCAATGGCTGCCGTGACATGGGGCACAAAATAACAGGCTGTTACCTGTCACATTTATGGCCAGTGCTGACACTGGTTCTCTTGACATCACTAGCAAGCATGCTACAGCCTGGGCCAGGAGTAGAAGTGCATCCTCTCTATCTTCAAAATACAAACGTAAAGGCCTGATGCTTGCTGTAAAAGGAGGAGCCATTACCCTTTTGCCCTGCTCCCAAATACTCCCTGGAACTTTAATTTCATTTTTGTACAGCATGCTGCTACTGAGGCCTCCAGCTGAAGTATGTGAGTTCATGTTCGGGTTCACAGCAAGTCAAGCTCACAGTTTACCCGGAACTTTGTGGAGAGTTAAATGTGAATCATAAGTAAAAATCCCATTAGTGAATTATAGGATACCTTGTAAGTGTCATGTCCATTACAAACAGGTAACAACAGAGGCGTGAGAAGTAAGCTAAGCTTTGTTTCTTCTCCCCTTGAGATCAATACAAGTCACTATGATTTACTTCAAGTATGTATTGCATTCATTCTATCTGGTGCTCTATCACCCAGTAAATCCCTATTCTTCCTTTATAATTACTGATATGCCAACTTCTCTGCAATGTAGTAGGTGAAAACTTTTGTTCCAGACTGAGCACTTTCTCTTCTCCATGCTGCCAAAATTCCATCCTAGGCAGGCCTGAAAGACTCATCCCTATGCAGATATGGCTAGAAGCAACCTGAGCAAGCCACTTTGTTCCCATCTCTGTGCCCCCAGCAACCAATGCCATGTCTGGTGCCTAGAAGTGCCTTGTGGATATTGTTGAAATGTATAGCAGTAAATTAAACGATACTTCTCCCAGATTAATGGTCACCAGAAGGAGAAGAAAAATAATTGAATTCTGCCAAGGTCAATCACTTAGCCCAATACAAGCAATACTGAGATCAAACCTTTTAGCTTTTATCATCACATGAGATGGTTAAAGAGTCATCTGTATCAGTGTCTCTATCTGTCCACTTAATAGAAGAACTCCCACAAGGTTTAAAACACCTGCAAGAAATAAAACTCTACCTTGAAACGTGGTGGCATCTAATACTATCTCATTCAATTTTCAGCTGGACTTAAAATTTAACTGCAGATATTTCAATATACAGTACATATTCACAAAAAAAACATTTTAAGCAAGAAATTGTTTCTTTTAATTATAACATAATGTTCTCTGTAAATATCAGTTTTATTATACTAATAGATATGGATAGGTTGCATTTATGCCTTTTATAATTAAAAGTCAACCTGTTGGTTTACCTTCAACATTCCTGATTAGTAGTAAACATTAGTTTGCTAATGTTTCAAATGCCAATGGAAGATCGGAATGATGATTATAACCATAACTAAGAGAGCAACTAAGGTTAATTGAGCAGTTACTGTATACCAGGAACTATGCAAAGTGTTACCTAAAAATTAATTAATTTAGTCCTCACAAAATAGTTAAATATTGGATAGGTCTTATTAATCCCTATTTTACAAAGAGAAGCAATGAGGATTCAAGGTTATTTGATTTATACAAATTTACACAGTTAGTAGCTTGTAGAGCAAAGATTTGAATCTGGACAGCTTGAGCTGTAAATGAAAGTGAACACCTACTGGGCACGATGGTAAGTGTTTAACATAGGTTACCTAAAGTCATTCTCACAAGAAACATGCAAGATAACATTACCATCTATACTACACACATAAAAAACAGGTTATTTAACTCATCCAAGGTCATTAAAATTCTCTCAAACACTATACTAGTCTGTCTCTAACCAAAAACAACAACAACAACAACAAAAAACCAAACAAACAAAAAAGAAACCTACCTCAAAAGAAATTAATTTGATACGGCAGTATGTGAAATAGAAAGAACTTCGCAGTCACCATCTTATGGTGAGAATCAGGGGTTAGCAAATGCTTACTGAAAAGGCCAGATAGTAAATGTTTTCAGTTCTGCAGGCAACACAATCTCTTTTGCAACCCTCAACTCTACTTCCAAAGCATGAAAACATCCATAGACAATACGTAAACAAATGGGATTGACTGTGTCCTAATACAATTTTTGTGCAGAAAACAGGAATCAGGCTATTTTTGGCCCCAATTTGTTGACCTTTGATCATTACTCTTATTTGTGGGCCCCGATCACTTTTTTTTTTTTTTTTTGAGACGGAGACTTGCTCATTGTCGCCAGGCAGTGGCGTGATCTCAGCTCACTGCAATCTCCGCACACTGGGTCCAAATGATTCTCCTGCCTTGGCCTCCTGAGTAGTTGGGATTACAGGCATGTGCCACCATGCCTAGCTAATTTTTTTGTAGTTTTAGTGGAGATGGGCTTTCACCATGCTGGCCAAGCTGGTCTCTAACTCCTGACCTCAGGTGATCTGCCCACCTCAGCCTTCCAAAGTGCTGGGATTATAGGCGTGAGCCACAGCACCAGCCTAATCACTTTAATTTAAGTAAAAATTCTAAAAGTTCAGAAATGCACAGTGTAAAATAATAGATGAATATATGCTTATATCAAAGGAATATGCATTTACAAGGGAACACAGGTTGAAATGAATTTGTGTGTATTTATAAAGAAAATAAAAAGTGTAATTTTGATATGAGTGTAGCAGAAATATCCTGGCCTATCCGGGTCCAAATTCTGATTTCATCACTTAACCAGTTACGTGACCCAGGGCAACTTATTTTATTTTTTCCTTTTCTTGAGACAGAGTCTTGCTCTGTCACCCAGGCTGGAGTGCAGTGGCATGATCTTGGCTCACTGCAACCCCTGCCTCCCAGGTTCAAGTGATTCTCCCGCCTCAGCCTGCCGAGTAGCTAGGATCACAGGCGCATGTCAACATGCCCAGCTAATTTTTTGTATTTTTAGTACAGATGTGGTTTCACCGTGTTAGCCAGGATGGTCTTGATCTCCTGACCTCGTGATCCACCTGCTTCTGCCTCCCAAAGTGCTGGGGTTACAGGCGTGAGCCACCCACGCCCGGCCTGGGGCAATTAAAAAATTTTTTTTTCTTGGCCTTAGAGATCTCGGCTTTAAATGGGGAAGTAAAATTTTCACCACACAGCATAGTTACAAGGTTTAAAGACAGAATCACTGCTTTGAAGCACAGGGGGCCTGTTCTCTCGGCTACTCGGGAGGCTGACGCTTGAACCCAGGAGTTTGAATCCAGCCTTGGCAACATAGCAAGACGCCGTGTCAAAAAAAAAAAAAAAAAAAAAAAAAAGAAAAAAAAGAAAGGGCAAGAGGAATGGTGAGTCTGAAAATCTGTATCTGCAACAAAGGGTTCCAAAATCTGCTCGTCTCCCGGGAGGTAAAATGCTGTCTGCTCTGCCCCCGTGATGCCTTTCACACTAGCAAAGAGCCTAGCCATCAGCAGGGGTACAATGAATATTTGCTGAATAAGTGAACATAAGGAAAAAATGACCAGTTCCTCTGGACAGGCACAATTGGCTAGATTAAATAAAAGACTGTGCCATTTATTACAATATCCATATTCAATCAGAGTTTAGAATTTATGCCTCAATCAAGACGACCCTGGTAACGTGGGTTTCTGAGGTACAATCCTTCTCAAAGAACAGAAAGTTAGGAGCAAGTGTCTAAATATACCACTGTTTTACTCAAATCGCTAATGGCTTATTCCATTAGACCAATAACCAACACTATCCAAGTTTTTTTTTTTTTTAACAACCAAAGATGACAACGAACCCCCCGAACTGGATAGATCTTGCAATCGTGTGCTCACTTTTATTTTATTTTTATTTTTTTGAGACAGGCTCCCACTCTGTTGCCCAGGCTGGAGTGCAGCGGATGTGCTGACTTTTAAACAATACTTTTATTCTACTGGAATCAGTAACAGAGAGCAGACATCTTCTCATTTGGGTATCATTGATTCTAACACAAAATGGCAGAGAAGTTTATGACTATGCTGAAAATGTCTTCTTTTTCTTCCCTCCATTTCTTTCACATTGTAATGGTTTTGAAACTATTGAGTTTTTTATGAAGCACACGAAGGACTGGTATCAGCAGCAATATGTTGGTAATGATGAAACAATTTTCTTAGAAAGGATGGCTGTAAATCACAGTTTCTTCTGGGTACTGAAACACTAACACTGAAAACAAGATGGTAAGCCTCCCTGCACTATCTTATATTTGCAAGTCACTTCTCATTTTTATGTTGAACACAGAAGCAAGCTACTTATAATTAGAGTTTTAAGAAATGAGTCATCACCTATGGCATCGCCATTGCTCTCAATTAGGGAAGAACCACAAATCACCTTTTGTAACAATGAGGAGGAGGAAAAGGACTCTTTGCTGCTGATTCCTTTAATGTTACCCTCTAAAAACATCTACTTCTTTATTGGAATTAGCTACAAGTACAAAAAACTATCTCACATGGGCACAACAGACCATAACATGTTTCTGTTAGGCCGACTTTCCCAGGAAGACTTGCCTCAATTAGAGCTTTCGTTCAGGAGTTTGAGGTGGAATGAATGGACTTGCATTAAAGATTCTATTTCTGGGGCATTAACAGTTGGTACCTCTCAATGACCAGGTATCTTGCTTTCAGAAGGTTGCTTTTATTGCTCTTCTCGCCAACAACATTATTAACTTGTTATTTTTTAAGGGTCATTTCTTTTTTGCCTTTAGCCTGGAGTGTTTTTTTATGAAATTCTTTTAACTGCCTTCGTCTTTCTACAGGAAATAACACAACATCTACGTCCCTCTATGTTTCGACTTAATATCAAATAATGCTACCTGTAAAACTCAAGCAAAAAGAACTGGACTAATGCAGACGATAATGAGACCACTTTACCTCAAGAGAATTGTCTTGTTCTAGAACATGGGCCTAAGTTGATGTGGCATCCTCTCACTGTACTGCATAACTGATGTCACTCCTTGTTCACCTGTTACCTCAACAGTAGTAACAACGAAACAAAATCTCTTTATTGTCTACTGGAAAAACCTGCAGTGCACAGTAGGTTCTGAATATTTATTTGTTAATTAATCACCTGCAGTTAATGCCCATCTTTGCCAGCCTGGCACTGAAGGTCTCTATATTTTGGTCCCAACCTAAAAGACATCTGCTCCAGCTTAAACTGGACCAATCCTGTCTCTCGAATATGCCTTTCCAGGGTGCCATATTTGCTTTGCTATTCCTGACGACTCTACAGCAAAATCCGTTGGTAGACACGCTACCCACCTACACTTTTGGCTCTAGTTCAAATGCCAGGCTCTCCATGGAACCTTCTCTGATCAGTCCAGAAGTTCCCTCTTCCTCTTGGAAGTAGGTTCTGTGTTCGTATTTCTTACAACACAGATGGCTTTGTATTTCTTTGACTTCTATTTCCTGTGAGATTTTAACATCCACCAGGGTCAGCTGGCCTATGTGTGCTCACCCATTCCAAGCAGCCAAGCGAAATGGCTTGTGCCAAGCAGGTGCTCCAAATCTAATATTCAGTAAATGGACGCTAACTGTTATATAAACAGCTAGCTTCATGGAGATCACACGGACTTCAGTCCCACTGCAGGATACTAGCTGCTGGAATTTGTATTCACACTTCATTTAGGTTTCAAGAAAAGAAGCCCTGAAAAGCTGTCCCTCCCCGCTACAGGCATCAGGCTAACAATCTGGTTCATTTGACCAGATCTGCCACAATTGGCCCTAACAGGTGTATGAAAAACATCCTGAGAAAGGATGTTTGAGTGTTTGAAAAATGGTGGTTCAAACAAAATGTGCATTTACTAGCACATTTACTTATGTGCTAAAATGAGTGAGAAACTGTCTGCCATTAAGTAGGGATTGGTAAAGTTAAACAATCCATCTTGCATTCTATGTTCTTTTTTTTAAAGAACATGTAAAACTTTCAATAAATTTTAAGCTAACCCTGTTTATTTCAGAATAGTCTCAATTTTAAAAGCTACAAGTTAAAGAAATGCAGAACCTCAAAAATACTGTGTTAACTGAAAGAAGTCGGACACAAAAGACCATATATTATATGATCCCACTTATAATAATGGTTCAAAAACTATAGAGACAGAAAGTGGATTCGTTGTTGCTTGGGGCTAGAGGTGAGTAGAGGGCTTCACTGGGAATGAGTATGTGTGATCTTACTGGAGTGATGAAAATGTTCTAAGATTAGATTATGGTGATAGCTGCACAGCATGGCAAATTTCCTAAAGCCACTGATTTATATACTTAAAAACAAATGAATCTTATATGTAAATTACATCTTAATAAGGTTGTAAAAAATGCAACAAAGGGAAGAAAATACTACAGAGACAAGTATGAATATAGCTGAGGCAGACAAAGTAGCCCATGTTAAGCTCCAATAGAACAATAAATCTGAAATCATTAAACTTTAGTAAAAAGTGAGAGAAAGCCACTTTTTGTAAATGCCGTAACGTTTGTGGGTGAGCTTTGCAAGCATTTGCAATACATTAAAATTCAGTAAGTACATATTCAATCTAGCTCTAGAAGCATCTTTTACTATCTGCCAAGTAAATGGCAGATACAAAAGGCAGAACTCTTTAAGGAACAAATGCATACTCTTTAAGGAACTCAGTCCAACAGTTTACTTGTTTCTGTAACATTTGGTCATTTAATATCAACTGAATGTTTGTTTTTATTTCATGGAGACAAGTAACGACTTTTAGTTCTTTTAGTTCACAATATTTGCAACACAAACAGTAATTCAATAGACAAAGTCTAAGACATTAATATTATATTTACCTCTTGAAGAAAGCACTGTCATACTCCCCAATAAAACAATGTAATCTCCACACAAATCACCTCGGTTAAATTTCATAGCATAAAATAATGTGATACTCTTTTTTTTTTTTGAGACAGAATCTTGCTGTCACCCAGGCTGGAGTGCAGTGGCACGATCTCAGCTCACTGCAACCTCCACCTCCTGGGTTCAAGCAATTCTCCTGTCTCAGCCTCCCAAGTAGCTGGGATTACAGGTGCCTGCCACCATGCCCGGCTCATTTTTGCATTTTTAGTAGAGATGGGGTTTCACCATGTTGTCCAGGCTGGTCTCAACCTCCTGGTCTCAGGTGATCCGCCTGCCTCAGCCTCCCAAAGTCCTGGGATTACAGGTCTGAAGCACTGTGCCTGGCCCAAATCTCCTTTTTCAATGAAATATAATCACAACTACTCACTCGACTAAGATTTATCAAAACTACAAGCCAGGCACTCTGTGCAATACTGAGTAAAATCAAGTCCTTACCCTCAAGGAGCTCATAGTCTAGGTGGTAACAGACAATATCATGTAACAAACACAAACCAGCGAATCACCTAACTCAGTGTTTGTCAAATTAGATGACCACCTGGTTGGGTGGAGTCTAGCAAAATCACTTGGGATTTGCCAAGTAGCATATACAAGGTACAAAACAAACTGTATAATAAAGATTTCACATTATTTGAAATTGTTTGCTTGTTAAACCAAAAAAATTTCAACAAGCATAAGAATCCTTTTGAAAAACAAAATGTTTTTGATTAGGGTAGGCAGTGGTGCTCGGGTGGCTATTTCAAACTCTGGTATTGCACTTTCTTTACCTTGGGGATGGGGGAATCCAAGCAAACAGTGGATTACCTCGAACCACCTCTTCCACAGACTCCGTGGTGGTGGTGGTGGTGGTGGCGATGCTGGTGGTTCTCTCTGTGGCTTCTTCGTAGGGTTCCTCAGCCTCTTCCTCTACCTCATCACCATCCTCATCGTCCTCGTCATCATCGGCTTCTTCTTCTTCCACCTCGGCCACTTCTTCCTCCTCTGCTACTTCTACTACTTTGTCTTCACTGTGAGGGCAAACATAAACAACAGAAAAAAGTCAATTAAACCAATTTCAGGGAAGGAAAAGAAAATCGTCCGCATGGAAGTTCGGCAATTTGAGAAGAAACACACCCAAAACTTAAAGCCAGCAGGTCTAAGTATAAATCCCAGCTCAGTGGGTCTGCAAACATTTTTATCCTTGGGCACAGTTCTTAGTTTCTGCAGTTTATGAGTCTAACCATAGGACATTCTGGAAAAGGCAAAATTACGGAGAAAGTAAAAAGAGCAGTGGTTGCCAGTGGTTCAGGGAGAGTGGGGAAGGGACTGAATAGGTGGAGTACGGAGGATTTTCAGAAACTACTCTGTACAATACTGTCATAAGTAATAATAGATACACAGCATTATGCATCTGTCAAAACCAATAGACTATACTACACAAAAAGCCCCTCCCATGTTAAAACAGGAACACTGGTTAATAATAATGTATCAAAATTGGTTCAAATGTACCATACTAAGGCCAAATGTTAATCTAAGGGAAATTGTGGGGGAGTGGGGAAGTGAGAGGTAGAGGGAACTCTTTGTACTTTCTGCTCGAATTCTTTGTAAACCTAAAACTGCTTTGAAAAATGCAGTCCATCATAAAAAGCGGCAGCGGCGGGGCGGGGTGGACACCAAAACTGAGTTTGCTGTATTACGGGAATTACTTCTCATAGTGTACATACAAGAGCCGCAACACACTGCATGGTAGCAGATACTCAGTATGTGCTGGTGCAAATTGGTTTAAAAACTGCAATTGAGAACTTAAACTGGACACAGAGGTGGAAGGTGAAACTGGCTTAAGTCAATCTGCAATGCCCTGTGGACAGGGATGCCTGCTGAAACTATTTAGTTGTGCACCCTACGCTTGCTAATTCCTTATGTTTTGCAGAATACCAAATATTTCAGTGGTTCTCAAATTTCAGTAAGCATCAGAATCACCTGGAAGGCTTAGTGAAACACAGATCACCTGCTAAGTGTGGTGGTTCATGCCTGTAATCCCAGCACTGTGGAAGGCTGAGGTAGGAAAAAAGCTTGAGGCCAGGACTTTGAGACCAGCCCGGGCCACACAGTGAGACCCTGTCTCCAAAAATTAAAAAAAAAAAAAAGCTAGGCATAGTGGTGTGCACCTGTAGTCCCAGCTACTCAGAAGGCTGGGGCAGGAAGACTGCTTGAGCCCAGGAGTTCGAGGCTGCTGTGAGCTATGACTGTATCACTGCATTCCAGCCAGGGAGACAAAGACACCATCTCTTTAAAAACAAACAAGCAAAACCAACATAGATCACCAGGTACCACGGGCAGTTTCTAATGCAGCTCCAGAGTTTCTGAATCATGAGGCCTTGGTGGGGCCTGAGAATGTGCATTTCAAATTCCCAGGTGATACTGATGCTGGTGGTCAGAGGATAATATTCTGAGATCCACTGCAATATGCTGCGAATAATGGCAAGAGATAGCCAGTAACTCAGTGAAATTGGGAAGAAGATCAGAAATAATATTTATGGTATTAAACATTTACATGCTGATGCATCATAGTGTGTAAAAAATTAGCAAATTTGGATGGTGAAAGAAGGGCATGTCTAGAACAAAATTAAAAAGGCCTGTTAGGAAATCTTGTGGAAATCATGTACCTGCCAAGGCAGGCATAGTTGACAGTATTTGAAAGAAGATAAATGAAGATAAGAACAGGAAGTATCAAATAGTAAAAACCTATTATATACCACCTAGTGGGACTAGAGGAATCGATGTCCTTGATCAGATCACAAAACCAATACAGGAGAAAGACCGAGATGTGGCACGTGGTTTCAACTTCTCCGGGGCAGCTGCCACAGGTCTATTTGAGAAGTACCATAGTAACAGAATTAAAAGCTGCTATGCTGACATTATAATATCCCCAGAAGGAAAGAGAGAGGGAGAGAGAGAAAGAGAGAGAGAGAGATTGAGAGAGAGAGAGCGAGCAGAAGGGAATTATTATCACAGAGTTGATTCTGGCCAAGAAGGAGAAGCTCATCATTGAGAAAAGTGATAGGAACCCAGGTGTTTCTATCAGCCACATGAGGCCTTGGACTTGTAGTGAGAGCAAAGCATCATGTAGGAAATCAGATTCCAACACGTGAGACAAACAAACACTATGATTCCATGATCTACGACAACAGAAAGGAAGACTCCTCTACAAACTTGAAAGGCTTTCAAAGTCTGGCAGGACCACCACAAGCAGTTTTACTCAGAGTGAAAGGGAAAGATACTTACAGAGATGAATCCATCAATGGCAGGAATTCTCTGATTAACTCAGCATTTAAAGCATGTGTTATACAAGTTGTATAAAGATGTGTATGACCCCCCACGGAACACATGACTGTCATTACATAGGATACAAGAATAGTATAAAGGGCGTTTGTAAAAGTTCCAAAAAAATGTGTATGACCCCTAAGTGGAACGCCTTTCTAATTCTGACTAAATATGATGAAAGGATATTAAGTGATGACATCCGAAGAAGTTGAAAGCATGTGGCTAAAGAATAAAAAGAAACTGATTAAGCAGAACAATTTATTAATAGCATTCATATGCTAATAAATGAAGTGTCAATACAGAGAAAATCCTAATCAGTTACTGTAACATTTCCACAAGACCAGGAAGAAATAGGAGAACAGAGAAACAGAAAATACTGGCATTGAAAATCAGATGTTGGAAGCCTTTATCTCCTCGTAGAAATAAATGAGGTGGAAATAACCGATTTTTTTTTGACTGCCCAAATTATTGCACAAAAGTTTACTAATTGGGGCAACATTTCAAAAGAATCCTACACTTAACAGTTGCTCAGCTGCCCTAAGCTTTACTCAGTATATTGCGTCTGCATTTTTCTATGTGATATCTATGTTGTGTTACTAGTGAATCAAAGAAAGATGACCTAACGCATGTCATCAGTTAATTTACTGTGTTTGAGATCTCTTATTCAATCAAATCACGGGCACTGGTGCTGTTTTCCAATTTAAGTGGAAAATTCAGGGAAAGTCAGGAAGAAAAATCAAACCAGTATTCTCTTTAAATCATGATGTATACACGTGATGTTGAACCATGACTGGAATGACGATGTCCAAGTGTACGATCCAGGGTTAGATTAGTACCGTGTTTCCAGGTAGGATGGTGAAAACATGATCCTGGTATCCCCAGGTTCCTCTTCCAGGCTTCTTTGTTATTACTTGGATGTGGCTCTTAAAGCTCTGAATAGAAACCATGTTTGTAAAAACAGCTGTTTAGTGTGATCTGCATTCTGGTATGTGTCTAGCCGTGAAAAAGAGTGAATTATATGCCCATCATCCATCCCTGCATCTGCCTGAGCAATTTACTGGCATAATAACCAGAAACAGAGACATGTAATAAATAGTTCATCTGCCTAAGGAATTAAATTATTTGGCCTAAGAGAACTCAGGTCCAAGTTGTTATTACCACAGCTTTGATTTCTGGAATGAAATTTAGACGTCCATGAATTCAATTACTCATTTGGACACTATTTAAAACAAGAGCACATGGTTTCGTTTGAATAATGCTGCATCTTCCCAAAGAATGACAAACACAATATTACAACTTTTAACTGCAGTTTTCATGAATAGCTAGAAACACTGAAAGGAAAAAAATGACTTTTCAACCACTTCTTCAAATGCCGGACGGACTGTTGTCCTGTGGACTTGTTTTGAAAAGCTGATCCATCACAGTTTAAGAAGTTGCAAGGAAGGAGCAGTTTGTGGAAATACAAAGCTGAGCATCATAAAACAATTTCCTTACAAGCAATCAACTAACAACTCACAATAAAATAAACACTTGGGAACATAGTGGAATATTCATACCACATTCGCAGACTTTAATGGCTATCAATTTATAGCGGGGGGCTTTTACAGCTTTTAAACACCAATAAGAAACACTTTTACAGAATGAGGGAACCGTGTGAAAATGCTGACCGTCCCCAGAGCATCTGAATTTAATAAGGTCAAAGGGACATTACTCCGAGGAAATAAATCACTCATGATAAAATTTTATGTGTCAGCATGCGAGATTTTACTTGGGTGAAGGAGAAACGACATCACAAAGATGACTCTCCTTCTGTTTCTAAATAAAAGCTGACTTTGATATAATTCCACGTGCAGGTGCCGCCTGATAGTCCCTTTAGAGAGTGAAAGATTTTGATTCTCACACCAATTTTCATTTGTTTATTAAAGTCATGCCAAAGAAGTCACCATTTATATTTTCTAAGAAAGTCATATGACATTCTAGAAATGGCAAAATTACACAGACAGTAAAAGATCAGTGGCTTGGAAAGGTTAAAGGGAAGAGAGAGTCGAACAGGAGGAATGCAGCGGTTTTGGGCGATAGTAAAAGTACTCTGTATGACACTATAATGGTGAGTACTTGTCTTATACAGTTGTCCAAACTCACAGAATAAACAATGCCGAGAGAATGTTAATGTAAACTATGGACTTTGGGTGATAATGATGGTTCACTGATTATAACAAATCCCTCTAAGGGGGATGCTGATCATGGGAGAGGCTGTGCATGTGTATGAACGGGGAGCATATGGGAGAATCTGTGTACCTTCTGCCTAATTTTGCTGTAAAACTAAAACTGCTCTAAAACAATAAAGTCTGTATTTATTCCTTCACAGTCTCTGTTAAGACGGACTTTTTTCTTCCTGCTATAGACAAACAGGGAGGAAATGACAGGGATAGAGAGCTCTGATTCTCATGGTTACATGACTGTGGACAATCATGAGATCTAAACTACTGCACTGATGAGGGAAGAGGGAAGACAACCAATGTCGGTTCCCGAAATGCAACCAACCAGGGGAAGGCTCCGCAGGAAGAAGTTCAGACTCTTTCTGTGTGGATATGAAATGGGGAAAAAGAGTCTAGAGGCTCCCAGAGACAGGAAGAGACAGAAACTACAGCCGTTGTTTCAAGAAGATAAACAGATGGTTCTCCTTCTCGCCGCCTCAGCTCTTCAAACTGCCAGAGTCTAAACTGGAAGGTGCAATGGCTGGAGAAGTCAGTTTGTCCCAAAGGAAAGCAGTTTCTGAAATCACTCCTATTAAATTAGGAAGATGTTTCAGGGGAGGGAGGGCAAAGTAAGAAAAAGCCAGTACTTCTCCCACATAAAGGCACCGTTAGAAGCAAAACACAAGAGGACACATCACCTAATTCCATTTGAATTAAATATGAAAACAAGCAAACTCCAGGCAAATAGAGCTCAGGGGAAAGGCCAGTGACTGGCAGGGGTCAGGAGAGAAGATTCTAGGGGCCAGCAAGGCTCTGTGTTCTGGTCTGGATGCTGGCTATCCAGTTGTGTGGTCTTAAAATGTTGCATAGTTGTATTACCTGTTATGTGTACTTCTCTCTAAACAAATCAGTAAAAAGGTTGAAAAGTGTTTCCTGTTACTTGCAGCTAAAGGCATTTCTTGCAGAGGGTTCCGAAGCCCACCTGGGGCCCTGAGTTTAAGGTCTCAAGCTTTAGGAAGATAACCACACGACTGGACTACCAAAAATTCATGCCTCAGGCCTGAGGAGGTGGCTCACACCTGTAATCCCAGCACATTGTGGGGCGAGGCAGGCAGATCACTTGGGGCCAGGAGTTCGAGACCAGCCTGGCCAACATAGGGAAACTCTCTCTCTCTCTACTAAAAATACAAAAAATTAGCTGGGAGTGGGGATGCATGCCTGTAATCCCAGCTACTCAGGAGACTGAGGCAGGAGAATCACTTGAACTCAGGAGGCAGAAGCTGCAGTGAGCCCAGATCACACCACTGCACTCCAGCCTGGGTGACAGAGTGAGACTCTGTCTCATAATACATAAATAAATAAATAAAGTCATGACTCAGCTGATTAAGAATGAGCTATAAATCACAACCTTGATCTGAAATTAGGTTATATCACCATTCTTACACATTTAATGAATACTTATTGTGGCTAAGAGAATCCACACTAACTGCTGTATGACTAACAGCCATACTGCAGATTAAACGCTTTAGAAATTCAACAGAGAAGTGATTGTTGTGAGCCAGAGGCATCTGAGCTGGCCGGAAGTGATAGGTGGCTGTGGGGATGAGGCAGGAATATCCACATAATGCACAAGTGGAATAACAAGTAAATAAAATACAATGAAATTTTACACAGGCACTGAGTTTTAACAGTGAGGAAGGGTAAACTGCAGAGACAAGGGTATTCAGGTATTTTTTTCTTTAGCCAATGGATAAATATTTGAGTTGAAAGGTGTATGTACAGATTGATGATAATGAGCAAAAAAGTGGCAATGCATTCATTCATTCATCCATTGAGTCATTCCATTAAGTACCTCTCTAAGCCAACCCCTAGTAATTCAATCGACAATATTCACTGTGCTTTACCAAGTGCCAGTACTATTCCAGGCACTGAGGCTACACAAGTGAAGATAAAGCACTCAACTTCTTGGAATCTATCTGTTAGTTGGGGAGGTGTAATATAAGCAAGAAAAAAAAAATTATGGAAAAGTACTATAGAGAAAGGAAATGGGGCTAATTGCTAATGAATGACTATGATAGACGTGTGCTGGAGATGGGTAGCATTTCAAACAGGGTGGTCAGGAAAGGGCCCCACAGAAGAGTCATGTGAACTGAAAATGCTGAAGTCGGGTATGGCAAAACCAAGAAGGTGCATAAATGGTTGAGGCAGAGGTAAGAACAAGTGCAAAGTCCCAGGAATGAGGAAGAGCTTAGCACGTTCAGCAAAAACAACAACAAAGGGCCACTGAGCTTAGGGAGTAGCAGATGAGGGAGGAAGTATAAGATCTGGTGGTGGAAGACTTGGAATCAACCCAAATGTCCATCAGTGACAGATTGGATTAAGAAAATGTGGCACATATACACCATGGAATACTATGCAGCCATCAAAAAGGATGAGTTTGCATCCTTTGTAGGGACATGGATGCAGCTGGAAACCATCATTCTTAGCAAACTATCACAAGAACAGAAAACCAAACACCACATGTTCTCACTCATAGGTGGGAACTGAACAATGTGATCACTTGGACTCAGGAAGGGGAACATCATACACCGGGGCCTATCATGGGGAGGGGGGAGGGGGGAGGGATTGCATTGGGAGTTATACCTGATGTAAACGATGAGTTGATGGGTGCAGCACACCAACATGGCACAAGTATACATATGTAACAAACCTGCACGTTATGCACATGTACCCTACAACTTAAAGTATAATAATTAAAAAAAAAAAAAAAAAAAAAAAAAGATCTGGTGGTGGAGACGGACAGGCATCGTGTTACCCAGTAAGGTTATATTTCTCATAGCAACTGGAATGCCTCAATGAGATGTAAGTTGCAACGATGTCTCTGGCTGCTGGGCACAGAGTGGCCTCTAAGAGGGAAAACACGAGTGGAAGCTGGGAGGCTGGACACTGGGCCAGGAGCTAGGGATACACTGGAAAGCAAGGGTAGCTCACAAGGCAAGTAGCCAAAAGGCCAGACACTGACCTCAGCACCTGTATACACGTAAAATCACTGCTCTGATAACAATTACATATAGCTAGGAGACTCAAAAGAAAGAGTGAGTGCTAACCAGATTCCAGGTGTCCGGTGAGGCATGACTGAAAAGTGACCCAAAGAAGGTCCAAAGTGAGTGAAGTCCAGAGGCTAAAGATAGCTCTCCACCAGGCAGGGAGGGCAGAGCATGTGCAAAGGCCCGGTGACAGGAGGCAGGGAAACCTGAGCACCTGAAAGGGAATCGGCTGACAAGAACAAAAAGAGGGCTCCAAGAATGGCAAATCAGCAGTGGCACAGAGCAGGTGTTGGCAAACTTCAGTCCGCAACTTGTTCTTGGACATCCTGTGAGCTAAGAGTGGGCTTTGCATTTTTTAAAGGATTGTAAAAATAAAAGAAAGGGGGTAAAAACAAAAAATGACAGCAATACGTGACAGAGAATGTATGTGACCTGTAAAGTCTAAATACAGATTGTAAAAATGACCCTTTAAAGTCAAACCAACTTCTCTTAACACATGCTCCTGTGAACCCTGCCCCGTTTATGTTGGTGAATTAGTGAATTTCTTTAAAAAAAAATTACTGAAACAAGAAAAGAGATCTGAGAAGCACTAAAGGCAAGCTTTTGTGTAAACTAGCAGTTCCTGGGTAGAACCTTTAAAAGACAATCTCTCTTTACTCCACTATCTCAGTACACGCTTAGGGTAAGATGAATATCCTACCAACAGAGCAACAATCTAAACAATACCCCTAGGACATGATCTAAGATGAATCCAAGGAGTGGACAGTTTATAGGAAAACTGGTACAGCTTCTTCAGCAAGTCAGTGTCAGGATATAAAAAGTGCTATTCTGGGGCAGGGCATGGTGGCTCACGCCTGTAATCCCAGCACTTTGGGAGGCTGAGGCAGGCGGATCACAAGGTCAGGAGATGGAGACCACCCTGGCCAACATAGTGAAAATACAAAAATACTCTACTAAAAATACAAAAAAAATTAGCCGGGCGTGGTAGCGGGGGCCTGTAGTCCCAGCTACTTGGGAGGCTGAAGCAGGAGAATGACATGAACCCGGGGGCGGAGGTTATAGTGAACCAAGATCGTGCCACTGCACTCCAGCCTGGGAGACAGAGTGAGACTCTGTCTCCAAAAAAAAAAAAGTGCTATTCTGAATCCTAAGAATTAAGGATGTAACATGCTGGCTCTGGTGCCGGATAAGATGTGATATGCAAAACCTGTGAAGGACCTTTCTGGAACTCAGGGAGAATCTGAATATGGACATGGTATCCAATAGTATTAAAAAATTATGTTAATTTTGTGGGTGAGATGGTATCATCTGGACTTTGTAGAAAAATGTTCTTAGATTTTAGAGACATATACTGACATCTTAAATATTCTTCCTGTCTCAACTTTTCTTTAAAATATCCCGGCATCATAAAAACTATGTTTAAAGGGGGAAAACGATATTCTGGCAAGACTTAAATTTGGAATATAATTATAGCAAAAGGCTAAATTGCTTTTTTAAAGGCTATCCTGGAGGCAAGAAAAGCCATATATTATCAAAAGCAGATTACTGTCCTGACAGCTTTATGAACCAACTAGAATTAAGGAGAAGCACCTAAGGTCATAAAAAGTTTTGGAGTCATTTTAAATTCTTGACATGTGAAAAAGTTTGGTTAATCAGATGCTAGGCCAGAAAACTGTGAACGAGCAAATTCCTCATTTCCAAAGGTCTAGCTGCTACTAAGGATGGGTGATCCATATATATTTTGGGTGGAGAGTTAGAAGTATATGACCTTTGGCTGTCTAACAAATATTTGAGTTCCAGGGCCTGCTCTGGAGTCTGGGGATGGTGCAGAGAATAAAGCAGACAAAATTCCCTCCCTTCCTGGCATTTACATTCTACAGGGAGAGAGAGATGTAAGAAAACCAAAACAACAATGTTACAGTAGAACATGACAAGGTGACAAGTGTTATGGAGAAAATGAAAGCAGCAAAGCTAGGGGGTGGGCTGGGGCTGGTAGTTGGCTGGGCTGTTGCAGTTTCTACAGAAGGTAGTAAGAGACAATGCCCTGAAAAGGTGCCAAGGCAGCAAGAACTGTGTGCCTGGCATCCCCTTCCACTGTGTCCACACACATGAGAATTAATATACAGCTATAGGTGGTCTGTGTCCAAAATGGCTACAAAGCACTCTAGGAAGGCCACAAAGCAATAGAAAATCCTGGTCCTTTTCTTTTGGGAGCACTTTGTGAAGACCTATTCCTTAGAAAAAAGAGAGAAGCTGCATGTTTCTGGGCTTCTCCCCCTCTTTTTTGTGAAAAAATAAGTGGTTCTGTTAAGAAAGTATATCAGTCCGTTTTCACGCTGCTGATGAAGACATACCCAAGACTGGGGAGAAAAAGGTGTAATCGGAATCACAGTTCCACATGGCTGGGGAGGCCTCAGAATCATGGCGGGAGGTGAAAGGCATTTCTTATATGGTGGCAGCAAGAGAAAAATGAGGAAGAAGCAAAAGCAGAAACCCCTGATAATCCCATGAGATCTTGTGAGACTTTTTCATTATCACGAGAACAGCACAGAAAAGATCAGCCGCCATGATTCAATGACCTTCCCTTGGGTCCCTCCCACAACATGTGGAAATTCTGGGAGATACAATTCAAGTTGGTATTTGAATGGAGACACAGCCAGTCCATATCAGGAAGCAAAAACAACAAACTCTGCTCCTCCTCCTAGCACACTCCCCAAAATGCAGCAATACCTTGTCCTGCCCCAGACTTGTAAGTGGAGCCCCATTCCTTCGAGAAAACAGACACATCTGCACCGCTGACCCTCAATGGCAGAATATGCCAGGTATCTGTCCAGGAGACGAAGCCATATGGCTCAGGCTACAGGGTCTACAGCCTAAGGCCTTCCTTGCCTCTGGGCTCTGAGGACTTGAAGTAAGTAGAAAAGTACTTTAAATTGAATTATAAAGGTAAAGGTGATGGAGCTTCTTGGGCTAGCCAGGACTTTAGGAAAAGCATGTTCTGAAGAGGTAAGACTTTTAGCTGAATTTTCCATTAGTGAGCTAACATTTTTCCTCTTCCAACAAGCCCACTTTCTTGCCTTGGTAAGTATTAAGTATCTTTTTTTAAAGTATCTGTGGTTGGTTGGCGTCGGAGAAATGTGTAGGGTCAAATATCAAATAGACACTCCTAGTACAATGCCACAAATGTACAAGGGATGATGAGGCTATGAAATTTGTGAACTTTTCTTTTCTCAAGGAAAGACTACACTTAAATGTACTCCAGTTAATTGAATGTTCTAGTTATGTAGATCCTAGAGAGAAGGTCTAGTGTGGTGATTAATGGTGACTTTCCAGAGCTCAGCCATGTGGGTTTCATTCTCAGTGCTGCCACCTGCAAGCGCTGATGTGACTATGAACAAGTCACTTAGCCTGCTGTGACTTGGTTTCCTCATCTTTAACATGGGATGGAAACATTAACCACCTCAGAGGATGCTGTGAACAGCCAATGATGTAAATAACACACTCAGAACAGCACGTGATAAGAGCTAAATACTGTGCCTATTTGCTGTTTTTAACTACAGCTTAAATGTATATTTATGACATAATTTTTTCTTTTTATTGTTATTAGGTTTTGAAAATGGTATAAATAAAAATATTATTTGTTTTTGAAATGTAATGTTTTTCTTGGGGTTTATTATTTTAGGAAAAAAGCTATCCGTTACTGGGCGCTATGCGTAGTAAGTTCCCAATTGCTGACCACAGGCTCAGAGCCCTGCAGAGATGGGATGTAAACAAGCATAAAACAGTGTTTTCAGTGATGTGCATATTGACAATAATGGGATGAACAAAGAATGTTCATTGGTGGAGTTTGGGAGGGACAGAGTGAAGAATAATCTGTTGAAGAGCTAACAGGTAAACTGGGAAATGATGAATAGAAATCTACAAAGGCAGCAAAAAAGACATTGCAGAAATAGGGAATTGTACCTGTAACAGATGAAGAGAGATATGGCTTAGCTGGGTCCCTACTCAAATCTCATCTTGAATTGTAATCCTCATAATCCCCACGTGTCTAGAGAGAGACCTGGTGGGACATAACTGGATCATGGGAGTGGTTTCCCCATGCTGTTCTCGTGACAGTGAGGGACTTCTCAGGAGATCCGATGGTTTTATAAGGGGCTCTTCCCACTCTGCTCCTCACTCTTCTCTCTCCTGCCGCCTTGTGAAGAAGGATGTGTTTGTTTCCCCTTCTACCATGATTGTAAGTTTCCTGAGGCCTCCTTAGCCATGCAGAACTGTGAGTCAATTAAACCTCTTTCCTTTATAAATTACCCAGTCTTGATTATTTCTTTATAGCAGTGTGAAAATGGACTAATATAAAGAGTGCTGCAGGAATTGCCAATTCTCAGTGTGGTGGAGGAGGGGGTGGACTGTGGGAAGGGAGCTGACTGTAGCTGCAGCTCTGCTCTTTTATGAAGGGCTTTGTTTCATGAGCTGAGGAGTCTGGACCATTATCTACTAGTGATGCAGAGCCTAGTAGAAAAGCTTAAAGCAGAAGAGTGGCAAGGTTAGTTGTATTACAACAAGCATGAGCTGGCAGAAGCATGGAGGACAGACAGGTGGAGGAGTGACAGGTGGGATGTGAAGGAGATGCTTGTGAAGCCTACTGAGAATCTGGATAAAATAACAGCACAGAACTGGTAACTCTGGGGATGAAGGGGGAGTGAGTAAGAGGAGGAATCTGATGCTTTGAGTTGGAGAATAGTTACTAATGGTAACAGAGGATACAGCAGGAATTAAGAAATGGAGCTAATGGGTTCGGCTTTGATCATGGTAGATTTGAGATTCTGTAAGACCCTGCTGGAGAGGCATACAGTAGACAGCTGAAAACAAAGAACAAAAAAGAACAAAAAATGTGAGCCACTAATACACAGGCACTGCTTTTCTATTTCCATTAAATAAATAGCGCTGCACTTCTTTGTTGTTTTTTAAACTAAAGAGCTGCCATTCCTGAAAGACCACAGATAATAGACCAGATGCCCACTCACTTTCTGCATGGATAATATGTCCTATTGTGATACTATTATTTAAGCAGAAACAAAATCTAGCCTTTCAAAGTCTAATTATACCATTCCTCCTCCTTCCTTCCCCTCTCTCCCCACAAGCATAATTCGAGACTGCTTTCCAATTCAGAGATCTATGTGAGAATTTTAAAACATTGTTCCTGATTAGTCTCTCTAATCAATAAAAGAAATCTACTATTGATTAGATTTGATAAATCTATTATCGATTAGAGAGCCTAATCAGGAACAAGGTTTAAAACTGTGTATGAAAAGCTATTCACTCAACAAATGCTAGTGGCTGCTAAGTGTCTGGCATTCTGCTGGATCTGAGGTTCCAAGAGGGAAAAAGATAAGCTCCCTGTTCTCAGAGAGCTTACATTCTATGGGGGGAGAGAATGACAATGAACCAATAAAACACCAAAATGTGATTCGTTTCAGAATGGAAGTAAATAGGCTGCTAAGATTGAGAATAATGAAGAAGGGGTCTTTTCTTCAGAAAAGAATGTTCAGGGCCAGGCATGGTGGCTCATGCTTATAATTCCAACACTTTGGGAGACTGAGGTGGGAGGACTGCTTGAGCTCCGGAGTTTGAGACAAGCCTGGGCAACACAACAAAGTGAGACCTCGTCTATACTGAAAATTAAGAAAACAAAAATTAGCCAGGTGTGGCCTGTAGTCGCAGCTACTCAGGAGGATCTCTAGAGCCAGGGAAGTCGAGGCTACAGTGAGCCATGATCATGCCACTGCACTCCAGCCTAGGTGACAGAGCAGGACCTTGTCTCCAGAAAACAGAATGATCAAGGGAATTCATTCTGGGAAGATGGCAACAAAACTGAGGCTGAAGGTGGGACCTTGGAAGATCCATTATAGACAATGAGATCTGTCAGTCTTGGGGTTGGAAAGCTGGGCGCATGGGCTTGTGTGACACTGAGCAGGGGAGAGTCGGGGGAAAGAGAGGCAGGGGACGATACTGGAGAAGTAGGGAGGAGCTGGGTCAAATGCCCTAATACCTATAAGGAATGTGGGAGGTCAAACGAGGGCCTGACACAAACTACGTGTGTGTTGTTACCCGTTATCATTATCCTCAGCATAGCCAAATAAGGCTTCGTTGTTTTCTCTCTGTGCACCTGGTTTTTAAGCGTATTGGAAAGCCACGAACGCAACTTAAATTGGGGGGTTCCAGGCTCTGCTTTATGTAAATAAACACTCTACATCCTGGCTGCTGCACAGAGAATGGCTTAGTGTGGGAGAAGAAAGCGGCAAGTGTGTCGGGGAGAGATAACGACAGCAGAGATTAGCAGGATACTGAGATAACTCCAGCAAGAAACAATGGGAGTTTACACTAGGACTGTACTGGAAAAGGCGGAGAGAGATGGATAAATTCAGAACTGACAGGATGTGCAGAAGCGACAATGATGAGTTCTAGGTTCTTAGCAATAATCTCTAAGAGGGGGCGTAGGACCATTACTGAGATAGAATAGCTTTGAGAATCACACTGAGGAGTGGGTAGCAGGGGAATTAAGAACCCTCACTTGGACATGTTAGGATTCATATGCCTATGAAATAACTAGGTAGAGTCTGGGCTAGAGAAATAAACCTTGGCCTAGGCTACTTACAACTGGTATTTAAAGTTAAGGGCATGGATTATAGCAATCAGGAAGAGCGAGCCCAAAAGAAAACTACTATAATAATTGAAAAGAGATAACCAGGGTCAGGAATTCAATGGATGAAATTTCAAAACAACACAATAGCCAACACAGGATAGTCAAAACAACAAAGGTGGGGTGGGGGGGATCTCCTAAAGCCTGCGTAAAGAATGTGTAGGAAAGACAGGCTTCAAATGACAGCGACACACAAGTTACATTAGACAAAGGGCTTCTGAGAAATGGCAAAGGTAATCAATTCTAAGAACTTACTAATCTTAAGGTGATTTATAGAAAAAGTCCTGTCCTATAAATGTCTGGATTCTTGAGTCCAGAGATATCTGGGTCTGTCTGTACTGGTATTCTGCTGGGCAGGTAAAGGGGTTATGAGGAGAAGTACTATCTTACTTGCCTGTCAACTAATACTGATGACAGCAAAAGCATCATGCACTTTAGGAGTCATGGTCATAGCCAAAGACTGCAGATGTCCTAGACACAGTATTTGCAACAGAGAGATGCGACATACCTAGCCAAGTTCCTAACAAGCATGTTGAGTAAGAAGATTCCCGAATGGAAGGAAGGTAGAAAAGCTCTCTTCTAGAACAACCATTTGAGGACAGTATGGAGGTTCCTCAAAAAACTAAAAATAGAGCTACCATATGATCCAGCAATCCCACTACTGGGCATTTATCTAAAGGAAGGGAAATCAGTATATTAAAAGAGGTATCTGCACTCCCATATTTACTGCAGCACTATTCACAATAGCCAAGGTATGGAATAACCTAGGTGTCCTAAGAGACTAACGGATGAAGAAAATGTGGTGTGTGTGTGTGTGTGTGTGTGTGTGTGCGTTCTGTGTGTATGGCACGCACATTTAATGAAATACGATTAAGCCATACAAAAGAATAAAATCCTGTCATTTGAAGCAACATGGATGGAACTGGAGGACATATGTTAAGTGAAATAAGCCAAAAACAGAAAGTTAAACACCACATGCTCTCATATGCAGAAGCTAGAAAATGTTGATTTCATAGAAGTAAAAAGTAGAACAGAGGATGATGGAGGCTGGGAAGGGTAGCGGGTAACCGAGGATAGAGAAAGATTTGTTAAAGGATACCAAATTACAGCTAGATAAGAGGAGTAAGTTCTAGTGCTCTGCGGCACTGTAGTATGACTACAGTTAACAGTAATATATGACATAATCTCAAACAGCTAGAAGCAGGATATTGAATGTTCCCCACACAAAGAAATGATACATGCTGAGATGAATATGCTAATTAGTCTGATCTGATCACCGTGTACCCTGTAAATGTGTACAATTATTACATGTCGATTTTTAAAAATAAAAATTTCTAAAAAGCTACCTTTTAATGAACGGTCTATGCTTAAATGTTGCTAGGCATGTTTCAACACCAATGAGTTATATCTGAGGTCGGACCATAACTAGAGGAGGCACTTAGAGATGCTGTAACTGTGGTCTCAGCATCCTGTTCCACTGCAGTTAGTTCCACCATCATTTTATTACATTAAATGCAATATTGCTATCCTGTGACTACCTTGTAAACAAAACCAAAGTGCTTCATTACCACTTCTAATATATGTATGAACCCTTGGCTCCAGTTTTCCAATAATAGTAGCTATACAATTATCTTGCAAACCACTTGAGGCTAACCATTAACATTCAAATAATATACAATGGGAAACAAATGAATAGAACATTCTGGGAGATAAAAGATCAAACCTTTGATATGTCTTCCCTTACTTATTAGTAGAGTTTAAGATACAATATTTCTTCTAAAACCATTTTGAAAATATAATTTAAATATAAAATTGAAGGTCCTAAAAAGTATAGAAGTTTTCAAGTAAAACGACTTTGCTATTTGAATACCTATTTAAATTTCTATTTCCAAAAGAGCCCAAACCAATTCTACCTTCATTTTTATAGCAGTTTCCTAATCATGAGAAATCATACTTTCTAGTCCTTTTTGCTTCCCTAAAATAAAAAAAAACCTCCTACATATTTAAATTCATAAAATAAGAATGATCATTACTTGATTACTACCAAAACTAATTTTAATAATGTTCTCAACCTCATCTAAGCTAGAAAGTGCTTAAGAAGCCATTATGTATTATTATTGGATATGATTACGAGCCCTACAATAATTTTAAAATAAATAATTAAAAAGGGAACATGTTATAATAGCCATGATTATCAAACCAGAGGTGGGAGATTTGTCATTGAGCCCCAAGGAGAGTCTCTGTATTCAACAGTATGAGATGACGGGTAAAGAAGTGATTTGGCTAAGAAAAAAAATCACCCTGGTCAGGCGTGGTGTCTCATGCCTATAATCCCAGCACTTTGGGAGGCCGAGGCAGGCAGATCACCTGAGGTTGGGAGTTCGAGACCAGTCTGGCCAACACGGTGATATCCTGTCTCTACCAAAAATGTAAAAACTAGCTGCGCGTGGTGGCAGGCACCTGTAATCCCAGCTATTTGGGAGGCTGAGGTAGGAGAATTGCTTGAACCCAGGAGACGGAGGTTGCAGTGAGCTGAGATTGTGCCACTGCACTCCAGTCTGGGCGACAGAGTCTTAAACAAACAAAACAAAACAAAACAAAAAACACCCCATGCCGCTGGCCTGCTCCCCCAACAATTCCAATCTATGCATTATAAACAAGTCCACTGTAAACTTTACCAGCTTGATAGGCATTCACATCGATTAGTCGTTTTGGAAGCAAATACCGTGATACAGATTATTGCAATTTTCCCCACGTATGAGGTAAAGAAGTAGGCTCAAAAATATTATATATATGAGGGTAAAGCACATTTTAAACCTCTGAAGATATTTTTGAAGCAAAGATCATCTTATTAACTTACAGGTCTTTTCTTTCCTTGACTACTTGGATGCATCTATTACACCTGGTTTCTGTTTCCACCCAATGTCTTTTTAGGCAGGTTAGTTCTATCATCAAGAAATCACCGTAAGTGCAATACTGCCCTTTCCTTCATGATGTCATTCATCTATTTTCCAGTTTGTTAGCTAACACGTATTAACATTTTAGTATCCAACTACATTCATCTCATGACTACTAGCATTGAAAGAATTGATAAAAAGATAGAAGCAAACCCTTACTGCCTGGTTTGACCATAAGTAACAGCTCTTCACATAGGCTGGCAATTAGGACGCTAAGCAGAAAATCTTGGAAGACCAAATTCGACCAACAGCAAACAGTGATCTCAAATGTAAAAGAAAACTTCGGTTATAGGCTATGGAGATTATGTATAGTGCTTGAATTACTGTTGATCTAAATAAAATGGTGCTATGCTATAAAGATTATTTTCAAATAATTTTCTAATACCCAACTATACTTTTGAATACCCTTGGCATATCTTTTCCAGAATTACACATTCCTAAAACAATGCACCAATCCACAAGCACATGAGGCCTGCTATATGCTCAACATCCACTTCTCTTTAAAACAATTTACATGACAAAACAAAGTACAACAGTGAACATCCATCGTTGCACCTTCAAATGTCTGATAACACAATCAAATGATCTGTGTGTCCTTTACTTATTACATTGATAACGAATAGAAAATAAAATGTAGATCTGAAGGAATCACTTAATTTTTTAAATTTGCTCAATTGCAAAAAATGTATTTATATAAATACATAAAACAAATTGCTATATTAAAATAATACAAATTAAAATACTATAAATAATAACTTGAATGCTTTACAAAATCAATTTGAGCTACTATATTTATAGATTGAGTAACCCTTATCCAAACTGCCTGGGACCAGAAGTGTTTCAGGTTTCAGACTTTTTTTCAAATTTTGGGATATTTTCATATACATGAGACATGCTGGAGACAGGACCCAAGTCTAAACAAAAGATTCATTCATGTTTCACAAATACCTTATACACACAGCCTGAAGGCAATTTTATACATCATTTTAATAATTTTTGTTACAGAAAGGAAGTCTGTATACGTTGAACACATAAGGTCACATAATTTTCTGTGTTTGTTGTCATGTCAGTGCTCAAAACATTTTGGATTTTAGGGCATTTCAGACTTTGGATTAGGGATGCTCAACTTGTATTTTATAGTAATAAATCGCATTTCTTTAAAAATATTGTACATTCTTGGCTGGGCGTGGTGGCTCATGCCTGTAATCCTAGCACTTTGGGAGGTCGAGGCCAGTGGATCACTTGAGGTCAGGAGTTCGAGACCAGCCTGACCAACATGGTGAAACTTCATCTCTACTAAAAATACAAAAATTAGCCGGGCATGCTGGTTGGCACCTGTAATCCCAGCTGCTTGGGAGGCTAATGCAGGCGAATCGCTTGAACCTGGGAGGGGAGTCTGCAGTGAGCTGAGATCACACCATTGCACTCCAGCCCGGGTGACAGAGCGAGACTCTGTCTCAAAATAAATAAATAAACAAACAAATAAGTAGTACATTCTAGAGTTTAAGCTAATGAAGACTGTTCTCCCAGTATCTCACTCCATACAAAAATATATATTAAAAATTCATGCGATCGTGGCTCCGGCTAAGTGGCATTAGTCCACCACCTACAGTTTTACATTTAAACACTTGGGGATACTGCAAATGTTACTTTGTAAACTAAAAGTGTTACTTTGTAAACAAGGAAGGCAAAAAAGGAAGCTAGTTAGCTCCCACTTGGGACAGATTTTTCTACCTCTACTCAAAGGAAATAGTTTTGAACATCTCTAAATTATTTTCTTAATAATTGCCTTCCTTCCAAAACAAACATGGACTTATAATTTTGCTGAGTTCCTTGTGGTAAGTTATTGGTACTAGTTTAAACCACATGGCTTCCAAGTAAAGCCAACAGTTTTTGGCTTGATATGCTAATATGTAGATTTTGAGGCCACAGTAAAATTAACTAATTAAAGGGTTACTTTTCCATGTCACAATGGAAAGTTCTATCTAAATTAGGGGTTTTACACTGAAGATACAAATGTCCAGATGTTGTTTTCAACAAGAAGTTAATGTTTCGGGGTACTACTGCCAGAAACCAGTTAAAATTCTAAGAATCTGTATTTTCTTCCTCTTTTCCTACTATTTTGTAAGCCAGGGAATTTGCACAGTTTAATTAAAAGATACTGGGGGGGAAGAAAAGAGTCTATGCATCAGTAGCTTAGAATCCTTAGCACTGAATAATCCAACCCTCCAAATAACTCTTACAAATGAATCATACAGTATTTCTCATTCAGCAATATCCTGTTACAAGGGCAGCCTATGCCATCAGGTCTCAGTAAGCACAGTCTCATTGCCAGATGTAGCTCATATGGCAGCAACTCAGGCCCTGCACTGCAGAGGCATCTCCTCTTCCAGTCATTACCTGCTTGGAAACAAAAACAAACCCCACTGCTTTGGCCACACATCTGTCATCTGCTTAAGGCTATAAAAATGTTTTGCTTTTCTTCTTGACATACATGTAGTCCAAGTTTATCCAATACAGGAATCGAGCATTTCTAGTAAGACCTCAACACTGGCAGCCAGTTCCCTCAAGAGAAAATGCAAGCTTCTGCTATTCTCCTATTCGTCGTTCTCAAATGAGTTCTCCTATTTCAACATAACAGTCGGAAAGCCTCACACAGTCCTGGAAGCTGCCAACCCAGCATTATGACAGCTGCTCCTCAAAGCCATGAGCCATTTCATTAAATCCACTCTTACTTGACTCATCCACTGGCAAAGATATAAAGCTTTAATTTATCTTTTGTATGATTCACTTCACGGTCCTCTAAAGTTGTTAGGTTTTTTTTTCCTTGAGCATTTAATATCATTTCTTAAAATGCAATGCAGAAAGGCAGCTGAAAGATTGTATATTCAAAAATTTTTAACTCCGGAGATACAAATAAAAAGATATATAGTCAAATAGAGCCTCTCTTTCTCTCTCATCTAATTTTAAAGACAAAGTACTGACCTATGAATAGACATAAATTCTCATGACAGCCTGAGCTCATCAGGTAAGGCTATGAATGTTTCAACATCACTAGCTAAGTGGAAGACAGTATGTGCATAATTTATTACATGATTGAATGACAAGTTTTCACTAACTACAAATCATGTATTCGTGAAATGCACCATCTATAACACCATCTGGTTATTATTTTCTGAGAAAAGTTCTCAGAGCACAATGACCATAATTGAATTGGCTTTTGACTAGATGTAGCACTGTGCCACCTACAAATTGAGCCTGAGCAAGTCTTTTATGATGACTGCATTGATGATTGTTATCAAGATTTCACCCCTTGGTCTGGCGTGGTGGCTCATGGCTGTAATTCCAACACTTTGGGAGGCCCAGGCAGGAGGATCATTTGAGGCCAGGAGTTTGCAAACAGCCTGGGCAACATAGTAAGACCCCTGTCTCTACAAAAAATAAAAAATAAATAAAAATAAATTCAGCAGGCAAGGTGGCACATGCTTATAGTCTTAGCCATTTGGGAGACTGAGGCAGGAGGATCACTTGAGTCCAGGAGTTCAAGGTTCACTGATCACACATACTGCACTCCAGCATGTGTGACAGAGCAAGAACTTGTCTCTTAAAAAAAAAATCACTTTAATATAGTATCTGAAACATATCAAAGGCTCAAGAGGTTTAGTGCCCTTCATTATACAGGAGGAAAAAGGTGACATTTTGTATCTCTGTATGCTCAGATACAGTTTATTTTTGAGTTGGAAATATTTCATACTTCATCTTTTCTTTCTTATTGTTACAATTTTCCTTTATTTATAAAGTAGCCATCCCTCTTCTGCCCATGGAAATAATGAAACATGGGACCTATCACATTATATTAGACTCCTAATGCAATTTTACTTAATTACTGCACGTCTAGAATGATAGTCCTTAGTTCTTCTTTTCATTTTTTTTTTTTGAGACAGAGTCTTGCTCTGTCGCCCAGGCTGGAGTGCAGTGGTGCAATCTCAGCTCATTGCAACCTCCACCTCCTGGGTTCAAGCGATTCTCTGGCAGTCTCCCCAGTAGCTGAGATTACAGGCGCACGGCACCATGTCTGGCTATTTTGTATTTTTAGTAGAGTGGGGGTTTCTCCATGTTGGCCAGGCTGGTCTTGAACTCCTGACATCAAGAGATCTGCCAGCCTCGGCCTCCCAAAGTACTGGGATTATAGGCATGAGCCACCACGTCTGGCCGAGTTTTTCTTTTTTAAAGACCAGTTAGTTTTGGTGACATATATCAACCTGAAGTTAAAATGACTATGTAGGTGTATGTGTTTGTGAATGCCAATGTGATTCAACTCAAATACTTGTTGAGCACCTAACTACCTAACTTATAGAAAATTATGTCAAGTATTTTCCTATATCAGGTTGTACAGGCCTCAGAATAAATGTAAACTCTTGGTAAGTAGGATAGTCTGTTAACCTTTAGAATACCATCAGGGTCCTTTGGAAACAATTTTACCTTTTGAGTTTCTGAGCACTTCTAACTACTTGTGGGGCTTGATATTTCTTACTTTTATCCATTCATAGAGACAAAGAAAATTTTAATTGAATAAAACTCATTCTAGCTTGTACTTAACCATGAGTCTGAGATATATTATGAATCTCGATCTTTTTCCTACATTTTGTTCCTATGTTACAAAATATTTATCATCCCAAGAATTATTTCATCATTAGCCATCAACTATTTAAAAACTGTGCTAAAGAAGACCAAGTAATATGAGTATGAAAGAATGACAGAATTGCCTAGAAAGGTGATGCAATAGGGAAATTACCACATTTTTATTGCTGTGTTCCCAAAGTATTGCATCATCTTTCAAGATGGTTTTAAAAAAAGTCTGAATAGTCCCAGGTACTTGGGACGCTGAGGCATGAGGGTCACCTGAGCCCAGGAGTTTGCGGCTGTAATGCACCATAATCACACCAGTGAACAGCCACTGCACTCAAGTCTGGGCAACAGAGTGAGGTCCCATCTCTTTAAAAAGCATAATAAAAAGAAGTCTAGAGACCCACTGAATATAGTCAAAAATCATTTTCCACATATTGGCAAACAGGAAAAACTGACAGAAGGAGACATTTTGCCAATTAGATAAACCAGAAGAAGAATGAAATTGATCACGTAAGTAAAACCTTAGGCTATGAGCCTTCACATGATATCCTAGACAAATTTTCTCAAGCTCAAGAATTGACAAGTGAGTAATGTATTTCTTTCTTTTTTTTTTTTTTTTTTTTGAGGTGGAGCTTCGCTCTTATTGCCCAGGCTGGAGTGCGATGGTGCAATCTTGGCTCACTGCAACCTCTGCCTCCCAGGTTCAAGGGATTCTCCTGCCTCAGCCTCCCGAGTAGCTGGGATTACAGGCATGTGCCACCATGCCTAGCTAATTTTGTATTTTTAGTAGAGACAGGCTTTCTCCATGTTGGTCAGGCTGGTCTCGAAGTCCCGACCTCAGGTGATCTGCCCGTCTCGGCCTCCCAAAGTGCTGGGATTACAGGCGTGAGCTACCGCGCCTGGCTGAGCAATGTATTTCTAAGAATAAAATGAAAATATGGTATTCTCACCCACTTAGTCATTCAACAGGAAGGATATCATCACTCAATATTATGTGACAAAAACATTAACCATCATTGCTAAAATGATGTGACAGTATTCCTTCCTTTTTTACGATGCTTATGCAACAAATTTTATGTCTGTGCAACACATTTATTTGATACCATTAGGAAGTAGACATATGGCCAAGGCAGGAATCTCTCTAAGGTGATTAGAAGAGATAATGTAGAAAAAAGGGGGGGGAAAAAAAGACTGGCTTGATCATTTCAATAGCTGTTTACAAATCCAAACTTGAACACATTTTATTCCTGAGGGAAGATGGCTATATTCTCTCTTCAATAAAATTATGAGCTGTCAATGTTTTAAATATCTCAAATTTTTACAATAATTAAATGAAACGGCAACTATTAAAAAAAGACCAAGAAATATGATGAACCTAATAGAGATGTATTTGAAATGTAGAAGCAGGATTTGTAAGACGGATACATTTCAGGTTCGTGCATGGCAGGTGATTAGCAGCTAGCTGCATTCCAAAGGATAATGCTCATTTCAGAAATCCATACCTTCAAAACTGGGAAAATACAGAATAAAAATGTGGGTTCACCATATTTAAATTCTTTGTAAAATTAAAATATGTACTATGTTAACTCTTACTAAAATTGCTAATAGTTATTTCTCACTATTCCTTTATTCTTAGTTCTGTAAATTGTTTGCCAAATAATCTAAAAATATAAAATAATAATAATATAAAGGGCCCACCGTATCCAGACAGTGAATGGTGCTGGCCTGGTTTTCTGGTGTAGTGAGGGGGCAAGGTGATGTCTTGCCATATGTGACACTGCAGCAATCACCAGAACTGATGAAGTTTAAACTGGGTTCAATACAGAATTGTATATTCCAATGCACACCTGCATACACGGCCATACGCACCCACACAAGCCACCCCGAGCTGTATTAGTTCATTTGTACGTTGCTGATAAAGGCATACCCAAGACTGGGCAATTTACAAAAGAAAGAGGTTTAACTGGACTTACAATTCCACATGGCTGGGGAAGCCTCACAATCATGGTGAAAGGCAAGGGGGAGCAAGTCATGTCTTACGTGGACGGCAGCAGGCAAAGAGAGAGAACTTGTGCAGGTGAACTCCTCTTTTTAAAACCATCAGATCTCGTGAGACTTATTCACTTCACAGGAACAGCATGGGAAAGACTTGCCCCCATGATTCAAGGGTGGGAAAAAAGCCAAAACATATCTCTGCCCCCAAAACCAGAGTAACATTAACTAACCTGGCCAACATGGTGAAACCCTGTCTCTACTAAAAATACAAAAATTAGCTGGGCATGGTGGTGAGCACCTGAAATCCCAATTACTTGGGAAGCCGAGTCAGGAGAATCGCTTGAACCCAGGAGGCAGAGGTTGCAGTGAGCCAAGATGGCACCACTGTACTCCAGCCTGGGCAACAAGAGCAAAAACTTCATCTTAAAAAAAGAAAAAGAAAAAAAAGAAAACTCTTCTGAGTTACACAGTTTCAAAGAAGATAAGATGCAGTCAAAAGGAAATCACTCCTCCAGATCTTAAGCAGCTCTTTAAAAAAAAAAAGTTTAAAGGAAATAGGAAAAAAAAATCATCTAATTATCCAGAAAGATACATCAGGTTACCGCTCAGCATACTCTCACTATTGTGTGCAAACCTAAACCTAAAAAAATACATCAATAATTAAAAGATTCTGTTTCCTAAAAAAAAAAAAAAAAAAAAAGTGAGTACCTCCTCTGCAAGAGGAAAAGTGTGACTCTACAACAATTAGAGGGTCTTCTAACATTTCATTTGCTTTATGAATTCAGCAACCCCCATGGAACACTGGGTTCAATCAGATTCTGCAGTTTCAGGTGAGGAGCAGCTCTGCCTCCAGGGCTAGGCTGCCTACCTGGCTAGTCTTACAAGTTAGCATTCCAAGTGAATTTTCCCATGGAAAATATTCTTACCCATGGCAGCTGGAGTCTGCATATTATTAACATTATGGACATAATTATTATTATTAACATTATGCTACATAATATTAGTAACAGTCTGGATTATTTATACATTACAAACTGCAGAAATAGGTATTCTGAGGTGATCTGAGAACATGACCATTACAACACTGGAGAAATATATACTTGGTAATTTACACATAAATTTCTGAAACACTACTTGTTTTGCCTATGTTAAAGATTTACCTCTTTTTCATACCTCTTTTTCAATGAGGTCATAAAACAGAGCTCATCCCACTAGGAATGTTTCTCTAAATGCCTCACCAGCAATAGAAAAACACTCACCTTCTATAAAAAGAAGTCTCATTAACTACCAAACAACAAAATACTGTGAATCAAATACCATTTCCAGGAAAATGGTAGCGTGTTTCTCCTTCTTCAACAATTGTCATGTAGCATCCCCTGAAGATGTTTCAAGTCATGTATGTTAAACTTCTATTCTGATTTTACATTTCAAGTGTCAAAAGGAGGGCTGGTTCCTAGGTTGCCAGTTGGCAGGAGCCCAGCTTGTGTGTGGATCAGTGATGCAATACCTTTCTGGCTTTGCCCACATGAGGAAGAAGCCCTGTCTGCCTGCAGGGCTACAGGAAAAGAAGTTAAAAAAATAAAACGTTGCAAGTGACCTCATATTCTAATTATATTGAATCCAAACCAATTTTTTAAAATTTTAAAAACAAGAATAGTTAAAAATAATAATAAAAATTCAGTGGCTCAACCTTAGAAAACATCACTAGGTTATACATACCATTTGTCTTAATGGAAAAATAAAGAGTGATAAGAAATTTCAAGTCATCCAGGAACTACACTGTCCAAATATAGTAGTCACTAGCCACATGTAACTATCAAACACAGTTATGTGGCTAGTTGGAATTGAGATGTGCTGTTAAATTTTTTGTTTGTTTGTTTGTTTGTTTGTTTTTTGAGACGGAGTCTTGCTCTGTCGCCCAGGCTGGAGTGCAGTGGCGCCATCTCTGCTCACTGCAAGCTCTGCCTCCCGAGTTCATGCCATTCTCCTGCCTCAGCCTCCCGAGTAGCTGGGACTACAGGCGCCCGCCACCACGCCTGGCTAATTTTTTGTATTTTTAAGAGACGGGGTTTCACCGTGTTAGCCAGGATGGTCTCGATCTCCTGACCTCGTGATCCGCCCGCCTCGGCCTCCCAAAGTGTTGGGATTACAGGCGTCAGCCACGGCGCCCGGCCGCTGTTAAATGTTAAAAGAAGTGTTAAGACTTCTTATGAAAGAAATAAACAAAAAAAAAGAACGTAAACTATCTTATTAAATTTTTCATATTGGTCACATGGTATTTCAGATATATTGGATTAAATAAAATGTTGCCAAAACTAAATTCACCTGTTTCTTTTTACTATTTTTAAATTGTCTATCAGAATATGAAAAAGTAAGGCCGGGCGTGGTGGCTCAAGCCTGTAATCCCAGCACTTTGGGAGGCTAAGATGGATGGATGAGGAGGTCAGGAGTTTGAGATCAGCCTGGCCAACATGGTGAAACCCCATCTCTACAAAAATTACAAAAAAAAAAAAAAAAATTAGCCGGGCACGCTGGCGCACACCTTTAATCCCAGCTACTTAGGAGGCTGAGGCAGGAGAATCACACGAACCCGGGAGGTAGAGGTTGCAGTGAGCTGAGATCACGCCACTGCACTCCAGCCTGGGTGACAGAGTGAGACTCCATCTCAAAAAACAAAAAAAAAAAAAGAAAGAAAAGAAAAAAGAAAACGAAAAAGAAAGTGGCTCACGTTACATTTGTATTGGACAGTTCTTTCTAAAAGATGGGAACCTCTATAACAGGGGCTATAGAAAAAAAAGGCAAAAAAATTTCATGTTTTAAGAAAGTTTATGAATTTGTGTTGGTCTGCATTCAAAATCATCCTGGGCCATGAGTTGGACAAGTTTGCTATACCATCCAACTTTGGACCACAAAGTCCTTACCAAAAGCTATGAAAAAAAATTTTAAATATACAATTCACTTTGTCTAATATTTATTGAGGACCTATGTGCAAGACATACCAGACACAAACTATAGTTTGGATTCTAACAGACAAAAAGAGATAGGACTACAATTCATTGGAAGATATGCTATGGTCTTATAAGAAAAGGTAAAGCAAGGGTTGCATAGCAGAGCAAGGCACTTGTAAAGAACGCATCTTTTCAGGTGAACATTTACAAATATATAGGATTTTGATGGGTCATAATATGTGGCACTTTAGAGTTGACAAATATCTTTACCATACATTAACCCCACTGACAAAAAAGGAAAAATATTTCAGATGGGGCGGAATGGTGGGAACGAAAGCCTAGAGAAAGAAAAGGTCAACGGTTTTAGGGCGCCAGGAGACAGAGTGACATGCATGCATGTACAAGGTTGAAAATGCAGGCTGGGCCGGGCGCGGTGGCTCAAGCCTGTAATCCCAGCACTTTGGGAAGCCGAGACGGGCGGATCACAAGGTCAGGAGATCGAGACCATCCTGGCTAACCCGCTGAAACCCCGTCTCTACTAAAAAATACAAAAAATAGCCAGGCGAGGTGACGGGCGCCTGTAGTCCCAGCCACTGGGGAGGCTGAGGCAGGAGAATGGCGGGAACCCGGGAGGCGGAGCTTGCAGTGAGCTGAGATCCGGCCACTGCACTCCAGCCTGGGCGACTGAGCGAGACTCCGTCTCAAAAAAAAAAAAAAAGTAAATGCAGGCTGAAGCCACGTAAGAGACTTCTGGATGCCGTGCAAGGGAATCTGGACTTTTCTCCGGGTAGAATAAACCATCAAATATTTCCTACCAACTGCCAACAGGATTAAAAACACATAGTAGAAAGATAGTAATGCATGGGAAATAATTACCTGGGAGGACAGTGGATGAAGCCTGGAGGTGTGGGGGAGAGGGAGACCGAAAATGCAAGAAAGGAAGAGATGATTGAGAGTCCAGCAGAACATAATCGTAAGAGGGAAGACAGGAAACAAAGGGAATAGAAGAAGGTACAAGGGATGCTGAGGGACAGGAGAAAATTCATTGGTTTATTCAACAAACATGTACTGGGCACCTACCAAATGTCAGGCACCATGTTGCAGAAATTCACAATGGATGACTGTGGAGGGGTCATATGTAGAGCATGAGAGAGAGTTATGCTGGGAACCAAGGAGAATGAAGTTGGCCTGGATCAACTGCTATGGGGAAGACGATAGGTCATCAAGACAGAGATAATTAGGGGCATCTAGTAACATTAAGATCCCAGCTGATGTTACAGCATGAATAAGAAATGGAATTAAGTGGTAAGGTTACATGACTTGATACTTTAGAAATCCCAGAAGCAACTAAAGAAAAAAATTAATTTTTTCTAGCTATGGAGAATTGACAAAAATATGTTTAGAAAATGTGAAGGGTATCAGCCAAGTCAAGGATGTTCAATGGAATAGGTAAGAATGGTTATCCATTGATTCCATCCTGATTAGAAACGCAGGCAGGGAAAAAGAGGATAATGGACTAAAAGCCTGAACTGGGGAGGTGATTATGAGGGAAGATCATGGTCAGAGGGGTATATCAAAACTAGAAACCTTATGGGTACAATATTTCTGAGCAATCTGAGAGTCTAAAGCATGACTGTGTTCAGGTACTGAAATGGAACACAAATGAAGGTAACTAGGAAGGAGCTGGCGAGCATGTCAACTGAATATCAACCTGGACAGTGACATCATCACTGAAGACTGTAATAGATGGGGTAACCATATGACCCAGTTTGCCTGGGTCCTTCAGTTTATGACTGTGGTCCCAGTGTCCTAGCTGATATAGATAATAAACTCTATGGGGGCCCTAGTAGCACATTACACGGGAAATTAAAAGAAAAAAAACAAGCATCCTGTAGTTTGGTGATTATAAACTTACAAGTCCTATTGAAAGTCCTGTTTGGAAATCTGTAGCTCTAGGGAACATCTGAGAGAATACTGAAGGAAAAAGAGAGGTGATACAATCATCCCACCTCAGGGGATGAGACAGCATGAAATCAATGCCTGAACCAGATGGCATTTCCAACCCAGAGATTCTCATTTTATAATTTTATGATTTGAATATAAATGTTCGCCTTCAATTAAGAATGAGGGCTGGGCACAATGGCTTACGCCTGTAATCCCAGCACTTTGGGAGGCCGAGGCAGGCGGATCACGAGGTCAGGAGATCAAGACCATCCTGGCTAACACGGTGAAACCTCGTCTCCACTAAAAATACAAAAATTAGCTAGGCGAGATGGTGGGCGCCTGTAGTCCCAGCTACTCGGGAGGCTGAGGCAGGAGAATGGCGTGAACCCGGGAGGCGGAGCTTGCAGTGAGCCGAGATTGTGCCACTGCGCTCCAGCCTGGGCGACAGAGCAAGACTCCGTCTCAAAAAAAAAGAATGAGAATCAGGTAAGAAGTAATGGGAAAAATTTCTCCATAAGAAAAAGAAAAAATTTCTCCATAAGAAAAAGAGGTGAAAACAGATTTCTTTACAATCATGAAATCAAAGGTAGTTAAAAAAAATTAACAAGCATCAAGCATTTATTAATGCCTTTGACTTCCACAATGAAGGAAAAGATGATAAAAGGCAAAACCCCCCCCCCCCCCAAAAAAAAAACCTTACACATCCACACACAAAACCCCCAAAATCTCAAACCAAACCTTTCTTAACAAAAATTCACCTTGAACTAATGACGGACAATCCCAGATAGCATTTAAAAAATATTTAAAAATTAATGACCAAAACAGAATGCCATTATTATTTCAACTCCCTGTTAGAACCACCAGTAACCTATGATAGCTACCAGTGGGATTTTGATCCCAAGTTTAATATTAAACAGTTAAAACTAACTCTGTGATGGGTGATTGACATTATTATTAATTCAACAGGATGCCATAAAAAGTGATAGTTAAGATTTTTTGCATAACAGCAGACTTTGATGGGAGTGGGCAGAGACCTTTTTAGTGATAAACAGAAAGATTCATTTACAGGATACAAATACTCTGTGCACGATGTTTCAGCATCTCTGAGGCTGAACACAAAGGCCACCTTACCTCCCGTCTGCATAGTCTGTGTCTGCTCCGCCCCACCAGACATCCGAGTCATCCTCCTCCACATCAGCAGAATCCACATTGTCACTTTCCTCAGCCAGTGGGCAACACACAAACTCTACCCCTCGGAACTTATCAATTCCGCAGGGCAGCAACATGCCGTAGTCATGCAAGTTGGTGCTCTTCTCACTGCACGTCTACAAAGTGTGGGGAGAAAACAGGGAGTGGTAGAGTAGATGTGTTTCATTGTAAGAAAACTCCACATAAAATAATCAACAGGCAGACCCAATATATTAGGAACCAATTTCACAAAGGAAAAGATCATTTGCTTTTTGAGTGAATTCACAAAAGGATTTTTTTTTAGCATGGGTTACGCTTTGGTACTCTTTTTTTTCTTAAGATTATTATTTATTTAATAAGACCATGATGTTATATAATAGAGGTTTATACGAACAACTGGAATGAAAACTAATTGAGAAATAAGATGTAGAAGGTTCCACTGGCGAATAGATACCAGAGAATTAATGCTTTCTAGCTTAATTCGTGTATCCAGGTAGATCCCCAGCTCACTCCTACCTCCCTTATAGATGGAAGTTTCTCTCACATGGACCTGCCTTATCCTAGAAATTCTGACTCTCTTGGTTCACTTTGTTACTCTAAAACAATCCTGGGAAGAGAAGAAATTATCCCCTGCAGCCACTATGCATCAGAACTTACAGTCATTAGAGATTTCTCCTTGAATGTTTTTTTGTTTTTTGGGATTTGCTAAATTTGCACACATCTAGATTAGCATAAAGCTCTGAGAGCATCCACTAGTGATAAATGAAGGATTAATAATTCAATACACAAAGGTAAACAATGAAAATATTAGAGACTGTATTTTGACCTTACGGGAGTCATTTTTGTTTCTTAGAGACAAAGGATTTTTCTTATGAAAACACAGAAGGAATAAAAAATGAGGTTATCAAATAGGTAGCTGGACTTCAACTTATTTGGTTTTCTTAAACTCAGCAAGCTCTTAAACCTCCAAAACACATTTTTATATAACGAAAATTTTATTCTACAGTGAATCCAAATGTATTATTTTGTAAGAGGCAACAAATAATGCTAAATCTTCAGTGGTATTTTCTGCCTAACAGCTATAAAGCTAGGATACAATGGTTAAGCTAAGCTAGATCAGATTTCTCAACCCCAGCGCTACTGATGTTTTGGACTGGATAATTCTTGGGGGTGGAGGGTGGTTATCCTGTTGGCTGTAGGATGTTTAGCAGAACCTTTGGCCTCTGGACACTATCAGATGCCAGTAACACCACTCCCTCAAGTTGTGATAACCAAAAATGTCTCCACACATGTGCCGGGGAGGGACAGGGGATCAAAATTGACCCAAGTGAAGCCCTAGGGAGCTTGACAAAGGTGCCTAATTCTAGTAGACTCATCTTACCACAAATAAACTATATGAAATTATTAGAAAAACTATCAAAGGGACACAGCTAGCTATGAAGGTGGTCACACTACACAGTGGCCTTTTCATGCTAAGTATCTTGTATCTTTTATTGGCTTAGCCAAAAGCAGAGGTCAACCAAGTGCTCGGTCAGACTCACCCTGTGGAAAACTCAAGATAGTATGCGTGGCCTTACGTATATAAAATTGGACAGGATAACTTAGACACTGAATTCTAACTGGAGCTTTCAGGCTGGTACAAACAAGCTACCTCACTGTTCTACCACCGTATTCACTAATAGATAACAGGGGGAAAGGTTAAATTATTAAAAAATTATATATGACAAAAGAAAAAACAGGTGAATAAAAATAGTCTGAAGGGTAAACTTTAAAGTTGTGACTATTAAAGATTATATTTTTAAGTTATAAGGCATGGCACAGACCACTTTTATTTTTAAGTTGCGAAACACGACACAGGCACATAATGAATCTAGTTCAACTGGCCCTATTTTTGACTTTTTAAAAATATTCACGGATGGGGAGGCTGTGCATGTGTGGGGACAGGGGGTACACGGGAACTCTTACTTTCCATTCGATGTTGCTGTGAACCTAAAATCACTCTAAAAACTAAAATCTGGTTTACAGATAGTAGCATTGGGTTTTTTTCTTAAATAACTTATTAACATAGCTGTTGCCTCAAAATACCCTCTAAAATGCTATTAGGTATGTCCCCAGGAAATCTTCACTTTGCAATAAGAAAGAATTTATGGGCTGGTACCTCTTTGGCGACGGTGTGCCAGTGAAGATGAGTTTCACAAACATCCATCCTCTCCTGGTGTAAGAATTTGCACTTGTCAGGAACGAGAAGGGCATCGCTTACAAACTCACCAACTGAAAGAAAGGAAAACCACTTCCCGTCATTCCATCTGTATCACAGTGTTCTTACCGCAGAGAAGGCATCAAAGAAAGACAGACTTCAAGACAAGTTAAAACAGCCTTTCAATGCCTAAGCAACCCAATCGAGACCCTACTACCTTTAGAATGTTATGTCTGGCCTCCTTAAGCGACTCAGTTTCTTGCCACACCAAATTTGATGGTTAAAGTAATTCCTAAATGCTGCAGTGAAATTCTCCCTTAATTAATCTGAATCTCTTGCTTCAAAATTAATCCTAAAAAGCTGCTTAACTAGAGAACCAATTACCATTCTATTATAACGGGGGGTAAAATACAAATATTGACATTGTCTAGGTGAGCATTTGAGCAAAATCAATAGAAATCCCTGTCTACTTCCCTTTCTCGGACATTTTAATCTGCTTGTAAATAAAATAGAAATTTTAGCATTTTTCTACTTCCTAGGCAAAAACCCCAAAATTGTATTTTATATATATGTATACATAACGCGCATAAGAGAGAAAGAGAGAGTTTAATTCATTTTAGTTCTGAAAACTGTTCCTCAGACTTTTGCTATATCTTTAAAGAAAATTCATATCATGAAAATTATTTCCAGGCACTTCTGGTACTGAAGATATAAAGATATTACATAAAGTCCTACATGAACTCAGTCTAACGTAAAAGACGGATAATTAGCACATTATATGTAAGCTGTAAACTTAATTTTCGTTTTGTTCACTGCAATATTCCCAGTTTTTAGCAAAGATTCTTGCACTTAGTAGGCAATAAATATCTGTTGATGAATGAACAAGTTAAATTCTGTAATAGAGATGAGGAAAGTGCCAGGCCAATATCTTCCGTGCAGTGGGAAAAACCTCAAAGAAGAAATAACATGAATCTGAATGGTGAGAAGTAGTATGCCACATGGGAAATGAATTGAACTTTCATGATATAAGGATAGAATCTGTCTTGCTTGGCCGGGCGCCGTGGCTCACGCCCGTAATCCCAGCACTTTGGGAGGCTGAGCCTGGTGGATCACGAGGTCAGGAGATCGAGACCGTCCTGGCTAACATGATTAAACCCCGTCTCTACTAAAACTACGAAAAAAATTAGTCGGGAGTGGTGGCGGGCGCCTGTAGTCCCAGCTACTCAGGAGGCTGAGGCAGGAGAATGGCGGGAACCCAGGAGGCGGAGCTTGCAGTGAGCCGAGATTGCACCACTGCACTCCAGCCTGGACCACAGAGCAAGACTCTGTCTCAAAAAAAAAAAAAAAAAAAATCTGTCTTGCTTGCCATTATACCCCCACAATGGCCTAGTTCTGGCAAACATGAAGAACTCTATTATAGAATCCAAATGGATGGATGGATGGGTAGCAAAAGACCCTTCAAAATGAGGGAGCCTCCGTGCAAAGAAAGAGAAAAGAACCAGCAAGGCGTACTTGCAGCCCATCATGGCTGGAGCACAAAGGAAGTGGCAAAGGGAGTCCAGAAGGAAGTAGCATGGGGGAAGCATGTTGGACTCTAATTTTAAAGAGGCTTAGGTTTTGGATGCCATTTTGGAAGAAGCAACATAGGCCAAAAGTTTCCACCCGCCCCCAGAGAAACTCTATAATTAAGTGAAGGATAGACCAGCATAGTGAAACCATGAAAGCAGGGAGACCACCAAGTAGGTCACTGTGGTCCTTCCAGCAAACATGCAAGAATACACATAAACCCACAATTCCCACGGAGCAAAGAATACAGATTGTCCACACACCAGCAAAGACAGGAACCAATGTCTTTCCTTCATAGTAAGCTACAGGACACTTCCTGAAATGCAACATAAAGAGGGATGAAAAGCCCTAAGAAGGGGAAGGAAGTAACTTTGCATTCTCATAAAGGTGTTTAAACTTTAGTCTGTTTCTAGCTCAAACACATAAGATGTATCGTGATACTGAAGTACTTATTTCAGTAAGTACTATTTAGATAAAAATCTAAGCAAATCATAGGGGAGAATAAGCACTGTATCTTGTCATTCCTTAAGTCTTTAAAATGATCAACGACGCCCATAGCAGTGTAGTGTGTGTTGCAGGGAATGCAAAAATTATGAGACATGATACCCCAAAGACTGCAGGTGTCACTTTGCAGGGAAGAAATCAGTGAGTACTGAGCACCCACCCCATGCGGCTCCACAGGGCCACATCACAGGTTCTTTTATAACCCTCACTTCCCAGGGGAGGAATCTCTGCCAAGAAACCTAAGGCCACCTACCTCGGGAGATTATAACCTAGCCCCAGAGATAAGCATTAAGATACAAATTACAAGGAAAGAAATAACAAGGTAATGCAAATGATATCACATTTCTCTTTTATATAGGATGATGTAAAAGAAAACACAAAAACACAAGAAGAGCTGGAGAATGGAAAGTAAAGGTAATCTCATCTAAAACAAATACCATTCCCAGGTGCATTTCTCAGGGTTTCTGAGGGCTCTCAGGGTTTCTGAGGTCAGGGACCAACCCTAGCTGCTTGGAAGAACACCTGATGTCTGAGGCATCCCGATTTTCTAGGTTACAGGAGGCCACAAGTGACCTATGACCTGAAGATGCCCACCTCATCTGTCAGCTCTGCTCAGCCGTATTTGCAAATGTCCAAACTAAGAAGTGATGCTTTTCTATTTAATGAGTAATTATTCGAAAAATTACATGCCTATCATGTACAAATAGGTCAAAGAGTTTAAAAAAATTAATGCTGGCCCAAAGCTACTAAATCAGTTCGTGAGAAGAGCCAGAGCAGGGATCAGATCCACTCGACCTTGGCCTGCCAGAGTTCTTGGGGGCATAAACCAGACAGTAAGTGCCAAACACCACCACCAAATCAACTTGTTTTATCTGCCCTTAGTCAATCTGCTGAGGACTAGATCATAATGCAAAGCTAAAATTACCAAGACATATTTACTTATTCACCAAAAGGACATGTACTGCATTAATCTTTTTGTGTATTTTGAGACAAGGTTTCACTCTGTCACCCTGGCTGGAATGTAGTGGTTGGATCAAGGGCTCACTGCAGCCCCGACCTCCTGGGGTGATGCAATCCTCCCACCTCGGCCTCTTGAGTAGCTGCGACTACAGGTGTGCCCCATCATGCCCAGCTAATTATTTTACTTTTTGCAGAGGCAGGGTCTAGATATGTTGCCCGGCTGGTCGTGAACTCCTAGGGTCAAGCGATCTGCCAGTCTCAGCCTCCCAAAGTGTGGGATTACAGACATGAGCCACCATGACCAGCCAGTCTGAGCATTTTTAATGAGGAGTTGGTAAACAAGCTTTTCTTAAAAGCCTGTATCAAATAAAAGTTGCCTTGGATATTAGGAGTTCATTAGCTAAGGATGTTATTCTTACTTTCATCTGGCAGAAAATCTATCCAAGAGAACCATATTCTTGAACTTGTGTTTAGGACAGAGGTTGGCAAACTACTACTTGTGGACCAAGTCTGCTCACCCACCCACCCTGCCCCCAACACCTGTATTTCTGCATTAGTCTGACTATAACAATCGTTCATTATGTTTATAAGTGGCTACTGAACCTTCTAACTTGCAAAACATTTCATTTGATACTGCCAAGATGTCTTAGTTTCTTATATTGCACAGAGCTAAGAAATATGTGTTCCTCAAAATGACAATGGTTTTTTAAAGGATTAAAACTGGTTATTTAATAAGCTCTCAGGACTAATGGCAAAACAAAAACTTCACTGTATTCTAACATTAAAATAAAATTTAGCAGTGGACAGCACTGCTTACGTTACTTTTAAAATTTGATGAAACACGTTAGAATGCTACACATCAGAAATTGTAAGCGATTCAACCGCAAAAATCTGTTTTAAAAAATTTTTAATAAGAGTTAAGAGTGCTGGCCGGGCGCGGTGGCTCAAGCCTGTAATCCCAGCACTTTGGGAGGCCGAGACGGGCGGATCACAAGGTCAGGAGATCGAGACCATCCTGGCTAACACGGTGAAACCCTGTCTCTACTAAAAAATACAAAAAACTAGCCGGGCGAAGTGGCGGGCGCCTGTGGTCCCAGCTACTCGGGAGGCTGAGGCAGGAGAATGGCGTAAACCCGGGAGGCAGAGCTTGCAGTGAGCTGAGATCCGGCCACTGCACTCCAGCCTGGGCGACAGAGCCAGACTCAGTCTCAAAAAAAAAAAAAAAAAAAAAAAAAAAAAAAAAAAAAAAAAAAAGAGTTAAGAGTGCTAAAATATAATGAAGCCTTTTTCACCAACTGGCTTGGCATGGCTTATATTTTCTTTTTTTAATTAAAAAATATTGTACTTAAAAATCTTTGCTAGGACAACAGGTATATGGAAACGGTATTTTCTACTCAAATTTGCTGTGAACTTATACTACTTTGTTTTTAAAAACAAAGTTTGTTAATTTTAAAAAGACTCTGATCGTATATACCTGAGTTTCTCTCCACAGCCACGTATACCTCATTTTTTTACAAATGCTTCTGTTTATTTGCTTTGATCTTTCAGGTAAAAAAAGTTTGTAACAGAATTCTGGTATAAGAGATCAAAGACCAAAACAAATTAAGCATCATAATGAGAAATCATGTTCCTGTTTACGGCAAACTTTAGGAAATTTGGCACCATTTATTTCCAGCGGATAAATTCGTCAATATATACTACGCATGCTTATTGCTAAACATACAACCTGGTTTCTTGCTTAAACAATTCACAATTTATATTCAAAACACATGACACACACCACACACACACACCCCCCACAACTGAAAGGGAGTTTTCAAAGCTAATGAACAAAATCTGGGTCTGTCTTCTTGGCTATGAAGTCTTGGCAAGGTGAACAAGGATGGCAAATTCAATAGGAGTCTGCAGGCCTCAATCTGCTAGCTCCTTGGTGGTCTTTGAGAGGACTGTCTAGCTCAAATTACCTCATTTTGCAGATGGGAGGAAAAGAGCCCAGGTCAGGTGACTTGCCCACAGAGCCAACTGGCAGTAGAACTAGACTGAAAATCCAGGTCTCCAGTTCTCCATCCAAGAGTGGTAACTCAACTCACTCATTTAAACTCTGTTCAAAATGGTTCATTTGGCCCATTTCCTTTGGCTTTTACAAAAGTAGTTCACTTTTAGACTGTGAAGTACTTTAATATTATAATCCACAATGTGGTCAGTTTGACAATAAAACTCGACTTAAATGAGCTAGCAAGCCACACAGAACAGCTGGGAATGCATTCGGCGGCAGAGAACAGACCACATGTCAAACCTGGCTTAAACACACGGTAGGATTGTGTATCTCACCTAAGAAGTGACATTGAAGCTAGGGCCACCGCAGACATTCCATGATGCCATCAGGGACCAGGGTATTCCTATCTTTCTGTATTGCCATCCTTAGCACGTTGGTTTTATCCTCGTGTTTTATGGTCATAAAATGGTCACAGAAATTCAAGACTTTGTGTCCAAGTTCCAGGCAGAAGGCAGGGGAAACAAGACAAAGGTGAAAGGTTTTCTGTTGTTTATTTTCCTCTAATAAAGCTTTGCTCTGTTACTTGGGAGGGACATACTCCTCAGCAAATCCCACTGAGGCCATATATGCCATTACTATGATCTGGCTACACACACCTGCAAGGGAATCTGTGAAAGTATTTTCAGCAGAGGGCATTGTCACCCTGAACAAAAAAAAATCTGGAATTCTTTTAGAAAGGAAAAAATGGGAATGAATATCAAACAGGCGAGTAGCAGAGGCTCCCACGCTATGGAATTTAAAGTATATTTTTCGATTTCTTTATGCTGCCTTTTCAAAAGACAGACAGAATTCCAGGAAGAAGACAGAATTCAGAGTAAAAAGTACTGCAACTAAAACCACAGTAACTCCCCAATCCAAGACACTTGGAGAAATGAGAAGGGAAAGATGTCTCAAAACTGACACTGCTGCCAGGATGGCGGCACCTAGGGGTGTCATCCCAGCTATTTGAGAGGCTGTGGTGGGAGGATCACTTGAGCCCAGGAATTTGAGGCCAGCCTGCATAACTTAGAGAGACCCTATCTCTAAAAAGAAATGTTTAAAATCAAGATATTAAAATAATTAAAAAAAAAAAAAACCAGACTGCTAAAGTTTTGAGCGTCAGAGTGGGATTGAGTAGATTAATGTAAAAGATTCCAGAGCCATATGCAGGGTCTTCAAGACACAGATTATTCAAATATCAGATTAAAAGACAATATTTCTATGAACTGCTGGGGACTAAAATGATGTTGGCCAGAATCATGGGAATGAAGGGCCAAAAATGCCTGAGGTCTTTGGACTTCTGCCCAAGGTGCACCCTCTCTTCCTCATCTCTCAAGAGGTAAAGATGATTCAAGAAAGCGGGGGAAGTGTTCTGGCACTGGAATTACTGTAAAACGCCAAAGTCTCGGTTTCCTTGTGCTATGGGCCCGGATCTGCCTGGTGAAGATAAAACATCAGTAGTGTCAGTAACTCTGAACCATGTGCCTGCCATTACCCTCAGTACGTCATGTGCATCTTCTCTCACCGTCCTCAGAACCACACCAAAGCAGCTACAATGATCTCACTTTATAAGAGAAGGTGAGGGCCGGGCACGGTGGCTCAAGCCTGTAATCCTAGCACTTTGAGAGGCCGAGACAGGCGGATAACAAGGTCAGGAGTTCGAGACCAGCCTGGTCAATATGGTGAAACCCCATCTCTACTAAAAATACAAAAAAATTAGCCAGGCGTGGTGGTGCATGCCTGTAATCCCAGCTACTCAGGAGGCTGAGGCAGGAGAATCGCTTGAACCCGGGAGGTGGAGGTTGCAGTGAGCTGGCACTGTGCCACTGCACTCCAGCCTGGGTGACAGAGCGAGACTGTGTTTTTGGAAAAAAAAAAAAAAAAAAAAAAAAAAAAAAGAGAAGGTGAGACTGAGAGGTTATGTAACAGTCCAGGTCACACATAGAGTAAATGGCAGAACTGGCAGAACTAAATGAATTAATATCCATAAAGCACTCAACTCAGTGCCCAGAACAAAGTTGCTCAATAAATTATATATTAATAGTATCCTTCTCCCCAGTATCTCATCAACCACCATAGTTTCTCATAATAATAATCATAGTAATCAAAAGAGCAACAGCTACTCTTCATCATTTACTAATCACCCATTTGGTACCTACTGAAGACACTGGGGTTTTATTTTCATTACACCATCACTACCTAGTTGTGGCCCCGCAGAGATGACGTGGTACTGTCTGGCACATGAGTACTGCTTATGATGAGGTGAATACATGACAGCAATCAACACAGTGGGATGGAGGCCCTACGAGTGGAGAAGCAGAGAATCAGAGTGATCGCCTCTTTCAACTCTTGCATTGAGTGAGGGTCCTGGCTGTGAGGGGGTGTTTCCTGAGTCCCCTCTGGCAGTCACAGTCCTTTATCCACTAACTCTTCACTGCATACTTACAATTATGTCTCAGTGCTAAGAATACAGCAGTGAACAAAACCAATAAAATGATATATGATCCTGGGGGGAAGCGATAAAAAAGCATAAAATATAGTGTCTGTTAGATGGCAATAAATGTTACATAGATAAAGCAGAGAAAGGGGATGGGTTTTTTTTTGTATGTTTTTTCTGAGGGGTGAAATTTTAAATAGGGTGGTCAGGGAATGCCTACTTGAAAATAGGACGTTTCAGTGAAGACTTGAGGAAGTGAGGGAACAAAATACTCAGAATCAAAGGGAAGAATATTCTACCCAGAGGAAGCAATAAATACTACACAAAGTCTTGAGGCTGATGCATGCCTGGTGAGCTCACAGAAGAGCAAGGAGATCAGTGCTGTCGTGGAGGAATGATGTGGAGGAGATCCATAGGCGAGTGAGTGAGTGAGAGCCAGGACAGGACAGGCACAGCTGACTGCACAGGGCCTTACACATTGTCCAACTCTGAACAGTCCAACCGTCCAACTTAAACGGGCCTCAAACATTGTCCAACTCGGAGTAATGCTGGAAGGCTCTGGGGTGGTTTTCTAAGCTAATCATTCTTGCCCTAGGGGTCAAGACTAGAAGTGAGAAGACCAGGAAGCGGGCTCTGGCATGAATCCAGGTGGGAGATGACGATGACTTGGACCAGGATGACAGCAGTAGAGATGGTGAGTAGTTCTCAGATTCTGGATGTTGTCTCAAGGTCAGATCTAAAGAACCAAACAGAGCCGGGCGTGGTGGCTCACGCCTGTAATCCCAGCACTTTGGGAGGCCGAGGTGGGTGGATCACGAGGTCAGGAGATTGAAACCATCCTGGCTAACACAGTGAAACCCTGTCTCTACTAAAAATACAAAAAAATTAGCCAGGCGTGGTGGCAGGTATACCTGTAGTCCCAGCTACTCGGGAGGCTGAGGCAGGAGAACGGCGTGAACCCGGGAGGTGGAGGTTGCAGTGAGCCAAGATCGCGAGATCACACCACTGCACTCCAGCCTGGGAGACAGAGCGAGATTCTGTCTCAAAAAAAAAAAAAAAAAAAAGAACCAAATAGAAAGGAGTCAAGAATCCAGCTTTTTTCTATTCGAACAGCTAGAAGATGCTTTATACTGAAGATGATGGAAAAGTCTGGACAAGACTTTCCTAATTTTTCTGTGTAGATGTGTAGACAGGTAGAACTTGCCAGAATTATGTACTTACTAACTAATATACACTAGATATGTGTATATGAAAATGATAGCTGCAGATAAATGTTTTCTTAAGTGATTTTTTATTTTACCATTTCAGACTCTTCGCAAATTTTTTTTCTTGAACGTGTTCATTATATACTGATCTTTTGTAACTTTTGCATTAACAAATAGGCTGGAAAAATTTTCCTGGGAGGCATCTGTACTCAAGAGACGGGACAATTACTTCACAGAAGCAGGCAAACATTTCTCAACAAACTTTCCATGTGATAGAACTGTTATGGTTTTAGCTTCAGAGTGTGGGCAGTTACTGGGTTCTCAAAGAGGACACGAGGGTGAATTACACATCCTTTTAAAAAGTGGCTGTTGTCGTCACCAGCATTTCACTGTAACTATTACCGGATAATAGTGAGAACTAACAGATGGGATTCTTCAGATGAGAACTATTTGCCAGATGGCAGAAACTAAATGGATCAAGATAAGCAAAAAGGCAAAAGAAGTGAAAACTAAAAGTTTTACCTAAATCATCTCTCCAACTTTTCCAAGTACAGATCCAGCCTCATATACATCCAATATACATACGTAGATGGCAAAGCGAGTACAGGACAGAAGAGTGCTGGCCGGGAGTGGTGGCTCATGCCTGTAGTCCCAGCACTTTGGGGGGCCCAGGTGGGTGGATCACGAGGTTAGGAGTTGGAGACCAGCCTGGCCAATATGGTGACACTCTGTCTCTACCAAAAATACAAAAATTAGCTGGGCGTGGTGGTGCATGCCTATAGTCCCAGCTACTCGGGAGGTTGAGGCAGAAGAATCTCCTGAACCAGGGAGGCGGACTTTGTAGTGAGCCAAGATCATCGTACCACTGCACTGCAGCCTGGGAGACAGAGCAAGACTCTGTCTCAAAAAAAAAAAAAAAAAAAAAGAATAGTGTTTAACCCAGGCTCTGAATAACACTGGTCTTAAAATAATAAAAATAGTGCAAAGGATTTACTTAAAAAAAAAATGGGAACAAAATAAGTATTTATGGCCAGGCATGGTGTCTCATGTCTATAATCCCAGCACTTTGGGAGGCCGAGGTAAGCGGATCACCTGAGGCCAGGAGTTCAAGACCAGCCTGGCCAACATGGTGAAATGGTGAAACGCCGTCTCTACGAAAAATACAAAATTAGCTGGGCATGGTGGCAGGTGCCTGTAATCTTAGCTACTCGGGAGGCTGGGGCAGGAGAATCGCCTGAGCCTGGGAAACAGAGGTTGCAGTGGGCTGAGATTGTGTCATTGTACTCCAGCCTAGGTGACAGAGTGAGACTCCGCCTCAAAAATAAATAAATAAATAAATAAATAAATGTTAGCAGTCTTGCAGCTTTTAAAAAGACATATTTTAACTTTTTTTTTTTTTTTTTTAAAAGAAAGAGTCTTACTCTGTCTCCCAGGCTGGAGTGCAATGGCACGCTCACAGTTCACTGCAGCCTTGACTTCCTGGGCTCAGGTGATCCTCCCACCTCAGCCTCTCCGTAGCTGGGACTATAGGCACATGCTACCACGACCAGCACTTTTTTTGTATTTTTAGTAGACACGGGGTTATGCCATGTTGCCCAGGCTGGTCTCAAATTCCTGGCCTCAAGCAATCCACTACTGCCTCAGCCTCCCAAAGTATTGGGATTACAGGCATGAGCCACCATACCCAGCCTGGGTAACAATTCTGATACTGCTATGCACATATACTGAAATTGAACAATGAAGTACATAGATGGTGGATGGAGTGAGAATTTATAGATAACCAAGGAGGAGAGAGAAAGCGTCCGTGTGGTAATATGTTAGAGTAGGAAACATCTGGATGAACTTTTATTTAGCTTAATATAGACTAGATATTAGAGCTTAATATAAATACAACTAGTTAGCTATAGAAATATTTATACATCTGCGTAACACAAGAGTGAATATAGACAAATACATTGCCTTGTTCTATCAACTGAGAAGTCTTAAAAGCAAAGAAACTCCAGTGGCAATGAGCATCCTTAACATCCAGATTTTAATACTATTCTCCAATAACATTACTCTCCAATAAAAGGAACAAGGGCTCCTTGGAGAAACAGCTGATTCTAGGATTATGGCAAAAATATGCAAGATGAGACTGGAGCATCCTGTAAGAAAAAAAAAATATACGGCTATGTCAAATGGGCATGGGAACCAACTGAAAGGGCTTCTAATAGCTAAAGCTGGAATAATTTGAGCAATAAAAATTATAAAGTAGTACTGGATTATAAATCAAAGTACAATGTAAATATCCATGAGTCTCAATGACTGACTGAATGAATACATAAATAGGAAAAAAGAGACAAATCTCCTGTACAGAAGAATTCCAAATAATTTATGTAGACACTCTGCCCTCAAGAAAATGAAGCGTAATTCTCTGCTCCTTAATTGTGGGCTGTGCAAATCGACTTCCTTCCAAAGAGTAGAGCACACAAAGTGGGAAAAAGAATAACTTTCAAGTGGAGAAACTCGACAAACACCACCAGAGCCAGGTGATCACGGTCAATGCCAACAGGGCTGTATCATGTTGACAAATATGTATTCTTAATATGATGTGATGAAATGGGCATTTTACCTCTGCGGTCTTCCTTCTTAAAACCAATAACCCCAGGCAAAGCATGAGACAATTCCTACAAATTATGTGACCAGTACCTTTCAAAACCAGTAAGGTCTTTAAAAAACAAGAAAACTTTAAGAAACTGTCACAGCCAAGAGGAAAGGAGGCTAAGGTGACCTGACAACTAAAGATAATGTGCCTTCCTGGATGGCATCCTGGAACACAGAAAGGACATTAGACAAAAAGTAAGGACATCTGAATAAGTAACAAGGTATCAAAATTGTTTACTGACTGCAACATATGTACCTTATTAATATAAGATGTTAACAATGGGGAAAACCGGATGCAAAGCATATGGAAACTCTCTGGACTATCCTCTCAATTTTTCTGTAAATTTAAAACTGTTGTAAAATATAAAGTCTATTTGAAAGAAAATTTTATGGCTTCATATAAAATTTCATAGAATAAGGTGTCATGCCAAACTCCTATTGACTCCAATGTGGATGGCACCAGGTTCAAGAGCCCCAGAGCTAGTGAACTCTATGTCTCATAGGGTTTTATTGGGGGCTTGCATACAGGGGAGAGAGTCCAGTGGTGGTGGGTCGGACAGAAGAATCGCAGCCGCTTGCAAAAGGCATGTGGTCTCTACAGCATTTTCACTTAACACCCCTGCCCCTAACAATCTCCACCTGGCAACTTTCACTTAACTCTTAACAAACGGTCTCAATCCCCGGCGTGGCCCATGTTCCATGGAAGGAGATGAGGGCTCAGATGTTCCTTACAGATAAGGAATGGCTCTCTGGGTTGGCCATTCCTGGATTTCTTTGTTGTTTTTTTGTTTTGGGTTTTTGTTGTTATTGTTGTTGTTTCTGAAACAGAGTCTCATTCTGTTGCCCAGGCTGGAGTGCACTGGCGTGATCTTGGCTCACTGCAACCTACACCTCCCGGATTCAAGCAATTCTCCTGCCTCAGCCTCCAAAGTAGCTGGGACTACAGGCCTGAGCCACCATGCCCAGCTAATTTTTCTATTTTTAGTAGAGACGGGGTTTTGCCATGTTGGCCAGGCTGGTCTTGGACTTCTGACCTCAAATGATCCGCCCCACTTCGGCCTTCCAAAGTGCTGGGATTACAGGCACCGGCCACCCCGCCCAGCCCGCTCCTGATTTCTTAACTCAGAACTTGGATGCAGGTAAGCCTGCCACACAGGATCATTGTCAGGGCATGTTCAAGTCAAGTGATCCCTGTCAGATGCATCTACCATACATACAGGCATACCTATTTGATTCCACATCAACATTCTAGCCTTAAAAAAAAGTCTATAAAATTATTGTAGTTGAAAATAACTAGAGTTAAAAAGAGCTTACTGGCCAGGCACAGTGGCTCACACCTGTAATCCCAGCACTTTGGGAGTCCAAGGCGGGCGGATCACGAGGTCAGGAGATCGAGACCATCCTGGCTAACATGGTGAAACCCCATCTCTACTAAAAATACAAAAAATTACCCGGTCGTGGCAGCGGGCGCCTGTAGTCCCAGCTACTCAGGAGGCTGAGGCAGGAGAATGGCGTGAACCCGGGAGGCGGAGCTTGCAGTGAGCCCAGATCATGCCACTGCACTCCAGCCTGGGCGAAAGAGCCAGACTCTGTCTCAAAAAAAAAAAAAAGAGCTTACCAACTCAGGCATCTCATCTGCGGTATCTATTAATAACTAGACAGGGTTTGGTTTGACTATTTCTTTAGAAAAAAATTTAAGTAATGCGGCATTTAAATTCTTTTTTAAAAATTCAAGAATTTCAAAATTATCACATATATACTGAAAACTCTTTGCTTTCCAAATTTAACCTTGTCTCAGGAATGTAAACTAACTGGTCAGAGAATTCATTCCCCTTTACAAATGAGGACTCTTGAGCCTGATGAGGTTTGCACAAAGCTAATGACAGAAACAGCTCAACTCTGAAACCCGACTCTGATTCCAATGTTCAGGACCCCAAGAAGTGTTACAATAGTCTACTAATTTTGAATGACAGCTTCCTCATTAACCAACCCAAGACAAGTTATAGGTGCTTTTTCTGTTGCCTCTTTTTGACTG